>NC_135658.1:1852500-2466666 GCF_964188315.1 Podarcis muralis
TTCTGCACACCTAACATGAAATGGGCACAAACCTTCAACTTCACTCAGCAGGTAAGGCTTTCTCAAAGCCCATCTGTAGTTAGAGATGTCCTGTTTCTCCTGTGAGAGAAGCAGGCACTCCTGGCATCCTGCTTACCTTTTTTTCTTTTGCAGGTGACAGAATGATGCCGGCAAGACCTCCTGATGCGCCTTTTCATGGGGGCAGAAGGGAAGCAGTGGCTGTGGAACCAGATCAGTTCAGAGGAAGCTGCCTTGTGGGGACAGAGGCTGAGGGATGGAGCAAAATCATGGACTGGTTGGGCACAGAGGAATGGTGGGAGGAAGCAGCCAGGGAACAAGGAAGGGAAGACGTCTCAAAGCCCAAGGAGTAGAGGTGGAGGGAGGATGAGCGGTCAGAGGGAGAAGAGGGAGAAGCCTGGGGAGAGGAGGTGTCAGAAGCTGAAGGGGTAACAGGGCTTAGTGAGCTGGGAGACTCTGAGGCAGAATGCAGTGCAGAATCAGAGGCAGAAGAGGAAGGAGGCGAGTGGGAGGAGGAAGGTCGAGAGGCAGAGGTGAGTCAGGAGAAGGAGGAGCCACTGGGGGCTCCCTCTCCTTCTGCCAGAAGCCACCCTCCCTGCTTGTCTCTCAGAGCCAGGAGACGTCTGACAATGGAGGAGCAAAGGCAGGCTGCACACTGGCACACTGTTGGATCGCTTGCCAGAAACCTCAGAGAGGAGGGGATTTGGAAAGCTGTGGGGAGCTGTGGGTCTTAACTCTCTTCAACTGCTTTTGTGGAGGAAGAGGCTCAGGGAATGAGCTGCTGTTCTCATGAGCCTGAAACTCAGCCAGGTCTGTGAACATCGTGTTCTTGCTGATAAAGAGTAAACGCCAGCTGTGAACTGTAGGATTTCCTGCCCAGATAACTCTGTGACTCCAGCCTTCTGAATCTTGACAGTAGGATTCATCTGTAGTTGCAGTTTTCATGGAATCCTGGAGTTGAAAGGGACCCCAAGGGTCATCAAGTCCCACCCCCTGCATTGCAGGAGTCTCAGCTAGATCCTCCAAGACAGATGGCCATCCAGGCTAGGCTTGTTTTATTTCTGTATTCATCAGTGAATGCTAAAATAGGTTTCTAAGCAGCGGACAGACGAGAACAAATAATTTCCAGGATTCACCTAGCCAGCCCTATCTGCTGCAAAATGGGGCCTGCCCCCCACTCCTCCCTCTCTCCATGCCCCCATGAACCCCTTGAATTTGGCTCTAGGGAATTGGGAGGGAACCTCCCCAGAACAACTCACGAGGAGGGGAGAAAGTGGATCCTTCCATCAGGGAAACTGGAATGCTTACGTAGGCAGAATAATGTAAACATAAGCTGGAGTACCACGTATTTGCAAAAAGACGAATACCCACAGTTAAAATGCAGAATAACAGAATTCAATTAAAGCGTTAGAATAGGTGCCCATGATTAAAATGTGCAGCAAAGCAATCCTATTGAAATAACACAGCATAGTAAGAGGAATAACAAGAAGGAAACAACAGAGCATTGTGTAGCAAATCATATTTCTGCTATCTCAGAGGAGGAAATTTCCCTTTTTCTTTTAGGGTCCAGTGTGCTTTGAAGATGTCGCTGTTCATTTCACGGATGAGGAGTGGGAGTTGCTGGATCCTGACCAGAGAGCTCTGCATAAGGACGTCATGGAGGAGAATCGGGGGATCGTGGCCTCTCTTGGTAAGCCTCCGTGTGGGATCGTCCTATCTGCCTGGAAATTCAAGAAATACCTCTATTTGACAAACCTCATATATTTTCACAAAGCTCAACAGCGCCCCCTACAATACCTGGGAACCAAACACCCCCAAAAGAAATAGTAAATTACAGTTTTTTCTGTGAACAATCTTCCTCCAGTTCTGCCTCCTTCTACCACAGTTGGGCTGATCTGAACTGCCCAGGCATCTTAAATGTCAGCTTCAGAGTTGTAGCTAGGAAAGATAAGTAGCTTCTGTCAGGTTTTCTGTTTTTGTTTTTGCTGCTGTCAGTCTTGGGTTGACCAAAGAGACAAATGACATTGGAGATGGAGGGGATGCCATGAGTGGGCCAAACAACATCGGCCCCAGAGAAGAGCCAGGATGATTGAATCTCAGGTAGTGCTAGCAGTGATAATAATAATAGCAATAATAATAATTTTTATTTATACCCTGACCATCTGGTTGGGTTGCCCCAGCCAATCTGGGAAGCTTCCAACACATATACAGTAGTACCTCTGGTTGCGAATGGGATCCGTTCCGGAGATCCGGCCAGATCCCGAGGTTTTCGCAACCCAAGGATCACTGCGCATGGATTTGTCGCTTTCATAAGCTGATGTTTATATAACCTGAGGGTTACGTAACCCGAGGTGCTACTGTGTAAACATGAAACAGTAATAATAACAACAATCTAATCCAATGAAAAAAGTACAAAAATTTTACAAAAAGTACAAAATATTTAAAATGTGTAACTTACTTCAAACAAAGCAACATTCAACCAACAATTAGAATCCATTAATAAAGACTGCCTTCTCTACAACAAATTTAATGAGCATTATTCCATAACTGGGGGCTCCATTTCTTCCTGAGGCTCTAATCCCTTTTTCTCTCCATTGCAGATTGTGACGAATTGGAAATCATGAACAAAGGTGACCACAACACAATCGGCAGAGTGGAGAAGGCACGTAAAAATTTGAAATGTGGAAAGAGCTGCAGTCAGAGCTCCCATTCCAGTTCCCATCAACGAAATCTCATTGGAAAGAAACCCTATCGGTGCGAGGAATGTGGAAAGAGCTTCAGTCAGAGCTCCGATCTCACTTCCCATCAAAGAATTCATACAGGGGAGAAACCCTATCAGTGTATGGAATGTGGAAGGAGCTTCAGTAGCAGCTCCGATCTCACTAAACATCAAAGAATTCATAAAGGGGAGAAACCCTATCAGTGTGTGGAATGTGGAAAGAACTTCAGTCAGAGCTCCAACCTCACTTCCCATCAAAGAATTCATACAGGGGAGAAACCCTATCAGTGTGTGGAATGTGGAAAGAGCTTCAGTCACAGCCACAGTCTCACTTCCCACCGAAGAATTCATACAGGGGAGAAACCCTATCAGTGTGTGGAATGTGGAAAGAGCTTCAGTCAGAGCTCCCATCTCACTTCCCATCAAAGAATTCATACAGGGGAGAAACCCTATCAGTGTGTGGAATGCGGAAAGAGCTTCAGCATGAGCTCGGATCTCACTAGGCATCAGAGAATTCATTCAGGGGAGAAACCCTATCAGTGCATGGAATGTGGAAAGAGCTTCAGTAGAATCTCCGATTTCACTTCCCATCAAAGAATTCATACAGGGGAGAAACCCTATCAATGTGTGGAATGTGGAAAGAGCTTCAGGAGAAGCTCCGATCTCACTAAACATCAAAGAATTCATACAGAGGAGAAACCCTATCAGTGCATTGAATGTGGAAAGAGCTTCTGTAGCAGCTTCGATCTCCCTAAACATCAAAGAATTCATACAGGGGAGAAACCCTATCAGTGCATGGAATGTGGAAAGATCTTCAGTCAGAGCTCCAATCTCACTTCCCATCAAAGAATTCATACAGGAGAGAAACCACATCAGTGTGTGGAATGTGGAAAGAGCTTCAGTCACAGCCACAGTCTCACTTTCCATCAAAGAATTCATACAGGAGAGAAACACTATCAGTGTATGGAATGTGGAAAGAGCTTCAATAAGAACTCCAATCTCACTTCCAATCAAATAATTCATACAGGGGAGAAACCCTATCATTGTGTGGAATCTGGAAAGAGCTTCAGGAAGAACTTCACTCTTACCTCCCATCAAAGAATTCATACAGGGGAGAAACCCTATCAGTGTGTGGAATGTGGAAAGAGTTTCAACCAGAGAGTCCATCTGAATATCCATCAAAGAATTCATACAGGGGAGAATCACGAAATTGTAGAATTTTCGAGCTTGCAGTGATCCCTGGTGCAATCTACTCCACCCATGTGATGCAGGAATAGCAAGTAAAGTATCCATGGCACATGACCATCCAACTTCATTTGAAAACCTCAACGAATGGAAATTCCAGCACTCTCAAGGGAGTCCAATCCACTAACAGCTCTTGCTATCAAAAAGTTCTTCCGCATGTTTAGTCAGTCTTTTTTTAAAAAAACAAAACAAAACTAGAAGGCATTGGTTTGTGTTCAAACGTGGAGTTAACCAGGGCCATTGACTGTTTGGCTCCGAAGCACCCTCTCCGATTGCATGGAGCCCGGACAGCCCCGTGGTTTTCCACGGATCAGAGGGCAATGAAACAATCACTGAGACGGCTAGAGCGCCGGTGGCGGGTAACCCATTCTGAAGCTGAGCAGACACGGGCTAGAGCTCAATGTCGAGCCTACCAAGTGGTGATAGCAACGGCAAAGAAGACTTTCTTTACCTCCTCTATTACATCTGCGGAAAACAGCAGCAGGAGACTCTTTCAGGTGGTTCGCAATTTAGCAGAACCACCTGCTCCAGTAGGGCCCAGTACAGGCCACATGATCTCCTGCAAAGATTTTGCAGGTTTTTTTTTGAAGCCGCCCAGACTCCACCATGGGAGCAGGGCGGGAGAGTGCTAGAGTCCTGTCTAGTCAAGTTGTGTGGGATCAATTCCAATCTGTTACCCCCGAGGATGTGGACAGGCTGCTTGGACGAGTGAAACCAACCACTTGTCTCCTTGATCCTTGTCCATCCTGGCTTATAAAAGCGAGCCGAGAAGGGCTGGGCGATGGGCTTCATGGGGTGGTGAATGCTTCCCTCTGTGAGGGAGCCTTCCCAGACCCATCTTTAGATGCGGCCACGATGGCCAACTATCGCCCAGTCTCAAATCCTCCATTCTTGGGCAAAGTGATTGAGCGAGTGGTTGCTGAACAACTCCAGGCACGCCTGAAGGAAGTGGGCCATTTGGATCCCTTCTAGACAGGATTCAGGCCTCAACATGGGACTTGAAACTGCCTTGGTCGCACTGGTTGGTGATCTCTGGTGGGCTAGGGACAAAGGTGAGAGCTGTTTCCTAGTTCTGTTGGATCTCTCAGCGGCGTTTGATACCATCGACCATAACATCCTTCTGGAGCGTCTTGAGGGGCTGGAAGCTGGGGGCACTGTCATACAGTGGTTCCGCTCCTTCCCCCTGGGCTGTCTTCAGAAAGTGGTGGTGGGGGGTGAGTGCTCAGAACCCTGGGCTCTCACTTGTGGGGTGCCTCAGGGATCCATCCTCTCCCCCATGCTTTTCAACATCTACATGCAGCCGCTGGGAGATATCATCAGGGGGTTTGGACTTGGTGTTCATCAGTATGCAGATGATACCCAGCTCTACCTCTCTTTCAAATCAGAACCAGTGAAGGCGGTGAAGGTCCTCTGTGAGTGTTTGGAGGGGGTTGGAGGATGGATGGCAGCTAACAGATTGAGGTTGAATCCTGACAAGACAGAAGTACTGTTTTGGAGGACAGGAGTGGGCAGGTATGGAGGACTCCCTGGTCCTGAATGGGGTAAATGTGCCCCTGAAGGACCAGGTGCGCAGCCTGGGAGTCATTTTGGACTCACAGCTGTCCATGGAGGCACAGGTCAAATCTGTGTCCAGGGCAGCTGTTTACCAGCTCCATCTGGTACGTAGGCTGAGACCCTATCTCCCTGCGGACTGCCTCGCCAGAGTGGTGCATGCTCTGCTTATCTCCCGCTTGGACTGCTGCAATGCGCTCTACATGGGGCTACCTTTGAAGTTCTACCCAGACACTGAGGTCCAGCACCGAGGGCCTTCTGGAGGTTACCTCACTGTGAGAAGCTAAGTTACAGGGAACCAGCCAGAGGGCCTTCTCGGTAGTGGCGCCCTTCCTGTGGAACGCTCTCCCACCAGATGTCAAAGAGAACAACAACTACCAGACTTTTAGAAGACATCTGAAGGCAGCCCTGTTTAGGGAAGCTTTTAATGTTTGATGAATTAGTATTTTAATATTTTATTTGAAGCCGCCTAGAGTGGCTGGGGAATCCCAGCCAGATGGGCGGGGTATAAATAATAAATATTAATATTAATAATAATTATCATTTTATTTTCTTACTCCTGTAGTAACCTATGTTATTCATCATTTGAAAACCACGATATTGTTCTCCCTTTGCTCTTCTTTCACGGGACTTAATCTGGAGGGAGAAGCTGTGGGAAGACTCTTCTTCTGGGGTCTCCTTCCATTCGGGAGGAGAGAGATTTTCTAGGAAAAGGAGATTTCTGAGTCAGTAAAAAGGACTCAGATGATCCCCTGGGTCTGGCATACAAAGGAAAATACCTCGGGAGTGGGACTGGTAAGAGAGAGGGGAACAAAGGAAAAGTGGCCCCTCGCTCGTGGACCAAAGTATGAAGCCATGAAGGAAGCTGGGCTGTCCTGTCATAACTAAGGAAGGGAATGAGAGAGAAGCAGCAGAGTTCAGCCTTTTAGCATTTATTCTGGATACCTAGAATCATAGAATCATAGAATCACAGAGTTAGAAGAGACCACAAGGGCCATCGAGTCCAACCCCCTGCCAAGCAGGAAACACCATCAGAGCACTCCTGACATATGGTTGTCAAGTCTCTGCTTAAAGACCTCCAAAGAAGGAGACTCCACCACACTCCTTGGCAGCAAATTCCACTGTCGAACAGCTCTTACTGTCAGGAAGTTCTTCCTAATGTTTAGGTGGAATCTTCTTTCTTGTAGTTTGGATCCATTGCTCCGTGTCCGCTTCTCTGGAGCAGCAGAAAACAGCCTTTCTCCCTCCTCTATGTGACATCCTTTTATATATTTCTACATGGCTATCATATCACCCCTTAACCTCCTCTTCTCCAGGCTAAACATGCCCAGCTCCCTTAGCCGTTCCTCATAAGGCATCGTTTCCAGGCCCTTGACCATTTTGTTTGCCCTCCTCTGGACACGTTCGAGTTTGTCAGTGTCCTTCTTGAACTGTGGTGCCCAGAACTGGACACAGTACTCCAGGTGAGGTCTGACCAGAGCAGAATACAGGGGCACTATTACTTCCCTTGATCTAGATGCTATACTCCTATTGATGAGGCCCAGAATTGCATTGGCTTACCTGAAGTGTAACAACTGATAATGAGAGGAGGGAGTTTAAGAGAAGCTGTGTCTGTACAGCGGTACCTCGGGTTAAGTACTTAATTTGTTCTGGAGGTCTGTTCTTAACCTGAAAGTGTTCTTAACCTGAAGCACCACTTTAGCGAATGCGGCCGCCGGAGCACGATTTCTGTTCTCATCCTGAAGCAAAGTTCTTAACCCGAGGTACCATTTCTGGGTTAGCGGAGTCTGTATCCTGAGGTGTATGTAACCTGAAGCGTTTGTAACCGAAGCTACCATTGTAGTATCTTGTTTTATCCTGTAACATTTAGCTGAAGTAATAAGTTAACGTCTTCCTGACAGAGGCCTTCCAGAATCTGATTCAAAGCCAAATTTGGAGACATATGTCACACAGACAATTTCAGAATGGCTGGGAGAAAGCAAAGATTGGTTGGAAGCTGTTTCAGAATTAGATCGCGTGAAAATTGAGAATGGAGGCAGCCAGGAGATGTTTTATTAACACTAGTAACAAAAAGAGTGAAGGACGCAATCCTTCAGAACAGTTTTTGAAAAAAATCATGTGGTTGCCAGACAGAAAGTAGATATCTTTAGAGAGATTCCACTGAAATTGAGACTTGGAAGAACCAAATATAGATATTTAACAATAGCATTCAGGAGAGCTGACATTAGATATAAATGGGAATTCCCAGAGGGCATTTCCTCTACATACACGAAAAGGAGATACAGGCTAACATCAGAATTTCAGAGAATCCTTTGACTAATACAGGAGAGACTATTAGATTCCAACTGCTGAAAGGCACATACAGTATTCTGTTAGAATGGGAGACGAAAGACGAAGAGGTGAAACCAGTTATGATTAAATGGGCACAAGATATAGGTCATAATATTATTGTGGAAGATTGGGAAAGGTTATGGAAAACCAATTTAAAATTCACAGTGTTCCTTGCTGAAAGAAAATTATATGAAGATGATGTATAGATGCTATATGACACCAATGCAGTTAGGAAGAATGATGAAAACCAGCTCAAATATGTTTTGGAAGTGTAAAGAAAGAGACGGGACGTTTTACCATATGTGGTAGGATTGTAATGAAATCAAAAAGGTTTGGGAAATGATATATCATGAGTTGAAGAAAATGTTCCAATTAACATTTCTTTAAAAACCTGAAGCATTCTTGTTAGAGATTGTAGGAAAAGACCTGCCAAGGAAACTGAAAAATATCTTTATGTATGCGACAACGACGGCAAGAGTCTTAACAGCACAGGGATGGAAGAATGAGGAAATCCCGACTAAAGAAGTATGGCCAGAGAAATTGATGGAAATCACAGAATTGGCAAAATTGACACACAAACTACGTGACAAGGATAACTGTGATTTTAAAGATGAATGGGAACCCTTTACAAAGTACTTACAGAAGCAACAAAATGAACTGAAGTCTTTGGCAGGTTTTGAATAAACATTTACAAACTTTTTATTGATAACATTTAGATAGATAAATTAAGGATCTGTACAGTTTTGTAACATGCAGAAAATAACATATGTTGATAAACCAGAGAGAGGAGCTGGGGGGATGGGGGGTCAGGTTTTTTGGAGAGGGGAAAAATAAGGGGGGGTAAGGATAATATGTTTTTGGATAAAATGTTATGTTGAAATTACTAATAAAAATATTTTTAAAAAATATTTTGAAAGAGTGTGTTTGTGTGTTTTTACAATCAAGCAATGTATACCTTTTATGAAAATTACAATACATCATAACATCATATAACATAAGAAAGAGTTATAAAAGTTTTCATAAAATAGCGCACTGTCTTTCAGGTTGTGTCTTCCTGGAGTTCCACACCTCTGCTGGGTGGAGAGGGAATGGTCTCTCCTCCTCCATCTCAGCTCCACAGCAGTTCTCTCAAAAAGACTTGGCACTCCAGAAGGCGGGGAAATAATAATAATAATAATAATAATAATAATAATAATAATAATAATAATATTCAATTTATATACCCCCCTTTATCAGAATATCGCAGGGCAGTGTACAACATTAAAAGCACAATACAGAACAACAATGATGAAAACATAATAAAAAGCATCCTGTGAGACAGCCGAGTAATGCAGCACTCCTTTTAAAGCTTGAGGGAGACTCACTGCTCACCTGCTTTTACGGCCACTATGGGGATGTGGTGATTCATCCAAGGGAGGCTCCTCTGATGGCCCTCCGAAGATTCTGACATCGTCCACTCTTTCTCCTGTCACCCACAGCCATAGAATATGAAGAGAGTTGTCCTCCCAAACTCTACCTACCCTCCAACATGTTGCTGAGGGAATTTGGGACCTGTGACTTTTGGGGTCACGCTCCTGAATGAGTCACGTAACTCCCCGAGAGCAAGGACCCCCCAAAATGGGCGTCTTTTGGGGCCACAGTTTCACGGGAGCAAAAAGGGATATCCTGGGAGCCAATCAGAAGCCAGGGTGGCTTCTGGAATTGCAGGACGTCCCACTCAAAGCAGGACAGTTGACAGGTATGTGAAGACCGCCAAAGATGGAGAGTCCACAACCCATAGTGCAGGCATCCCCAAACTTGGCCCTCCAGATGTTTTGGGACTAATACTCCCATCATCCCTAGCTAACAGGACCAGTGGTCAGGAATGATGGGAATTGTAGTCGCAAAACATCTGGAGGGCGAGTTTGCCTATGCCTGCCATAGTCAATATGTCTGCCTTTCCCACTGGCTGAGATGTTTCTACCCATTTCATCTGCTTAGCCAATCCAGATCCAGCAGTCCTGTGTGGCACCTTGAAGGCTCTCCTATTGAAATATACTCGGAGTTGAGTGTGGATTTCATGCTCTTTATTCAGCGCATAGTTTTGAGGAGGAATGGAAGTTCCCCCGGAATGTCTGCTTTATATTCATTATTTACACAATGGGCCCCACATGATTGGCTAATTCCAGGATTCACCTGCAGGCAAAATCACTTTTGTGACTTTTGTAATTTGTCCCCACAAAACACTTCATCACAGTTTCTTCCTATCTGGTCAAACGGCCTTTGCTGCATGATACCAAATGTAAGAATTCACTGATCAATGTATCTATGTACTGGCTCACTGTGAAAACTTCAGAAATTCATATAATGTGAGCTCAGCTACTCGGCAGCCCCTCTGCCTGAGAGATAATCCCTGGCATCCTGATACCTGAGTGCCAGACAGGTAGCCATTCCAGAAATAACAAACCCAGACGAAGGCAAAAGGGTCAGGTTACATTCCATGGGTGTTTGATGGAAGGCAAGGGGAACCATGGGGCAGGGTCCAGGATGCTCAGATTACTGCCACCAGACCTCCCCTTTTATGATGTATGAGTGATGTAGTTTGCGGGGGGGGGGGTGCAACATGGGGGTTAGCAGCTGATAAAAGTTTGGAGGCTCTGCTGTTTGGGGCTTCCATCTTGTTCCACCTTGTGGCAGGTGGGAGTCCTGTCTCGACAGTCTTCAAGAAAGACCAAGCCTACTGGCTGCTGTTTTGCTCTAGTATTCCTGGCTGGTGTCATTGTTTTCTCCTCAGATTTCTCCATTAACATAACGTACCCAAAGCCTTCAAAAGGTCCACTTTCCTGCATTTTGCAGCTCAGCAATGTGTAGTCCCAGGAGAGGCAGGAACAGCGTGTCTTCCTGTTCCTCCCTCAGCTGAGATCTGCCTGGATGGAGACCTGAGAGCCACCTCTCAATATCTGGAGGGCTGACCCATGGAAGAGGGAGCCAGCTTGTTTCCTCCTGCCCTAGAGGGGAGCACCCAGAAGAAGGGACCCAGAGGACCAGAAAGCAGTTTCTTCTGACGGGAAGAGCAGCAGAATCCCTTGGGAGATGGCGGACTCTCCTTCCTTGGAGGTTTTTCAGCAGAGGTTGGATGCTTTGGCTGAGATCCCTGCCTTGCAGGGGGGCTGGAATAGATGACCCTTAGGGCTCCCTCCCATTCTGGGATGAGGTTCCTTGCTTCCTGCAAACCCCTTTTCCCTGCAACCTCTTCCTCCAGTTTCTGGCCAAGGGAGGGAGCGGATCACAGACCAACCAGGAGCGTCCCCTCAAAATGAGCATCTCTGGGATTGTGCAATGCAGGAGAGAAAACGCAGAGAGGACTGAGCAAGGTGGACACGGCTTTGCAAGGGTTAAAGGGACCTGAGCTGCATTCCTAGAGAGGACAGGATGTAAAGGGGGGCCAGGTCCTCCAGAGGAAAAGCCCCTCCCTCCCCTTCCTGCAAGCGGGGGGGGGGGGTGCTTTCCTCTGCTGCAAATGCTGCCTTGCTCTCTTCCACGGGGATCTGGTGAGTCTCTTCCTCCTCTCCTCCCCCCCCGGAGGGTTCAGTGGGGAGAAAGGGGGGTCCCGGGGATGCAGCAGGGGAGGGTGGCACATGTGGGGGGGGGGCAGACCCCAGGAGCAGGGGGTCCTGCCAGGGAGGGACGGGGTTGCGCGAGGTTTGCAACTACAGTACTCTATATTCCGCATTTGTATAAAGACGCTGCTTACTCCTTTGGGAAGGGCAATCCTCTCCTGGGATCTGGTGAGTCTCCTCTCTCCCCCCCCCCCGAGGGTGCAGTGGGGAGAAGGGGGGGTCCCAGGGCTGCAGCAGGGGAGGGTGGCTCATGTGGGGGGGAGGCGAGCCCCAGGGAGCAGTGGGTCCTGCCAGGGAGGGGCGAGGTCGCAGGAACTGTCTCCTTCCTTTAGATCTTTTGGGGGGGGGGAGGAGGTTACTGCCCCCCTTCCAGAAAAATAATTATTCAGAAGGCAAAAGGGTCAGGTTACATTCCATGGGTGTTTGATGGAAGGCAAGGGGAACCATGGGGCAGGGTCCAGGATGCTCAGATTACTGCCACCAGACCTCCCCTTTCATGATGTATGAGTGATGTAGTTTGCGGGGGGGGGGGTGCAACATGGGGATTAGCAGCTGATAAAAGTTTGGAGGCTCTGCTGTTTGGGGCTTCCATCTTGTTCCACCTTGTGGCAGGTGGGAGTCCTGTCTCGACAGTCTTCAAGAAAGACCAAGCCAACTGGCTGCTGTTTTGCTCTGCTATTCCTGCCTGGTGTCCTTGTTTTTTGTCCAAAGGAGACCTCAGATTTCTCCATTAACAAAACGTACCCAAAGCCTTCAAAAGGTCCACTTTCCTGCATTTTGCAGCTCAGCAATGTGTAGTCCCAGGAGAGGCAGGAACAGCGTGTCTTCCTGTTCCTCCCTCAGCTGAGATCTGCCTGGATGGAGACCTGAGAGCCACCTCTCAATATCTGGAGGGCTGACCCATGGAAGAGGGAGCCAGCTTGTTTCCTCCTGCCCTAGAGGGGAGCACCCAGAAGAAGGGACCCAGAGGACCAGAAAGCAGTTTCTTCTGACGGGAAGAGCAGCAGAATCCCTTGGGAGATGGCGGACTCTCCTTCCTTGGAGGTTTTTCAGAAGAGGCTGGATGCTTTGGCTGAGATCCCTGCCTTGCAGGGGGGCTGGAATAGATGACCCTTAGGGCTCCCTCCCATTCTAGGATGAGGTTCCTTGCTTCCTGCAAACCCCTTTTCCCTGCAACCTCTTCCTCCAGTTTCTGGCCAAGGGAGGGAGCGGATCACAGACCAACCAAGAGCGTCCCCTCAAAATGAGCATCTCTGGGATTCTGCAATGCAGGAGAGAAAAGGCAGAGAGGACTGAGCAGGGTGGACTCGGCTTTGCAAGGGTTAAAGGGAACTGAGCTGCATTCCTAGAGGGGACAGGATGTAAAGGGGGGCCAGGTCCTCCAGAGGAAAAGCCCCTCCCTCCCCTTCCTGCAAGCGGGGGCAGGGTTGCTTTCTGCTATTGCAAATGCTGCATTGTTCTCTTCCACGGGGATCTGGTGAGTCTCTTCCTCCTCCCCCCCCCCGAGGGTGCAGTGGGGAGAAGGTGGGGGTCCCAGGGCTGCAGCAGGGGAGGGTGGCACATGTGGGGGGGGGAGCCCAAGGGAGCAGGGGGTCCTGCCAGGGAGGGACGGGGTTGCGCGAGGTTTGCAACTACAGTACTCTATATTCCGCATTTGTATAAAGACGCTGCTTACTCCTTTGGGAAGGGGAATCCTCTCCTGCGATCTGGTGAGTCTCCTCTCCCCCCCCCAGAGGGTGCAGTGGGGAGAAGGTGGGGGTCCCAGGGCTGCAGCAGGGGAGGGTGGCTCATGGGGGGGGGGAGCCCCAGGGAGCAGTGGGTCCTGCCAGGGAGGGGCGAGGTCTCAGGAACTGTCTCCTTCCTTTAGATCTTTTTTTGGGGGGTGAGGGGAGGAGGTTACAGCCCCATCTTCCAGAAAAGAAAATTATTCAGAGCCCCCTGGGAAATCTAGCAGATAGAAATCTAGCTTCTTTAAATAAGGCTATCAGTAGGACTTCTGCTGTGTGTGACACGGGTCAGCGTCATTGCACAACAGAGGAAACGTGTATGAATGGTTGCTCCCAAACCTCTTCCTTTGTTTCCCTTCTTTCTTCCTCCTTATTGGCAGAGGAGGCCAGCCAAGCAGATCAAGCCAAGCTTTATGAGGAGCTGGGTATGTTTACATGGAAAAGAGAGGAGACAGAGAGGAGACAGGAGAGCCACGTCAGATTAGATAATTTATTACGGTCAGAGACCAGCTTATGAAACACACTTGGGGGTACAGTCACAGAAGCAAAACAGTCAATTTATGTACAACAAATTTAAAAACAATGTACACCAACAAACTATCCCAGGGAGTTGACTCAGAGTCACCCATGAAACCGAGTTTGGGGATTTTCATGACGGACTATTTTGAGTTGGGAGATGGTCTGCACCTACAGATCTGTACACAGAATCTGGCGACCATCCAGGTCATCTTCTGGTCTTTGCCTAACAGGAATAGGTCTAATTTTTGCTTTTGCGGGAGGTCAGCGAGCCTCACCAGCAGGGGATCAATGGTCTTACTACGTGCCTCTTCGTAAAAGGGACGTCTAAAGAACAAGTGTTTTGGCTGCCTATCTCTCCCAATGGACAGGTGAGAAGTCTCTGAGCACACGGGACTTTATTGGAATCATAGAATCATAGAGTTGGAAGAGACCACAAGGGCCATCGAGTCCAACCCCCTGCCAAGCAGGAATCACCATCAGAGCACTCCTGACATATGGTTGTCAAGCCTCTGCTTCAAGACCTCCAAAGAAGGAGACTCCACCACACTCCTTGGCAGCAAATTCCACTGTCGAACAGCTCTTACTGTCAGGAAGTTCTTCCTAATGTTTAGGTGGAATCTTCTTTCTTGTAGTTTGGATCCATTGCTCCGTGTCCGCTTCTCTGGAGCAGCAGAAAACAGCCTTTCTCCCTCCTCTATGTGACATCCTTTTATATATTTGAACATGGCTATCATATCACCCCTTAACCTCCTCTTCTCCAGGCTAAACATGCCCAGCTCCCTTAGCCGTTCCTCATAAGGCATCGTTTACAGGCCTTTGACCATTTTGGCTGCCCTCCTCTGGACACGTTACAGTTTGTCAGTGTCCTTCTTGAACTGAGGTGCCCAGAACTGGACACAGTACTCCAGGTGAGGTCTGACCAGAGCAGAATACAGTGGCACTATTACTTCCCTTGATCTAGATGCTATACTCGTATTGATGCAGCCCAGAATTGCATTGGCTTTTTTAGCTGCCGCGTCACACTGTTGACTCATGTCAAGTTTGTGGTCAACCAAGACTCCTAGATCCTTTTCACATGTACTGCTCTCAAGCCAGGTGTCCCCCATCTTGTATTTGTGCCTCTCATTTTTTTTGCCCAAGTGCAATACTTTACATTTCTCCCTGTTAAAATTCATCTTGTTTGTTTTGGCCCAGTTCTCTAATCTGTCAAGGTCGTTTTGAAGTGTGATCCTGTCCTCTGGGGTGTTAGCCACCCCTCCCAGTTTGGTGTCATCTGCAAATTTGATCAGGATGCCCTTGAGTCCATCATCCAAGTCGTTGATAAAGATGTTGAATAAGACCGGGCCCAAGACAGAACCCTGTGGCACCCCACTAGTCACTCTTCTCCAGGATGAAGAGGAACCATTGATGAGCACCCTTTGGGTTCGGTCAGTCAGCCAGTTACAAATCCACTGAGTGGTAGCATAGTCAAGACCGCATTTTACCAGCTTCTTTACAAGAATATCATGGGGCACCTTGTCAAATGCCTTGCTGAAATCAAGGTAGGCTACATCCACTGTGTTCCCTTCATCTACCAGGCTTGTAATTCTGTCAAAAAATGAGATCAGGTTAGTCTGACATGACTTATTTTTCAGAAATCCATGCTGACTATTGGTGATCACAGCATTCCTTTCTAGGTGCTCACAGACTGTTTGCTTAATGATCTGCTCCAGAATCTTCCCTGGTATTGATGTCAGACTGACTGGGCGATAATTATTTGGGTCCTCTCTTTCCCCCTTTTTGAAAATAGGGACAACATTTGCCCTCCTCCAGTCTGCCGGGACTTCGCCTGTTCTCCAGGAATTCTCAAAGATGACTGCCAGTGGTTCTGAAATCACATCTGCCAGTTCTTTTAATACTCTTGGATGCAGTTCATCTGGCCCTGGAGACTTGAATACATCTAAACTAGCCAAGTATTCTTGTACTATCTCCTTAGTTATTCTGGGCTGTGTTTCCTCTGCTGAATCATTTGCTCCAAATTCTTCAGGTCGGGCATTGTTTTCTTTATCGGAGAAGACTGAGGCAAAGAAAGCATTGAGGAGTTCAGCCCTTTCTGTGTCCCCTGTTTGCATTTCACCATCTTCTCCTCTGAGTGACCCCACGGTTTCTTTGTTCTTCCTTTTCCTACGAACATACCCATAAAAGCCCTTTTTGTTGCTTTTAACCTCTCTAGCAAGCCTGAGTTCATTCTGTGCTTTAGCTTTTCTGACTTTGTGTCTACACGTGCTGGCTATTTGTTTGAATTCCTCTTTGGTGGTTTCCCCCCCTTTCCATTTTTTGTACACATCCTTTTTTAATCTTTTCTAAAGGCTCCATCCAGGACCAGCGAGGGAAGAGCCGAGCTTCTGGCGAGTGTAAAGGCCCTTCTTTCATTTCTAGATGCGAGAAAGAAGAGATATTCTGCCGGTGTGGCTATATATTTCTCGATTTCTCCAATTTTATAGTCAGAGAACCTTGCTCAGTCCTGTTGTCTCTCGGTATCTAATATTCCTTGCCTGACTGTGGCTTTTCCCTGGCCCAACCCCGGACTTAGAAGGGCTTGAGGGGCAAAACCCAGTTTCTGGAGGGTGTTCAGAACCGCAGTCTGCCAGCCTGACTGGAATTGGTCGCAGAGGATCAATGGCGCTATCCCTCGGGGGAGCAGATTCAATGTCAGCCATTTGTAGATTGATCATAGAATCATAGAGTTGGAAGAGACCACAAGGGCCATCGAGTCCAACCCCCTGCCAAGCAGGAAACACCATCAGAACACTCCTGACATATGGTTGTCAAGCCTCTGCTTAAAGACCTCCAAAGAAGGAGACTCCACCACACTCCTTTTTTTTAAAAAAAAAAAATTTATTCATTTTCCACAAAAGAAAAAAAACAACAACCATTTTTATACAATCAATTCACATTTTATCACATATTTATCTCTTTTTTTGACTTCCTTCAGCTCCTCTGCCGATCTTTCGTTTGCATCAATATTATTAACGCATTTCTCAACTTAGTATTGCCTTTAGATAAATCCTTCCCTCTTATTTTCTTTTAACAATATTCCTCTGTTTTTCACAGAGTCTCTTGAAAACCAAGAAACGTTATCTGTTCATCACATATGCCTTTCAGATAATCTGTAAATCTTCCCCAGTCCTCGATGAACTTTTGGTCTCGTTGATATCAGATCTTCCCTGTTAGTTTGTCCAGTTCTGCATAATCAGTCAATTTCAGTCTCCATTCTTCCACCGTCGGTAACTCTTCCTGTTTCCATTTTTGGGCCAGAAGTATTCTCGCTGCTGTAACTGCGTATTGGAAACGTTTACATTCTTTCTTACTTATCTCATTTCCTACCAATCCCAATAAGAAGGCCTCCGGTTTCTTAATAAACGTATATTTCAACATCTTTTTCAATTCATTATATATCATTTCCCAGAAGCCTCTCACCTTTTTACACACCCACCACATATGATAGAATGTCCCTTCTTTTTCTTTACGTTTTCAACACTTATTACATGTTTTGTACATTTTAGCTAGTTTTACTGCTAGCCGTTCCTCATAAGGCATCGTTTCCAGGCCTTTAGCTAGCTGTTCCTCATAAGGCATCGTTTCCAGGCCTTTGACCATTTTGGTTGCCCTCCTCTGGACACGTTCCAGTTTGTCACTGTCCTTCTTGAACTGAGGTGCCCAGAACTGGACACAGTACTCCAGGTGAGGTCTGACCAGAGCAGAATACAGTGGCACTATTACTTCCCTTGATCTAGATGCTATACTCGTATTGATGCAGCCCAGAATTGCATTGGCTTTTTTAGCTGCCGCGTCACACTGTTGACTCATGTCAAGTTTGTGGTCAACCAAGACTCCTAGATCCTTTTCACATGTACTGCTCTCAAGCCAGAGAGTCTGGTTCTGGAGACTGTATCAAAGGCTGCTTTTAGATCAACAAAGGCAGTGTATAGTGAGGCCGGTCTTTAGGAGAGCCATGTCACCTGGGCGCAGGATTCCAACCAATGGCTTCAAGCCACAAGGAAGGAGATTCAGATTCAACAGACATAGTCATTTTTCACTAGGAACCAATGACTCCCTTGTCAATCAATTCTGACTTCATGCATTGACTGGAAGGAAGGAGCAACCAGGCTGATTTGCCTCGTATTAATCTCTTCGCTTGCCTCCACATTTCCACAATCTCCCTTCTAGAGGCCTACATCTCCTCCTCCTCCTCCTCCTTTTTAGAAAGATAGCTCAGAGTCTGGGCTGTGGTGCAGTCCTACCCTGGTTCCCAGCAAGACTCACCCATGCTTGCTCAGGGAACCTTTTTCTTCTGATATTGTACAGCTTTTGTAACAGAACAATGTATTTGCTTTGTAGGATTTGCTAGAGCTTCTCATTCAGACAGACAGAACTTGGCAGAAGACTAAAGGGTTCCTTCCCATCTCTCAGAGGCTTCCTGAGAGCACAGATGGATGAGCGAGACACAGCTGGTCCTAGAGCAGGAAGAGGTCATGCCATCCAAACTGGGAGCAGTGGGGGATTCTTGGAAAACTCTGTGAAGAAGATCCTGGGTGAGGAGGACACCCTCCACTCAGAGGTGCAGAGCCAGCAGTTGAGGCAGTTCTGCTGCCCGGAGGCCAAAGGACCCCGAGAGGTTTGCAGCCGACTCTACCACCTTGATCATCAGTGGCTGAAGCCAGAAAGGCACACGAAAGCTGAGATGCTGGACCTGGTGAACTTGGAGCAGTTCCCGGCTGTGCTTCCACCAGAGATGGAGAGCTGGGTGAGGGACTGTGGAGCGGAGACCAGTTCCCAGGCAGTGGCCCTGGCCGAAGGTTTCTTCCTGAGTCAGGCAGAGGAGAGAGAGCAGGCAGAGAGAAAGCAGGTGAGAGAGACTTTGCTGTGGATACTCCCAAGGGGCTCCAAACAGGATGGAGAACATCCAAAAATGGTCTGCTGGTGGTCCATCCTTTTTCGGGGAATGAGATCTAACACCCTTAAAGTATATGTCTGTGTCAACTCTCTTTCTAATATTTCTCACCTTTCCTTTACTGTTTCGGATTCGTATTGTTCTTTCAGAAAAGGGATCATTTTGCAGAAATGGACCTGGATTCCTGTGAGGCGGAGAGGCCTCCATTGGACACCAGAGAGAGGTCACTGGGTAAGGAGGAAGGTGGCTTTTCTCCATTTGGTCTTGTTCTGTTGGTTTTCCAACTCATCTGAGGGTTCTTTTCATTTTTATTTTTTTTGAGGGGGGGGGTTGGGAACAAGGGTTCAGAGGACGGGAGATGTATTTCTGCACACCTAACATGAAATGGGCACAAACCTTCAACTGTACTCAGCAGGTAAGGCTTTCTCAAAGCCCATCAGTAGTTAGAGATGTCCTGTTTCCTCTGTGAGAGAAGCAGGCAATCCTGCTTACCCTCCTGGCATCCTGATTACCTTTTTATCTCTTGCAGGTGACAGAATGATGCCAGCAAAACCTCCTGATCCGCCTTTTCATGGGGGCAGAAGGGAAGCAGTGGCTGTGGAACCAGATCAGGTCAGGGGAAGCTGCCTAGTGGGGTCAGAGGCCGAGGGATGGAGCAATGTCATGGACTGGTTGGGCACAGAGGAATGGTGGGAGGAAGCAGCCAGGGAACCAGGAAGAGAAGATGGCTCTGAGCCCAAGGAGTTAAGGTGGAGGAAGGATGAGCGGTCAGAGGGAGAAGAGGGAGAAGTCTGGGAAGAGGAGGTGTCAGAAGCTGAAGAGGTAACAGGGCTTAGTGGGCTGGGAGACCCTGAGGCAGAATGCTGTGCAGAATCAGAGGCAGAAGAAGAAGGAGGCGAGTGGGAGGAGGCAGGTTGAGAGGCAGAGGTGAGTCAGGAGAAGGAGGAGCCACCGGGGGCTCCCTCTCCTTCTGCCAGAAGCCACCCTCCCTGCTTGTCTCTCAGAGCCAAGAGAGGTCTAACATGGAGGAGCAAAGGCAGGCTGCACACTGGCACACTGTTCAATCGCTTGCCAGAAACCCCAGAGAGGAGGGGATTTGGAAAGCTGTGGGGAGTCGGGGGACTTCACTCTCAGCAACTGCTTTTGTGGATGAAGAGGCTCAGGGAATGAGCTGCTGTTCTCATGAAGCCCGAAACTCAGCCAAGTCTGTGAACATCGTGTTCTTACTGATAAAGAGTAAACTCCAGCTGTGAACTGTGGGATTTCCTGCCCAGACAACTCTGTCATACCAGCCTTCTGAATGTTGACAGTAGGATTCATCTGTAGTTTCAGTTTTCATGGAGTCCAGGAGTTGAAAGGGACCCCAAAGGTCATCAAGTCCCACCCCCCTCATTGCAGGAGTCTCAGCTAGATCACCCAAGACAGATGGCCATCCAAACTAGGCTTCTTGTATTTCTATATTCATCAGTGAATGCTAAAATAGGCTTCTAAGCAGCGGACAGACGATGACAAATAATTTCCAGGATTCATCTAGCCAGCCCTGTCTGCTGCAAAATGGGGCCTGCTCCCCACTCCTCCCGCTCTCCATGCCCCCATGAACCCCTTGAATTTGGCTCTAGGGCATTGGGAGGCAACCTCCCCAGAACAACTCATGAGGAGAGGAGAAAGTGGATCCTTCCATCGGGGAAACTGGAATGCTTGGTAAGCAGAAAAAAATAAACATAAGCTGGAGTACCACCTACAGTGGTGCCTCGCAAGACGAAATTAATTTGTTCCGTGAGGCTCTTCGTATAGCGGTTTTTTCATCTTGCGAAGCAAGCCCATTGACAGCTGTAATGGTTATGTGGGGTTACTTGTGCGTAAATTGCCTTAGGTTTAGTTAGATTGCTTGCTCCACCATGTTTAGGGTCAGAGCTCGCGTTCCGTGACCTGTTAGTCACTTGCAGAATCCGTCTTTTGAACCTCTTCCAGCATAAAAGCTGTTTGACCCCAAGTCTCCTCCTATGTTCCTTGCACGGAACGCGTCTGCGCAAGTAAGGGGAAGGCAGGGGCGTGCCAGCGCTCTCTCCACTAGATTCGTGTGAAGGGTCTGGGAGCCCTGTCACCAATTCCTCCATCTCCCTCTCTTCCCTATTGGTGTTACACTGAATTCCTTCCCCCCCTGCTGCTCCCCTCTCCAGCATCATTCGGGAGCCCTGCCTCCGCTTCTCGCTCTGATGTCAGTTCCCTGACATCCACCTCCCTCCCAGGACCCCCTCCACCCCCGGCCTGACCCTGTGATGGGACGTTGTCCCCTTCTTCAGCCGACGATGCCGGGAACCCTCGAAAGGAGCTGCCGTCGTCATCCGAGGACTCAAACCCCGCTTCCCACACGCTCCGATTTCTCACAGGAGGGGCTTCCCAATCTGATTCCTCCTCTCCTGACGATTCTCCTCCTTCCTCTGGGGAGGCTGGAAAACCCCCGAAATCCTCCTCCTCCTCATCGGTGGTGGCAAATTGCTCCTCCCAGAATAGTTCCAGGGGTTTAGGCTTCCTCGGATACTGTGTAGGTCCCGGGGGGAAGGTTACTGTTATCATAGCCAAGATTCAGTCCTGAGACACTTGCCTGGAAATAGTTTGCAAGGTGCGAGGCGAGGTCTGAAGCAGGAAGCCGGGCGGGGACAGGAACACTCGAAGGTCAGAAGCAAGAAGCCGGGCGGGGAACAGGAACACTGGAAGATCAGGTCTGGGTCCGGGTAAGCACAGGTACTCAACAACGACGTTGCTCCCGCAACCTGGGACCGGGCTGACTGGCCTTTATCTTCTCTAAGGCCAGGGGCGGTCCCGGCCCCCAGGAGCCCCTCCTCTCCTGGCCTTAAGGCGAGCACTCCTCCTGGGAGAAACCAGTTCCCTTCGCCTCTCTGCCCTAAGCCTCTGCAGTTCAAGAGAGGCTGAAGGGTTACTGGGCCCAGGGGGAAACTCACCTGCAGGCACTGAGTCCTCAACCACCTCTGGAGCCAGAATGGATTCACCTGGTGCCCTCTCCTGAGGATCCGGCACAGGCGCAGGCTCCTCAGCATCTAGGCCTTGCCCCAGTTCACCCAGCCCTGGAGGCGGGGACTCCTGTGCCGGCTGGGATTCCTCCGGTTCACTCTCTGAATCGGAACCCCAGGCCATCACAGATACCTGTTGTGGAACTCTTCCACCAGATATCCACCATCTATTTCCCCCGCTGGAACCCACGTGTTTTCTGACTCGGGTTCCCCCTCCCAAGCCACTAGGTACTCCACCTGCCGCCCTCGCCAGCGCGAGTCCAAGATCTCCATTACCTGGTGGTAGTGTTCCCTCTCTTCCAGTAACGGGTGTGTGAGCCCTTCCCCTCCTACCCCCCGGACTCTCCGCTCCCCCCTGTACGGAGAGAGCAGCGACCTATGAAATACCGGGTGGATTTTCATGCTATCTGGCAACTTGAGCCGGAATGCCACCGGGTTCACTTGGTGTGTCACCTCAAATGGTCCCAGCCGTTTTGGCCTCAGTTTCTTACACCCGCCCTTGTGTGGACAACCACACCCGGTCCCTCACCCTAATGGTCTCCCCTTCGTGGCGGCGTTTGCTTGTCTTTTGTACGCCTCCTTGGCCCTTTCCAGATTCATCTTAAGCTGCTGGTGCAGGGCTTCCATTTCTTCCACGAACTGCTCTGCGGCGGGCATGCTCCACCCTTCCTCCCCCCTCCCGGGAAAGGCCCTGGGGTGACACCCATAATTAGCCAAGAACGGGCTCATCCCCGTGGACACATGCTCCGCATTGTTATATGCAAACTCTGCCAGTGCTAGCTATTCTACCCAATCGTTCTGTCTCTCATTGACGTAGCAGCGTAGATATTGTTGTAAAATGCTGTTCGCCCTCTCTGCTTGCCCGTTAGTTTCCGGGTGCCTCGCCGTCGAGAATCCCACCTCCACCTGCATGGAGGTTCATAAGCCTCCTCCAAAACCTCGAGGTAAATTGTTTCCCTCAGTCAGAGATAACCCTCGAAGGAGCCCCATGCAACCTGAAGATGTGATTCACGAACAACTGGGCAGTTTCCTCTGCTGTCACCGCATGAGAGCACGCTATGAAATGGCACATTTTGGTTAGCAGATCTACTACTACCATGACTGCTGTCTTCCCTCTAGATTTGGGTAAATCTGTCATGAAATCGATAGACACCACCTCCCAGGGTCTTCCCGGTGTGGGTAAGGGTTCCAGTAGTCCTGCCGGGGCTGCCCTCTCTCCCTTGGCCCTTTGGCAGCGGTCACACCCCCGTACATACTCTCGTACATCTTCCCTCACCCTTGGCCACCAAAACTCCCTGGTGACCAGTAACATGGTCTTGTGTTGTCCAAAGTGCCCCGCTGTTGGGTTGTCGTGAAGCTGTTTGAGCACCCTTTCCCGCAAGGCCTCCCCGGGCACATACATTGCTCCCTTGTAGTACAGCAGTCCTTCCCTTTCCTCAAAACCTCCCCGGTCTCCCCCAGTTCCCCTGAGTTCCCTGATTCTGGTTTGGGTGAATTCGTCCTGGCGAATTAGCTCGGTCAGTTCCCGTTTCCCAACCAACGCTCCCCCACAAACCCATCATTCCTCAGGGAACACGTGTTGAGCTTCCTTCCCCCCTGCTGCTCCCCTCTCCAGCATCGTTCGGGAGCCCTGCCTCCGCTTCTCGCTCTGATGTCAGTTCCCTGACAACAGCCTAGTGGATTAGCACTATTAGCGGTTTAGCGGCTTTTAGCGATCAGCTGTTAAGCGGCTTATCAGCGGGTCAGCTGATAAGCAGTTTAGGAAAAGGGGGAAAGGGAAAAAACCCGAAGGAACTCGCAAGACTTTTTCGTCTTGCTAAGCAAGAGCATAGGGAAATTCGTTTTGCGAAGCGCCTCCAAAACAGAAAACCCTTTCGTCTAGCGGGTTTTCCGCCTTGTGAGGCGTTTGTCTTGTGGGGCACCACTGTATTTGCAAAAAGATAAATACCCACACTTAATATGCAGAATAAAAGAATTCAATTAAAGCGTTAAAATTTGTTGTTGTTTAGTCGTTTAGTCGTGTCCGACTCTTCGTGACCCCATGGACCAGAACACGCCAGGCACCCCTGTCCTCCACTACCTCCCGCAGTTTGGTCAAACCCATGCTGGTAACCTCGAAAACACTATCCAACCATCTTGTCCTCTGTCGCCCCCTTCTCCTTGTGCCCTCCATCTTTCCCAGCATCAGTGTCTTCTCCAGGGAGTCTTCTCTTCTCATGAGGTGGCCAAAGTACTGGAGCCTCAGCTTCACGATCTGTCCTTCCAGTGAGCACTCAGGGCTGATTTCCTTAAGAATGGATGCGTTTGATCTTCTTGCAGTCCATGGGACTCTCAAGAGTCTTCTCCAGCACCATAATTCAAAAGCATCAATTCTTCGGCGATCAGCCTTCTTTATGGTCCAGCTCTCACTTCCATACATCACTACTGGTGATGTATCCTTGCCAAGAAAACTCCATGGACAAAGACAACAGGCATATAAAAGCGTTAAAATAGGTACCCATAATAAAAATGTGCAGCAAAGCAATCCTATTAAAATAACACAGCAATTAACAGGAAGGAAATACCAGAGCATTGTGTAGCAGAACATATTTCTGCTGTCTCAGAGGAGGACATTTCCCTTTTTCTTTTAGGGTCCAGTGTGCTTTGAAGATGTCGCTGTTCGTTTCACGGACGAGGAGCGGGAGTTGCTGGATCCTGACCAGAGAGCTCTGCATAAGGACGTCATGGAGGAGAATCAGGGGATCGTGGCCTCTCCTGGTAAGCCTCCGTGTGGGATCGTCCTATCTGCCAGGAAATTCAAAAAATACCTCTATGTGACAAACCTCATATATTTTCACAGCGCCCCCTACAACACCTGGGAACCTAATATCCCCACAAGAAATAGTAGATTATAGTTTTTTCTATGAACATTCTTCCTCCAGTTCTGCCTCCTTCTACCACAGTTGGGCTGATCTGAACTGCCCAGGCATCTTAAATGTCAGCTTCAGAGTTGATAGGAAAGATAAGTAGCTTCTGTCAGGTTTTCTGTATTTGTTTTTGCTGCTGTCAGTCTTGGGTTGACCAAAGAGACAAATGACATTGGAGATGGAGGGGATGCCATGAGTGGGCCAAACAACATTGGCCCCAGAGAAGAGCCAGGCTGATTGAATCTCAGGTAGTACTAGCAGTGATAATCATAGTAATAATAATAATTTTTATGTATACCCTGACCATCTGGTTGGGTTGACCCAGCTAATCTGGGAAGCTTCCAACACATATACAGTCGTATTTCTGGTTGCGAATGGGATCCGTTCCGGAGATCTGGCCAGATCCTGAGGTTTTAGCAACCCAAGGATCACTGCGCATGGATTTGTCGCTTTTATAAGCTGATGTTTATATAATCCGAGGGTTACGTAACCCGAGGTGCTACTGTATAAACATGAAACAGTAATAATAACAACAATCTAATCCAATGAAAACAGTACAAAATTTTTACAAAAAGTACAAAATTTATAAAATGAGTAACTTACTTCAAACAAAGCAACATTCAACCAACGATTAGAATCCAATAATAATACATTGGTTTATTACAAATAACAAAGGTAATGAACACTGCCTTCTCTACAACAAATTTAATGAGCATTATTCCCTAACTGGGGGCTCCATTTGTTCCTAATCCCTTTTTCTCTCCATTGCAGATTGTGATGAATTGGAAAGGAAGAACAAAGAAGAACACAACACAATCTGCAGAGTGGAGAAATCACGTAAAAAATTGGAGTGTGGAAAGAACTGCAGTCAGAGCTCCCATTCCAGTTCCCATCAACGAAATCTCATTGGAAAGAAACCCTATCAGTGCATGGAATGCGGAAAGATATTCAGTATGAGATCCTCTCTCACTTCCCATCAAAGAATTCATACAGGGGAGAAACCCTATCAGTGTGTGGAATGTGGAAAGAGCTTTAGTAAGAGCTACAGTCTTACTAAGCACCAGAAAATTCATACAGGAGAGAAACCCTATCAGTGTGTGGAATGTGGAAAGAGTTTCAGTAGCAACTCAAATCTCACAAAACATCAAAGAATTCATACAGGGGAGAAACCCTATCAGTGTTTGGAATGTGGAAAGAGCTTCAGTATGAGCTCCAGTCTCACTTCCCATCAGATAATTCATACAGGGGAGAAACCCTATAAGTGTGTGGAATGTGGAAAGAGCTTCAGTATGAACTACAATCTCACTAAACATCAAAGAATTCATACAGGGGAGAAACCCTATCAGTGTATGGAATGTGGAAAGAGCTTCAGTATGAGCTACAATCTCACTTCCCATCAAATAATTCATACAGGGGAGAAACCCTATCATTGTATGGAATGTGGAAAGAGCTTTAGTAGAAGTGCCGATCTCACTAAACATCAAAGAATTCATACAGGGGAGAAACCCTATCAGTGTGTGGAATGTGGAAAGAGCTTCAGTATGAGCTCTGATCTCACTAAACATCAAAGAATTCATACAGGGGAGAAACCCTATCGGTGCATGGAATGTGGAAAGAGCTTCAGTATGAGCTCCCGTCTCACTTCCCATCAGATAATTCATACAGGGGAGAAACCCTATCAGTGTGTGGAATGTGGAAAGAGCTTCAGTATGAGCTCCAGTCTCACTTCCCATCAGATAATTCATACAGGGGAGAAACCTCATCAGTGTGTGGAATGTGGAAAGAGCTTTAGTAGAAGCTCCGATCTCACTAAACATCAAAGAATTCATACAGGGGAGAAACCCTATCAGTGTGTGGAATGTGGAAAGAGCTTTAGTAGAAGCGCCGATCTTACTAAACATCAAAGAATTCATACAGGGGAGAAACCCTATCAGTGTGTGGAATGTGGAAAGAGCTTCAGTATGAGCTCCGATCTCACTAAACATCAAAGAATTCATACAGGGGAGAAACCCTATCAGTGCATGGAATGTGGAAAGAGCTTCAGTCAGAGCTACAATCTCACTTCCCATCAAATAATTCATACAGGGGAGAAGCCCTATCAGTGTCTGGAATGTGGAAAGAGGTTCAGTAGCAGCTTTGATCTCACTAAGCATCAAAGAATCCATACAGGGGGGAAACCTTATCAGTGTGTGGAATGTGGAAAGAGCTTCAGTATGAGCTCCGATCTCACTAAACATCAAAGAATTCATACAGGGGAGAAACCCTATCAGTGCATGGAATGTGGAAAGAGCTTCAGTCAGAGCTCCAATCTCACTTCCCATCAAAGAATTCATACAGGGGAGAAACCCTATCTGTGCATTGAATGTGGAAAGAGCTTCAATCAAAAGTCCAGTCTCACTTACCATCAAAGAATTCATACAGGGGAGAATAACGGAATTGTAGAATTTTTGAGCTTGAAGTGATCCCTGGTGCAATCTATTTCACCCCTTGTGATGCTGGCATAGCAAGTAAAGCATCCATGACAGATGACCATTCAACTTCATTTGAAAACCTCAAAGAATGGAAATTCCAGCACTCTCAAGGGAGTCCAATCCACTAACAGCTGTTGCTGTCAAAAAGTTCTTCCGCATGTTTAGTCAGTCTTTTTTTTTAAACAACAACAACTGGAAGGCATTGGTTTGTGTCCTACCCTGTGGAGCAGGTGTCCTATTGGGAAGACCCAGTTTTCCAAGTGCATGTTCTGGAAGTTGGGCAATAGGGGCAGTACAGGATTCTTTTTGGTGTACCGACCTCTGCACCGCACCAAGGATTCCCGGCCTGAGCTGCTCCAGGTCATGGCGGATGTTCTCCTGGAGACACCTAGTTTGGTTGTCCTAGGGGATTTTATCATCCATGCCGACACGACCTTACAAGGGGCCGCTTGGGAGTTCATGGAAAGCATGGCCTCCATGGGGCTTTCCCTGAATATGTTTGGCCCAACGCATAGCCGCGGACATGCCTTAGACCTGGTGTTCAACTCTATGGATGTTGGTGATCTGACACTAAGTAAAAGTGAAACTAAAGAAGTGCCATGGTCAGATCACTTCCTGGTGCAACTGGACATCTCCGCGAACCTTCCCCTCTGCACAGAGGTGGGACCGATTCAGATGGTCCGCCCCTTAGAGAAAGCCTTTGACAACATTTGTTGGAGCTTTATGAAAAAGAATCTCCAAGGGATGGGGGTAGGCCAAGGTTTTGAAAATGGTATAGGTGCGATATATTCTCAGCAGAAAGCAAAATGAATTGTGAACAATGTGGTAACGGAAGAGATAGCCATAGAGAAAGGAACACGACAGGGATGTCCTATCTCCCCTCTACTTTTTATATCGGTCCTGGAGGTTTTGTTAAACATGATTAGAAAGGACCAGTTGGTTAAAGGAATTCAGGTCAGAGTGAAAGAGTATAAATTAAGGGCATTTGCAGATGACCTAGTTTTGACTTTACAGCAGCCAAACACTAGTACCAAAAGAGTTTTAGAACTGATCGAGATATTTGGTCAAGTTGCAGGATTTAAATTGAATAAACAAAAAACTAAAGTGCTGGAGAAAAATTTAACAAATGAGGAAAAAGAGAGATTTCAGAATGAAACAGGTTTGGGGATAGCAAAAAAAGTGAAGTACCTGGGGGTGAATTTGACAGCGAAAAATGTAAATCTATTTAAAGACAACTATGATAAATGTTGGACAGAAGTAAAGAAAGATCTAGACATATGGTCAAGGCTGAAACTTTCCTTGTTAGGCAGAATTGCTGTTATCAAAATGAATGTGTTGCCTAGAATGCTATTTCTGTTTCAGACACTACAAATAATAGACAAGATGGACTGTTTCAAGAGGTGGCAGAAAGACATATCGAAATTTGTTTGGCAGGGCAAAAAGCCAAGAATAAAATTTAAGACATTAACAGACGTAAAAGATAGAGGAGGCTTTGCCCTGCCGGACTTAAAACTTTATTATGAATCAGCAGCGTTCTGCTGGTTGAAAGATTGGCTGCTCCTCGAGAATACAGACATTTTGGATCTTGAAGGATATGATAACAGATTTGGTTGGCATGCATATATATGGTATGACAAGGTAAAATCGCATAAAGGCTTTAAGAACCATATGGTCAGGAAAGCTTTGTTCAATGTTTGGATACGGTACAAAGACTTGCTTGAAAGTAAAACCCCCAGGTGGTTGTCACCAATGGAAGCTAAAGAGGTGAAAAAACTGAACATGGGTTCTAATTGGCCTAAATATTCTGAAATTATAGAACAGGATGGTGAAAAAGTAAGACTGCAGAGTTTTGAGAAACTGAAGTTTAAGGTGAGAGATTGGTTACATTACCGACAGATAAATGAAGTATTTTAACAGGACAGAAAGAAATGCTTCCAAGTGGAGAGGTCAAAACTAGAAACAGAACTGTTAGAACCCAATACTAAAAATTTGTCAAGAATGTATAACTTGCTGTTGAAGTGGAATACGCAGGATGAAATGGTGAAATCCAGTATGATTAAATGGGCACAGGATATTGGACATGACATTGAACTCGCTGACTGGGAGCAGTTATGGACCACCGGTGTTAAATTCACGGCATGTAATGCCTTAAGAGAAAACATTATGAAAATGATCTATAGGTGGTACATGACTCCTGCTAAGTTAGCAAAGATCTATCATTTGCCCAATAATAAGTGTTGGAAATGTAATGAAACGGAGGGAACCTTCTATCACCTTTGGTGGACCTGCCCGAAGATTAAGGCTTTCTGGGAAATGATCTATAATGAAATTAAGAAAGTTCTGAAGAGAACCTTTATTAAGAAACCAGAAGCCTTTCTCTTGGGTATGGTGGGCCAAATGGTGCCAAAGAAGGATAAGACATTCTTTATGTATGCCACAACAGCAGCAAGAATCCTTCTAGCAAAGTATTGGAAGACACAAGAACTACCCACGTTGGAAGAATGGCAGACGAAGGTGATCGATTACATGGGACTGGCAGAGATGACTGGGGAAGGAGGCGGTGGAAGAAGATTGGAACAAGTTTAAAGTTTATCTTAAAAATTGTTGTAATTTGGATGAAAACTAAGAGATCAGGGAAATAAGAGATAAAGAACTACAGCTGTTTTAATAACTCAAGGAAGTTAAATTTATGAAACATAAAATAAGTTTATGATGAAAGGGTTGCTGAAAAATCTTGAAACAAGGATGCAGAAAAGGGGTGGTACGGGGAAGTCGATTTTGTGTTTGTTTATGTTTTTGTTTTGTTTCTTTTTTATTTATGAAAAATCAATAAAAAATTATTAAAAAAAAAAAAAGATGGTCCGCCCCTTAAAGGATCAAAATGGTTTCCAGAGCGCGGTAGGTATGTTTTATCCCATGTTGAAGGCCTTTCAGCTGATTCCTGGTGGCCCACTGAAATGTGGATTTAACCAGGGCTATTGACTGTTTGGCTCCGAAGCGCCCTCTTTGATTGCATGGAGCCCAGACAGCTCCGTGGTTTTCTTTGGAGCTGAGGGTGATGAAACAATCGCTGAGACAGCTAGAGTGCCAGTGGCGGATAGCCCATTCTGAAGCTCACTGGATACGGGTTAGAGCTCAATGTTGAGCCTACCAAGTGGTGATAGCGACGGCCAAGAAGACTTTCTTCACCGCCTCTATTACATTTGTGGAAAATAGCAGCAGGAGACTCTTTCAGGTGGTTCACAATTTAGCAGAACCACCTGCTCCATTAGGGCCCAGTACAGGCCACATGATCTCCTGCAATGATTTTGCAAAGTTTTCTGCAGACAAAGTTGCTCCGATTCAAGAAGACGTAGACTCCACCGTGGGAGCAGGGCGGGAGAGTGCTAGAGTCCTGTCTAGTCAAGTTGTGTGGGATCAGTTCCAATCTGTTACCTCCGAGGATGTGGACAGGCTGCTTGGACGAGTGAAACCAACCACTTGTCTCCTTGATCCTTGTCCATCCTGGCTTATAAAAGCTAGCCGAGAAGGGCTGGGCGATGGGCTTCGTGGGGTGGTGAATGCTTCCCTCTGTGAGGGAGCCTTCCTGGACCCATCTTTAGATGCGGCTACGATGGCCAATTATCGCCCAGTCTCAAATCCTCCATTCTTGGGCAAGCTGATTGAGTTAGTGGTTGCTGAACAACTCCAGGCATGCCTGGAGGAAGCGGGGCATTTGGATCCCTTCCAGATGGGATTCAGGCCTCAACATGGGAATTGAAACTGCCTTGGTTGCACTGGTTGATGATCTCTGGCAGACTAGGGATAAAGGTGAGAGCTGTTTCCTAGTTCTGCTAGATCTCTCAGCGGCATTTGATACCAATCAACCATAACATCCTTCTGGACCGTTTTGAATGGCTGGAAGCTGGGGGCACTGTCATACAGTGGTTCCGCTCCTTCCCCCTGGGCTGTGTTCAGCCTGGGAGTCATTTTGGACTCACAGCTGTCCATGGAGGCACAGGTCAAATCTGTGTCCAAGGCAGCTGTTTCCCAGCTCCATCTGGTACGCAGGCTGAGACCCTATCTCCCTGCGGACTGCCTCGCCAGATTGGTGCATGCTTTGCTCATCTCCCGCTTGGACTACAGCAATGCGCTCTACAATGGGCTACCATTGAAGTTCTACCCAGACACTGAGGTCCAGCATCGAGGGCCTTCTGGAGGTTACCTCACTGTGAGAAGCTAAGTTACAGGGAACCAGCCAGAGGGCCTTCTCGGTAGTGGCGCCCTTTCTGTGGAACGCCCTCCCACCGTATGTCAAAGAGAACAACAACTACCAGACTTTTAGAAGACATCTGAAGGCAGCCCTGTTTACGGAAGCTTTTAATTTTTGATGTATTAGTATTTTAATATTTTATTTCAAGCCGCCCAGAGTGGCTGGGGAAGCCCAGCCAGATGGGTGGGGTATAAATAATAAATAATAATCATCATCATTTTATTTTCTTACTCCTGTAGTAACCTATGTTATCCATCATTTGAGAACCACGATATTGTTCTCCCTTTGCTCTTTTTTCTTTTTTATCATAGTCTTTGAACTCTAATACCTTGAAGGAGCGAGGTTTTAATTTCATGAAGTGAGGCAGCTCATCCTCTATTAACAGTCGTAGCTGAGATAGGAAGTCCATGTTGAGGGTCTGGAGAGAGTGTTCAGACGGGACTTAATCTGGAGGGAGAAGCTGTGGGAAGACTCTTTTTCTCCTTCCATTCGGGAGGGGAGAGATTTTCTAGGAAAAGGAGATTTCTGAGTCAGTAAAAAGGACACAGATGATCCCCTGGGTCTGGCATACAAAGGAAAATACCTCGGGAGTGGGACTGCTAAGAGAGAGGGGATCCGAGGAAAAGTGGCCCCTCGCTCACGGACCAAAGTATGAAGCCATGAAGGAAGCTGGGCTGTCCTGTCATAACTAAGGAAGGGAATGAGAGAGAAGCAGCAGAAACAGAGTTAAGCCTTTTAGCATTTATTCTGGATACCTGAAGTGTAACAACTGATAATGAGAGGAGGGAGTTTAAGAGAAGCTGTGCCTGTACAGTGGTACCTCGGGTTAAGTACTTAATTTGTTCTGGAGGTCTGTTCTTAACCGGAAACTGTTCTTAACCTGAAGCACCACTTTAGCGAATGCGGCTGCCGGAGCACGATTTCTGTTCTCATCCTGAAGCAAAGTTCTTAACCCGAGGTACTATTTCTGGGGTAGCGGAGTCTGTAGCCTGAAGCGTATGTAACCTGAAGCGTTTGTAACCCAAGGTGAGGCAAGGAAGGAAGGGCTACCCCTATATTATCCATATAACCAGTTATCAATAATCAATATATATTCATATATGCTTACACAAATCAAGGATTACAGTACTTTATAAATCCACTTGAATCAAAAGGGAAGCTGTGCTGCAAACTGCTTGAAACAGCAAGTTAGGAACCGACCTTTCCCCGAGAAACATCTGTGTACCCCGGACAAAGACATGAATCAGAGACTCTGGTACAAAATTCCCCTCAGATACAGGCTAAATTAATCCACAGAACAGGAAGAGCAAAACCACAAAATGTCCAAGCTCCCTGTCCTGTCATAACTAGGGGAAAGGTTAGACTGAGCGTCACTGGGAGCATTGGAAAGCGGAACTGGAACCCAGCGCTTGACCAGTGCTATACCAGTAGCTAGGAGCGTGACAACTGCTTGCTGATTGGCTGATATTTTTGCTGACCAAGTATGAGTCCTTCATGATTGTCTGATGATCTATGATTTACTGTGATTTGCTCAGGTATAAAGACCCCGGTGTTTCTGTCAATCGGGGTCCCAGTTCTTTGGAAAATATTCCAACTGGGTCCTTATTGCCTGGCAATAAACTCACCTTCTTATTCTCCATTGCTGCGTCTGCTTGATCCTTATCCTTGCTACAAAGGTACCATTGTAGTACCTTGTTTAATCCTATGACATTTAGCTGAAGTAATAAGGTAACATCTACCTGACAGAGGCCTTCCAGAATCCGATTCAGAGCCAAATCATGTGGTTGCCGGACAGAAAGTAGATATCTTTAGAGAGATTCCACTGAAATTGAGACTTAGAAGAACCAAATATAAATATTTAACAATAGCACTCAGGAGAGCTGACATTAGATATAAATGGGAATTCCCAGAGGGCATTTCCTTTGCATACATGAAAAGGAGATACAGGCTAACATCAGAATTTCAGAGAGTCCTTTGACAAATACAGGAGAGACTTAGATTCCAACTGCTGAAAGGCACATACGGTATTCTGTTAGATTGGGAGACGAAAGAGTGTGTTTGTGTGTTTTTACAATCAAGCAATGTATACATTTTATGAAAATTACAATACATCATAACATCATATAACATAAGCAGGAGTTATAAAAAAAATTAATAAAATAGCGCACTGTCTTTCAGTTTGTGTCTTCCTGGAGTTCCACAACTTTGCTGGGTGGAGAGGGAATGGTCTCTCCTCCTTCATCTCAGCTCCACAGCAGTTCTCTCAAAAAGACTTGGCACTCCAGAATGCGGGGAAATAATAATAATAATAATAGTAATAATAATAATTCAATTTATATCCCCCCCTTTATCAGAATATCCCAGGGCAGTGTACAACATTAAAAGGACAATACAGAACAACAATGATGAAAACATAATAAAAAGCATCCTGTGAGACAGCCGAGTAATGTACCACTCCTTTTAAAATTTGAGGGAGACTCACTGCTCACCTGCTTTTACGGCCACTATGGATTGTGGTGATTCATCCAAGGGAGGCTCCTCTGCTGGCCCTCCAAAGATTCTGACATCGTCCACTCTTTCTCCTGTCACCCACAGCCATAGAATATGAAGAGAGTGGTCCTCCCAAACTCTGCCTACCCTCCAACATGTTGCAGAGGGAAATTGGGACCTGCGACTTCTGGGGCCATGATCCTGAATGAGTCCCGTAAATCACGCGAGAGCAAGGACCCCCCCAAAATGGGCGTCTTTTGGGGCCACAGGTTCACGGGAGCCCAAACAGGATATCCTGGGAGCCAATCAGAAGCCAGGGTGGCTTCTGGAATTGCAGGACATCCCACTCAAAGCAGGACAGTTGACAGGTATGTGAAGACCGCCAAAGATGGAGAATCCACAACCCATAGTGCAGGCATCCCCAAACTCGGCCCTCCAGATGTTTTGGGACGACAACTCCCATCATCCCTAGCTAACAGGACCAGTGGTCAGGAATGATGGGAATTGTAGTCGCAAAACATCTGGAGGGCCGAGTTTGCCTATGCCTGCCATAGTCGATATGGCTGCCTTTCTCACTGGCTGAGATGCTTCTGCCCATTTCATCTGCTTAGCCAATCCAGATATTCAGGGCCAACAAGTCCCACCCCTGCCTCCAGCAATCTCTTTTGTTACACTCAATGGCTGTTTGGTGGAGGGCAAGGGGAACCATGGGGCAGGGTCCAGGATGCTCAGATTCCTGCCACCAGACCTCCCCTCTGAGGTCCCCCCAGGGCACCTGCTCAGCTGAGAGGAGGGTGTCATAGCATAGGTAGCAAAACAGCTGCTGCTCCGTCCCTTGAGGGATTCCCCGCCTCACTTAATTGGCCACATATTCCAAAAGGGCATCACCCGCCACTATATAAACCCTCTCACCCCCGGCAGCAGCAATGAGGTGGTACAGCGTTCAGGTGCTAAGAGTGTGTCCCTGCTTTGGGAGGGGGACAACAGCCCCCAGCAAAGTTTGGAGGACGAGCCAAGAGGTATAACCGGACACTGGAAGGCAAACAGTTGCAGGAATTTATGTATAGTTTTTTGGGGGGACGGTTGCCCCTGCAGCAGATATCATGCACATGCAGCCCACTACCAAAATCAGCATGATCACTTTTGTGACGTTTGTGACTTGTCCCAACAAAACACTTTATCACAGTTTCTTCCTATCTGCTCAAAGGGCCTCTGCTGCACAATACCAAATGTAAGAATTCACTGATCAATGTATATCTGTACTGGCTCACTGGGAAACTTCAGAAATTCATATAGACATGTGAGCTCAGCTACTCAGCAGCCCCTCTACCTGAGTGGTGATTTCTGGCATCCTGATGCCTGAGTGCCAGACAGGTAGCCATTCCAGAAATAACAAACCCAGATGGAGACAAAATCTGCCTGGATGGAGACCTGGGAGCCACCTCTCAATAACTGGAGGGCTGACCCATGGAAGAGGGAGCCAGCTTGCTTTCTCCTGCCCTAGAGGGGAGCACCCAGAAGAAGGGACCCAGAGGACCAGAAAGCAGTTTCTTCTGACGGGAAGAGCGGCAGATTCCCTTGGGAGATGGCGGACTCTCCTTCCTTGGAGGTTTTTCAGCAGAGGTTGGATGCTTTGGCTGAGATTCCTGCCTTGCAGGGGGGTTGGAATAGATAACCCTTAGGGCTCCCTCCCATTCTAGGATCAGGTTCCTTGCTTCCTGCAAACCCCTTTTCCCTGCAACCTCTTCCTCCAGTTTCTGGCCAAGGGAGGGAGCAGATCATAGACCAACCAGGAGCGTCCCCTCAAAAGGAGCATCTCTGGGATTGTGCAATGCAGGAGAGAAAAGGCAGAGAGGACTGAGCAGGGTGGACTCGGCTCTGCAAGGCTTAAAGGGAACCGAGCTGCATTCCTAGAGGGGACAGGATGTAGAGGGGGGGCCAGGTCCTCCAGAGGAAAAGCCCCTCCCTCCCCTTCCTGCAAGCGGGGGGGGGGGCCGAGGTTGCATTCTGTTATTGCAAATGCTGCCTTGCTCTCTTCCACGGGGATCTGGTGAGTCTCTTCCTCCCCCCCCCCAGGGTGCAGTGGGGAGAAGGTGGGGGTCCCAGGGCTGCAGCAGGGGAGGGTGGCTCATGTGGGGGGGGGAGCCCCAGGGAGCAGGGGGTCCGGCCAAGGAGGGACGGGGTTGCACGAGGTTTGCAACTACAGTACTCTATATTCTGCATTTGTATAAAGACGCTGCTTACTCCTTTGGGAAGGGCAATCCTCTCCTGGGATCTGGTGAGTCTCCCCCCCCCCGAGGGTGCAGTGGGGAGAAGGGGGGGTCCCGGGGATGCAGCAGGGGAGGGTGGCTCATGTGGGGGGGGGAGCCCCAGGGAGCAGGGGGTCCTGCCAGGGAGGGGCGAGGTCGCAGGAACTGTCTCCTTCCTTTAGATCTTTTGGGGGGGGAGGGGAGGAGGTTATCGCCCCCTCCCTTCCAGAAAAAAATTAGTCAGAGCCCCCTGGGAAATCTAGCAGATAGAAATCTAGCTTCTTTAAATAAGGCTATCAGTAGGACTTCTGCTGTGTGTGACACGGGTCAGCGTCTTTGCACAACAGAGGAAACGTGTATGAATGGTTGCTCCAAAACCTCTTCCTTTGTTTCCCTTCTTTCTTTCTCCTTATTGGCAGAGGAGGCCAGCCAAGCAGATCAAGCCAAGCTTTATGAGGAGCTGGGTATGTTTGGTTGGAGAAGAGGAGACAGAGAGGAGATAGGAGAGCCATGTCAGATTAGATAATTTATTACGGTCAGAGACCAGCTTATAAAACACACTTGGGGGTACAGTCACAGAAGTAAAACAGGCAATTTATGTATAACAACAAATTTAAAAACAATGTACACCAACAAACTATCCCAGGGAGTTGACTCAGAGTCACCCATGAAACCGAGTTTGGGGATTTTCATGACGGACTCTTTTGAGTTGGGAGATGGTCTGCGCCTACAGATCTGTACACAGAATCTGGCGACCATCCAGGTCATCTTCTGGTCTTTGCCTAACAGCAAAAGGACAAATTTTTGCTTTTGCGGGAGGTCAGCGAGCCTCACCCGCAGGGGATCAATGGTCTTACTACGTGCCTCTTCGTAAAAGGGACGTCTAAAGAACAAGTGTTTTGGCTGCCTATTTCTCCCAATGGACAGGTGAAAAGTCTCTGAGCATACAGGACTTTTCTAAAGGCTCCATCCAGGACCAGCGAGGGAAGAGCCGAGCTTCTGGCGAGTGTAAAGGCCCTTCTTGCATTTCTAGATGCGAGAAAGAAGAGATATTCTGCCAGTGCGGCTATATATTTCTCAATTTCTCCAATTTTATGGTCCGAGCACCTTGTGCAGTCCTGTTGTCTCTCGGTATCTAATATTCTTTGCCTGACCGTGGCTTTGGCCTGGCCCAACCCCGGACTTAGAAGGGCTTGAGGGGCAAAACCCAGTTTCTGGAGGGTGTTCAGAACCGCAGTCTGCCAGCCTGACTGGAATTGGTCGCAGAGGATCAATGGGGCTATCCCCCGGGGGAGCAGATTCAATGTCAGCCATTTGTAGATTGATCATAGAATCATAGAGTTGGAAGAGACCACAAGGGCCATCGAGTCCAACCCCCTGCCAAGCAGGAAACACCATCAGAGCACTCCTGACATATGGTTGTCAAGCCTCTGCTTAAAGACCTCCAAAGAAGGAGACTCCACCACACTCCTTTTTTTAAAAAAAAAATTTTTTATTCATTTTCCACAAAAGAAAAAAACAACCATTTTTTATACAATCAATTCACATGTTATCACACATTTATCTCTTTTTTTGACTTCCTTCAGCTCCTCTGCCAATCTTTCGTTTGCATCAATATTATTAACGCATTTCTCAACTTAGTATTGCCTTTAGATATCTCCTTCCCTCCTCTTATTTTCTTTTTAACAATATTCCTCTGTTTTTCACAGAGTCTCTTGAAAACCAACAAACGTTATCTGTTCATCACATATGCCTTTCAGATAATCTGTAAATCTTCCCCAGTCCTCGATGAACTTTTGGTCTCGTTGATATCGGATCTTCCCTGTTAGTTTGTCCAGTTCTGCATAATCAGTCTATTTCAGTCTCCATTCTTCCACCGTCGGTAACTCTTTCTGTTTCCATTTTTGGGCCAGAAGTATTCTCGCTGCTGTAACTGCGTATTGGAAAAGTTTACATTCTTTCTTACTTATCTCATTTCCTACCAATCCCAATAAGAAGGCCTCCGGTTTCTTAATAAACGTATATTTCAACATCTTTTTCAATTCATTATATATCATTTCCCAGAAGCCTCTCACCTTTTTACACTCCCACCACATATGATAGAATGTCCCTTCTTTTTCTTTACATTTTCAACACTTATTACATGTTTTGTACATTTTAGCTAGTTTTACTGCTAGCCGTTCCTCATAAGGCATCGTTTCCAGGCCTTTAGCTAGCTATACCTCATAAGGCATCGTTTCCAGGCCTTTGACCATTTTGGTTGCCCTCCTCTGGACACGTTCCAGTTTGTCAGTGTCCTTCTTGAACTGTGGTGCCCAGAACTGGACACAGTACTCCAGGTGAGGTCTGACCAGAGCAGAATATAGTGGCACTATTACTTCCCTTGATCTAGATGCTATACTCCTATTGATGCAGCCCAGAATTGCATTGGCTTTTTTAGCTGCCGTGTCACACTGTTGGCTCATGTCAAGTTTGTGGTCAACCAAGACTCCTAGATCCTTTTCACATGTACTGCTCTCAAGCCAGGTGTCACCCGTCTTGTATTTGTGCCTCTCATTTTTTTTGCCCAAGTGCAATACTTTACATTTCTCCCTGTTAAAATTCATCTTGTTTGTTTTGGCCAAGTTCTCTAATCTGTCAAGGTCGTTTTGAAGTGTGATCCTGTCCTCTGGGGTGTTAGCCACCCCTCCCAGTTTGGTGTCATCTGCAAATTTTATCAGGATGCCCTTGAGTCCATCATCCTAGTCGTTGATAAAGATGTTGAATAAGACCGGGCCCAAGACAGAACCCTGTGGCACCCCACTAGTCACTCTTCTCCAGGATGAAGAGGAACCATTGATGAGCACCCTTTGGGTTCGGTCAGTCAGCCAGTTACAAATCCACTGAGTGGTAGCATAGTCAAGACCGCATTTTACCAGCTTCTTTACAAGAATATCATGGGGCACCTTGTCAAATGCCTTGCTGAAATCAAGGTAGGCTACATCCACTGCGTTCCCTTCATCTACCAGGCTTGTAAGGCAGATGTTAGGCAGATGCTAGCCTCCACTCTCATCAATTTGCGGGTTTTTCCGCTGAACTCCCGATGGAGTTTATGTGTAGTTTGTTGGCTCCTGAGGCCTGTATCACCATTCCTAGATACTTATAGTTTGTGACTAGTTCTAATTTATGGCCTTGGAGTTCCCAGCTTTTAAGCTTTGGCTTTTCCCCAAAATCAAGTATCTTGGTGTTTTGATAGTTGATTTTGAGACATTCAAATTCACAGTTTGCTGCGAGCTTTCTTAGTGCTCTTTTCAGTCCAATGGGGGTTCTAGATAAAATTACTGCATCGTAGGCATATAGCAGGACCGAAATATGCCGATTTGCGAGCTTCGGAGGGTGTTGTTCTGAGTCATGGAGTGCAGATACTAAATTATTTAGATAGAAATTGAATAGTAGAGGGGCCAATAGGCACCCTGGCCTGACTCCTTTAGAGGTTTTAATAGGGTCCTGACTCTAAGAGCCGTATTTGCGCGCAGTGCCTGAATTAAGAGCAGAAGCTCTTAATTCTATGTAGGTACCCTGTAGTCTGTCCCAGAGTCTGGTTCTGGAGACTGTATCAAAGGCTGCTTTTAGATCAACAAAGGCAGTGTATAGTGAGGCAGGTCTTTAGGAGAGCCATGTCACCTGGGCGCAGGATTCCAACCAATGTCTTCAAGCTACAAGAAAGGAGATTCAGATTCAACAGACGTAGTCATTTTTCACTAGGAACCAATGACTCCCTTGTCAATCAGTTCTGATTTCATGCATTGACTGGAAGGAAGGAGCAACCAGGCTGAGTCCCCTCGTATTAATCTCTTCGCTTGCCTCCACATTTCCACAATCTCCCTTCTATTTTTTTTAAAATCATATTTATTAAAAATTTTAAAGCACAGAAAGTGAAGATAAGTCAAAAACAGAGTACATTTGAAACCTTATTTCCATTCATCCACTTTCTGGGACTTCCCCCCCTCCCCCATCCCTACCATATTCCCCTTTCATATCCTTGGCTCCACAAGCTCTCACTTCTAATTTAAAACTTAATTTGTTTAACCCAATATTCAAATTTAAAATTATACAATCCTCATCATTACCCTTAATAAAAAACAAAAGTTCCCCAAGTTCCACCCCATTTTCATTCCACAATGCCCCTTTTTTATATATAATAAAAACACCCCAGAAAATAAAGATATAAGAAATAGAAAATGTAGTAGAAAAGAAAAGCAAATTCCAAAAAATAGTAACAAGCCTTTGGATTCTAATTCCCCCCCCTTCCCCGGTTTAATTTCCCCCTATCCGCCAATCTTTGTTATCTGCCTGGAATTTTTAAATCCCTAAATCAAATATCTCCCCCAGTTCCTTACAAATTTTTGAATTATTTTAAAAGTTATTTTTATGGCGTTTAACTTCAAATCTCCAATTTCCTTAGTCTTTAAAGCCCCCCCATTGTTCTTTCCATGTGTAGTCCAGTTTCATCTTGTTCCGCTGCTAAAACGTTCTAATTCAGAAATTTGGTAGCTCTGCAGGGGTTATTGTTTTTTTGTTGGTTTTTTTTGATAAATTTTTATTGATTTTCAATGAATACAAGAAAGACAAAACCAAAAAACATAAACAAACACAAAATCGACTTCCCCATACCACCCCTTTTCTGCATCCTTGTTTCAGGATTTTTCAGCAACTTTTTCGTCATAAACTTATTTTAAGTGTCATAAATTTAACTTCCTTAGATTATTAAACAGCTGTATTTCTTTGTCTCTTATTTCCCTGATCTTCTAGTTTTCATCCAAATTACAACAATTTTTAAGATAAACTTTGAATTTACTCCATTCTTCCTCCACCACCTCTTTTCCCCGGTCTCGAATTCTGCCAGTCATCTCCGCCAGTCCCATGTAGTCGATCACCTTCGTCTGCCATTCTTCCAACGGGGGTAATTCTGGTGTCTTCCAATACTTTGCTAGAAGAATTCTTGCTGCTGTTGTGGCATACATAAAAAAAGTCTTATCCTTCTTTAACACCGTTTGGCCCACCATACCCAAGAGAAAGGCTTCTGGTTTTTTAATAAAGGTTCTCTTCAGAACTTTTTTGATTTCATTATAGATCATTTCCCAGAAGACCTTAATCTTCGGGCAGGTCCACCAAAGATGATAGAAGGTTCCCTCCGTTTCATTGCATTTCCAGCATTTGTTATTGGGCAAATGATAAATCTTCGCTAACTTAGCAGGAGTCATGTACCACCTGTAGATCATTTTCATAATGTTTTCTCTTAAGGCATTACATGCCGTGAATTTAACACCGGTGGTCCATAACTGCTCCCAGTCAGCAAGTTCAACATCATGTCCAATATCCTGTGCCCATTTAACCATACAAGATTTCACCACTTCATCCTGGGTATTCCACCTCAACAGCAAATTATACATTCTTGACAAGTTTTTGGTATTGGGTTCTAACAATTCTGTTTCTAATTTAGATCTCTCCACTTGGAAGCCTTTCTTTCTGTCCTGTTTGAATACTTCATTTATCTGTCGGTAATGTAACCAATCTCTCACTTTATCCTTCAGTTCCTCAAAACTTTTCAATTTCAGTTTTTCACCATCCTGTTCTATAATTTCAAAGTATTTAGGCCATCTGCAGGGGTTATTGTTGTTCAGGAACAAAAACTTGCGTTCAGTCCCTTCCTTTCTTCAATGGAAAATTCCATTGTCTCCTTTAGTAAAAACACCCTGTAGACAAAACATTGTTTCAGTTTTGCAGCTTTCCCAGAAAATAACCAGTCCTGTAGAATTCCGAAAGTATTTTTCCACTTACGACCATCTTTGTAATGTCCCGAAACTCCTCTAGGGGGATTGTTGTAACTTTGTTTCCTTTAGTCCCAAAGTCCGATTGTTATTCCTTGTTTTCGCCATTTTGTATCCAAATCTTGACAATTTGTAACAAATTGTAACAAATTTAACCAGCAGAGTCCTCATAGCAAAGTCCTCTTTAAATTTTCCGACTTTGACAGCTACTTTGACAGCTGTCAAAGTCTCCGTTTCTTTTCACCAGGCTCTCTCTTCAATCGCCCCGGTTCCCAGGGGGGGGGGGTTACGTTTTCCTTCTCCCTCCATTCTTCCTCCAGCACAGTTCTTGTAGTTTCCCATCGTGGAATTCTTGGTTTTTATCAAAGAATACAGTTCTTTTTAGACCTTTTTAGACCTTGGTATCCCAATCCTTGTTTTGGAATGTTTACAGTAGGGAGGGGGACTGACTTCCTTTTTGGATCCCCCCCCCCCGCTCGTGTCAAATCCGAAAAAAAATTCATTTTTTTCTCCTTTTGAACCCGATTTCCAAATTACTCACGGGTTGTTGTTAAAAGTCCGAATTCTCAATGGAAGAAGTCAGCGCTCTCCGCCGGATAGCATGCGGCTACGCTCGGCAGGGATAGCAGAGGACTCAAAGCACCACGCTTCTCCCCGGCACCCGATCCGTAGCCTTTAAAAAGGCTCCTTCACAAGTCGGGAGGGCGCTAACGGTGCCAGCCGAGTCTCCATGTCCACGGCCTCCGTGGCCGTGGTTTTTAAGGGTCCCCACGTCGCCGGCGTGGTAGGACCCATCCCCTGCCGAGCAGGCTCCCTCCGGAGCTCGGAGGGAGTCCGCCATTCGGTGATGGCGCCAACCCGGAAGTCTTCCACAATCTCCCTTCTAGAGGCCTACATCTCCTCCTCCTCCTCTTCCTCCTCCTCCTCATCCTCCTTTTTAGAAAGATAGCTCAGAGTCTGGGCTGTGGTGCAGTCCTACCCTGGTTCCCAGCAAGACTCACCCATGCTTGCTCAGGGAACCTTTTTCTTCTCCTGATACTGTACAACTTTTGTAACAGAACAATGTATTTGCTTTGTAGGATTTGCTAGAGCTTCTCATTCAGACAGACAGAACTTGGCAGAAGACCAAAGGGTTCCTTCCCATCTCTCAGAGGCTTCCTGAGAGCACAGATGGATGAGCGAGACACAGCTGGCCCTAGAGCAGGAAGAGGCCATGTCATCCAAACTGGGAGCAGTGGGGGAATCTTGGAAAACTCTGTGAAGAAGATCCTGGTTGAGGAGGACACCCTCCGCTCAGAGGTGCAGAGCCAGCAGTTGAGGCAGTTCTGCTTCGAGGAGGCCAAAGGGCCCCGAGAGGTTTGCAGCCAACTCTACCACCTTGATCATCATTTACTGTTTTGAATTCTTGTTGTTCTTTCAGAACAGGGATCATTTTGCAGAAATGGACCTGGATTCCTCTGAGGCAGAGAGGCCTCCATTGGACACCAGAGAGAGGCCACTGGGTAAGGAGGAAGGTGGCTTTTCTCCATTTGGTCTTGTTCTGTTGGTTTTCCAACTCATCTGAGGGTTCTTTTCATCTTGTTTTTTTTTTTTTTTTTTTGGAGGGGTGGGGGTTGGGAATAAGGGTTCAGAGGAGGGGAGATGTATTTCTGCACACCTAACATGAAATGGGCACAAACCTTCAACTGGACTCAGCAGGTAAGGCTTTCTCAAAGCCCATCTGTAGTTTGAGATGTCCTGTTTCCTCTGTGAGAGAAGCAGGCCCTCCTGGCATCCTGATTACCTTTTTTTCTCTTGCAGGTGGCAGAAGGATGCCGGCAAGACCTCCTGATCCGCCTTTTCATGGGGGCAGAAGGGAAGCAGTGGCTGTGGAACCAGATCAGGTATGGGGAAGCTGCCTTGTGGGGACAGAGGCCGAGGGATGGAGCAATGTCATGGACTGGTTGGGCACAGAGGAATGGTGGGAGGAAGCAGCCGGGTAACCAGGAAGAGAAGATGGCTCTGAGCCCAAGGAGTGAAGGTGGAGGAAGGATGAGCAGTGAAAGGGAGAAGCTTGGAAAGAGGAGGTGTCAGAAGCTGAAGGGGCAACAGGGCTTAGTGAGCTGGGAGACTGTGGCAGAATGCAGTGCAGAATCAAAGGCAGAAGAGGAAGGAGGCGAGTGGGAGAGGAAGGTCGAGAGGCAGAGGTGAGTCAGGAGAAGGAGGAGCCACCAGGGGCTCCCTCTCCTTCTGCCAGAATCCACCCTCCCTGCTTGTCTCTCAGAACCAAGAGAGGTCAAACATGGAGGAGCAAAGGCAGGCTGCACACTTGCACACTGTTCAATCGCTTGCCAGAAACCCCAGAGAGGAGGGGACTTGGAAAGCTGTGGGGAGCCGGGGGCCTTCACTCTCTGCAACTGCTTTTGTAGACGAAGAGGCTCAGGGAATGAGCTGCTGTTCTCATGAAGCCCGAAACTCAGCCATGTCTGTGAACATCGTGTTCTTACTGATAAAGAGTAAACTCCAGCTGTGAACGGTGGGATTTCCTGTCCAGATAACTCTGTCATACCAGCCTTCTGAATGTTGACAGTAGGATTCATCTGTACTTGCAGTTTTCATGGAATCCTAGAGTTGAAGGGGACCCCAAGGGTCATCAAGTCCCACCCCCTGCATTGCAGGAGTCTCAGCTAGATCCTCCAAGACAGATGGCCATCCAAACTAGGCTTCTTGTATTTCTATATTCATCAATGAATGCTAAAATAGGCTTCTAAGCAGCGGACAGACGATGACAAATAATTTCCAGAATTCACCTAGCCAGTCCTATCTGCTGCAAAATGCGGCCTGCCCCCCACTCCTCCCGCTCTCCATGCCCCCATGAACCCCTTGAATTTCACTCTAGGGCATTGGAAGGGAACCTCCCCAGAACAACTCACGAGGAGAGGAGAAAGTGGATCCTTCCATCGGGGAAACTGGAGTGCTTGCGTAGACAGAAAAACGTAAACAAGCTGGAGTACCACCTACAGTGGTGCCTCGCAAGACGAAATTAATTCGTTCCGTGAGGCTCTTCATATAGTGGTTTTTTCGTCTTGCGAAGCAAGCCCATTGACAGCTTAGCAGATTAGCACTATTAGCGGTTTAGCGGCTTTTAGCGATCGGCTGTTAAGCGGCTTATCAGCGGATCAGCTGATAAGCGGCTTAGCGGCTTAGGAAAAGGGGGGGGAGGAAAAAAAACCCGAAGGAACTCGCAAGACTTTTTCGTCTTGCTAAGCAAGAACATAGGGAAATTCGTTTTGCGAAGCACCTCTAAAACGGAAAACCCTTTCGTCTAGCGGGTTTTCGGTCTTGTGAGGCGTTCTTCTTGTGGGGCACCACTGTATTTGCAAAAAGATGAATACCCACACTTAAAATGCAGAATAAAAGAATTCAATTAAAGTGTTAAAATAGGTACCCATAATAAAAATGTGCAGCAAACCAATCCTATTTAAATAACACAGCAATTAACAGGAAGGAAATAACAGAGCATTGTGTAGCAGATCATATTTCTGCTGTCTCAGAGGAGGACATTTCCCTTTTTCTTTTAGGGTCCAGTGTGCTTTGAAGATGTCGCTGTTCGTTTCACGGACGAGGAGCGGGAGTTGCTGGATCCAGACCAGAGAGCTCTGCAAAAGGACGTCATGGAGGAGAATCATGGGATCGTGGCCTCTCTTGGTAAGCCTCCGTGTGGGATCGTCCTATCTGCCAGGAAATTCAAAAAATACCTCTATGTGACAAACCTCATATATTTTCACAGCACCCCCTACAACACCTGGGAACCTAACACCCCCACAAGAAATAGTAGATTACAGCTTTTTCTGTGAACAATCTTCCTCCAGTTCTGCCTCCTTCTACCACAGTTGGGCTGATCTGAACTGCCCAGGCATCTTAAATGTCAGCTTCATAATTGTTAGAATAGATAAGTAGCTTCTGTCAGGATTTCTGTTTTTGTTTTTGCTGCTGTCAGTCTTGGGTTGACCAAAGAGACAAATTACATTGGAGATGGGATGGCATGAGTGGGCCAAACAAAATCTGCCCCAGAGAAGAGCCAGGCTGATTGAATCTCAGGTAGTACTAGCAGTGATAGTAATAATAATATTTTTTATTTATCCCCTGACCATCGGGTTGGGTTGCTCCAGCCAATCAGGGAAGCTTCCAACACATATACAGTGGTACCTCTGGTTGCGAATGGGATCCGTTCCGGAGATCTGGCCAGATCCCGAGGTTTTCGCAACCCGAGGATCACTGTTCTGGGCATGCGCATGGATTTGTTGCTTTCATAAGCTGATGTTTATATAACCCGAGGGTTACGTAACCCGAGGTGCTACTGTATAAACATGAAACAGTAATAATAGCATCTAAACCAATGAAAAAAGTACAAAATTTTTACAAAAAGTACAAAAATTTTAAAATGCGTAACTTACTTCAAACAAAGCAACATTCAACCAACGATTAGAATCCAGTAATAAATACAATGGTTTATTGCAAATAACAAAGGAAATGAAGGCTGCCTTCTCTACAACAAATTTAATGAGCATTATTCCCTAACCGGGGGCTCCATTTGTTCCTAAGGCTCTAATCCCTTTTTCTCTCCATTGCAGATTGTGATGAATTGGAAAACAAGAACAAAGGTGACCACAACACAATCTGCAGAGTGGAGAAGGCACGTAAAAATTTGGAATGTGGAAAGAGCTGCAGTCAGAGCTCCCATTCCAGTTCCCAACAACGAAATCTCTTTGGAAAGAAACCCTATCAGTGCATTGAATGTGGAAAGATATTCAGTGCGAACTCCTCTCTAACATCCCATCAAAGAATTCATACAGGGGAAAAACCCTATCAGTGCATTGATTGTGGAAAGAGCTTCAGGAAGAGATCTGACCTCACTTCCCATCAAAGAATTCATACAGGGGAGAAGCCCTATCAGTGTATGGAATGTGGAAAGAGCTTCAGTATGAGCTCTAGTCTCACTTCCCATCAAAGAATTCATAAAGGGGAGAAACCCTATCAGTGTATGGAATGTGGAAAGAGCTTCAGTAGCAGCTCCAATCTCACTTCCCATCAAAGAATTCATACAGGGGTGAAACCCTATCAGTGTATGGAATGTGGAAAGAGTTTCAGTTTGAGCTCCAGTCTCACTTCCCATCAAAGAATTCATACAGGGGAGAAACCCTATCAGTGTATGGAATGTGGAAAGAGCTTCAGTAGCAGCTCCAATCTCACAAAACATCAAAGAATTCATACAGGGGAGAAACCCTATCAGTGTATGGAATGTGGAAAGAGCTTCAGTAGCAGCTCCAATCTCACTTCCCATCAAAGAATTCATACTGGGGAGAAACCCTGTCAGTGTATAGAATGTGGAAAGAGTTTCAGTTTGAGCTCCAGTCTCACTTCCCATCAAAGAATTCATACAGGGGAGAAACCCTATCAGTGTATGAAATGTGGAAAGAGCTTCAGTATGAGCTCCAGTCTCACTACCCATCAAAGAATTCATAAAGGGGAGAAACCCTATCAGTGTATGGAATGTGGAAAGAGCTTCAGTCAGAGCTCCAATCTCACTTCCCATCAAAGAATTCATACAGGGGAGAAACCCTATCAGTGTATGGAATGTGGAAAGAGCTTCAGTTTGAGCTCCAGTCTCACTTCCCATCAAAGAATTCATACAGGGGAGAAACCCTATCAGTGTATGGAATGTGGAAAGAGCTTCAGTATGAGCTCCGATCTCACTAAACATCAAAGAATTCATACAGGGGAGAAACCCTATCAGTGTATGGAATGTGGAAAGAGCTTCAGGAAGAGATCTGAACTCACTTCCCATCAAAGAATTCATACAGGGGAGAACCCCTATCAGTGTATGGAATGTGGAAAGAGCTTCAGTCACAGCTCCAATCTCACTTCCCATCAAAGAATTCATATAGCGGAGAAACCCTATCAGTGTATGGAATGTGGAAAGAGCTTCAGTCACAGCTCCAATCTCACTTCCCATCAAAGAATTCATACAGGGGAGAAACCCTATCAGTGTATGGAATGTGGAAAGAGCTTCAGTAGGAGCTCCAGTCTCACTTCCCATCAAAGAATTCATAAAGGGGAGAAACCCTATCAGTGTATGGAATGTGGAATGAGCTTCAGTATGAGCTCCGGTCTCACTAAACATCAAAGAATTCATAAAGGGGAGAAACCCTATCAGTGTATGGAATGTGGAAAGAGCTTCAGTCAGAGCTCCAATCTCACTTCCCATCAAAGAATTCATACAGGGGAGAAACCCTATCAGTGTGTGGAATGTGGAAAGAGCTTCAGTTTGAGCTCCAGTCTCACTTCCCATCAAAGAATTCATACAGGGGAGAAACCCTATCAGTGTATGGAATGTGGAAAGAGCTTCACTCAGAGCTCCAATCTCACTTCCCATCAAAGAATTCATACAGGGGAGAAACCCTATCAGTGTATGGAATGTGGAAAGAGCTTCAGTTTGAGCTCCAGTCTCACTTCCCATCAAAGAATTCATACAGGGGAGAAACCCTATCAGTGTATGGAATGTGGAAAGAGCTTCAGTTTGAGCTCCAGTCTCACTTCCCATCAAAGAATTCATAAAGGGGAGAAACCCTGTAAGTGTATGGAATGTGGAAAGAGCTTCAGTCAGAGCTCCAGTCTCACTTCCCATCAAAGAATTCATACAGGGGAGAAACCCTATCAGTGTATGGAATGTGGAAAGAGCTTCAGTCAGAGCTCCAGTCTCACTTCCCATCAGAGAATTCATACAGGGGAGAAGCCCTATCAGTGTGTGGAATGTGGAAAGAGCTTCAGTAGCAGCTCCTCTCTCACTTCCCATCAAAGAATTCATACAGGGGAGAAATCCTATCAGTGCATTGAATGTGGAAAGAGCTTCAGTAGCAGCTTCGATCTCACTAAACATCAAAGAATTCATACAGGGGAGTAACCCTATCAGTGCATTGAATGTGGAAAGAGCTTCAGTAGCAGCTTCGATCTCACTTCCCATCAAAGAATTCATACAGGGGAGAAACCCTATCAGTGTGCGGAATGTGGAAAGAGCTTCAATCAAAAGGCCAGTCTCACCATCAAAGAATTCATACAGGGGAGAATCACGGAATTGTAGAATTTTTGAGCTTGAAGTGATCCCTGGTGCAATCTATTCCACCCATGCGATGCAGGAATAGCAAGTAAAGCATCCATGACAGATCACCATCCAACTTCTTTTGATAACCTCAAAGAATGGAAATTCCAGCACACCCAAGGGAGTCCAATCCACTAACAGCTCTTGCTGTCAAAAATTTCTTCCGCATCTTTAGTCAGTCTTTTTTAAAAAAAAAACTTGAAGGCATTGGTTTGTGTCCTACCCTGTGGAGCAGGCGTCCTATTGGGAAGACCCAGTTCTCTGAGTGCATGTTCTGGAAGTTGGGCAATAGGGGCAGTACAGGATTCCTTTTGGTGTACAGACTTCCCCACTGCACCAAGGATTCCCTGCCCGAGTTGCTCCAGGTCATGGCGGATGTTCTCCTGGAGACACCTAGTTTGGTTGTCCTAGGGGATTTTAACATCCACGCCGACACGACCTTACAAGGGGCCGCTTGGGACTTCGTGGAAAGCATGGCCTCCATGGGGCTTTCCCTGAATATGTTTGGCCCAACTCATAGCCTTGGACATGCCTTAGACCTGGTGTTCACCTCTCTTCCTTATTGAGAATGCCTGCCGGAAGGAGAAAACGAGATGCAAAGAGCCAGAAGATCATTATTGGGACTCACAATTTCTGTAAAACAAAGAATCACCAGAGAGCGAACGCCATCTTCCCTGGCTCAGAAACAGAACAGGTTGAGGAAGCCAAGAAAACGGAGCAAATAGAAGGTGCAGTGAGTAACAACATTGGGGGAACCCTACCCCACCTTAAGGAGGATGACAATGACCCGACCCCCCTCCTCACAGAAAAAGCTAATCCACCCAAGAGGGCAAGAGCAGGAGCAGGAGGGATTCCTCCCACTCCTAGTGCTGATCCACCCATGCCTCTAGAACAAGATATCAGAGGAGTCTACTTTCAACAGATTCCGGATATGCACCCCTACCAAGAGATTTGCATGTTGTCTGCAGAAACTATGGTTCTGGTTCTCCAAAGACTGAATGAAATCCTCACCAAAATAGTTAACATTGAGAAACAATTGGATACTAGCTCCTCCCCCTTTAAATGCCCAAGGGCTTAAAAGGATGATAAGAAATGACTTTGTTAACAACTCACCAACTCAATCTATGAATGAAGTGAGGTCCTGTCAAGTCTTGCAAACGAACCAGATAATGCTTGAGATTCACCGATACACTCATAGGTGGATGAACCGCAGACAAATTACTATATCCTTGACTCAGTTCCTGAATTACCATTACCGAAATGTAGATCTAGAAAATTTCCACTTCCTGCCTACTGTGAGAAACACAACGCGCCTACTTATGACCTAAATAGGAACTAAAATCCCCCTAGAGGGGCTTAGTGACATTACAGGAATGGCTGGAAGAGGGAAAATCCAGGGTGAATTGGGCAGAGCATTTGTTCTCTTGGGAAAGTTACAAGGCCAAACTGATGTTTTGGCTACGAATGTTATGACTCTGGACTTAGCAGTAAAGAACATTGTTGAATCTGATAAGGATGCGAAACAGGAAGCCTATTCAACTGGACAAATAGAGAAACTTGAGAGTTTTGAGAATATGGAGAAGGAGACATACATTGCCCCTGAAGAAAAGGAAGGAGGAGCTGCAATTTTGCAGATGTTAAAGGAGAGTTGTACTTTGAGGCCTGACATGATGGCAACGAAGGAAAATAAAAGTCTGATGTGGAAAGTCTGGCCTGAATTGGAGAGTGGAGAACTGAGAGATCTCCTTATGTGAAGATCTGAAGACCGAAGGATTATAAATTTGATTAAGGTGGAAGTTGGAGCTTTGGGGACATTTGGACTTGAAAGGTGTATGAAACAAGATTTGGAGTACCCCATAGGCTTTATTCTTAAATACGGAGGTCTGGCTGGAAGAAACATAGATCCTGTTGGGCCGGAGCCTCTCTGAGATTTGGGATTTAACACTAAGGACAATCAAAAAGACTGGCAGAGAGGAACTGAGAGAGAATTAAGAGCCTCGGACGTGAGATCTCCAGGCTAAACAGAATATTGAGACTGATGGATATTTGTTGGGGACTGAAACCAGGGAAAGGGTGGGTGGAGTCTGGGAATCCAAAGGGTATATAATTATAATTTGTTTTGTTTTTATTTGGTTTTGCTATCTGTATGGAAATTGGGAAAGTCGTGGAAGGGAAATTTTGGTCGACCTTAGGAAGAATATTTAAGAATGAATAATGAGGTATAAGTATTGATGTTGAAGTTTGGATAAGTTAAAACTGGTTTTTAAAATGGGCTAAATTAAATGAAAATAAGGCTTGTAAAATAAATGGAGGAATTGGAAGAAAGAAGAAAAGTAAAATAACAATATGTTAGAATAAATTATTAAGTTAAAGTGGAGAAATAAGTTAAGGATTTGCTGAATCAAAAATTTAAATTGGTATACAAGAAGGGGAGGTGTGAGGAGGTCTGAGAAACAAGTTATAAGAAAATAAGTAATTGAAATTTTATGTGTTTTAATTGTTTTCAAGTTTTGGATTTTTGTTATTTTTTGTCTATTTTTGTTTTGTGTGGTTTATGAAAATGCCAATAAATATTCATTATAAAAAAAATATAAAAAATTTCCACTTCCTGCCTACTGTGAGAAACACAACGCGCCTATTTATGACCTTTAGGTCCTCAGCCCTCCCATCTCGACTCATGGAGATAAAGGATACTCTATGGTGGTTCCACTCTCTCCGCCCAGTGAGGGTATTTAAGGACGAAACAAGGAGGCAATTGCTCCCTTGCATAGAGTCAGAGCAAATGCAGATATGGGAAACCAAGCTCAACACTAGAAACACTAATTGCCCGAAGGGGGAAAAAAAAAAGAACTCTGCAAGCCTAGAATTACAAGACCTGAAGAAGAGGCTAATAAGTATAAAGACTGAGATTTCTACCCAAAATATAAGGACAGTAGAGCCTAGAGCACAATATTTAAAGACGTCCAACAGCTCTTTATCCCATAGAAAGACATCAGTGCAACTCCCTGTTCCCTTTTCAAACGACACCGAATTAGATGAGGAATTTGGCACCTCCGACATTTCTATGGCAACAACACCTAAAGAACTCTCTGTTGCTGACAATCTGGAGATATCCAGCACCAAATCTACATCTGGACCTTTGCCTAATGTTCCAAAAACGTATCAGAATGATCAGCCTTCTCTACTGTACTCCTGGCGAGACAGGATGGACAGATCTTCCGAATTCGAATCTGGCTCTTTGTTGGCCAGTGATCCACATCTTATAACACATACCTCATTAATACTTCCACAGCCACAGATAGAACCAACAATCCTCCAATTAACCCAGGAGGGAGAGGGATTGACAGTTAACAAAACACCATGGGACTGTCCTCCCCGCTTGGGGTGTGGTTGGTTGGGTTCTATCTTCTAGGGATACTTACCCTATCAGACCTCCACCTCTTTCCCATACCATTTTGACCCAGGAGTCCTGGCCCAAGGATGACTTGTTATTGAGGGGATGTTACCCCTCTATTGGGGAGGCTAGTATGGGGTCTGGGATTTCCACTATTGAAGGGCTAGGGAGGAATGGTGGTGGGGCTAGATATCTCTATTGGCGAAGGGCTTCGAGATGCAGTGATCCTCGAACCCCTTCCAATCTACGCCCCATCCCAAATGATGAGGGTAGGGCGAGCAAGGATTACCCACCTCCGTCATTGGTGCTTTGCAATGCCAGGTCCATAGGCAACAAAACCGCCACAATGCATGACTTTTTTGTCTCACAGGGGATTGACCTGGATTGCGTGACAGAGACCTGGGTACGGGAAGGCGAAGTAGTCTCCCTACATGAGATAACACCCCCAGGTTTCTCTGTCCTCCATCAATCGCGGACTGTGTGTTGGAGGGGAGGAGTATCGTTGTTAATTCGGGAGGATTGCTCTTTCAGAGCTCTGCCATCCCTGGCGATCTCCGGCATTGAATGTGTTGGTCTTGTGTGGGGCACCAAGGAGAGCTTGGCTGTCTGGCTGGTGCACTGACCACCCAGCACACCTACAGCCGCCCTGACAGACCTGCTGGAGGTGGTGGCGGGCTGGGCCTTGGAGTTCCCAAACCTACTGGTTTTGGGAGACTTCAACGTCCATGCCGATGCCGCTCCCTCCTCACAGGCTCTGGACCTAGTGACTTCCATGGCAACACTAGGGCTCTCCCAGTTTGTTTTGTGCCCCACTCATCAAGCAGGCCACATGCTGGATCTGATCTTTGGGGCTGGCATAGATGTGATCATGCTCCCCCCTGTGGAAGTGCCATGGTCTGATCACTACGCTCTGAAAGCCAAGATTGACTTCCCGCTCCTCCCCGGCTCGGGTGGCGAACCTATTTGGGCTCGTCCACGAAAACTGATGGATCCTGATAGATTCCGACAAGCCTTGTGGAACCCTGCTCCTCCTGGCGACTCATTAGATGACCTTGTTGAGGACTGGAATAACCGGCTCTTGGCAGCCATTGATGAGATCGCGCCTAAGTGCCCTCTGCGACCCCGTCGAAACCAGGCCCCTTGGTTTACTGAGGAGCTCCGGAAAATGAAGCGGGATCTCAGACGGCTAGAGCGAGTATGGCGACGGACTCGTGATGGAGCCTCAAGAACATTTTATAGGACGCTTATGAAAGCCTATGAGATGGCTATGAAAGCTGCTAAGAATTCTTACTTTGCAGCTTCCATTGCATCCGCTAGCTCTCACCTGGCACAACTTTTTAGAATAATTAGGTCAATAACGTCCTTAGGAGGACAACCAAATTTAAGCACAAATTCGACCCACAGCTGTGAGGCATTCGCGAGCTTTTTTGTGGAGAAAGTCCTGTTGCTCCACCGTGACCTCCCTGCCAATTTAGATACAGTGGCTGAACTGGAGGCCCCTCGACTGACATCAGGTCCAGTGTTGGACCATTTCGATCGGATACTCCCTGCTGATGTGGATAGATTCCTCCAAGTTAGTAGGCCCACCACCTGCCTCCTTGATCCGTGCCCATCTTGGCTGATTAGGGAGTGTCCAGATGTTATGCGGACCCCCCTGGTTGAAATTATCAATTTGTCCCTTGACACGGGGACATTCCCAGGGGAACTGAAGGAAGCAGCAGTGTGTCCACTCTTAAAGAAAACTTCATTAGATCCCTTAGACCTATCCAATTACCGCCCAGTTTCAATAATAATAATAATAATAATTTATTATTTATACCCCGCCCATCTGGCTGGGTTTCCCCAGCCACTCTGGGCGGCTTCCAACTGAATATTAAAAACAGTACAGCATCAAACATTAAAAACTTCCCTAAAGAGGGCTGCCTTCAGATGACTTCTAAAAGTAAAATAGTTGTTTATTGCTTTGACATCTGCTGGGAGGGCGTTCCACAGGGCAGGAGCCACTACCGAGAAGGCCCTCTGCCTGGTTCCCTGTAACCTTACTTCTCGCAATGAGGGAACCGCCAGAAGGCCCTCGGCGCTGGATCTCAGTGTCCGGGCTGAACGATGGGGGTGGAGACGCTCCTTCAGATATACTGGACCGAGGCCGAGTTTCAAATCTTCCATATCTGGGTAAGGTAATTGAGAGAGCGGTTGCTGAACAGCTTGGTAGGTTTATGGAGGAAACATCGGCTTTAGATCCATTTCAGTCCGGGTTCCGTCCTGGTTTTGGGACCGAGATGGCTCTGGTTGTCCTAACAGATGATCTCCGTAGACAACTGGATCGAGGCGGGTCAGGACTGCTGATCCTTTTAGATTTGTCAGCAGCCTTTGACATGGTCGATCATGATTTTCTGGACCACTTCCTCGCAGACGTAGGGATACAGGGCATAACTCGTAACTGGCTGTGCTCTTTTATCTCTGGTCGTGCACAGAGGGTGGCACTAGGGAGGGAAATGTCATCGCACCATTCCTTGGTGTGTGTAGTGCCGCAGGGTGCAATTCTCTCCCCAATGCTTTTTAACATCTTTATGTGCCACCTTGCCCAGATTATCCGGAGCTTTGGGCTGGGCTGTCACCAATATGTTGATGACACTCAGCTCTATCTGCTAATGGATGGCCACACTGACTCGGCCCCGAACACACTCACCAGATGCTTGGAAGCTGAGGCTGGATGGTTTTGTGAGAGCCGATTGAAACTAAATCCTTCGAAGACAGAGGTCCTATGGCTGGGTCGGGATGGCATGGGGATGAGGGACCAACTCCCTTCTCTTGCGGGGGCCCAATTAGTGCCATTGCCTTCTGTTAAGAGTTTGGGTGTAATCCTTGACGCCTCCCTTTCCAGGGAGGCGCAAGTTACAGCAACAGCCAAGGTGACATTTTTCCACCTTCGCCGCATCAAGCAGTTGGTCCCTTGCCTTTCCCGCCCTGGCCTGGCCACAGTGATCCATGCGACGGTCATCTCCAGGCTTGACTACTGTAATTCGCTCTACATTGGGCTGCCCTTGAAGCTGACCCAGAAACTCCAGAGGGTGCAGAATACTTCAGCGAGGCTCCTCACGGGGTCTCTGCCATGGGAGCATATTCACCCTGTGCTTTTCAAACTGCACTGGCTCCCGGTAGAGTACAGGGTCAGATTTAAGGTGCTGCTTTTGACCTTTAAAGCCCTTCACGGCCTAGGACCCTCGTACCTACGTGACCGCCTCTCCCGGTATGCCCCATGGAGAGCCTCAAGGTCCATAAATAGCAACACCCGAGGATCCTGGGCCCTAAGGAAGTTAGATTGACTTCAACCAGAGCCAGGGCCTTTTCAACTCTGGCTCCGGCCTGGTGGAACGCTCTGCCTCATGAGACCAGGGCCCTGCAGGATCAGATTTCTTTCCGCAGGGCCTGTAAGACAGAGTTGTTCTGCCAGACCTTTGACTTGGAGCCAATTTGATTCCCTCCCTCTTTTACTTTTTTCCTTCTCCTCCTGCGATGAGGCTAAATTTTAATATTTCAATATGTTAATATTGTATTTTAATTTTGCTTTTAAATTGTAATCATTCAACTTGTTTTTATTATTGCTTGTAAGCCGCTCTGAGTCCGGCCTTGGCTGGGGAGGGCGGGGTATAAATAAAAAATTATTATTATTATTATTATTATTATTATTATGGATGTTGGTGATCTGAAACTAAGTAAAAGCGAAACTAAAGAAGTGCCATGGTCAGATCACTTCCTGGTGAAACTGGACTTCTCCGCGAACCTTCCCCTCTGCAGGGAGGTGAGACTGATTCAGATGGTCCGCCCCTTAATGGATCCAAATGATTCCTGGTGGTCCGCTGAAATGTGGAGTTAACCAGGGCTATTGACTGTTTGGCTCCGAAGCGCCCTCTTCGATTGCATGGAGCCTGGACAGCCCCGTGGTTTTCCCCGGAGCTGAGGCTGATGAAACAATCGCTGAGACGGCTAGAGCGCCGGTGGCAGATAACCCATTCTGAAGCTGACCGGATACGGGTTAGAGCTCAATGTCGAGCCTACCAAGTGGTGATAGCGACGGCGAAGAAGACTTTTCTTCACCGCCTCTATTACATCTGCGGAAAACAGCAGCAGGAGACTCTTTCAAGTGGTTCACAATTTAGCAGAACCACCTGCTCCATTAGGGCCCAGTACAGGCCACATGATCTCCTGCAATGATTTTGCAAAGTTTTTTTGCAGACAAAGTCGCTCAGATTCGAGAAGACGTAGACTCCACCGTGGGAGCAGGGCGGGAGAGTGCTAGAGTCCTGTCTAGTCAAGTTGTGTGGGATCAATTCCAATCTGTTACCCCCGAGGATGTGGACAGGCTGCTTGGACGAGTGAAACCAACCACTTGTCTCCTTCATCCTTGTCCATCCTGGCTTATAAAAGCTAGCCAAGAAGGGCTGGGCGATGGGCTTTGTGGGGTGGTGAATGCTTCCCTCCGTGAGGGAGCCTTCCCGGACCCATCTTTAGATGTGGCCACGATGGCCAAATATCGCCCAGTCTCAAATCCTCCATTCTTGGGCAAGTTGATTGAGCGAATGGTTGCTGAACAACTCCAGGCATGCCTGGAGGAAACGGACCATTTGGATCCCTTCCAGACGGGATTCAGGCCTCAACATGGGACTTTAAACTGCCTTGGTAACACTGGTTGATGATCTCCGGCAGACTAGGGACAAAGGTGAGAGCTGTTTCCTAGTTCTGCTGGATCTCTCAGCGGCGTTTGATACCATCAACCATAACATCCTTCTGGAGCGTCTTGAGGGGCTGGAAGCTGGGGGAACTGTCATACAGTGGTTCCGCTCCCTACCCCTGGGCTGTGTTCAGAAAGTGGTGGGGGGGTGAGTGTTTGGAACCCTGGGCTCTCACTTGTGGGGTGCCTCAGGGATCCATCCTCTCCCCCATGCTTTTCAACATCTACATGCAGCTGCTGGGAGAGATCATCAGGGGGTTTGGACTTGGTGTTCATCAGTATGCGGATGATACCCACTCTACCTCTCTTTCAAATCAGAACCAGTGAAGGCGGTGAAGGTCCTGTGTGAGTGTCTGGAGGTGGTTGGAGGATGGATGGCAGCTAACAGATTGAGGTTGAATTCTGACAAGACAGAAGTACTGTTTTGGGGGACAGGAGGGGGCAGGTATGGAGGACTCCCTGGTCCTGAATGGGGTAACTGTGCCCCTGAAGGACCAGGTTTGCAGCCTGGGAGTCATTTTGGACTCATAGCTGTCCATGGAGGCACAGATCAAATCTGTGTCCAGGGCAGCTGTTTACCAGCTCCATCTGGTACGCAGGCTGAAACCCTATCTGCCTGCGGACTGCCTCACCACATTAGTGCATGCTCTGCTCATCTCCCGCTTGGACTGCTGCAATGTGCTCTACATGGGGCTACCTTTGAAGTTCTACCGAGACACTGAGGTCCAGCATCGAGGGCCTTCTGGAGGTTACCTCACTGTGAGAAGCTAAGTTACAAGGAACTAGCAAGAGGGCCTTCTCGGTAGTGGCACCCTCCCTGTGGAACGCCCTCCCACCAGATGTCAAAGAGAACAACAACTACCAGACTTTTAGAAGGCATTTGAAGACAACCCTGTTTAGGGAAGCTTTTAATTTTTGTTGTATTAGTATTTTAATATTTTATTTGAAGCCGCCCAGAATGGCTGGGGAAGCCCAGCCAGATGGGCGAGGTATAAATAATAAATATTAAGAATAATTATCATTTTATTTTTTTTCTCCTGTAGTAACCTATGTTATCCATCATTTGAGAACCACGATATTGTTCTCCCTTTGCTCTTCTTTCATTTTTATCACAGTCTTTGAACTCTAATACTTTGAAGGAGCGAGGTTTTAATTTCATGAAGTGAAGCAGCTCATCCTCTATTAACAGTCGTAGCTGAGATAGGAAGACCATGTTGAGGGTCTGGAGAGAGTGTTCAGACGGGACTTAATCTGGAGGGAGAAGCTGTGGGAAGACTCTTCTTCTGGGGTCTCCTTCCATTCGGGAGGGGAGAGATTTTCTAGGAAAAGGAGATTTCTGAGTCAGTAAAAAGGACTCAGAGGATCCCCTGGGTCTGGCATACAAAGGAAAATACCTCGGGAGTGGGACTGCTAAGAGAGAGGGGAACCGAGGAAAAGTGGCCCCTCGCTCACGGACCAAAGTATGAAGCCATGAAGGAAGCTGGGCTGTCCTGTCATAACTAAGTGAGGGAATGAGAGAGAAGCAGCAGAAACTGAGTTCAGCCTTTTAGCATTTATTCTGGATACCTGAAGTGTGACACCTGATTTTGAGAGGAGGGAGTTTAAGAGAAGCTGTGTCTGTATAGTGGTACCTCGGGTTAAGTACTTAATTTGTTCTGGAGGTCTGTTCTTAAGCGGAAACTGTTCTTAACCTGAAGCACCACTTTAGCGAATGGGGCCGCCGGAGCACAATTTCTGTTCTCACCCTGAAGCAAAGTTCTTAACCCGAGGTACCATTTCTGGGTTAGCAGAGTCTGTAGCCTGAAGCGTATGTAACCTGAAGCGTTTGTAACCCAAGGTACCACTGTAGTACCTTGTTTAATCCTGTGACATTTAGCTGAAGTAATAAGTTAACGTCTACCTGACAGAGGCCTTCCAGAATCTGATTCAGAGCCAAATTTGGAGACATATGTCACACAGACAATTTCAGAATGGCTGGGAGAAAGCAAAGATTGGTTGGATGGGTTTCAGAGAGCTGTTTCAGAATTAGATCGCGTCAAAATTGAGAACGGAGGCAGCCAGGAGATGTTTTATTAACACTAGAAACAAAAAGAGTGAAGGACGCAATCCTTCAGAACAGTTTTTGAAAAAAATCATGTGGTTGCCGGACAGAAAGTAGATATCTTTAGAGAGATTACACTGAAATTGAGACTTAGAAGAACCAAATATAGATATTTAACAATAGCACTCAGAAGAGCTGACATGAGATATAAATGGGAATTCCCAGAGGGCATTTCCTTTACATACACGAAAAGGAGATACAGGCTAACATCAGAATTTCAGAGAATCCTTTGACAAATACAGGAGAGACTTAGATTCCAACTGCTGAAAGGCACATACGGTATTCTGTTAGAATGGGAGACGTAAAACGAAGATGTGAAACCAGTTATGATTAAATGGGCACAAGATATAGGTCATAATATTATTGTGGAAGATTGGGAAAGGTTATGGAAAACCGATTTAAAATTCATAGAGTGTTCCTTGCTGAAAGAAAATTATATGATGTATAGATGGTATATGACACCAGTGCAGTTAGGAAGAATGAAGAAAACCAGCTCAAATATGTTTTGGAAGTGTAAAGAAAGAGACGGGACTTTTTACTATATGTGGTGGGATTGTAATGAAATCAAAAAGTTTCGGGAAATGATATATAGTGAGTTGAAGAAAATGTTCCAATTAAAATTTGTTTAAAAACCTAAGGCATTCTTGTTAGGGATTGTAGGAAAAGACCTGCCAAGGAAACTGAAAAATATCTTTATGTATGCGACAATGATGGCAAGAGTCTTAGCAGCACAAGGATGGAAGAATGAGGAAATCCCGACTAAAGAACTATGGCAAGAGAAATTGTTGGAAATCACAGAATTGGCAAAATTGACACACAAACTATGTGACAAGGATAACTGTGATTTTAAAGATGAATGGGGACCCTTTACAAAGTACTTACAGAAGCAACAAAATGAACTGGACTCCTTGGCAGGTTTTGAATAAACATTTACAAACTTTTTATTGATAACATTTAGATAGATAAATTAAGGATCTATACAGTTTTGTAACATGCAGAAAATAACATATGTTGATAAACCAGAGAGAGGAGCTGGGGGAAGTCGGGGGGGTCAGGTTTTTTGGAGAGGGGAAAAATAAGGGGGGGGGGATTTAAGGATGATATGTATTTTGATAAAATGTTATGTTGAAATTACTAATAAAAATATTTTAAAATAACATTTTGAAAGTGTGTGTGTGTGTGTGTGTTTACAATCAAGCAGTGTATACATTTTATGATAATTACAATACATCATGACATCATATAACATAAGCAGGAGTTATTAAAAAAATTAATAAAATAGCACACTGTCTTTCAGGTTGTGTCTTCCTGGAGTTACACACCTCTGCTGGGTGGAGAGGGAATGGTCTCTCCTCCTTCATCTCAGCTCCACAGCAGTTCTCTCAAAAAGACTTGGCACTCCAGAATGCGGAACTCAGAACCCTTTATAACATAAAAACACAATCAAACAAGGAACTTATAGTGCTGGGGAAATAATAATAATAATAATAATAATAATAATAATAATAATAATAATAATAATTCAATTTATATACCCCCTTTATCAAAATATACCAGGGCAGTGTACAACATTAAAAGCAGAATACAGAACAACAATGATAAAAACATAATAAAAAGCATTCTGTGAGACAGCCTAGTAATGCAGCAGGGGAGACTCACTGCTCACCTGCTTTTAAGGCCACTATGGGGCTGTGGTGATTCATCCAAGGGAGGCTCCTCTGCTGGCCCTCCAAAAATTCTGACATAGTCCACTCTTTCTCCTGTCACCCACAGCCATAGAATATGAAGAGAGTTGTCCTCCCAAAATCTGCCTAGCCTCCAACATGTTGCAGAGGGAAATTGGGACCTGCGACTTCTGGGGCCACGCTCCTGAATGAGTCACGTAACTCCCGCAAGAGCAAGTACCCCCCAAAATGGGGCGTCTTTTGGGGCCACAATTTCACGGGAGCCTAAACAGGACATCCTGGGAGCCAATCAGAAGCCAGGGTGGCTTCTGGATTGCAGGACGTCCCACTCAAAGCAGGACAGTTGACAGGTATGTGAAGACCGCCAAAGATGGAGAGTCCACAACCCATAGTGCAGGCATCCCCAAACTCAGCCCTCCAGATGTTTTGGGACTACAACTCCCATCATCCCTAGCTAACAGGACCAGTGGTCAGGAATGATGGGAATTGTAGTCGCAAAACATCTGGAGGGCCGAGTTTGCCTAAGCCTGCCATAGTCAATATGGCTGCCTTTCCCACTGGCTGAGATGCTTCTGCCCATTTCATCTGCTTAGCCAATCCAGATATTCACGGCCAACAGGTCCCACCCCTGCCTCCAGCAATCTCTTTTGTTACACTCAATGGGTGTTTGGTGGTGGGCAAGGGGAACCATGGGGCAGGGTCCAGGATGCTCAGATTCATGCCACCAGACCTCCCCTCTGAGGTCCCCCCAGGGCACCTGCTCAGCTGAGAGGAGGGTGTCATAGCACAGGTAGCAAATCAGCTGCTGCTCCGTCCCTTGAGGGATTACCTGCCTCACTTAATTGGCCAAATATTCCCTAAGGGCATCACCCGCCACTATATAAACCCTCTCACCCCCTGCAGCAGCAATGAGGTGGTACAGCTTTCGGGTGCTAAGAGTGTGTCCCTGCTTTGGGAGGGGGAACACAGCCCCCCAGCAAAGTTTGGAGGACGAGCCAAGAGGTATAGCCGGACACTGGAAGGCAAACAGTTGCAGGAATTTATGTAGTTTTTTTGGGGGGGTTGCCCCTGCAGCAGATATCATGCACATGCAGCCCACTACCAAAATCAGCATGATCACTTTTGTGACGTTTGTGACTTGTCCCCACAAAACACTTCATCACAGTTTCTTCCTATCTGGTCAAAGTGCCTCTGCTGCACAATACCAAATGTAAGATTTCACTAATAAAGGTATCTATGTACTGGCTCACTGGGAAAACTTCAGAAATTCATCTAGACATGTGAGCTCAGCTACTCAGCAGCCCCTTTACCTGAGTGATGATTCCTGGCACCCTGATGCCTGAGTGCCGGACAGGTTGCCATTCCCAAAATAACAAACCCAGACGAAGACAAAAGGGTGTGATTGAGTTCCCTGGGAAACAGGGAAATGTAAATATCTCTTTTGTTACACTCCATGCGTGTTTGGTGGAGGGCAAGGAGAACCATGGGGCAGGGTCCATGATGCTCAGATTACTGCCACCAGACCTCCCCTTACCATGATGTATGAGTGATGTAGTTTGGGGGGTGTAACATGGGGATTAGCAGCTAATAAATGTTTGGGGCTTCCATCTTGTCCCACCTGGTGTCAGGTGGGAGTCCTGTCACGACAGTCTTCAAGAAAGACCAAGCCAACTGGCTGCTCTTTTGCTCTGATATTCCTGGCTGGTGTCCTTGTTTTTTGTCCAAGGGAACCCTCAGATTTCTCCATTAACAAAACGTGCCCAAAGCCTTCAAAATGTGCCCTTTCCTGCATTTTGGAGCTCAGCAATGCGTAGTCCCAGGAGAGGCAGGAACAGCGTGTCTTCCTGTTCCTCCCTCAGCTGAGACCTGCCTGGATGGAGACCTGAGAGCCACCTCTCAATATCTGGAGGGCTGACCCATGGAAGAGGGAGCCAGCGTGTTTTCTCCTGCCCTAGAGCACCCAGAAGAAGGGACCCAGAGGACCAGAAAGCAGTTTCTTCTGACGGGAAGAGCAGCAGAATCCCTTGGGAGATGGCGGACTCTCCTTCCTTGGAGGTTTTTCAGAAGAGGTTGGATGCTTTGGCTGAGATTCCTGCCTTGCAGGGGGGCTGGAATAGATGACCCTTAGGGCTCCCTCCCATTCTAGGATGAGGTTCCTTGCTTCCTGCAAACCCCTTTTCCCTGCAACCTCTTCCTCCAGTTTCTGGCCAAGGGAGGGAGCGGATCACAGACCAACCAAGAGCGTCCCCTCAAAATGAGCATCTCTGGGATTGTGCAATGCAGGAGAGAAAAGGCAGAGAGGACTGAGCAGGGTGGACTCGGCTTTGCAAGGGTTAAAGGGAACTGAGCTGCATTCCTAGAGGGGACAGGATGTAGAGGGGGGGCCAGGTCCTCCAGAGGAAAAGCCCCTCCCTCCCCTTCCTGCAAGCGTTGGGGGGGGGGGGTTGATTTCTGCTATTGCAAATGCTGCCTTGCTCTCTTCCACGGGGATCTGGTGAGTCTCCTCTCCCCCCCCCCCCCCAGAGGCTGCAGTGGGGAGAACGTGGGGGTCCCAGGGCTGCAGCAGGGGAGGGTGGCTCATGTGGGGGGGGGGGAAGCCCCAGGGAGCAGGGGGTCCTGCCTGGGAGGGACGGGGATGCGCGAGGTTTGCAACTACAGTACTCTATCTTCTGCATTTGTATAAAGACGCTGCTTACTCCTTTGGGAAGGGCAATCCTCTCCTGGGATCTGGTGAGTCTCCTCTCCCCCCCCCCCCCTGGAGGGTGCAGTGGGGAGAAGGGGGGGGGGTCCCGGGGATGCAGCAGGGGAGGGTGGCTCATGTGGGGGGGGGAGCCCCAGGGAGCAGGGGGTCCTGCCAGGGAGGGGCGAGGTCGCAGGAACTGTCTCCTTCCTTTAGATCTTTTGTGGGGGGGGGGAGCGGAGGAGGTTACTGCCCCCCTTCCAGAAAATAAATTATTCAGAGCCCCCTGGGAAATCTAGCAGATAGAAATCTAGCTTCTTTAAATAAGGCTATCAGTACGACTTCTGCTGTGTGTGACACGGGTCAGCGTCTTTGCACAACAGAGGAAACACGCATGAATGGTTGCTCCAAAACCTCTTCCTTTGTTTCCCTTCTTTCTTTCTCCTTATTGGCAGAGGAGGCCAGAAAAGCAGATCAAGCCAAGCTTTGTGAGGAGCTGGGTATGTTTGGTTGGAGAAGAGGAGACAGAGAGGAGATAGGAGAGCCATGTCAGTTTAGATAATATATTACGGTCAGAGACTAGCTTATGAAACACACTTGGGGGTACAGTCACAGAAGTAAAACAGGCAATTTATGTACAACAACAAATTTAAAAACAATGTACACCAACAAACTATCCCAGGGAGTTGACTCAGAGTCACCCATGAAACCGAGTTTGGGGATTTTCATTACGGACTCTTTTGAGTTGGGAGATGGTCTGCGCCTACAGATCTGTACACAGAATCTGGCGACCATCCAGGTCATCTTCTGATCTTTGCCTAACAGCAAAAGGACAAATTTTTGCTTTTGCGGGAGGTCAGCGAGCCTCACCCGCAGGGGATCAATGGTCTTACTACGTGTCTCTTCGTAAAAGGGACGTCTGAAGAACAAGTGTTTTGGCTTCCTATTTCTCCCAATGGACAGGTGAGAAGTCTCTGAGCACACGGGACTTTTCTAAAGGCTCCATCCAGGACCAGCGAGGGAAGAGCCGAGCTTCTGGCGAGTGTAAAGGCCCTTCTTGTATTTCTAGATGCGAGAAAGAAGAGATATTCTGCCAGTGCGGCTATATATTTCTCAATTTCTCCAATTTTATGGTCCGAGCACCTTGTGCAGTCCTGTTGTCTCTCGGTATCTAATATTCTTTGCCTGACCGTGGCTTTTGCCTGGCCCAAGCCCAGACTTAGAAGGTCTTGAAGGGCAAAACCCAGTTTCTGGGGGGTGTTCAGAACTGCAGTCTGTCAGCCTGACTGGAATTGGTCACAGAGGATCAATGGGGCTATCCCCCGGGGGAGCAGATTCAATGTCAGCCATTTGTAGATTGATGTTAGGCAGATGCTAGCCTCCACTCTCACCATCCCCGTTTCTAATCTAACCCATGCGTATGAGACACATCTGGGCACTTGGAGGAGAGCTCTAAGAAGTGTATTTTTTAAAAAAAATAATATTTTTTAAAGTTTTAAAAGTTACAAAAAGAAAAAAGAAAAACACCATATTAAACAAAAACAAAACAGCACATCACAATAAGAAAAAAGAAAAAAAGGAACAGAAAAAAGCAGAAAAATAGAAACAAGTAAAAAACACACCAAACCTTCCTGTAAAGGGAATTGGGGTTGCTTGTGCGTAGAGGGTGCTGATGCTCTATGGCAACGTTCCCTGGCTAAAACTTTCCCTGGCTGAACAGCCCTTTCTCCGTGGCTGTGTCAGTCACTGGCAGAATCCGTCCGTGGGCGTTTCCTGAACTTCTTCCAACATAAAAATTCCTTGACGCCAAGTCTCCGCCTAGCCTCCCTGCGCGGAAGTCTTCTGCGCAGGGTGGGCGTGGCCAGCGGAGGTCCTGGACTCTCCCCGCTGGTCTCTGTGGAAGAGTCTTTGAGCCATCTCTCCGAAGTCCTTTCCTGCTCCCCTTTCTCCCAGGTGTCCCACTGATTTCCTTCCCCAACGGAAGTGTTCTCTCTCCCTCTGCTGGTCCCTTCTCCCGCATCGTTGGGGAGCCTTACCCCCACTCTTTGCAGTTCCCTGACACTTCCCATAACTTATCTTTCATTTGCTTGTTTCCTTGACCTCCTCACACCTCCCTTTTTTGTATTCTAGTTCAGTTAGCTATTTCAGCAAATCCTTTCCATCTCTTCCACTTTTTGTCCTGTAATTTATCTTAATATAATATAACTTAACTTTCCCTCCTTTCACCAATTAACAGTCTGTTTTTTCCTAAACCTTTATAACATTTCTGCTAAAACCACATAGCTTCATTCCAACATCCTTCTAACATTCATTAATTTTACAATGTTTCTGTAGATAGTCTTTAAATTTCTTCCAATCTTCCTCCACCGACTCTGGTCTCGGATTCTGCCAGTCATTTCCGCCAGTTCCATGTAGTCCATCACCTTCATCTGCCATTCTTCCCGGGTGGGTAGATCTTGTGTCTTCCAGTACTTTGCAATAAGTATTCTTGCTGCTGTTGTAGCGTACATAAAGGAAGTTCTACCCTTCTTTGGCACCAATTGGCTGACTATGCCCAGGAGAAAGGCCTCTGGCTTCTTCAGAAAGGTATAAGAAGAAGAAGAAGAGTTTGGATTTGATATCCCGCTTTTCACTTCCCTTCAGGAGTCTCAAAGCGGCTAACATTCTCCTTTTTCTTCCTCCCCCAGAACAAACACTCTGTGAGGTGAGTGGGGCTGAGAGACTTCAAAGAAGTGTGACTAGCCCAAGGTCACCCAGCAGCTGCATGTGGAGGAGCGGAGACTCAAACTCGGTTCACCAGATTACAAGACTACCGCTCTTAACCACTACACCACACTGGCTATATTTAAATACCTTTTTCATTTCATTATAGATCATCTCCCAGAAAGCCTTAATCCTTGGGCACGTCCACCGAAGGTGAAAGAATGTACCTTCAGTCTCTTTGCATTTCCAACATTTATTATTGGGCAAATGATAAATTTTTGCAAGCTTGACTGGTGTCATGTACCACCTGTAGATCATTTTCATTGTATTTTCTATTAAGGCATTACATCCCGTAAACTTCGTACCTGTGGTTCATAACTGTTCCCAGTCAGACATCATAATATTATGTCCAACATCTTGTGCCCATTTAATCATAGCTGATTTCACCATTTCATCCTGAGTATTCCATTTCAACAGCAAGTTATACGTTCTTGACAAGTTCTTAATTTTGGGATGTAACAGTTCTGTTTCCAATTTTGATTTTTCCACCTGGAAGCCAATTTTTTTATCCAAATTATATGCTTCCATTATTTGGTAATAATGAAGCCAGTGAGAGCTCTAAGAAGTGAGAGCTATCAAGGGGGGAGGAAGCCGAGGAAGGTGGGGGCAAAAAGGAACCATAAAGGAGTTGTGCCAAAGTTTTGGCCTTGTATAGTTTTCGAGCTGCGGGAACGAAGAAGCCCCCTTGTGCTCTGAAAAATTTAAGGATACAATTTGCGGGTTTTTCCGCTGAACTCCCGATGGAGTTTATGTGTAGTTTGTTGGCTCCTGAGGTCTGTACCACCATTCCTAGATACTTATAGTTTGTGACTAATTTATGGCCTTGGAGTTCCCAGCTTTTAAGCTTTGGTTTTCCCCCAAAAGCGAGTATCTTGGTCTTTTGATAGTTGATTTTGAGACATTCAAATTCACAGTATGCTGCGAGCTTTCTTAGTGCTCTTTTGAGTCCAATGGGGGTTCTAGATAAAATTACTGCGTCATCGGAATATAGGAGGACCGAAATATGCCGATTTGCGAGCTTTGGAGGGTGGAGTTCTGAGTCATGGAGTGCAGATACTAAATTATTTAGATAGAAATTGAATAGTAGAGGGGCCAATAGGCACCCTTGCCTGACTCCTTTAGAGGTTTTAATAGGGTCCTGACTCTAAGAGCCGTGTTTGCGCGCAGTGCCTGAATTAAGAGCAGAAGCTCTTAATTCTATGTAGGTCCCCTGTAGTCTGTCCCAGAGTCTGGTTCTGGAGACTGTATCAAAGGCTGCTTTTAGATCAACAAAGGCAGTGTATAGTGAGGCCGGTCTTTAGGAGAGCCATGTCACCTGGGCGCAGGATTCCAACCAATGGCTTCAAGCTACAAGGAAGGAGATTCAGATTCAACACACGTAGTCATTTTTCACTAGGAACCAATGACTCCCTTGTCAATCAGTTCTGATTTCATGCATTGAGTGGAAGGAAGGAGCAACCAGGCTGAGTCCCCTCGCATTAATCTCTTCGCTTGCCTCCACATTTCCACAATCTCCCTTCTAGAGGTCTACATCTCCTCCTCCTCCTTTTTAGAAAGATAGCTCAGAGTCTGGACTGTGGTGCAGTCCTACCCTGGTTCCCAGCAAGACTCATCCATGCTTGCTCAGGGAAACTTTTTCTTCTCCTGATATTGTACAACTTTTGTAACAGAAGAATGTATTTGCTTTGTAGGATTTGCTAGAGCTTCTCATTCAGACAGACAGAACTTGGCAGAAGACCAAAAGGTTCCTTCCCATCTCTCAGAGGCTTCCTGAGAGCACAGATGGATGAGCGAGACACAGCTGGTCCTAGAGCAGGAAGAGGCCATGCAATCCAAACTGGGAGCAGTGGGGGATTCTGGGAAAACTCTGTGCAGAAGATCCTGGGTGAGGAGGATACCCACTGCTCAGAGGTACAGAGCCAGCAGTTGAGGCAGTTCTGCTTCCAGGAGGCCAAAGGGCCCCGAGAGGTTTGCAGCCGACTCTACCACCTTTGCCACCAGTGGCTGAAGCCAGAAAGGCACACAAAAGCTGAAATGCTGGACCTGGTGATCTTGGAGCAGTTCCTGGCTGTCCTTCCACCGGAGATGGAGAGCTGGGTGAGGGAATGCGGAGCGGAGACCAGTTCCCAGGCGGTGGCCCTGGCCGAAGGTTTCCTCCTGAGTCAGGCAGAGGAGAGGAAGCAGGCAGAGAGAAAGCAGGTGAGAGAGACTTTGCTCTGGATACTCCCAAGGGGCTCCAAACAGGATGGAGAATATCCAAAAATGGTCTGCTGATGGCCCATCCGTTTTCGGGGAATGAAATCTAACACCCTTAAAGTATCTGTCCTTGTGTTCTCTTTCTAATATTTCATTTACTGTTTTGAATTCTTGTTGTCCTTTCAGAAAAAGGATCATTTTGCAGAAATGGAACTGGATTCCTGTGAGGCAGAGAGGCCTCCATTGGACACCAGAGAGAGGCCACTGGGTAAGGAGGAAGGTGGCTTTTCTCCATTTGGTCTTGTTCTGTTGGTTTTCCAACTCATCTGAGGGTTCTTTTCATCTTGGGTTTTTTTTTGAGGGGTGCTGGTTGTGAACAAGGGTTCAGAGGAGGGGAGATGTATTTCTGCACACCTAACATGAAATGGGCACAAACCTTCAACTGCACTCAGCAGGTAAGGCTTTCTCAAAGCCCATCTGTAGTTAGAGATGTCCTGTTTCCTCTGTGAGAGAAGCAGGCCCTCCTAGCATCCTGATTCCCTTTTTTTCTCTTGCAGGTGGCAGAAGGATGCCGGCAAGACCTCCTGATCCGCCTTTTCATGGGGGCAGAAGGGAAGCAGTGGCTGTGGAACCAGACCAGGTCAGGGGAAGCTGCCTCGTGGGGTCAGAGGCCGAGGGATGGAGCAATGTCATGGACTGAGCCCAATACTCAGCCAAGTCTGTGAACATCGTGTTCTTTCTGATAAAGAGTAAACTCCAGCTGTGAACTGTGGGATTTCCTGCCCAGATAACTCTGTGACACCAGCCTTCTGAATGTTGCCAGTAGGATTCATCTGTACTTGCAGTTTTCATGGAATCCTAGAGTTGAAAGGGACCCAAAGGGTCATCAAGTCCCACCCCCTGCATTGCAGGAGTCTCAGCTAGATAATCCAAGACAGATGGCCATCCAGACTAGGCTTGTTTTATTTCTGTATTCATCAATGAATGCTAAAATAGGCTTCTTCTTTTTAAAAAAATGATATTTATTAGGAGTTTAAAAAATTACAGAAAATAGAAAAAAGGAAAACAATAAAAAAATTAACAGAATATACCTTACAATACATAAAAAGAAAAACATAGAAAAACAATATAGCAAAACAGCAAAAAGAAACTAAAACGCTAAAACAGACATCCAATGTTCCATATATTTACCTTTCATTTACTTGTTTCATCGGCCTCCTCACACCTCCCTTTTTTGTATTCTAGTTCAATTACCTATTTCAGCAAATTCTTTCCATCTTTCTCAATTTTTGTTCTATATTTTATCTTAACAGTCTAACCTTAATTTTTTTCATTTTGGCCCATTATCAATCAGTTTTTACTTTATTCTTTATTACAATTCTGCTAAAACCAAATACCTTCATTCCAGCATCCTTCTAACATTCATTAAGTTTGCTATATTTTTGTATATATACTTTAATTTTTTTCCAATCTTCTTCCACCGACTCTTCTCCCTGGTCTTGGATTCTGCCAAGTCATTTCCGCCAGTTCCATGTAGTCCATCAGCTTCATCTGCCATTCTTCCCTGGTGGGAAGATCTTTTTTTCATTTGCCAAGCCAACAGTTTTTCGCACTTATTTGCCGATTCAAATGTCTTTTGTCTCATCTGTTTAATCTTCCATTCTATTTCCTGATTCATCATTTTCATATATTGTACTTGATACAACTTTATCTCTTTCAAAATCTCCTGCGACTTTGGTTTCACCCTTAATTTCTCCTCTCCTTCCTTTATCTTTTCCAGGATTTTGTCTTTTTTCTCATTTTGCATTCTCTTCTTAATTGCATTCTGTTGTATCAAAAATCCTCTCATGACCGCTTTGCTTGCATCCCAGATTACTCTTCTTTCCACAGCTAAAATAGGCTTCTAAGCAGCGGACAGACGATAACAAATAATGTCCAGGATTCACCTAGCCAGCCCCATCCGCTGCAAAATGGGGCCTGCCCCCCACTCCTCCCCCTCTCCATGCCCCCATGAACCCCTTGAATTTGGCTCTAGGGCATTGGGAGGGAACCTCCCCAGAACAACTCACGAGGAGAGGAGAAAGTGGATCCTTCCATCGGGGAAACTGGAATGCTTGCGTAGGCAGAAAAACATAAACATAAGCTGGAGTACCACCTACTTGCAAAAAGACGAATAAATGCAGAATAAAAGAATTCAATTAAAGCGTTAAAATAGGTACCCATAATAAAAATGTGCAGCAAAGCAATCCTATTGAAATAACACAGCAATTAACAGGAAGAAAATAACAGAGCATTGTGTAGCAGATCACATTTCTGCCGTCTCATTTTTTTTTTTGTAATAATATTTTATTAGAATTTTCCAAAAAGTTAACATCAACAAAAATCAGAAAAAACAAACAACAAACATCAAAAATCCAAACAAAGAAACAAAACAAAAAAATACAAAGGAAAGTATTTAGGATAAAAGAAGAACACTCTTTTATATTAATAACTTTCAAAACCTTATTCTCTTTGCTTCCACCCACCTTCTCTTCTTGTATTCTACTTTAAAAATTAGTTCAGCAAGATCGTTCATTATTCATTTTAAACCTTTATCCCTCCCTTTATAATCTTATTTATCTTAATCGCTAGAACCCCTTCATTTCATTTTCAGAGCCTTCAACATTCATAAATTTTACAATATTTTTGTAGATAAACTTTAAACTTCTTCCAGTCCTCTTCCATCTGCTCCTCTCCTTGATCTCGGATTCTGCCGGTCATCTCTGCCAGTTCCATATAGTCTATCACTTGCACCTGCCACTCTTCCAAGGTGGGTAGGTCTTGCGTCTTCCAATGCTTTGCTATAAGTATTCCTGCTGCTGCTGTAGCATACATGAAAAAAGTTCTATCCTTCTTTGGCACCAATTGGCTGACTATGCCCAGGAGGAAGGCCTCTGGTTTCTTCAGAAAAGTATACTTAAATACCTTTTTCAGTTCATTATAGATCATTTCCCAGAACGCCTTAATCCTTGGGCACGTCCACCAAAGGTGAAAGAATGTTCCTTCAATTTCTTTACATTTCCAACATTTATTATCAGGCAAATGATAGATTTTTGCAAGCTTGACTGGTGTCATGTACCACCTATAAATCATTTTCATAATATTTTCTCTTAAGGCATTACATGCCGTAAATTTCATACCGGTGGTTCACAACCGTTCCCAGTCAGCAAACATAATATTATGACCAATGTCTTGTGCCCATTTTATCATAGCCGATTTAACCGTTTCGTCCTCCGTGTTCCATTTCAACAGCAAATCATACATTCTCGACAATATCTTAGCTTTGGGTTCTAACAATTCTGTTTCCAACTTTGATTTTTCCACCTGGAAACCATTTTTCCTGTCCAAATTGTAGGCCTCTCTTATTTGAAAGTAATGTAACCAATCCTGCACCTTATTCTTAAGTTTCTCATAACTCTGCAATTTCAACCTGTCCCCTTCTTGTTCCAAAATTTCCGAATATCTCGGCCATTTAGATTCCATATTAAGCTTTTTCACAGCTTTAGCCTCCATTGGTGACAACCACCTAGGAGTCTTACTTTCCAACAAATCTTTGTACCTCGTCCAGACATTAAATAGTGCTTTCCTAACAATATGATTTTTAAAACCTTTATGAGCTTTAACCTTATCATACCACAGATATGCATGCCACCCAAAAGCATTATCAAAACCCTCTAAATCCAAAATGTCGGTGTTCTCAAGAAGTAGCGATTCCTTCAGCCAGCAAAAAGCTGCTGCTTTATAATATAACTTAAAGTCCGGCAGGGCATACCCCCCTCTATTCTTAGTATCAGTAAGGATTTTGTATTTTATTCTGGGCTTTTTGCCCTGCCAGACAAATCTAGAGATTTCTTTTTGCCACTTCTTGAAACAGTCCATCTTGTCCATGATTTGTAACGTCTGAAACAAAAATAACATTCTTGGCAATACATTCATTTTGATAACCGCAATTCTACCCAATAAGGAAAGCTTCAGATTTGTCCAAATTTCAAGATCATTTTTCACTTCCGACCAACACTTCTCATAGTTATCTTTAAATAAATTAACATTTTTTGAAGTCATATTCACTCCTAGGTATTTCACTTTTTTCACCAATGATAAACCTGTTTCTCCCTGAAACCTTTCCTTCTCAATCGATGTCAAGTTCTTCTCCAAGACCATTGTTTTCGATTTATTCAATTTAAAACCTGCCACCTGACCAAATTCTTGTATTATTTCCAAAGCTCTGTTAGTACTGGGAATTGGCTCCTGTAATGTCAATACTAGGTCATCTGCATATGCTTTAAGTTTATATTGTTTAACTCCGACCTGTATACCCTGAATCTGTTGGTCCCTTCTAATCATGTTCAGCAAGACCTCCAGGACTGAAATAAAAAGCAGGGGGGAAATTGGGCAGCCTTGTCGTGTCCCTTTCTCTATCTTAACTTCTTCTGTAACTGCATTATTCACTATTAATTTTGCCTTTTGTTCTTAATAAATCGCACCTATACCGTTTCCAAACCTTTCTCCCACCCCCATCCCTTGCAAGTTTTTCCTCATGAAACTCCAAGAAATATTATCAAAGGCTTTCTCCGCATCAATAAATATCAAAACAGCTTTTGTATTTATATTAACTTGCAATTTTTCCAAAATGTCAATCAAATTCCTTGTATTATTTGACATATATCTGCCTGGAAGAAAGCCAGCTTGGTCTTTAAATATCATTCCAACTAAAACTTTTTTCAGTCTTTTAGCCAAAATATCGGCAAAAATTTTGTAATCCACATTAAGTAGGGATATAGGGCGGTAGTTCTTAAGTTGTGTCTTTTCAGACTCATTTTTCGGTATTAGTGTGATATAGGCCTCTTTCCACGATTCCGGCGCTTTTTTCCCCTCCATAATTTCATTACAAACCTCCATTAACGGTTGAATTAAAAACTCTTTCAAAACTTTGTAATATTTGGAGGATAGTCCATCCGGGCCTGGAGACTTGCCTAGTTGCAAATTCTTTATGGCACCTTCAACCTCCTGTTCAGAAATTTTTTCATTCAAAATTAGTTTGTTCTCTTGAGATATTTTTTGTAGTCCATTTGTTTCTAAAAATTTCTCAATCTTGATCTCATTCTGTGGCCCTTGTGCATACAATTGTTTAAAGTATCTCTGGAAACAATCTTTAATTTCCTTTGGGTTTTGTATGTTCCTTCCATTTACTTCAAGATTAGTCACAGTATTTACCGTATTTTTCGCTCTATAACATGCACCCGACCATAACACGCACATAGTTTTTAGAGGAGGAAAATCCGTAGGCATGCCACCCGTAGGCATTTCCTCCATAACACGCACAGACATTTCCCCTTACTTTCTAGGAGGAAAAAAGTGAGTGTTATGGTGCAAAAAATACGGTATTTTTGTCTTTTCTTCAGCTGCCAAGCTAGCAGCTTTCCACACTTATTAGCCAATTCAAAGGTTTTTTGTCTCATCTGTTTGATCTTCCATTCTATGTCCTGGTTAACCATTTTCAAATATTGTGCTTGATATGATTTAATTTCTCGCAAAACCTCCTGTGACTTAGGTTTAGACCTTAATCTCTTCTCTCCTTCTTTTATTTTCTCTAGAATCTTTCCTTTTCTATCCTCTTGAAGTCTTCTCTTTATAGCATTTTGCTGAATCAAAAAACCTCTCATTAAAGCTTTACTTGCGTCCCAGATTCCTCTCTTTTCCACCGTAGTTTTCAAATTTATTTCAAAATAATCTTTTATAGTTTTTTGGGCCTTTTTAATAATTTCTGGATCTCTAAACAAGGTGTCATTCATTCTCCATCTGAAGGAACCAATCGGTGTTAATTTCATTTCCATTTTCACAGGGTTATGGTCGGAGCAAGTTTTTGGACAGATTTCCACCTTTCGAATCTTGGGTGCCATCCCTCTTGTGATCCAAATTTGGTCAATTCGTGTCCAGGTCAAGTGGGCTTTCTGCCGTATCAGAGGAGGACATTTCCCTTTTTCTTTTAGGGTCCAGTGTGCTTTGAAGATGTTGCTGTTCATTTCACAGACGAGGAGTGGGCGTTGCTGGATCCTGACCAGAGAGCTCTGCATAAGGACGTCATGGAGGAGAATCGTGGGATCGTGGCCTCTCTTGGTAAGCCTCCCTGTGGGATCGTCCTATCTGCCAGGAAATTCAAAAAATACCTCTATGTGACAAAGCGCCCCCTACAACACCTGGGAACCTAACACCCCCACAAGAAATAGTAGATTACAGTTTTTTCTGTGAACAATCTTCCTCCAGTTCTGCCTCCTTCTACCACAGTTGGGCTGATCTGAACTGGACAGGCATCTTCAATGTCAGCTTCAGAGTTGTTCGGAAAGATAAGTAGCTTCTGTCAGGATTTCTGCTTTTGTTTTTGCTGCTGCCAGTCTTGGGTTGACCAAAGAGACTGACACTGGAGATGGAGGGGATGCCATGAGTGGGCCAAAAAACATCTGCCCCAGAGAAGAGCCAGGCTGATTAAATCTCAGGTAGTACTAGCAGTGATAATAATAATAGTAATAATAATTTTTATGTATACCCTTACCATCTGGTTGGGTTGCCCCAGCCAATCTGGGAAGCTTCCAACACATATACAGTCGTATTTCTGGTTGCGAATGGGATCCGTTCCAGAGATCCGGCCAGATCCCGAGGTTTTCGCAAGACAAGGATCACTGCATGGATTTGTCGCTTTCATAATCTGATGTTTATATAATCCAAGGGTTATGTAACCCGAGGTGCTACTGTATAAACATGAAACAGTAATAATAACAACAATCTAATCCAATGAAAAAAGTACAAAAATTTTACAAAAAGTACAAAATTTATAAAATGAGTAACTTACTTGAAACAAAGCAACATTCAACCAACGATTAGAATCCAATAATAATACAATGGTTTATTACAAATAACAAAGGTAATGAACACTGCCTTCTCTACAACAAATTTAATGAGCATTATTCCCTAACTGGGGGCTCCATTTGTTCCTGAGGCTCTAATCCCTTTTTCTCTCCATTGCAGATTGTGATGAATTGGAAAGCAAGAACAAAGGTGACCACAACACAATCTGCAGAGTGGAGAAGGCACGTAAAAATTTGGAATGTAGAAAGAGCTGCAGTCAGAGCTCCCATTCCAGTTCCCATCCACAAAATCTCATTGGAAAGAAACCCTATCAGTGCATTGAATGTGGAAAGAGCTTCAGTCAGAGCTTCTCTCTCATTTCCCATCAAAGAATTCATACAGGGGATAAATCCTATCACTGTGTGGAATGTGGAAAGAGCTTCAGTAGCAGCTCCAGTCTCACAAAACATCAAAGAATTCATACAGGGGAGAAACCCTATAAGTGCATGGAATGTGGAAAGAGCTTCAGGATTAACTCCGATCTCACTAGGCATCAAAGAATTCATACAGGGGAGAAACCCTATCAGTGTGTGGAATGTGGAAAGAGCTTCAGTATGAGCTACAATCTCACTTCCCATCAAATAATTCATACAGGGGAGAAAATCTATCGGTGCATGGAATGTGGAAAGAGCTTCAGTAGAAGCACCGATCTCACTAATCATCAAAGAATTCACACAGGGGAGAAACCCTATCAGTGTGTGGAATGTGGAAAGAGCTTCAGTATGAGCTCCAATCTCACTAAACATCAAAGAATTCATACAGGGGAGAAACCCTATCGGTGCATGGAATGTGGAAAGAGCTTCAGTATGAGCTCCCATCTCACTTCCCATCAAATAATTCATACAAGGGAGAAACCCTATCAGTGCATGGAATGTGGAAAGAGCTTCGGTATGAGCTCCAGTCTCACTTCCCATCAGATAATTCATACAGGGGAGAAACCCTATCGGTGCATGGAATGTGGAAAGAGCTTCAGTAGAAGCACCGATCTCACTAAACATCAAAGAATTCACACAGGGGAGAAACCCTATCAGTGTGTGGAATGTGGAAAGAGCTTCAGTATGAGCTCCGATCTCACTAAACATCAAAGAATTCATACGGGGGAGAAACCCTATCGGTGCATGGTATGTGGAAAGAGCTTCAGTATGAGCTTCAATCTCACTTACCACCAAATCATTCATACAGGGGAGAAACCCTATTGGTGCATGGAATGTGGAAAGCGCTTCAGTAGAAATGCCGATCTCACTAAACATCAAAGAATTCATACACGGGAGAAACCCTATCAGTGTGTGGAATGTGGAAAGAGCTTCAGTATGAGCTCCGATCTCACTAAACATCAAAGAATTCATACAGGGGAGAAACCCTATCAGTGTGTGGAATGTGGAAAGAGCTTCAGTCACAGCCAAAGTCTCACTTCCCATCACAGAATTCATACAGGGGAGAAACCCTATCAGTGCATGGAATGTGGAAACAGCTTCAGTATGAGCTCCAGTCTCACTAAACATCAAAGAATTCATACAGGGGAGAAACCCTATCAGTGTGTGGAATGTGGAAAGAGCTTCAGTCAGAGCTCCCATCTCACTTCCCATCAAAGAATTCATACAGGGGAGAAACCCTATCAATGTGTGGAATGCGGAAAGAGCTTCAGTATGAGCTCCAATCTCACTTCCCATCAAAGAATTCATACAGGAAGAAACCCTATCAGTGTGCGGAATGTGGAAAGTCCAGTCTCACTTACCTTCAAAGAATTCATACAGGGGAGAATCACGGAATTGTAGAATTTTTGAGCTTGAAGTGATCCCTGGTGCGATCTATTTCACCCCTTGTGATGCAGGCATAGCAAGTAAAGCATCCATGACAGATGACCATCCAACTTCATTTGAAAACCTCAAAGAATGGAAATTCCAGCACTCCCAAGGGAGTCCAATCCACTAACAGCTGTTGCTGTCAAAAAGTTCTTCCGCATGTTTAGACAGTCTTATTTTAAAAAAACAACAACTTTTGAAGGCATTGGTTTGTGTCCTACCTTGTGGAGCAGGCGTCCTATTGGGAAGACCCAGTTCTCTGAGTGCATGTTCTGGAAGTTGGGCAATAGGGGCAGTACAGGATTCCTTTTGGTGTACCGACCTCCCCACTGCACCAAGGATTCCCGGCCTGAGCTGCTCCAGGTCAGGGCGGATGTTCTCCTGGAGACACCTAGTTTGGTTGTCCTAGGGGATTTTAATATCCATGCCGACATGACCTTACAAGGGGCCGCTTGGGACTTTGTGGAAAGCATGGCCTCCATGGGGCTTTCCCTGAATATGTTTGGCCCAACTCATAGCCGTGGACATGCCTTAGACCTGGTGTTCACCTCTATGGATGTTGGTGATCTGACACTAAGTAAAAGCGAAACTAAAGAAGTGCCTACCAAGTGGTGATAGTGACGGCCAAAAAGTCTTTCTTCACTGCCTCTATTACATCTGCGGGGGAAAAACAGCAGGAGACTCTTTCAGGTGGTTCACAATTTAGCAGTACCACCTGCTCCATTAGGGCCCAGTACAGGCCACATGATCTCCTGCAATGATTTTGCAAAGTTTTTTGCAGACAAAGTCGCTCAGATTCGAGAAGAAGTAGACTCCACCATGGGAGCAGGGTGGGAGAGTGCTAGAGTCCTGTCTAGTCAAGTTGTGTGGGATCAATTCCAATCTGTTACGCCCGAGGATGTGGGCAGGCTGCTTGGACGAATGAAACCAACCACTTGTCTCCTTGATCCTGGCTTATAAAAGTGAGCCGAGAAGGGCTGGGCGATGGGCTTCGTGGGGTGGTGAATGCTTCCCTCCGTGAGGGAGCCTTCCCAGACCCATCTTTAGATGTGGCCATGATGGCCAACTATCGCCCAGTCTCAAATCCTCCATTCTTGGGCAAGGTGACTGAGCGAGTGATTGCTGAACAACTCCAGGGAACCAGCCAGACGGCCTTCTCAGTAGTGGCGCCCTCCCTGTGGAATGCCCTCCCACCAGATGTCAAAGAGAACAACAACTACCAGACTTTTAGAAGACCTCTGAAGGCAGCCCTGTTTAGGGAAGCTTTTAATTTTTGATGTATTAGTATTTTAATATTTTATTTGAAGCCGCCCAGAGTGGCTGGGGAAGCCCAGCCAGATGGGCGGGGTATAAATAATAAATAATAATAATCATTATCATTTTATTTTCTTACTCCTGTAGTAACCTATGTTATCCATCATTTGAGAACCACGATATTCTTCTCCCTTTGCTCGTCTTTCATTTTTATCACAGTCTTTGAACTCTAATACTTTGAAGGAGCGAGGTTTTAATTTCATGAAGTGAGGCAGCTCATCCTCTATTAACAGTCATAGCTGAGATAGGAAGACCATGTTGAGGGTTTGGAGAGAGTGTTCAGATGGGAGTTAATCTGGAGGGAGAAGCTGTGGGAAGACTCTTCTTCTGGGGTCTCCTTCCATTCAGGAGGGGAGAGATTTTCTAGGAAAAGGAGATTTCTGAGTCAGTAAAAAGGACTCAGAGGATCCCCTGGGTCTGGCATACAAAGGAAAATACCTCGGAAGTGGAACTGCTTAGAGATTGGGGAACTGAGGAAAAGTGGCCCCTCGCTCACAGACCAAAGTATGAAGCCATGAAGGAAGCTGGGCTGTTCTGTCATAACTAAGGAAGGGAATGAGAGAGAAGCAGCAGAAACTGAGTTCAGCCTTTGAGCATTTATTCTGGATACCTGAAGTGTAACAACTGATTTTGAGAGGAGGGAGTTTAAGAGAAGCTGTGCCTGTACAGTGGTACCTCGGGTTAAGTACTTAATTTGTTCTGGAGGTCTGTTCTTAAGCGGAAACTGTTCTTAACCTGAAGCACCACTTTAGCGAATGGGGCCGCCGGAGCACAATTTCTGTTCTCACCCTGAAGCAAAGTTCTTAACCCGAGGTACCATTTCTGGGTTAGCAGAGTCTGTAGCCTGAAGCGTATGTAACCTGAAGCGTTTGTAACCCAAGGTACCACTGTAGTACCATGTTTAATCCTGTAACATTTAGCTGAAGTAATAAGTTAATGTCTTCGTGACAGAGGCCTTCCAGAATCTGATTCAGAGCCAAATTTGGAGACATATGTCACACAGACAATTTCAGAATGGCTGGGAGAAAGCAAAGATTGGTTGGATGGGTTTCAGAGAGCTGTTTCAGAATTAGATCGCGTGAAAATTGAGAACGGAGGCAGCCTGGAAATGTTTTATTAACACTAGAAACAAAAAGAGTGAAGGACGCAATCCTTCAGAACAGTTTTTGAAAAAAATCATGTGGTTGCCGGACAGAAAGTAGATATCTTTAGAGAGATTACACTGAAATTGAGACTTAGAAGAACAAATATAGATATTTAACAATAGCACTCAGGAGAGCTGACATTAGATATAAATGGGAATTCCCAGAGGGCATTTCCTTTACATACACGAAAAGGAGATACAGGCTAACATCAGAATTTCAGAGAGTCCTTTGAGAAATACTGGAGAGACTTAGATTCCAACTGCTGAAAGGCACATACGGTATTCTGTTAGAATGGGAGACGTAAAACGAAGATGTGAAACCAGTTATGATTAAATGGGCACAAGATATAGGTCATAATATTATTGTGGAAGATTGGGAAAGGTTATGGAAAACCGATTTAAAATTCATAGAGTGTTCCTTGCTGAAAGAAAATTATATGAAGATGATGTATAGATGGTATATGACACCAGTGCAGTTGGGAAGAATGAAGAAAACCAGCTCAAATATGTTTTGGAAGTGTAAAGAAAGAGACGGGACTTTTTACCATATGTGGTAGGATTGTAATGAAATCAAAAAGTTTCGGGAAATAATATAGAATGAGTTGAAGAAAATGTTCCAATTAAAATTTGTTTAAAAACCTAAGGCATTTTTGTTAGGGATTGATGGAAAAATTGATGGATTACGCAGAATTGGCAAAATTGACACACAAACTACGTGACAAGGATAACTGTGATTTTAAAGATGAATGGGAACCCTTACAAAGTACATAAAGAAGCAACAAAATGAACTGGACTCCTTGGCAGGTTTTGAATAAACATTTACAAACTTTTTATTGATAACATTTAGATAGAAAATTAAAAATCTGTACAGTATTGTAACATGCAGAAAATAACATATGTTGATAAACCAGAGAGGGGAGCTGAGGGAAGGCTGAGGGGGAGGGGAGGGTGGGTCAGGTTTTTTGGAGAGGGGAAAAATAAGGGGGGAAATTTAAGGATGATATGTTATTTGATAAAATGTTATGTTGAAATTACTAATAAAAATATTTTTAATAAACATTTTGAAAGTGTTTGTGTGTGTTTTTACAATCAAGCAGTCTGTACATTTAATGAAAATTACAATACATTATAACATCATATAACATAAGCAGGAGTTATAATTTTTTTAAATAAAATAGCGCACTGTCTTTCAGGTTGTGTCTTCCTGGAGTTCCACACCTCTGCTGGGTGGAGAGGGAATGGTCTCTCCTCCTTCATCTCAGCTCCACAGCAGTTCTCTCAAAAAGACTTGGCAGAGAAGGTGGAACTCAGAGCCCTTTATAACATGAAAACACAATCAAACAAGGAATTTATAGTGCTGGGGAAATAGTAGTAGTAGTAGTATTTATTTAGTAGTAGTAGTATCTGAGGGCCCCCAGGGCACCTGCTCAGCTGAGAGGAGGGTGTCATAGCACAGGTAGCAAATCCGCTGTTGCTCCGCCCCTTGAGGGATTCCCCGCCTCACTTAATTGGCCAAATATTCCAAAAGGGCATCACCCGCCACTATATAAACCCTCTCAACCCCCCCCCCCCCCGCAGCAGCAATGAGGTGGTACAGCTTTCGGGGGCTAAGAGTGTGTCCCTGCTTTGGGAGGGGGAACAGAGCCCCCCAGCAAAGTTTGGAGGATGAGCCAAGAGGTATAGCCGAACACTGGAAGGCAAAATGTTGCAGGAATTTATGTATAGTTTGCGGGGGGGGGGGGGGTTGCCACTGCAGTAGATATCATGCACATGCAGCCCACTACCAAAATCAGCACCATCACTTTTGTGACTTTTTTGACTGGTCCCAACAAAACACTTCATCACAGTTTCTTCCTATATTCTGCACTATACCAAATGTAAGAATTCACTGATAAATGTATCCATGTACTGGCTCACTGGGAAAACTTCAGAAATTCATATAATGTGAGCTCAGCTACTCAGCAGCCCCTCTGCCTGAGGGATAATCCCTGGCATCCTGATGCCTGAGTGCCAGACAGGTAGCCATTCCAGAAATAACAAACCCAGAGGAAGGCAAAAGGGTCAGGTTACATTCCATGGGTGTTTGATGGAAGGCAAGGAGAACCATGGGGCAGGGTCCAGGATGCTCAGATTACTGCCACCAGACCTCCCCTTTCATGATGTATGAGTGCTGTAGTTTGGGGAGTCTAACATGGGGATTAGCAGCTAATAAAAGTTTGGATTCTCTTTTGTTTGGGGCTTCCATCTTATCCCACCTGGTGTCAGGTGGGAGTCCTGCCATGACAGTTTTCAAGAAAGACCAAGCCTACTGGCTGCTGTTTTGATCCGGTATTCCTGGCTGGGGTCCTTGTTTTTTGTACAAGGGAGCCCTCAGATTTCTCCATTAACAAAACGTACCCAAAGCCTTCAAAATGTGCCCTTTCCTGCATTTTGCAGCTCAGCAATGTGTAGTCCCAGGAGAGGCAGGAACAGCGTGTCTTCCTGTTCCTCCCTCAGCTGAGACCTGCCTGGATGGAGACCTGAGAGCCACCTCTCAATATCTGGAGGGCTGACCCATGGAAGAGGGAGCCAGCTTGTTTTCTCCTGCCCTAGAGGGGAGCACCCAGAAGAAGGGACCCAGAGGACCAGAAAGCAGTTTCTTCTGACGGGAAGAGCAGCAGAATCCCTTGGGAGATGGCGGACTCTCCTTCCTTGGAGGTTTTTCAGCAGAGGTTGGATGCTTTGGCTGAGATTCCTGCCTTGCAGGGGGGCTGGAATAGATGACCCTTAGGGCTCCCTCCCATTCTAGGATGAGGTTCCTTGCTTCCTGCAAACCCCTTTTCCCTGCAACCTCTTCCTCCAGTTTCTGGCCAAGGGAGGGAGCGGATCACAGACCAACCAAGAGCGTCCCCTCAAAAGGAGCATCTCTGGGATTCTGCAATGCAGGAGAGAAAAGGCAGAGAGGACTGAGCAGGGTGGACTCGGCTTTGCAAGGGTTAAAGGGAACTGAGCTGCATTCCTAGAGAGGGCAGGAAGTAAAGGGGGGCCAGGTCCTCCAGAGGAAAAGCCCCTCCCTCCCCTTCCTGTAAGGGGGGGTGGGGGTGCTTTCCTCTGCTGCAAAGGCTGCCTTGTTCTCTTCCACGGGGATCTGGTGAGTCTCTTCTTCCTCCCCCCCCAGGGTGCAGTGGGGAGAAGGTGGGGGTCCCAGGGCTGCAGCAGGGGAGGGTGGCTCATGTGTGGGGGGAGCCCCAGGAAGCAGGGGGTCCTGCCTGGGAGGGACGGGGTTGCACGAGGTTTGCAACTACAGCACTCTATATTCTGCATTTGTATAAAGACGCTGCTTACTCCTTTGGGAAGGGCAATCCTCTCCTGGGATGTGATGAGTCTCCTCTCCCCCCCCCCCCTGGAGGGTGCAGTGGGGAGAAGGGGGGGGGGGGTCCCGGGGATGCAGCAGGGGAGGGTGGCTCAGGTGCGGAGGGCAGACCCCGGGAGCAGGGGGTCCTGCCAAGGAGGGACGAGGTTGCACGAGGTTTGCAACTACAGTACTCTATATTCTGCATTTGTATAAAGACGCTGCTTACTCCTTTGGGAAGGGCAATCCTCTCCTGGGATCTGGTGAGTCTCCTCTCTCCCCCCCAGAGGGTGCAGTGGGGAGAAGGTGGGGGTCCCAGGGCTGCAGCAGGGGAGGGTGGCTCATGTGGGGGGAAGCCCCAGGGAGCAGGGGGTCCTGCCAGGGAGGGGCGAGGTCGCAGGAACTGTCCCCCTTTAGATCTTTGTGGGGGGGAGGGGAGGAGGTTACCGCCCCCCCCTTCCAGAAAAAAAGTATTCAGAGCCCCCTGGGAAATCTAGCAGATAGAAATCTAGCTTCTTTAAATAAGGCTATCAATAGGACTTCTGCTGTGTGTGACACGGGTCAGCGTCATTGCACAACAGAGGAAACGTGTATGAATGGTTGCTCCCAAACCTCTTCCTTTGTTTCCCTTCTTTCTTCCTCCTTATTGGCAGAGGAGGCCAGCCAAGCAGATCAAGCCAAGCTTTATGAGGAGCTGGGTATGTTTGGTTGGAGAAGAGGAGACAGAGAGGAGACAGGAGAGCCACGTCAGATTAGATAATTTATTACGGTCAGAGACCAGCTTATAAAACACACTTGGGGTTCAGTCACAGAAGTAAAACAGGCAATTTATGTACAACAACAAATTTAAAAACAATGTACACCAACAAACTAATCAGGGAGTTGACTCAGAGTCACCCATGAAACCGAGTTTGGGGATTTTCATTACGGACTCTTTTGAGTTGGGAGATGGTCTGCGCCTACAGATCTGTACACAGAATCTGGCGACCATCCAGGTCATCTTCTGATCTTTGCCTAACAGGAATAGGTCTAATTTTTGCTTTTGCGGGAGGTCAGCGAGCCTCACCAGCAGGGGATCCATGGTCTTACTACGTGTCTCTTCGTAAAAGGGACGTCTAAAGAACAAGTGTTTTGGCTGCCTATCTCTCCCAATGGACAGGTGAGAAGTCTCTGAGCACACGGGACTTTTCTAAAGGCTCCATCCAGGACCAGCGAGGGAAGAGCCGAGCTTCTGGTGAGTGTAAAGGCCCTTCTTGCATTTCTAGATGCGAGAAAGAAGAAATATTCTGCCGGTGCGGCTATATATTTCTCTATTTCTCCAATTTTATGGTCGGGGTACCTTGCGCAGTCCTGTTCTCTCTCGGTATCTAATATTCTTTGCCTGACCGTGGCTTTTGCCTGGCCCAAGCCCAGACTTAGAAGGGCTTGAGGGGCAAAACCCAGTTTCCGGAGGGTGTTCAGAACCGCAGTCTGCCAGCCTGACTGGAATTGGTCACAGAGGGTCAGTGGGGCTATCCCCCGGGGGAGCAGATTCAATGTCAGCCATTTGTAGATTGATGTTAGGCAGATGCTAGCCTCCACTCTCATAATCCCCGTTTCTAATCTAACCCATGCGTATGAGACACATCTGGGCACTTGGAGGAGAGCTCTAAGAAGTGTATTTTTTAAAAAAAGTAATATTTTTTAAAGTTTTAAAAGTTACAAAAAGAAAAAAGAAAAACACCATATTAAACAAAAACAAAACAGCACATCACAATAAGAAAAAAGAAAAAAAGGAACAGAAAAAAGCAGAAAAATAGAAACAAGTAAAAAACACATCAAACCTTCCCATAACTTATCTTTCATTTACTTGTTTCCTTGACCTCCTCACACCTCCCTTTTTTGTATTCTAGTTCAGTTAGCTATTTCAGCAAATCCTTTCCATCTCTTCCACTTTTTGTCCTGTAATTTATCTTAATATAATGTAACTTAACTTTCCCTCCTTTCACCAATTAACAGTCTGTTTTTTCCTAAACCTTTATAACATTTCTGTTAAAACCACATAGCTTCATTCCAACATCCTTCTAACATTCATTAATTTTACAATGTTTCTGTAGATAGTCTTTAAATTTCTTCCAATCTTCCTCCACCGACTCTGGTCTCGGATTCTGCCAGTCATTTCCGCCAGTTCCATGTAGTCCATCACCTTCATCTGCCATTCTTCCCGGGTGGGTAGATCTTGTGTCTTCCAGTACTTTGCAATAAGTATTCTTGCTGCTGTTGTAGCGTACATAAAGAAAGTTCTATCCTTCTTTGGCACCAATTGGAGGACCATGCCCAGGAGAAAGGCCTCTGGCTTCTTCAGAAAGGTATAAGAAGAAGAAGAAGAGTTTGGATTTGATATCCCGCCTTTCACTCCCCTTCAGGAGTCTCCAAGCGGCTAACATTCTCCTTTCCCTTCCTCCCCCACAACAAACACTCTGTGAGGTGAGTGGGGCTGAGAGACTTCAAAGAAGTGTGACTAGCCCAAGGTCACCCAGCAACGGAATGTGGAGGAGCGGGGAAGCGAACCTGGTTCACCAGATTACAAGACTACCGCTCTTAACCACTACACCACACTGGCTATATTTAAATACCTTTTTCATTTCATTATAGATCATCTCCCAGAAAGCCTTAATCCTTGGGCATGTCCACCGAAGGTGAAAGAATGTACCTTCAGTCTCTTTGCATTTCCAACATTTATTATTGGGCAAATGATAAATTTTTGCAAGCTTGACTGGTGTCATGTACCACCTGTAGATCATTTTCATTATATTTTCTATTAAGGCATTACATCCCGTAAACTTCATACCTGTGGTCCATAACTGTTCCCAGTCAGCCATCATAATATTATGTCCAACATCTTGTGCCCATTTAATCATAGCTGAGTTCACCATTTCATCCTGGGTATTCCATTTCAACAGCAAGTTATACATTCTTGACAAGTTCTTAATTTTGGGATGTAACAGTTCTGTTTGCAATTTGGATTTTTCCACCTGGAAGCCAATTTTTTTATCCAAATTATATGCTTCCATTATTTGGTAATAATGAAGCCAGTGAGAGCTCTAAGAAGTGAGAGCTCTCAAGGGGGGAGAAAGCCGAGGAAGGCGGGGGCAAAAAGGAACCATAAAGGAGTTGTGCCAAAGTTTTGGCCTTGTATAGTTTTAGAGCTGCGGGAACGAAGAAGCCCCCTTGTGCTCTGAAAAATTTAAGGATACAATTTGCGGGTTTTTCTGCTGAACTCCCGATGGAGTTTATGTGTAGTTTGTTGGCTCCTGAGGCCTGTACCACCATTCCTAGATACTTATAGTTTGTGACTTGTTCTATTTATGGCCTTGGAGTTCCCAGCTTTTAAGCTTTGGTTTTGCCCCAAAAGCGAGTATCTTGGTCTTTTGATAGTTGATTTTGAGACATTCAAATTCACAGTATGCTGCGAGCTTTCTTAGTGCTCTTTTGAGTCCAATGGGGGTTCTAGATAAAATTACTACATCGTCGACATATAGCAGGACCGAAAGCTTCGGAGGGTGGAGTTCTGAGTCATGGAGTGCAGATACTAAATTATTTAGATAGAAATTGAATAGTAGAGGGGCCAATAGGCACCCTTGCCTGACTCCTTTAGAGGTTTTAATAGGGTCCGCTAGATGTCCTAGGCGGCTACACCTGACTCTAAGAGCCGTGTTTGCGCGCAGTGCCTGAATTAAGAGCAGAAGCTCTTAATTCTATGTAGGTCCCCTGTAGTCTGTCCCAGAGTCTGGTTCTGGAGACTGTATCAAAGGCTGCTTTTAGATCAAGAAAGGCAGTGTATAGTGAGGCCTGCCTTTAGGAGAGCCATGTCACCTGGGTGCAGGATTCCAACCCATGGCTTCAAGCTACAAGAAAGGAGATTCAGACTCCACACACCTAGTCATTTTTCACGAGGCACCAATGAGTCCCTTGTCAATCAGTTCTGACTTCATGCATTGACTGGAAGGAAGGAGCAACCAGGCTGAGTCTCCTCGCATTAATCTCTTCGCTTGCCTCCACATTTCCACAATCTCCCTTCTAGAGGCCTACATCTCCTCCTCCTCCTCCTCCTTTTTAGAAAGATAGCTCAGAGTCTGGGCTGTGGTGCAGTCCTACCCTGGTCCCAGCAAGACTCATCCATGCTTGCTCAGGGAAACTTTTTCTTCTCCTGATATTGTACAACTTTTGTAACAGAACAATGTATTTGCTTTGTAGGATTTGCTAGAGCTTCTCATTCAGACAGAGAGAACTTGGCAGAAGACCAAAAGGTTCCTTCCGATCTCTCAGAGGTTTCCTGAGAGCACAGATGGATGAGCGAGACTCAGCTGGCCCTGGAGCAGGAAGAGGCCATGCCATCCAAACTGGGAGCAGTGGGGGATTCTGGGAAAGCTCTGTGCAGAAGATCCCGGGTGAGGAGGACACCCTCCGCTCAGAGATGCAGAGCCTGTATTTGAGGCAGTTTTGCTTCCAGGAGGCCAAAGGACCTCGAGAGGTTTGCAGCCAACTCTACCACCTTGATCGTCAGTGGCTGAAGCCAGAAAGGCACACGAAAGCTGAGATGCTGGACCTGGTGATCTTGGAGCAGTTCCTGGCTGTCCTTCCCCCGGAGATGGAGAGCTGGGTGAGGGACTGTGGAGCAGAGACCAGTTCCCAGGCGGTGTCCCTGGCCGAAGGTTTCCTCCTGAGTCAGGCAGAGGAGAGGAAACAGGTGAGAGAGACTTTCCTCTGGATACTACCAAGGGGTTCCAAACAGGATGGAGAACATCCAAAAATGGTCTGTTGATGGCCCATCCGTTTTCGGGGAATGAGATCTAACACCCTTAAAGTATTTGTCTCTGTTGTTCTCTTTCTTTGAATCATTGTTGTTCTTTCAGAAAAGGGATCATTTTGCAAAAATGGACCTGGATTCCTGTGAGGCAGAGAGGCCTCCGTTGGACACCAGAGAGAGGCCCCTGGGTAAGGAGGAAGGTGGTTTTTCTTTGTTTGGTCTCATTCTGTTGGTTTTCTAACTCATCTGAGGGTACTTTTCATCTTGTTTTTTTTGGGAGGTGGGGGTTGGGAACAAGGGTTAAGAGGAGGGGAGACGTATTTCTGCATACCTAACATAAAATGGGCACAAACCTTCAACTGCACTCAGCAGGTCGGCTTTCTCAAAGCCCATCTGTAGTTAGAGATGTCCTGTTTCCCCTGTGAGAGAAGCAGGCACTCCTAGCATCCTGCTTACCTTTTTTTCTGTTGCAGGTGAAAGAATGAAGCCAGCAAGACCTTCTGATCCATCTTTTCATGGGGGCAGAAGGGAAGCAGCGGCTGTGGAACCAGATCAGGTCAGGGGAAGCTGCCTTGTGGGGACAGAGGCCGAGGGATGGAGGAATGTCATGGGCTGGTTGGGCACAGAGGAATGGTGGGAGGAAGCAGCCAGGGAACCAGGAAGAGAAGATGGCTCTGAGCCCAAGGAGTGGAGGTGGAACAAGGATGAGTGGTCAGAGGGGGAAGCCTGGGAAGAGGAGATGTCAGAAGCTGAAGGGGTAACACAGCTTAGTGAGCTGGGAGACTCTGTGGCAGAATGCAGTGCAGAACCAGAGGCAGAAGAGGAAGGAGGCGAGTGGGAGGAGGAAGGTCGAGAGGCAGAGGTGAGTCAGGAGAAGGAGGAGCCACCGGGGGCTCCGTCTCCTTCTGCCATAAGCCACCCTCCCTGCTTGTCTCTCAGAGCCAAGAGAGGTCTAACATGGAGGAGCAAAGGCAGGCTGCACACTGGCGCATTGTTGTATCGCTTGCCAGAAACCCCAGAGAGGAGGGGACTTGGAAAGATGTGGGGAGCCGGGGGCCTTCACTCTCAGCAACTACTTTTGTGGAGGAAGAGGCTCAGGGAATGAGCTGCTGTTCTCATGAGGCCTGAAACTCAGCCAAGTCTGTGAACATCGTGTTCTTGCTGATAAAGAGTAAACTCCAGCTGTGTACTGTGGGATTTCCCTCCCATATAACTCTGTGACTCCAGCCTTCTCAATGTTGGTAGTAGGATTCATCTGTAGTTGCAGTTTCCATGGAATCCTAGAGTTGAAAGGGACCCCAAAGGGTCATCAAGTCCCACCCCCTGCATTGCAGGAGTCTCAGCTAGATCATCCAAGACAGATAGCCATCCAGACTAGGCTTCTTTTATTTCTATATTCATCCCTGAATGCTAAAATAGGCTTCTAAGCAGTGGACAGACGAAAACAAATAGTGGCCAAGATTCACCTAGCCAGCCCTATCCGCTGCAAAATGGGGCCTGCCCCCCACTCCTCCCCCTCTCGATGCCCCCATGAACCCTTTGAATTTGGCTCTAGGGCACTGGGAGGGAACCTCCCCAGAACAACTCACGAGGAGAGGAGAAAGTGGATCCTTCCATCGGGGAAACTGGGATGCTTGTGTAGGCAGAATAACGTGGAAAACATAGAATCATAGAGTTGGAAGAGACCACAAGGGCCATGGAGTCCAACCCCCTGCCAAGCAGGAAACACCATCAGAGCACTCCTGACATATGGTTGTCAAGCCTCTGCTTAAAGACCTCCAAAGAAGGAGACTCCACCACACTCCTTGGCAGCAAATTCCACTGTCGAACATCTCTTACTGTCAGGAAGTTCTTCCTAATGTTTAGGTGGAATCTTCTTTCTTGTAGTTTGGATCCATTGCTCCGTGTCCGCTTTTCTGGAGCAGCAGAAAACAACCTTTCTCCCTCCTCTATATGACATCCTTTTATATATTTGAACATGGCTATCATATCACCCCTTAACCTCCTCTTCTCCAGGCTAAACATGCCCAGCTCCCTTAGCCGTTCCTCATAAGGCATCGTTTCCAGGCCTTTGACCATTTTGGTTGCCCTCCTCTGGACAGTTTGTCAGTGTCCTCCTCTGGACAGTTTGTCAGTGTCCTTCTTGAACTGTGGTGCCCAGAACTGGACACAGTACTCCAGGTGAGGTCTGACCAGAGCAGAATACAGTGGCACTATTACTTCCCTTGATCTAGATGCTATACTCCTATTGATGCAGCCCAGAATTGCATTGGCTTTTTTAGCTGCCGCGTCACACTGTTGGCTCATGTCAAGTTTGTGGTCAACCAAGACTCCTAGATCCTTTTCACATGTACTGCTCTCAAGCCAGGTGTCCCCCATCTTGTATTTGTGCCTCTCATTTTTTTTGCCCAAGTGCAATACTTTACATTTCTCCCTGTTATCTTTACATTTCTCCCTGTCATCTTGTTTGTTTTGGCCCAGTTCTCTAATCTGTCAAGGTCGTTTTGAAGTGTGATCCTGTCCTCTGGGGTGTTAGCCACCCCTCCCAGTTTGGTGTCATCTGCAAATTTGATCAGGATGCCCTTGAGTCCATCATCCAAGTCGTTGATAAAGATGTTGAATAAGACCGGGCCCAAGACAGAACCCTGTGGCACCCCACTAGTCACTCTTCTCCAGGATGAAGAGGAACCATTGATGAGCACCCTTTGGGTTCGGTCAGTCAGCCAGTTACAAATCCACTGAGTGGTAGCATAGTCAAGACCGCACTTTACCAGCTTCTTTACAAGAATATCATGGGGCACCTTGTCAAATGCCTTGCTGAAATCAAGGTAGGTTACATCCACTGCGTTCCCTTCATCTACCAGGTTTGTAATTCTGTCAAAAAACGAGATCAGGTTAGTCTGACATGACTTATTTTTCAGAAATCCATGCTGACTATTGGTGATCACAGCATTCCTTTCTAGGTGCTCACAGACTGTTTGCTTAATGATCTGCTCCAGAATCTTCCCTGGTATTGATGTCAGACTGACTGTTTGACCTTATGCTCTTGGCTGAGTTTGACATCCAACAAATATCCGGTTACAGATAGGTAGCCGTGTTGGTCTGCCATAGTCAAAATTAAAAAATTCCTTCCAGTAGCACCTTAAAGACCAACTAAGTTAGTTCTAGGTATGAGGTTTCGTGTGCATGCACGAAGAAGTGTGAAGTGTGAAGAAGTGTGAAGACTTCTCTGCGACCCATCCCCTCTGCAGGGAGGTGGGACCAATTCGGATGGTCCGCCCCCGCCACTTAATGGATCCAAATGGTTTCCAGAGAGTGGTAGGGGATGCTTTATCCCATGTTGATGGCCTTTCAGCTGATTCCCTGGTGGCCCGCTTGAATGTGGAGTTAACCAGGGCTATTGACTGTTTGGCTCCGAAGCGCCCTCTCCGATTGCATGGAGCCCGGACAGCCCCGTGGTTTTCCACGGATCTGAGGGCAATGAAACAATCGTTGAGACGGCTAGAGCGCCGGTGGCGGAGAACTCATTCCGAATCTGACCGGACACAGGTTAGAGCTCAACGTCGAGCCTACCAAGTGGCGATAGCGACGGCGAAGAAGAATTTCTTCACCGCCTCTATTGCATCTGCAGAAAACAGCAGCAGGAGACTTTTTCAGGTGGTTCACAATTTAGCGGAACCACCTGCAACATCGGGGCCCAGTACGGGCCACATGTTCTCCTGCAATGATTTTGCAAAGTTTTTTGCAGATAAAATCGCTCAGATTCGGGAAGAAGTAGACTCCACCGTGGGAGCAGGGCCGGGGCGGGAGAGTGCTAGAGTTCTGTCTAGTCAAGTTGAGTGGGATCAATTCCAATCTGTTACCTCCGAGGATGTGGACAGGCTGCTTGGACGAGTGAAACCAACCACCTGTCTCCTGGATCCTTGCCCATCCTGGCTTATAAAAGCTAGCCGGGAAGGACTGGGCAATGGGCTTCGTGGGGTGGTGAATGCTTCCCTCCGTGAGGGAGCCTTCCCAGACCCGCTGAAAGAGGCGGTTATTAAACCGCTTCTTAAAAAACCATCTTTACATGCGGCCACGATGGCCAACTATCGCCCAGTCTCAAATCTTCCATTCCTGGGCAAGGTGATTGAGCGAGCGGTTGCCGAACAACTCCAGGCACGCCTGGAAGAAGCGGACCATTTGGATCCCTTCCAGTCGGGATTCAGGCCTCATCATGGGACTGAAACTGCCTTGGTCGCACTGGTTGATGATCTCCGGCGGGCTAGGGACAAAGGTGAGAGCTGTTTCCTAGTTCTGCTGGATCTCTCAGCGGCGTTTGATACCATCGACCATAGCATCCTTCTGGACCGTCTTGAGGGGCTGGGAGCTGGGGGCACTGTTATACAGTGGTTCCGCTCCTTCCTCCTGGGCCGTGTTCAGAAAGTGGTGGTGGGGGATGAGTGTTCAGACCCCTGGGCTCTCACTTGTGGGGTGCCTCAGGGTTCTGTCCTCTCCCCCATGCTTTTCAACATTTACATGCAGCCGCTGGGAGAGATCATCAGGAGGTTTGGGCTGGGTGTTCATCAGTATGCGAATGATACCCAGCTCTACCTCTCTTTTAAATCAGAACCAGTGAAGGCGGTGAAGGTCCTGTGTGAGTGTCTGGAGGCAGTTGGAGGATGGATGGCGGCTAACAGATTGAGGTTGAATCCTGACAAGACAGAAGTACTGTTTTTGGGGGACAGGAGGCGGGCAGGTGTGGAGGATTCCCTGGTCCTGAATGGGGTAACTGTGCCCCTGAAGGACCAGGTGCGCAGCCTGGGAGTCATTTTGGACTCACAGCTGTCCATGGAGGCACAGGTCAAATCCGTGTCCAGGGCAGCTGTTTACCAGCTCCATCTGGTACGTAGGCTGAGACCCTATCTGCCTGTGGACTGTCTCGCCAGAGTGGTACATGCTCTGGTTATCTCCCGCTTGGACTACTGCAATGCACTCTACGTGGGGCTACCTTTGAAGGTGACTCGGAAACTACAACTAATCCAGAATGCGGCAGCTAGACTGGTGACTGGGAGCGGCCGCCGAGACCATATAACACCGGTCTTGAAAGACTTGCATTGGCTCCCAGTACGTTTCCGAGCACAATTCAAAGTGTTGGTGCTGACCTTTAAAGCCCTAAACGGCCTCGGTCCAGTATACCTGAAGGAGCGTCTCCACCCCCATCATTCTGCCCGGACGCTGAGATCCAGCGCCGAGGGCCTTCTGGCGGTTCCCTCATTGCGAGAAGCAAAGCTACAGGGAACCAGGCAGAGGGCCTTCTCGGTAGTGGCGCCCACCCTGTGGAACGCCCTTCCAGCAGATGTCAAAGTGATAAATAACTACCTGACATTCAAGAGACATCTTAAGGCAGCCCTGTTCAGGGAAGTTTTTAACATGTGATATTTTATTGTATTTTTGGTTTTTATGGAAGCCGCCCAGAGTGGCTGGGGAGGCCCAGCCAGATGGGCGGGGTATAAATAATAAATTATTATTATTATTATTATTATTATTATTATTATTATTATTATTATAAGTCTGAAGAAGTGTGCATGCACACGAAAGCTCATGCCAAGAACTAACTTAGTTGGTCTTTAAGGTGCTACTGGAAGGAATTTTTTAATTTTAACAAATATCCGGGTAATTGAAGTCCCCCATTACTACTATCTCCCTTCCTTTTGCATGCTTGGCCATCTGTTCCAGGAAGGCATCATCTATGTCCTCCGTTTGGCTTGGGGATCTATAGTAAACTCCCACAATGAGGTCACTGTTATTCTTCTCTCCCTTAATTTTGACCCAAATGCTCTCACTTTGGCTTTGAGGTTCTAAATCTTGGATCTCTTCACAGGTATACACATCCCTGACATATAACGCCACTCCTCCTCCTTTCTTGTCTGGTCTGTTTCTCTGAAATAGATTGTATCCCCCCATTATTACATTCCAATCGTGGGACTTATCCCACCAGGTTTCAGTGATGCCTATTATGTCATATTTAGTTTGCTGTACCAAGAGCTCAAGCTCATCTTGTTTATTTCCCATGCTTTGCACATTAGTGTACAGACATTGAAGTCCATTAATCATTCCCCCGTGTCTCTTATTTAAGGATTTTTTCCTCCCACCACTAGGTCTGTGTGCTGTTTGCTCCATTTGGTCTATGACATTTGGATGATCATCTTCATCAATTGATAGACTCCTACCTTCAGGAGCACTGTCTCCCTCCCCCACATTAGTCAGTTTAAAGCCCTCCTGATGAGGTTTCTGAGATTTTTGGCAAAAGCATTTCTCCCAACCGTTGTGAGGTGCAGCCCATCGCTTGCCAGAAGTCCATCTTCAAGAAACTGCAGTCCGTGATCTAAGAATCCAAACCGTTCCTGTTTACACCATCTGCGAAGCCAGCTGTTCACTTCCACTATTTTTCCCTCTCTCCCTGGGCCACATCGTTCAACTGGGAGGACAGATGAGATGACAATTTGTGCATTTAGTTTCTTCAATTTCCTGCCGAGAGCCTCGTAGTCTCTTTTGATCTTCTGGAGGCTATTGCTTGCAGTGTCAATGGTTCCCACATGAACCAAGAGGAAGGGGTATTTGTCAGTGGGTTTTATGATTCCTTGCAGTCATTCAGTTACATCTTGGATCTTAGCCCCGGGGAGACAGCACACTTCCCGAGACATCTTGTCAGGCCCACAGATCACTGCTTCTGTTCCCCTCAGTAGCTGGAGTTCCACCTATTTGCACAAAGATGAATACCCATAGTTAAAATACAGAATAAAAGAATTCAATTAAAGCATTAAAATAGGTACCCATAATTAAAATGTGCAGCAAAGCAATCCTATTGAAATAACACAGCATAATAAGAGGAATAACAAGAAGGAAACAACAGAGCATTGTGTAGCAGATCATATTTCTGTTGTCTCAGAGGAGGAAATTTCCCTTTTTCTCTTAGGGTCCAGTGTGCTTTGAAGATGTCACTCTTCGTTTCACGGACGAGGAGTGGGCGTTGTTGGATCCTGACCAGAGAGCTCTGCATAAGGATGTAATGGAGGAGAATTGGGGGATCGTGGCCTCTCTTGGTAAGCTTCCGTGTGGGATTGTCCTATCTGCCAGGAAATTCAAGAAATACCTCTATATGACCAATCTTATATATTTTCACAGCGCCCCCATAACACCTGGGAACCTAACACCCCCACAAGAAATAGTAAATTACAGTTTTTTCTGTCAACAATCTTCCTCCATTTCTGCCTCCTTCTACCACAGTTGGGCTGGTCTGAACTGCCCAGGCATCTTAAATGTCAGCTTCAGAGTTGTTAGGAAAGATAAGTAGCTTCTGTCAGGTTTTCTGGTTTTTTTTTTGCTGCTGTCGGTCTTGGGTTGACCTAAGAGAGAAATGACACTGGAGATGGAGGGGATGCCTGTTGGGATGCTGCCAGGGAGACAAAGTCCATCATGGCCCCCACGTCATCTCCGGACGTCCATCGATCTCCCGTAGACACGCAGTATCAGCAATTAGCGACATGAGCTTCCAGAAATAGCTTGCCACATTTTAGAGCTCATGTACACTCTTTCAGCAGATAACGCACAGCGAAAGATGCACGCAGGAGAGCATTATTAACAAGTTTATTCAGCGTTGGTCAGAACAAAGAAAACATGACTGCCAGCTTCAGTGTCTCTGGCACAGAGAGAAACGAAAGCATAGACACAACATAAACTTCCTGTGAACAGGAAATACGCAGACTCTGTGACTCACAAAGCCTGCTCCCTTTTAAGGTGGAACGGAAATATCCTAACATCCTCCCCCTTTCCGTGTAACCTGTAGTACCTGTGGTTCAACCCAATTGCAACTTCTGTACATAAACCTTAAGTTGTTCTCTGTTAACAACCTTAGACAACAGATCAGCAGGAATTTCATTTCCTGCCATGTTGGACACCTGAATGAGTCCTTTCTGAATACACTCTCTTACACGATGTAGCTTAATCTGCAAGTACTTGGTTCTTTGCTTGCAACTCTCTGAGTTCAGCAAAGCCAAACAGGATCTATTGTCTTGATACACTTGTATAGGACATTTCACAGAAACTCTGATGTCCTTAAACAGTTGCATCAACCATTCACAATCCATTAGTGAAAATAACAGAGCATTGAGTTCTGCTTCACAGGAACTTAGGCTCACTGTCGTCTGCTTCTTGCACAGCCAGTCAAACAGACAGTGGTTGTATATGTAGCATACTCCAGAAGTGCTTGTACCATCCGTGGTGTCACTTCCAAAACTTGCATCTGCAAAGATTTCAAGACCTCCAGTCTTCTGACTGGTGAACCTCAGCCTGTAGTGCAAAGTCCCTTTCAAATAGCAGGCTATGCGCTTCAGAGCTTTCCAATCCTGAACAGTTGGATTGTTGGCATGTCTGCTAAGCAGGTTACAGCTTACAGCTATGTCAGGTCTTGAGCATCTAGCAATGAAATTCAACTTGCCTAGAATGCATCTGTACAGCGTTGTGTCAGAAAACGCTTCAGCAGTACTATCTACCTGGTAACCTGTCACCATCGGTGTGTCTGCTGGGTTTGCATCAACCAAATTCAACCTGGTTAATACATCAGCAATTTTCTGTGTTTGGTGTACCAGAAAATTACCTGCTTGGTCCTTCTCCACCTGCAGAGAAAGATAGTTGGATACCTCACCAAGATCCTTCATGTCAAAGTGCTCCTTCAGCTTAGCTAGGGTGCTTTGGTACAAAGCCTGATTCTTCCAAAACATCAGAAGATCATCAACAAAACATAAACAATACAGTTTGTTTTGCCCCTCCTCCTTGACAAACACACATGGATCAGCTTTGCCCTGGTGAAAACCTAGAGAAAGCAATGTCTCAGTGAGCTTTGTGTTTCAACACCTGGCACTCTGCTTGAGACCATATAAGGATTTCCACAGTTTACAGACCATTCCCTTCTGTATCTGCATTCCATCAGGTGGAAGCATATACAGCTCCTCCCCCAAAATCCCGTACAAAAAATCTATTAATGTCATGATGGGAAACATGTAGTTTCTCCTCTGCAGCAATCTTGAGCATCAGCCGAATGCTCTCATACTTGACGGTGGGTGAGTAGGTCTCGTGGAAATCCTGTCCTGGTACCTGTGAAAAACCTCTGGCAACCAATCTGGCTTTGTGTCTGACAACCTTGCCATTCCGGTCTGTCTTGGCCTTGAAGACCCATTTGCTGCCAACCAGTCTCATTCCTGGGACTACTGGTACCAGCTTCCAAGTTTGGTTCCTATTCAAGGAATCAACTTCAGCCTTCATGGCATTAAACCAAGGCTCAGCATCTTTAGAGGTTAACTCCTGAACCTCTTTGAAGCTTGAAGGTTCCCATACCTTCTCTGAGCTACTAAGAACAGCAGTTGCCATCTTAGCAAACTCATCAGCAAATCTCTTTGGAGGTCTGCCTTTGGTCGCCCTTTCAGATCTGCGTACTAGACGCAAGTCTTCTGGACTCATCTCCTCCTTCTTAGGAGAAAAGTGACCAATGGTGAACAGTGGTTCTTCCAGTTCATTGTCAGACGCATCAGGTGGTCTGACTGAGGCCTTTGCGCTCTTGTAGTCTGCTGTGTCATCACTGTCACTGACACCAGCAGCAGCGCCGCCCACTGAACTGCAATCCGAACTCTGATCATCATCATCATCCTCAGCTTCCTCAACATTATCTGCTTTTTTCACATCATCTTCATCTTAATCTGGGTAACTGGAAAATTCCCACATTTCCCCCCCACTTAGGATTGTACTCAACACTCTTTGTGAACTTAATGGACTTAGAGTCAGTCATCCATACCCTGTATGCACCTTTTTCGTACCCCATGAACAAACCACGTGCCCCACGCTTCCCAAGCTTGTTGCTCTGTGGGGTGTGTACCCACATGTCAGAACCAAAGATTCTCATGTGCTTGACGTTGGGTTTCTTAACAAACATCTTCTCATAGGGGGTACAACCAATAGGTGATGACAGTCTCCTGCTAAAAGTGTAAACAAAAGTCGACAGAGCCTCCCCTCAATACTTATCAGGGAGATTGGCATCATGCAACAAGGTTTTTAGGCCTTGAAGCAACGTTTGATTTGCTCGCTCCACAAGTCAATTCATCCATGGAGATCTAGGCGTTGACAAGTCATGCTGGATTCCCTTCTCAGTCAGAAAAGCTTCAAACTGCTGAAAAGTGAACTCCCCGCCCCGATCAGTAAAGAGACAGCTGATACATTTACTGTGAACATTCTCCAACCAAGCACAGAATGCTTGAACTTAGGAAACGCTTGCGACTTCTGCTCGAGCATAAACACATGAATGTACCTGGAAAAAGAATCAATTAGAACCATGAAGTACCTTGCTCCACCCAAAGACGGCGCAAGTGGACCAACCAGATCTGCGTGGACTAGCTGGTAGGGTTTGGAAGCCTGCCTGCTAGACTCCGTGCCTTTTGGAGCAGCCTTCACCTTGTTCTCTGCACAAGATACACATTTCATGTGAAACTTACAGGGTTTGATGTTCACACCCTGAACCAATCCTGGCATCTTGGCCAGCGCCTGCCAAGACATGTGACAAAATCTTCGATGTGCATCATGAATGCATCCTGCACGAAGAACTTTGTTAGTTTGTGCAACACAACAAGAATCAACATTAGACACAACAGCACCATTGTCATCATAAGTTATACAGAACAAACCATCTATAAACTTTGCATGCAAAATGTCCTCTTTGCCTTTCCTGATGACACAGATGCTCCTCTTGAAGGAAATATCAAAACCACGCCCAGTCAGCTGTGGGACACTGAGCAAATTGTCTGCAGCACCTGGAACATAAAGTACACCTTTGATGGTTGTGTGCAGACTTGCCAGTCTCACAGTCCCTTCTCCTGCGATTCGCAACGTCTTTCCGTCTGCCAGGTGGATCTCACCATCTTGATGTTTGAAGGAGATAAAGAGATGCCGGTCCTTTGCCAAATGGCGGGTACATCCAGAATCTACAATAAATCTGGTCTTGGCCTTTGGAGCAGTTTTTCTGGCAAGCAAAACCTTGTTTTCCACTGGCGTGGGCTTTTGCTGCTTGCCCCCCTGCTCCTGGCCATCAAACTTGCCTTTAGCCTTTGGTGAAGCTGTGCCAGCAAACAAAGCCTTGTTTTCCACTGGCATGGGCTCTTCACCCCCCTTCTGCTTCAGGCCATCTGCAGGCAACTGTCTCTGTTTACTTCCTGCCTTCTGGTATCTGTGAGGATGACCTTGGCTCCCATGAGAAACAGAGTGTCAGTATCTCAGCTCACAGTCAGAGGTACCTGGCCTCCCCCGAGGCAGCTGAGTGAGACACTTGTTTACCTTCCGTCTGCTACTGCCGGCAGGCTAGGTAAACATCCCGGCGATTCTTCTCATTAGACGTGAGAAAGAACACACCCTCTGCTTCTCTCTTCTCTCCCTCCCTGCATTCTCCCCAGGGAGGGGAAATGAGACAGACAGGAGTCCTATTTACATGTTTTATTCCTGTCACTCAACAGTACATAGAAATGTGACTGCTCCCTTCAGACTCCATTAGGAGAGACACACCTCCGCCCCTGCACTTCCAGTACAGGTCAGATGACACTCTGAGCTAACATCCGGTGCTCAGTACAGAGAATGGACTGCCCCTTTTCCCCAGCAGTACAGCTCCAGACAATAACATCCTGTTTTGCTTTCCAGCCACCTGCTGCTGGCTTTTGCATTGGTGCTTTTTCCTGACATCCTCCCCCAAAAGCATCAATAGGCAAAACATGATCCAGAGAAGAAAACAAACAGTTGTTATACATATAACTGTCCCCAGTTGTTTCAGTTCCACCCTTGGAACTTCCCACCACTGGTTTCACCAGTGTACCTCTCTGGTTGTCTGGCTTCCAAGGAATGAGTGCTTCTGCATTACCTTGGCTTGCTACTCTCTGTTGTGTCTTTGTCTCTGACTTAGACACTGCTTTAACCTGCTTAGAGTTGTTAACAATAGCAACACATGCAACAGCTAAGTTAGCAAACTCTTTTGAGTACCTCTTTGGTGGTACACCCTTTGTAACTCTCTCAGACCTGCGTATGAGGTTCTGATTCTCTGTGCTCACTGGTTCAACCTCTGGACTTTGTTGAGAACCAGTACCAATAGCTAACAGTGGTTCTTCCTTCACCTGTGAAGGTCTATCCTTTGTGTGAGATTTTCTCTCAATGACTGTTACAACTGAACTCTCTGAGCTATCACTGTCATTATCATTACCACTGTAATCTGTGACATCAGAAAAATCATCATCATCTGAATTGCCACCTGTGGGAAATGTTTGTTCTACAACCTGCTCTTGCTCTGGAGCACTCTCTAGGAACTTTGTGAGAATCACCTGACCAGATTCAGACAAAGTTACTCTGTAGAGACCCTTTTCATATCCCACAAAAATGCCTCTGGTATTCTTTACTCCACCTGGAGCTTCTGTTCTCACATGAGACCTGAAAACCTTAAAATAGGCAACAGAAGGTTTTCTATTGAACAGCTTCTCAAAAGGAGAACATCCCAACTCTGTTGAGACTTTTCTCAACCACACATGAAGATAGGACGCTAGAGATTTGGCCCAATATTCATGTGGCAAATGTGAACTCAGCAATTGCGCATTCATCCCCTTTTGCAATTCTTTGTTCACTCTCACACAGACCCCCCTGTTCCACGCTTCTGGCGAAACAGCAATTTTGTGGTCTATCCCTTTTCCATCCAGGAACTTCTGAAACTTCTGTAACAGAAAAACTTGTTTGTCATCTGTGAAAAGACAATCAATGTTAGCATCATGCATATTTTTAACCTTGTCACAAAACTCCTGAAACTTTTCTAAAGTTTCTTGCGGTTTCTTCATCAAATAAACCCAAGAATAATTTGTGAAACAATCCACACACAAAAGGTAATATTTTGCACCGCCTCTAGATGGTTCTAGAGGACCAATCACATCAGCATACACCCGCTGAAATGCTCTGTCGACCTTGTTAGTCACCTTCCTGGTGTCCGTTTTGGTCACACCTGCAAGAGAGATTTCGTTAGAATCAGAAGAATTACATTTCATGTAATCACTTTGATCAAAAGTCAACAAATACAGTCCATCTTTCTCTCTGGCAGTAAGAAACAGTTCTCCATCTTTGTAGATCTTGCAGCTTTTAGCATCATAGGACAGCTTCAGTCCTTTCTTTGCAATCTGCGACACACTCAGCAGATTAAATCTCAGTACTGGAACCAGGTAAACATCGCTTATAGTCAAGTTCAGACTCTCGAGATACACAGTCCCAATTCCGGTCGCTTCCAACTCTTGACCGTTGGCCTGTTTCACAGCGAAGCTTTGCTTCTTCAACGACGAAAACAGTCCTCTGTGCGGGCATAAATGTTTTGTACAGCCCGTGTCGATTATGAACGCGTTCCCAACATCTGGCGTGGTTCCTTCCGCCATCATAGCCTTTGCAGGTTTCACCTGGCACTTGGAACGGCTTTTGCCTGACGCCTGAGTCTTCGTAGAGCTGCTCTTGGCTCCTTTTGACTGTCGCGGCTTCCTACAGTTCCGCTGTAGATGCCCAGTCTGTCCACAATTGTAGCATCGGACAGCACTCAATGCTGCTCCATGCTCCTCAGTAGCATCAGCAGTGGGAAGATTTGAACTCTGTTCTTGCCTCCCCCTGTCCTTCACTTCCAGTGCAGTAAGTCTGTCGTGTTCATTCAGGACCACAGCACACACTCTCTCCGCGGTCAGCTGCGCGGCCGGTAGGGAACCAAGCTGACTGGCAACAACCTTGTAGGTGTGATTAAGGCTGTTTATCATCATGAAGCAAAACACTTCCTCCTGAAGACGGAAATTGCGTTCCACCATCTGTTGGCGCAGAAACTTCATTTGTTAGGTGCGCTTGAACATCTCCATCAGGCGCAAGTCTCAAATTGGTTAACTCCTCAAAATACAGCAACGCTGAAGAACCAGCATCTCTCTGATGCGTTGTGCGCAGCGTATCCCAAACCTCTTTCGCATTTTCTAAATGCTGGATATGCACAAGCTGCTGATCTGAGACACACAGAATTATAGCAGTCCTGGCCCTCACGTTCCGTGATTCCCAACCTCTGGTTGGTGCTGCAGGGATGGGGTTTTCAATTACATTAAAAAGCCTCTGATTCTGCAGCAGGGCCTTCATCTTTACAGACCAAGATGAATAATTGTCATTGGTTAAGGGAGGTGGGTAAGGCAGAGCTCCCTTCTTGGCATCCATCTTGAAGCCAAGCCTCTAGCTCACACTCTCAAACAAGCTGTAAAATCCAACAGTTGTTTTTTTCCTTTCTCAGTCAGGCAGGCAAAGTGCAAGTTGTTTACGCTCTTTTGCACCTGGCAGCTAAACTCTGGCTGCTATGGAAAGTCCCCTTCCAAGAGCACGTAAACTTGTAGTCAAAACATTCCCTGGTAATGTTTTGCTCTTCCCAGCCTCACTGCCAGTAACTTTCCACGACCGTTACTTAGCAACAATGCATACAGGACTTCTTATCTTAACCACAAGAATTTATGGAATGCAGGCTGAGCTTCCAAGCTGCAGGCCTCTTCTCCCGGAGTTTTTGCTTTCTTTGAAACGCAGCTCCGTGAACCAGAGAATTAATCAATCTGCGTTCACACTTTTAGCCCGAAATGCAGCATACCTTGAACTCTGTTGCTTGGAAAACACTTTCCTCTGGGTCCAGCTGTCTGTTCTCAGCTTCTGGCTGCTCTCAGACGCTTCTCTTCCCCCTTGGAGCAGAGGAGGACAATCCACCAGCCTCTCATGCAGATGTCCGATGAATCGCAACCATCCGAAGGCTGCCATATGTCAGTATCTCAGCTCACAGTCAGAGGTACCTGGCCTCCCCCGAGGCAGCTGAGTGAGACACTTGTTTACCTTCCGTCTGCTACTGCCGGCAGGCTAGGTAAACATCCCGGCGATTCTTCTCATTAGACGTGAGAAAGGACACACCCTCTGCTTCTCTCTTCTCTCCCTCCCTGCATTCTCCCCAGGGAGGGGAAATGAGACAGACAGGAGTCCTATTTACATGTTTTATTCCTGTCACTCAACAGTACATAGAAATGTGACTGCTCCCTTCAGACTCCATTAGGAGAGACACACCTCCGCCCCTGCACTTCCAGTACAGGTCAGATGACACTCTGAGCTAACATCCGGTGCTCAGTACAGAGAATGGACTGCCCCTTTTCCCCAGCAGTACAGCTCCAGACAATAACATCCTGTTTTGCTTTCCAGCCACCTGCTGCTGGCTTTTGCATTGGTGCTTTTTCCTGACACAGAGCTCTCAGCTGCTGACTCCTTGGTTCCCCCTGGAGGCTGGAATGCTGCCTGGGATGACATCACAGTCAGCTCCCCCTGCAGCTTGCAACCGGTGCCCTCGGCATCCCTGCATTCACTCGCATTCTGGGAAACAGCCAGGACCTCCGATGCAGTCAAACTCTGGGCTGGGATGACTGGCAGATGGGCTATCTTCAAAGCATTCCGCATCTTATGTGCAGTGGTGTTGCCAGCCAACGTGGCAATTTCCTCCAGAGAAACGGACAAGACTATTACGTCTATGGCCTTTGAATTTTGGGACCTCCATCTATCTGTCAGAGGAACGGGAGGGACTTCAGACACAATGTGCCACACTCCAAACTGATGCAACAAACTTTCACACCATTTTGCCCAGGTCTCATAATTGTGCCGATTTAACTTTGGGCACTCAGCAGCTTCAGAAGCTTGTAAAAACTCCATTTCAGCTATTCACTTGAGCCGTGAGTCTTTTTCACTTCAGAGACTCCTTATCTTGGCACCCGTAAATCACGAAGCCTGCTTGGCTCGGCTCCCAGGCCAATTAGGCCAGCCGGACATCGAAGAGACTCTGCTGCGGCAAACAGAAAAGCCTGATTTGCTTTCGCTTTCCCCACACATACCTTCACAGTCTCTTTCACAGTCTTACTCTCCTGTAAGTGCCGTGAATCTGGGCCCGAAACCTTTTGTTGGGATACTACCAGGGAGACAAAGTCCATCATGGCCCCCACGTCATCTCCGGACGTCCATCGATCTCCCGTAGACACGCAGTATCAGCAATTAGCGACACGAGCTTCCAGAAATAGCTTGCCACATTCCAGAGCTCATGCACGCTCTATCAGCAGATAATGCACAGCGAAAGATGCACGCAGGAGAGCATTATTAACAAGTTTATTCAGCGTTGGTCAGAACAAAGAAAACATGACTGCCACCTTCAGTGTCTCTGGCACACAGAGAGAAACGAAAGCATAGACACAACATAAACTTCCTGTGAACAGGAAATACGCAGCCTCTGTGACTCACAAAGCCTGCTCCCTTTTAAGGTGGAACGGAAATATCCTAACATCGCCATGCCAGGGCCAAACAACATCTGTCCCAGAGAAGAGCCAGGCTGATTGAATCTCAGGTAGTACTAGCAGTGAGAATAATAGCAAGAATAATAATTTTTATTTATACCCTGACCATCTGGTTGGGTTGCCCCAGCCAATCTGGGAAGCTTCCAGCACATATACAGTGGTACCTCTGGCTGCGAATGGGATCCGTTCCGGAGGTCCGGCCAGATAATGAGGTTTTCGCAACCCAAGGATCACTACGCATGGATTTGCCACTTTCATAAGCTGATATTTACGTAACCAGAGCGTTACGTAACCCGAGGTGCTACTGTATAAACATGAAACAGTAATAATAACAACAATCTAATCCAATGAAAAAAGTACAAAAATTTTACAAAAAGTACAAAAATTTTAAAATGTGTAACTTACTTCAAACAAAGCAACATTCAACCAACGATTAGAATCCAATAATAAATACATTGGTTTATTAAAAATAACAAAGGTAATGAACACTGCCTTCTCTACAACAAATTTAATGAGCATTATTCCATAACTAGGGGCTCCATTTGTTCCTGAGGCTCTAATCCCTTTTTCTCTCCATTGCAGATTGTGATGAATTGGAAATCAAGAACAAAGGTGACCACAACACAATCTGCAGAGTGGAGAAGGCACGTAAAAATTTGGAATGTGGAAAGAGCTGCAGTCAGAGCTCCCATTCCAGTTCCCATCAACGAAATCTCATTGGAAAGAAACCCTATCGGTGCGTGGAATGTGGAAAGAGCTTCAGTCAGAGCTCCGATCTCACTTCCCATCAAAGAATTCATACAGGGGAGAAACCCTATCAGTGCATTGAATGTGGAAAGAGCTTCAGTAGCAGCTCCGATCTCACTAAACATCAAAGAATTCATAAAGGGGAGAAACCCTATCAGTGTGTGGAATGTGGAAAGAGCTTCAGTCAGAGCTCCAATCTCACTTCCCATCAAAGAATTCATACAGGGGAGAAACCCTATCAGTGTGCGGAATGTGGAAGGAGCTTCAGTCACAGCAACAGTCTCACTTCCCATCAAAGAATTCATACAGGGGAGAAACCCTATCAGTGTGTGGAATGTGGAAAGAGCTTCAGTCAGAGCTCCCATCTCACTTCCCATCAAAGAATTCATACAGGGGAGAAACCCTATCAGTGTGTGGAATGTGGAAAGAGCTTCAGCATGAGCTCGGATCTCACTAGGCATCAGAGAATTCATACAGGGGAGAAACCCTATCAGTGCATGGAATGTGGAAAGAACTTCAGTAGAATCTCTGATTTCACTTCCCATCAAAGAATTCATACAGGGGAGAAGCCCTATCAGTGTGTGGAATGTGGAAAGAGCTTCAGTAGAAGCTCCGATCTCACTAAACATCAAAGAATTCATACAGGGGAGAAACCCTATCAGTGTGTGGAATGTGGAAAAAGCTTCAACTACAGCTCCTCTCTCACGTCCCATCACAGAATTCATACAGGGGAGAAACCCTATCAGTGCATGGAATGTGGAAAGAGCTTCAGTAGCAGCTTCGATCTCCCTAAACATCAAAGAATCCATACAGGGGAGAAACCCTATCAGTGCATGGAATGTGGAAAGATCTTCAGTCAGAGGTCCTCTCTCACTTCCCATCAAAGAATTCATACAGGGGGAAAACCCTATCAGTGCGTGGAATGTGGAAAATGTTTCAGCCAGAGAGTCCATCTGAATATCCATCAAAGAATTCATACAGGGGAGAATCGTGGAATTGTAGAATTTTCAACCTTGCAGTGATCCCTGGTGCAATCTATTCCACCCATGTGATGGAGGAATACCAAGTAAAGTATCCATGACACATGACCATCCAACTTCATTTGAAAACCTCAAAGAATGGAAATTCCAGGACTCCCAAGGGAGTCCAATCCACTAACAACTCTTGCTGTCAAAAAGTTATTCCGCATGTTTAGTTAGTCTTTTTTTTAAAAAAATAAAACTTGAAGGCATTGGTTTGTGTCCTACCTTGTGGAGCAGGCGTCCTATTGGGAAGACCCAGTTCTCTGAGTGCATGTTCTGGAAGTTGGGCAATAGGGGCATGTAATGGTTCTAGGGGTTGCTCGTGCGTAAGCCGGTGCAAACACTTGGCTGGATTGCCTGAGTGAACCTTTTCTGTCCAGACAGCCACTCACCAGTGGCTGTCTCAATCGCTGGCAGAATCCATCAGTGGGCATTTCTTAAACTTCTTCCAGCAAAGAAGCACTTTGACGCCTAGTCTCCTACTCTCTCTGTGCGAAAGCCTTCTGCGCAAGGAGGGCGTAGGCAGCGGAGGACCTCTACTCTCCCCGCTGGTCCCCGGCAAGGAGTCATGGGACCGCCTCGCCGCTTCCCCCATCTGCCCCCATTCTCCACTGGTGCTACGCTGATTCTCTTCCCCAGAAGATGGGCTGCCTCTCCCAATCCCAGGACGCTCTCCGGAATCCCTCTGGATTTTGCTCTCTCCCTCCGGCACTGATGGCAGTTCCCTGACAGGGCAGTACAGGATTCCTTTTGGTGTACCGACCTCCCCACTGCACCAAGGATTCCCTGCCCGAGCTCCTCCAGATCGTGGCGGATGTTCTCCTGGAGATACCTATTTTGGTTGTCCTAGGGGATTTTAACATCCACACCGACATGACCTTACAAGGGGCCGCTTGGGACTTCGTGGAAAGCCTGGCCTCCATGGGGCTGTCCCTGAATATGTTTGGCCCAACTCATAGTCACGGACATGCCTTAGACCTGGTGCTCACCTCTATGGATGTTGGTGATCTGACACTAAGTAAAAGAAGTGCCATGGTCAGATCCCTTCCTGGTGCAACTGGACTTCTCTGTGAACCTTCCCCTCTGCAGGGAGGTGGGACCGATTCAGATAGTCCGCCCCTTAATGGATCCAAATGGTTTCCAGAGAGCAGTAGGGGATGTTTCATCCCATATTGATGGCCTTTCAGCTGATTCCTGGTGGCCCGCTGAAATGTGGAGTTAACCGGGGCTATTGACTGTTTGGCTCCGAAGTGCCCTCTCCAATTGCATGGAGCCCGGACACCCCCATTGTTTTCCATGGATCAGAGGGCAATGAAACAGTCGCTGAGACGGCTAGAGCGCCGGTGGCGGATAACCCATTCTGAATCTGAGCGGACACAGGCTAGAGCTCAATGTCGAGCCTACCAAGTGCTGATAGTGACGGCAAAGAAGACTTTCTTCACCGCCTCTATCTGTGGGAAACAGCAGCAGGAGACTCTTTCAGGTGGTTCGCAATTTAGCAGAACCACCTGCTCCATTAGGGCCCAGTACAGGCCACCTGATCTCCTGCAATGTTTTTGCAAAGTTTTTTGCAGACAATGTCGCTCCAATTCGAGAAGACGTAGACTCCACCGTGGAAGCAGGGCGCGAGAGTGCTAGAGTCCTGTCTAGTCAAGTTGTGTGGGATCAATTCCAATCTGTTACCCCCGAGGATGTGGACAGGCTGCTTGGACGAGTGGAACCAACCACTTGTCTCCTTGATCCTTGTCCATCCTGGCTTATAAAAGCTAGCTGAGAAGGGCTGGGCGATGGGCTTCGTGGGGTGGTGAATGCTTCCCTCCATGAGGGAGCTTTCCCAGACCCATCTTTAGATACGGGCACGATGGCCAAGTATCGCCCAGTCTCAAATCTTCCATTCTTGGGCAAGGTGATTGAGTGAGTGGTTGCTGAACAACTCCAGGCACGCCTGGAGGAAGCGTTTTGAGGGGCTGGAAGCTGGGGGCACTGTCATACAGTGGTTCCACTCCTTCCCCCTGGGCTGTGTTCAGAAAGTGGTGGGCGGGATGAGTGTTCAGAACCCTGGGCTCTCACTTGTGGGGTGCCTCAGGGATCCATCCTCTCCCCCATGCTTTTCAACATCTACATGCAGCCGCTGGGAGAGATAATCAGGGGGTTTGGACTTGGTGTTCATGAGTATGCGGATGATACCCAGCTCTACCTCTCTTTCAAATCAGAACCAGTGAAGGTCCTGTGTGAGTGTCTGGAGGTGGTTGGAGGATGGATGGCAGCTAACAGATTGAGGTTGAATCCTGACAAGACAGAAGTATACTGTTTTGCGGGACAGGAGGGGGCAGGTATGGAGGACTCCCTGGTCCTGAGTGGGGTAACTGTGCCCCTGAAGGACCAGGTGTGCAGCCTGGGAGTCATTTTGGACTCACAGCTGTCCATGGAGGCACAGGTCAAATCTGTGTCCAGGGCAGCTGTTTACCAGCTCCATCTGGTACGCAGGCTGAAACCCTTTCTGCCTGCGGACTGCCTCACCAGGTTGGTGCATGCTCTGCTCACCTCCCGCTTGGACTGCTGCAATGCGCTCTACATGGGGCTACCTTTGAAGTTCTACCCAGACACTGAGGTCCAGCACCGAGGGCCTTCTGGAGGTTACCTCACTGTGAGAAGCTAAGTTACAAGGAACCAGCAAGAGGGCCTTCTCGGTAGTGGCGCCCTCCCTGTGGAACGCCCTCCCACCAGATGTCAAAGAGAACAACTACCAGACTTTTAGAAGGCATTTGAAGGCAGCCCTGTTTAGGGAAGCTTTTTTTTTTTAAAAAAAATATTTATTAAGGTTTCAAAAGAAAAGAAAGATTACATAGATAAAAAAAGAAGAAAGAGAAAAAAAGAGAAAAAATACAAAATACAGAAAAAAGATAAAAAACACTTAAAAACAAATCAATCTTTCCATACCATACATTTCATTTCCTTGCTTCCCTGACCTCCTTTCACCCCCCTTTTTTGTATTCCAGTTCAATTAGTTAATTCAGCAATTCCTTTCCCTCTTTGTTTTTATCTTAATCCTTCAACTTAATATATTATCACTTTAGATTCTCACCTGTTAACAATCCATTTTTACATCTTTATAACATTGCTGCTAAAACCACTTAACTTCATTTGAATGCGTTATAAACACTGTATTTTTATTTTTTTATAAATATTTATTGAAGTATTTGCAATATTACAAAATAAAAAAGAAGGAAAAATACAAAATAAAAAGCAGTTAAAAACAATTCCAACTTTTTGTCACTTATCTTTCATTTACTTATTTCCCGGACCTCCTCATACCTCCCTTTTTTGTATTCCCAATTCAGTTTATTAATTCAGCAATTCCTTTCCCTCCTTATTTCATCCTGGTCTTTAATCTAAATATATTATAACATTAAATTTTAACCTGTTAAAAATCCACTTTTATCATATTCTTTTATACCTTTACAGCTAGAAACCACTTAACCTCAATCCAACATCATTCTAGCATTCATTAATTTTGCAATATTTCTGTAAATAGTCTTTAAATTTCTTCCAATCTTCTTTCACCGTCTCTTCCCCCTGGTCTCGAATTCTGCCAGTCATTTCTGCCAATTCCATGTAGTCAATCACTTTCATCTGCCATTCTTCCAAGGTGGGTAGATCTTGAGTTTTCCAATACTTTGCGATGAGTATTCTTGCTGCTGTTGTAGCATACATGAAAAAAGCTCTGTCTTTCTTTTGCACCGATTGGCCAACAATGCCCAAGAGAAAGGCCTCTGGCTTCTTCAGGAAAGTGTATTTAAATACCTTTTTCAGTTCATTATATATCATTTCCCAGAAAGCCTTAATCTTTGGGCACGTCCACCATTGGTGAAAGAATGTACCTTCAACTTCTTTACATTTTCAACATTTGTTATCGGGCAAATGATAAATTTTTGCAAGCTTGACTGGGGTCATGTACCACCTGTATATCATTTTCATAATATTCTCTCTTCAGGCATTACATGCCGTAAACTTTATACCTGTGGTCCATAACTGTTCCCAGTCAGCAAACATGATATTATGTCCAACATCCTGTGCCCATTTGATCATAACAGATTTCACCGTTTCATCCTGAGTGTTCCATTTCAACAGCAGATTGTACATTCTTGACAAATTCTTAGTTTTGGGTTCTGTAATGGGAATTGGGGTTGCTTGTGTGTAACGGATGCTGATTCTCTAGGCAACGTTGCCTGGCTAAACCTTTCCCTGGCTGGACAGCCCTTTCTCCAGCTGTGTCAGTCACTGGCAGAATCCGTCAGTGGGCGTTTCCTGAACTTCTTCCAACATAAAAATTCCTTGACGCCAAGTCTCCGCCTAGCCTCCCTGCGTAGCCAGCGGAGGTCCTGGACTCTCCCCGCTGGTCTCTATGGAAGAGTCTTGGAGCCCTCTCTCCGAAGTCCTTCCCTGCTCCCCTTCCTCCCCCGTGTCACGCTGATTACCTTCCCCAAAGGGATTGTTCTCTCTCCCTCTACTGGTCCCTTCTCCTGCATAGTCGGGGAGCCTTACCTCCACTCTCGGCTCCGATGGCAGTTAGCTGACATCCACCTTCCCCCCAGGACCCCCCTCACCTCCGTCCCGTTCCTTTGGCCTAAATTCCTCCCTTCCCTCTGATGGAGATGCGGGAAATCCCCGGAAGGAGCTACCCCCATCCTCTGAAGATTCAAACATTGCTCTCCACCTGCTACTATCTCTTCGTACTGGATAACCTTCCCAGTCCAATTCCTCTCCCTCGGATCCCTCTCCTTCCTCCTCTTCGGAGGCCGGAAACCCCACAAACTCTTCTTCCTCATCTGTAGTACCAAATTGCTCCTCCCAGAACCTCACTATTGGTTTGGGCTTCCTTGGGAACCTGCCGTGAAACTCCCCCCTGAGATCCTCATCCCTGATGGTTTCCGCAGGAACCCACGTGTTTTCCGACTCGGGTTCCCCCTCCCAAGCCACCAAATACTCCACTTGCCCTCCTCTCCATCTTGAATCAAGTATTTCCGTGGCTTGACTGCTGAGTTCCCTCTCCTCTATACATGGGTGAGTGGGGACCTCTCTCTCTCGCCCCGGAAATTCCAGCCCCTCCCTGTACAGAGAGAGTAGGGACCTATGGAACACCGGGTGTAGTTTCATACTGGTCGGCAACTTGAGCCGAAAGGCCACTGGATTAACCTGCTGTGTCACCTCAAAAGGTCCCAGCCGCCTGGGCCGCAACTTCTTGCAACATCCCTTGAAAGGTAACCCTTGGGTTGACAACCACACCCGGTCCCCCACCCGTATGGTTTCTCCTTCCCTGCGGTGCTTGTCTGCATGCCTCTTATACACTTCCTTGGCCCGTTCCGAGTTCATTTTAAGTTGTTGGTGTAAGGCCTCCATTTCTTCCACAAACTGCTCCGCTGCCGGCACACTCCACCTCTCCTCCCCTCCCCCTGGGAAGGCCCTGGGATGACACCCATAATTGGCCATGAACGGGCTCATTCCCATGGACACGTGTTCCGCGTTATTGTACGCAAATTCGGCCAGTGCTAGTTTCTCCACCCAGTCGTTCTGCCTCTCGCTGACATAGCAGCGTAGATATTGTTGGAGTATACTGTTCGCTCTTTCCGCTTGCCCGTTGGTCTCTGGGTGTCTGGCTGTCAAGTAGCTCACCTCAACTTGCAGCAAGCTCATGGCTTCCTCCAGAACTTGGAAGTAAATTGCTTCCCTCGGTCGGATAAAACCCTCAAGGGGGCGCCATGCAGTCTGATGATGTGATCCACAAACAGCCTGGCAGTTTCCTCTGCCGTCACCGCATGCAAGCAAGCTATAAAATGGCACATTTTTGTTAACTGCTCCTTAGCTCCCTCCTCCTCACAGTCAGCAGCCCCCACCATTCCTTGCCATGCCTTCCTTTGAGGGCAGACCCTGGCAAAATGCCCTGGCTGTTGGCAGAGGAAACACTTCTTGGTTGTTTTTCCCTCCTTCCCCTCCTTCCTTCGCCCTTCGTTGGAGTTTGAAGCTCCACGCGCGCGCACTCCCCCAATCTCCATTGGTTTCACGGGCTGGGAAGGTTGCTCTGGTATTTCAGGAATGCGGTTGTCATGCCAACGCTCTCCTCTCCCCTCCCGCTTCTCTTGAGCGCGCGCTTCTTCCCGTACTCCAATCGCAAGCACAGCCTTAGTCAGCTGATCCATCGACTGAGGGCGGGGCGCGCGGGAAAGTTCGTCTTTCACTGAGGGGGAGAAGCCTTCCTCAAACAGCATTTGCACTGGTTCCGAGCCCAGTTCCCACCCCAGTTTATGGATAAGCATCGCAAAACGCGACCAGTACTCTCTAACTGTCTGGCCCCCTTGCTTGCACGCCATCAGTTCCCTGCGCATCACACTCTGCTCCACTCCACTTGAGAACATGGCGTCCATGGCGCCAAAAAATTTCCGAAGATCCTTTAGGGCAGCATTCTGCATCGCCATTAATGGCTGGATCCATTCCCTGGCAGCGTCCTGAAGATGCCCGATAACATAAGCAACTCTCCCCTCGTCGTCAGCAAAATCATCATACTGCAGTTCCAACGCGTACTGTACCTCCGTCCTGAATGTGTTATAATCTCTGGGGTTTTCCCCAAACTTGTGCACCAGTCCCGGTAGCTTCTTTGCGATGGGGGTGGGCCTTCCCCGGGCATCCTGCATCCTCCGTTCATCTAGCCGCGCCTCTAACACAGCAAGCTGCTTTTCCAAATCTCGGTTTCTCTCCTCCAGATTTGGCGCTGCCGCTGCTCCCTCTCCGGCGCCTGCTCCTCCGGTTTGACTCATGATGCTGCCTGTCCTGTCGTGGTGCACGAGCAGCGTCAAGGACTGACAGATTGCTGTAATGGGAATTGGGGTTGCTCGTGCGTAATGGATGCTGATGCTCTAGGCAACGTTGCCTGGCTAAACCTTTCCCTGGCTGGACAGCCCTTTCTCCATGGCTGTGTCAGTCACTGGCAGAATCCGTCAGTGGGCGTTTCCTGAACTTCCTCCAACATAAAAATTCCTTGACGCCAAGTCTCCGCCTAGCCTCCCTGCGCGGAAGTTTTCTGCGCAGAGTGGGCGTGGTATAAATAATAAATAATAAATAATAATAATAATAATTATCATTTTATTTTCTTACTCCTGTAGTAACCTATGTTATCCATCATTTGAGAACCACGATATTGTTCTCCTTTTGCTCTTCTTTCATTTTTATCACAGTCTTTGAACTCTAATACTTTGAAGGAGCGAGGTTTTAATTTCATGAAGTGAGGCAGCTCATCCTCTATTAACAGTCATAGCTGAGATAGGAAGACCATGTTGAGGGTTTGGAGAGAGTGTTCAGATGGGAGTTAATCTGGAGGGAGAAGCTGTGGGAAGACTCTTCTTCTGGGGTCTCCTTCCATTCAGGAGGGGAGAGATTTTCTAGGAAAAGGAGATTTCTGAGTCAGTAAAAAGGACACAGATGATCCCCTGGGTCTGGCATACAAAGGAAAATACCTCGGGAGTGGGACTGCTAAGAGGCAAACTGAGGAAAAGTGGCCCCTCGCTCGTGGACCAAAGTATGAAGCCATGAAGGAAGCTGGGCTGTCCTGTCATAACTAAGTGAGGGAATGAGAGAGAAGCAGCAGAAACAGAGTTCAGCCTTTTAGCATTTATTCTGGATACCTGAAGTGTAACAACTGATTATGAGAGGAGGGAGTTTAAGAGAAGCTGTGCCTGTACAGTGGTACCTCGGGTTAAGTACTTAATTTGTTCTGGAGGTCTGTTCTTAACCTGAAACTGTTCTTAACCTGAAGCTCCACTTTAGTGAATGGGGCCGCCGGAGCACGATTTCTGTTCTCATCCTGAAGCAAAGTTCTTAACCTGAGGTACTATTTCTGGGGTAGCGGAGTCTGTAGCCTGAAGTGTATGTAACCTGAAGCGTTTGTAACACAAGGTACCATTGTAGTACCCTGTTTAATCCTGTGACATTTAGCTGAAGTAATAAGTTAACGTCTACCTGACAGAGGCCTTCCAGAATCTGATTCAGATCCAAATTTGGAAACATATGTCACCCAGACAATTTCAGAATAGATGGGAGAAAGTAAAGATTGGTTGGATGGGCTTTCAGAGAGCTGTTTCAGAATTAGATCGCGTGAAAATTGAGAACGGAGGCACCCAGGAGATGTTTGATTAACACTAGTAACAAAAAGAGTGAATGACGCAATCCTTCAGAACAGTTTTTGAAAAAAATCATGTGGTTGCCGGACAGAAAGTAGATATCTTTAGAGAGATTCCACTGAAATTGAGACTTAGGAGAACCAAATATAGGTATTTAACAATAGCACTCAGAAGAGCCCAGAGGGCATTTCCTTCACATACATGAAAAGGAGATACAGGCTAACATCAGAATTTCAGAGAGTCCTTTGACAAATACAGGAGAGACTTAGATTCCAACTGCTGAAAGGCACATACTGTGTTCTGTTAGAATGGGAGACGAAAGACGAAGAGGTGAAATCAGTTATGATTAAATGGGCACAAGATATAGGTCATAATATTATTGTGGAAGATTGGGAAAGGTTATTGAAAACCGATTTAAAATTCACAGATTGTTCCTTGCTGAAAGAAAATTATATGATGATAATGTATAGATGGTATATGACACCAGTGCAGTTAGGAAGAATGAACAAAACCAGCTCAAATATGTTTTGGAAGTGTAAAGAAAGAGACGGGACTTTTTTACCATATGTGGTAGGATTGTAATGAAATCAAAAAGTTTTGGGAAATGATATATAAGGAGTTGAAGAAAATGTTCCAATTAACATTTGTTTAAAAACCTGAAGCATTCTTGTTAGGAATTGTAGGAAAATACCTGCCAAGGAAACTGGAAAATATCTTTATGTATGCGACAACGATGGCAAGAGTCTTAACAGCACAAGGATGGAAGAATGAGGAAATCCCGACTAAAGAACTATGGCCAGAGAATTTGTGGAAATCACAGAATTGGCAAAATTGACACACAAACTATGTGACAAGGATAATGTAATGGGTATGAGTTACTCGTGCGTAAACTGGCGCCTCTCTAGGCTAAATTGCCTTGTTAAACCTTTCTGACTGCACAGCCCTTCTCATCGTGGCTGCCTCAGTCGCTAGCAGAATCCATCAGTGGGCGTTTCTTAAACCTCTTCCAAAATAAAAGCTGTTTGACACCCAGTCTCCTCCTCCTCTCACTGCGTGGGAGTCTTCTGCGCAGGGAGGGCGTGGGTAGCGGAGGACCTGTGCTCTCCTCACTGATGTCCAGTGAAGAGTCCTGGAACCCTCTCTCCGATGCCCCCATCTGCCCCCCTTTATCCCTTGTGTTGCGCTGATTTGCTTCCCCCTCTACTGAGCTGTTTCTCCCCCTGCTGCTGGGTCCTTCGCCAGCATCATCTGGGAGCCTCCCCTTCGCCTCTCGCTCCGATGTCAGTTCCCTGACATCCACCTCCCCCCCAGGACCCCCTCCACCCCCGGACCGACCTGTGGAACCAACTTCGTCCCCTTCTTCAGCCGACGAGGCGGGGAACCCCCGGAAGGAAGTGTCACCATCTTCAGTGGATTCGAAACCTGCTTCCCACCCGCTCTGATACCTGCCAACGGGGTGGCCCTCCCAGTCTGATTCTTCTTCCTCCGAAACCTGTCATCCCTCCTCCTCGGAGTCAGAAAACCCCTCAAAAACCTCTTCATTGTCTGTGGTTCCAAATTGCTCCTCCCAGAATCTCTCTAGGGGTTTGGGTTTGTCCGGGAACCTGCGGTGGAATACCTCCACCAGATACCTGTCATCGAAGGCTTCCGTGGGAACCCACGTGTTTTCAGACCCGGGTTCCCCCTCCCAAGCTACCAAATACTCCACCTGGCGCCCTCGCCACCTTGAGTCAAGTATTTCCGTGGCCATGTGATGGTGTTCCCTTTCTTCTACCTGCGGGTGTGTGGTGACTTCTCCCTCTTGCCCCGGGAATCCCCGCCCCTCCCTGTGCGGTGAGAGCAGGGACCTGTGGAACACCGGGTGTATTTTCATGCTGTCGGGCAACTTGAGCTTAAATGCCACGGGGTTCACCTGCTGTGTCACCTCAAAAGGTCCCAGCCATCTGGGCTGCAACTTCTTGCACCCCCTTTTGAAGGGTAACCCTTGGGTCGACAACCACACCCGGTCCCCCACCTGTATGGTCTCCCCTTCCCTACGGTGCTTGTCTGCCTGCCTCTTGTAAATTTCCTTGGCCCGCTCCAAGTTCATCTTCAGTTGCTGGTACAGGGCTTCCATTTCTTCCACAAACTGCTCTGCCGCGGGTACGCTCCAGTTTTCCTCCCCACTCCCCGGGAAGGCCCTGGGATGACACCCATGGTTGGTCATGAATGGGCTCATTCCCGTGGACACGTGTTCCGTGTTATTGTACGCGAATTCAGCCAGCACTAGTTTCTCTACCCAATCGTTCTGTCTCTCGCTGACGTAGCAGCGTAGGTATTGCTGGAGTATACTGTTTGCTCTTTCTGCTTGCCCGTTGGTCTCCGGGTGTCTCGCCGTCGAGAAGCCCACCTCGACCTGCAGCAAGCTCATGAGCTTCCTCCAGAACCGGGAAGTAAATTGTTTCCCGCGGTCAGAGATAACCCTCAAGGGGGCGCCATGCAGCCTGAAGATGTGCTCCACAAACAACCGGGCTGTTTCCTCTGCCGTTACCACATGTGAGCAAGCTATAAAATGGCACATTTTTGTCAGTTGGTCGACCACTACCACGACCGCTGTTTTTCCCCGGGACTTGGGCAAATCTGTCATAAGATCAATGGACACCACCTCCCAGGGTTTTCCCGGCGTGGGTAAGGGTTCCAGTAATCCTGCGGGGGCAGCCCGCTCCCCCTTTGCCCTTTGGCAGCGGTCACACTCCCGTACATATTCCCGTGCATCCTCCCTCACCCTTGGCCACCAGAACTGCCTGGTCACAAGCATCATGGTTTTGTGCTGTCCAAAGTGCCCAGCTGTGGGGTTGTCGTGGAGTTGTTTGAGTACCTTTCCCCTCAGGGTCTCCCCCGGTACATACAGCGCTCCCCTATAGTACAGCACCCCTTCCTTCTCCTCAAACCCTTCTTGGGTTCCTCTTCCATCTCGGATTTCCCGGATTTTAGTTTGCGTGAACACATCGTTTCTGGTCAGCCCAGCTAGTTCTCTCTTTTTTATATAAGATATTTATTGCAATTTTTTAAACAACAAAAATAACATCAAACACATAAGAAACAAAAAAGATCGAAGTAAGATTATAAGAAAAAGTAAGAATACAGAAAGAAAATACAGATAAAATAAAGATATTCATAAATCATATTTTCATAAACTTTGGACTTCCTCACATCACCCTTCCCTGCGTTCGCAACTATGTAGTTATATGCAGCAATTTGTTACCTTACTTCCATTCTTATTTTATAAATCTCAAATATTCAATTTCAACTTTAGAATGTATTGGTCATAGATTAAACTGCTTATATTGAATAAAATATTGCTTCAGATTTCAACATTACCTTAGACATCACATATTCTCATATATCTTACAATAATTTTACTGCTGCCATGTTTCTTTCAATCGTGCATTCTCCTAGCATTCATACAATTTGTAGTGTTTTTGTAAATAGTCTTTAAATTTTTTCCAATCCTCTTCCACCGTCTCTTCTCCCAGGTCTCAAATTCTGCCAGTCATTTCAGCCAATTCCATGTAGTCTATCAGTTGAGTCTGCCATTCTTCCAGAGTGGGCAAATCCTGTGTCTTCCAGTGCTTTGCGATTAGTATTCTTGCTGCTGTTGTTGCGTACATAAAGAAAATTCTATCCTTCTTTAACACCCCTTGGCCGACAATGCCCAGAAGAAAGGCCTCTGGTTTCTTAAGGAAGGTATACTTAAATACCTTTTTTAATTCATTATAAATCATTTCCCAGAAAGCCTTAATCCTTGGGCACGTCCACCAAAGGTGAAAGAATGTTCCTTCAGCTTCCTTACATTTCCAGCATTTGTTATCGGGCAAGTGATATATTTTTGCCAGCTTGACTGGGGTCATGTACCACCTGTATATCATTTTCATAATTGTCAGGGGTTCAGGAGCAGAGGGACAGGAGAGGGAGGAAGTAGAGACCGAGGGAGAGGAATCTGAGGGAGAAGTCAGCGAGGGTAGCCATCCGAGGTCTCTAAGTCTCTCCAGTGAATCAGAGGATTCACAGAAAGGGGCCCCAGTGGTCAGAGCCAGGGGGTTGCCAGAGGGAACACCCCAGGAAGGAGGGGCCAGAGGGGATTCAGAGAGCAGCAGCTGGAAATCGGGACCAACTTTCCCACCGGAGAGCAGTAAGGGGGAGGAGTCCCAAACATCGGCAGCAGGCAGCCTTCCGTCAGCGGAAGGACATGAGTCAGGGTTAGCCACGCCTGCATCAGAGAGCGAGGTAACGGTCAAAAGGAAGGTCAGGGGCAGCGCGCGCGCGCCAAGTTCAAATGTACAGGAGGGGGGCGCAATGGGCAGTCCGGAGAGAGAGCCGGGTCCCAAAGCCCGCCGGAGAGAAGGGGAGGAGTCCGAAGGGTCCGCTTCCGAGGCATCCCGGAAAGAAGGCACCCAGGGGGGTAGTAGGACCCAGAGGAGGAAGGAGAAACGTAGAAGGTGGAGTAAGGCTAGAGTCTTAAGCTGGTGTACAGGGGGCGGAGACTCAGACGAGGCTTCGCTGGTCTAGGGTTTAGACGTAGAGACGCACGCTAGTGTTTGGAAATGGAAACTAAATGCCAATAAAGACTTCTGTACAGTTCTAATGGCTAGCGTTGGTCTTCTGTGAGCTGAGACCGGGAGGCAGTCTCTGACAGTAAGCCTCGTCTCACAGTTATCATCGGTTTTCTTCGCCTCAAGCATCGCTAAGGAAGCGAGGCAGGGAGGGTGGAAGACTGGTGCCTTGCGAGCTCACAAGAGTCAGGCAAGATGACTACAGAACAGAAAATAGCTTCCCTGCAAGAAGCGGTGACGCTACTCAACGCTGAAATAATCGCATCCAGGAAGAGAGAGGAAGAAGCGGCAGCTGCATGCAGAGATCTTCAAGCCAGGTTGGAAGGGCTTGTAAAGCAGGGGATCCCAGCACCCAGGTCCGAGGGGATCGGTTTGGGGAAGAGAGGAGGCAGCATTGTATCTCATTTTGATGGGAATTTGCAGCAGTACCCCAATTTCAGAGCAGATGTGCTGTTTGCGCTGCAGCTGCTGGAAAGAGACTTTAGAGATGAGAGGGAAAAAGTGGGGTTTATTTTGTCTCATTTGCATGGGGACGCGAAATCATGGCTACGCAACCTGTGGAGAGATAAGGATCCAGCGCTCCAAAGCGCAGATGCGTTCATTAAGGCGATGGACTCCTGTTTCTTATCCAAAATAGACCTGGACATTGCCCGGAGGGACATATTTGGGCTAAGACAAGGGAAAGCCAGCGTAAGGCAGTATCATTCCCGGTTTTTTGCATTGGTCAACGCGCTGAATTGGGATAAGGATTCTCCGCCGGTTAGAGACCTTTTTTGGGAGGGTCTGAATGCACAGATCAAGGATGAGATGGCAAGGGGAGAGAGACCCACCACCACTCAGCAAGTGGTTGAAAGAGCGTTGTCTATTGGGGTGAGGCAGGAAGAACGTCCGTGGAGCAAAGAAGAAGGGCGTTGGGGACGTTCACCAGCGAGAGTGCCCTCCCTCTTGCCCAGAGAGGCAGCGCGTGCGCAGTCCACGCCTCCACAGGGAGGGGGCGAGGAGCAGATGGAGATTGGCGGTGCTAGGGCTCACTCAGCTACCAGAGCCTTAACGCCGGGAGCAGTAAAATCGAAGCTGCCTAGAAGGAACAGGAAGTGTTATATATGTGAGAGTGCAGAGCACATGGCGAAAGAGTGTCCCCAGAGGAGTTTCAAGCACACTGCAGCTTCAGTGACAGTATTGGACACAACTCAGCAGAGAGCACCACAGCAGGGAAACGACCAGGTCTGGCTGGAAGAGGAGGCACTGGGGCCCAGCCAGACGAGTCAGTGAGGAAGTCCCCAGAGATTTTGCAGCCCACAGACCCCCTCCCGCCCAAGCCAGTGGTGCAGCTAACCGCATCGCTTCAGCTGCCCAATGGACTCACCTTAGAAGTGCCTATTACAATTGACTCTGGCAGTAACGCAGACTTTATAGGATTGGAGTTCATTCAACAACACAACGTAGCATTACTGCCAGCCACACTGCCCCTGAAGGTTGTCACGGTGGATGGCAGGGAACTGCTAGGGGGGCAGGTGGTGCAGCAGACGCCGCCTATGGTGATGCAAATTGGGAATCACCGGGAAGTTATCAGTTTCAATGTCACCCAGCTGTCCGACACGCCTATAGTATTAGGCATGAGTTGGCTGCACAGGCACAGCCCAGCATTGGCGTGGTACCAGCGCCACCTGACTTTTGGCTCCTCCTACTGTGCAGAACACTGCATTATACCCAGTACCCGCACCGGAAGGAGGGGAGGGGGGAAGGGGGGGCTTCGAGGGGGGGATGGATGTCAGGGGTTCAGGAGCAGAGGGACAGGAGAGGGAGGAAGTAGAGACCGAGGGAGAGGAATCTGAGGGAGAAGTCAGCGAGGGTAGCCATCCGAGGTCTCTAAGTCTCTCCAGTGAATCAGAGGATTCACAGAAAGGGGCCCCAGTGGTCAGAGCCAGGGGGTTGCCAGAGGGAACACCCCAGGAAGGAGGGGCCAGAGGGGATTCAGAGAGCAGCAGCTGGAAATCGGGACCAACTTTCCCACCGGAGAGCAGTAAGGGGGAGGAGTCCCAAACATCGGCAGCAGGCAGCCTTCCGTCAGCGGAAGGACATGAGTCAGGGTTAGCCACGCCTGCATCAGAGAGCGAGGTAACGGTCAAAAGGAAGGTCAGGGGCAGCACGCGCGCGCCAAGTTCAAATGTACAGGAGGGGGGCGCAATGGGCAGTCCGGAGAGAGAGCCGGGTCCCAAAGCCCGCCGGAGAGAAGGGGAGGAGTCCGAAGGGTCCGCTTCCGAGGCATCCCGGAAAGAAGGCACCCAGGGGGGTAGTAGGACCCAGAGGAGGAAGGAGAAACGTAGAAGGTGGAGTAAGGCTAGAGTCTTAAGCTGGTGTACAGGGGGCGGAGACTCAGACGAGGCTTCGCTGGTCTAGGGTTTAGACGTAGAGACGCACGCTAGTGTTTGGAAATGGAAACTAAATGCCAATAAAGACTTCTGTACAGTTCTAATGGCTAGCGTTGGTCTTCTGTGAGCTGAGACCGGGAGGCAGTCTCTGACAATAATGTTTTCTTTCAAGGCTTTCATGCCGTGAACCTCACTCCGGTGGTCCATAACTTTTCCCAGTCAGCAAACATAATATTATACCCAATGTCCTGTGCCCATTTTATCATAGCTGATTTGACAGTTTCATCCTGCGTATTCCATTTCAACAGCAAATTATACATTTTAGAAAGTACCTTGGTCTTAGGTTCTAACAGTTCTGTTTCTAGTTTCGATTTTCCCACCTGGAAACCTATTTTTTTGTCCAAATTAAAGACCTCCTTAATCTGAGCATAATGTAACCAATCTCGCACTTTACCCTTTAGTTTCTCAAGACTCTGCAATCTCCAAGTATCACCTTCTTTTTCTATTATTTCCCAATATTTCGGCCAATTGGCCTCCATATTGAGTCTTTTCGGGGCCTTGGCTTCCATTGGTGACAGCCACCTTGGGGTCTTGTTTTATAGTAAGTCTTTGTATTTTGCCCAGACATTAAACACAGCTTTCCTGACAATATGGTTTTTAAAAGCCTTGTGAATTTTTACCTTGTCGTACCACAAGTATGCATGCCATCCAAAAGCATTATTAAACCCTTCCAGATCTAGGACATCAGTGTACTCAAGGAGAAGCCAGTCCTTCAACCAGCAGAAAGCTGCAGATTCATAATACAGCCTCAAATCTGGCAGGGCAAACCCCCCTCTTTCTTTAGCATCGGTTAGTATTTTAAATTTTATTCGGGGCTTTTTGCCCTGCCAGACAAACTTAGAGATGTCTCTCTGCCATTTTGTAAAACATTCCACTCTGTCCACGATCTGTAGGGTCTGAAACAGAAATAACATTTTTGGCAATACATTCATTTTTATTGCAGCAATTCGGCCCAAAAAGGAAAGTTTCAGTCTTGACCAAGTTTCTAAGTCCTTCTTAATTTCTGTCCAACACTTTTCATAGTTATCCTTAAATAGATTCAAGTTTTTGGAAGTCATATTAACCCCTAGGTATTTCACCTTCTTAACAATTTTTAAATCTGTCTCTTTCTGAAACCTTTCTGATTCCTCAGTTGTCAAATTTTTCCCCAAAACCTTTGTCTTCTGCTTGTTTAATTTAAAACCCGCCAACCGACCAAACTCTTGAATCAGTTCTAAAACTCTTTTCGTACTAGAGTCCGGTTCCTGCAACGTCAAAACCAGGTCATCTGCAAAAGCTTTAAGTTTATACTGTTTGGCTCCGACCTGAATCCCTTCCACCAACCGGTCCCCTCTAATCATATTCAAGAGCACCTCCAGGACCAAAATGAATAACAAAGGGGAAATAGGGCAGCCTTGTCGTGTTCCTTTCTGAATCTTAAAGTCTTCTGTCACCACATTGTTGACTATTAATTTAGCTTTTTGTTCTGAATAAATTGCCTCTATACCATTTTCAAACCCCCGTCCCACTCCCATCCCTTCAAGGTTTTTCTTCATGAACATCCAAGATATATTGTCAAAGGCCTTCTCCGCATCTATAAAAATCAAAACTGCTTTTGTATTCATATTTGTTTGTAAAAGTTCCAAAATGTCAATAATGTTTCTAGTGTTAGCAAACAAATGTCTACCTGGGAGAAAACCTGCCTGGTCTTTGTGAATTACTTCATTTAATACTTTTTTAAGTCTACTTGCCAAAATATCAGCAAAAATTTTGTAATCCACATTCAGGAGAGAGATGGGACGGTAGTTCTTAAGTTGTGTCTTTTCAGTTTCCAATTTGGGTATCAATGTGATGAAGGCTTCTTTCCACGATTCCGGCGCCCTCTTCCCCTCCATAATCTCGTTGCAGACCTCCATTAATGGTTGTATCAGATAGTCTTTCAATATCTTATAGTACTTGGAGGTAAGCCCATCTGGCCCTGGAGACTTGCCCAATTGCATATTCTGGATGGCACCTTTGATCTCTTGTTGTGTTATTTTGTAATTCAGGGTTGTTCTGTTCTCTTGAGACAATCTTGGTAGGCCATTCCTTTTCAAAAATTGGTCTATCTCTGTCTCATTCTGCGGCCCTTGAGTGTAGAGTTGTTTAAAATATCTCTGGAAACACTTTCTAATCTCCACAGGATTCTGAATGTTTTTCCCTTCAATCTCTAAGTTGGTAACCGTATTTAATTTTTGTCTCTTTTTCAACTGCCATGCTAGCAGTTTTCCACATTTATTTGCCGATTCAAATGATCTTTGTTTCATTAACTTAATTTTCCACTCCACCTCCTGATTTATCAATTTGGAATATTGTGCCTGGTAAAGTTTAATTTCTCTCAGAATCTCCTGTGACTTCGGTTTCAATCTTAGCTTTTTCTCACATTCCCTAATTTTCTCCAAGATCTTATCCTTTTTCTCATTCTGTGCTCTTTTCTTTATGGTGTTCTGTTGTATCAGAAACCCCCTCATTACAGCTTTACTTGCGCCCCAGATTACTCTTTTTTCCACCGTGGTGTTCAAATTTATTTCAAAATAGTCCTTCAAAGCTTTTTGGGCCTTTTTAATGATCTCCTGATCTCTAAGTAGGTTGTCATTCATCCTCCATCTAAAGGAGCCGGTTGTAGTTAGTCTCATATCCATCTTTACTGCGTTATGGTCGGAGCAAGTCTTTGGGCAGATTTCCACTTTCCTAGTCTTAGGTGCCAGACCTCTAGTCACCCAGATTTGGTCGATTCTTGTCCATGTCAGTTGGGCTTCAGAAAAGAATGTTCCTTCTCTTCCTAGAGGGTTTTTTGACCTCCAAGTGTCAATTAAGTCCATATTGTCAGTCAGTTCAAAAAAAGTTTTGGGTAGTCTGCCATCTTTTGAAACATTTTGATTTTGTGACTTATCCATGTTTGTGGACACCACCCCGTTCATATCTCCCATCATAATGATGTTACTATAGTCCAGATAGTCCAGCATTGTCTCATGCAGCTTCTTGTAAAATTCCGATTTCCCCTCATTTGGTGCATAAATGCCTAATATCAAAAACTTTTCGCCTTGCACTTGGATTTCAATTGCCAAAATTCTCCCTTGCTCATCTTTAAAAAGAAATTTTGGTGACAGGCTCTCCTTGGCGTAAATCACCACCCCTCTCTTTTTAACTCGGTCTGATGAAATAAATTCTTGGCCTAATCTTTTATTGACTAATACTTTTCTGTGGAGCCTAGTCACATGTGTTTCCTGCAAGCAAATAATGTCCAATTGTTCTTTCTTTAATATGTGAAAAATCTTTCTCCTTTTCTCCGGGGAATTTCCGCCGTTAATATTCCAGCTAAGGAGTTGCAGAGACATCCTGGCAAATCTGTTATCCAGTAGGTTGTGGCGTTTCCTTTTGGTCGTCAGATCCCAAAGGTGCAGGTGTTGGCTGTGGACCCGGGTCCTAAGATTCCCTTCTGAAGGTCTTCTCTGTAATCGTGCAGAAACTTATCTTTGTCCTCTGGTGTTTTAATTTTCACTTTCTTCCCTCTGAACATAAAAGATAATCCTTGAGGAAATTCCCAACTAAAAAGAATTGAATTACTTCTCAACAGTTTTGTTAGTTCTGTATAGGTGGTTCTGAGATCCAAAAGCTGTTTTGGGATATCTTTGTAGATTTCAGCTCTCTTGTCTTGGATTTCAAATGGCTTTCCGTAATGTAAGCCTAGTATCTTGTCCCTTTCCTCCTTGCAGCCCGGCTAGTTCTCGTCTCCCCACCAAAGTTCCCCCACACACCCATCGGTCCTCGGGGATCACGTGTCGTTTCTCCGGCGGCCCCTCTCCTTCCAAGTACTCTGGTTTCCGCGAGAGAGCATCTGCTCTTACGTTTTCCTCTCCGGGCACGTATCGGATTTCGAAGAAAAACTTGGAGAACTCCTGTGCCCATCGAATCTGTCTCTGGTTGAGTACTCGTGCGGTCCTCCAGTACTCCAAGTTCTTGTGATCTGTGCAAACCGGGATCTGTTGTTGCGCCCCTAGCAGTAGATGACGCCAACGACGAAAGGCCATGTAGATCGCAAGCAGTTCGCGGTCATACACGGTATAGTTTTGCTCCGACTTGCTCAGTTTTTTTGAGAAAAAGGCACACGGTTTCCATTCCTGCTTCCTCCTCCCTGGCTGCAAAAGGACCGCCCCGATGGCTGTGTCAGATGCGTCGGTCTCTAGCCTCATGGGTTTCTCCAGATCTACGTGCAGGAGTTGCTCTTCCGATGCGAACGCCTTCTTCAGTTTTTCAAAGGATTGCTGGGCCTCCTCTGTCCACACAAACTTCCTTTTGCTACTGAGACAATCCGTGATGGGCGCCGTCAAGTGGGCAAAGTTCTTGATGAACTTCCTGTAGAAGTTGCTGGACCCTAGGAACCTCTGCACGTCCTTCCTGGTTTTGGGTGCCTTCCATTCCAGCACTGCCTGCACCTTGCTTGGGTCCATCGCTAGGCCTTTGTCAGACAACTTGTACCCCAGAAACTCGACTTCTCCTGCGTGAAACTGACATTTTTCCAGCTTGACCCACAACTGGTGCTTCTGCAGCCGTTGTAACACTTCCCTGACGTCTCTGACATGTTGCTCCTCGTTGTCCGAATAAATTAAGACGTCGTCCAAGAAGGCTACACAGTTCTTGTACAGCAGAGACCCCAACACGTGGTGCATGAGAGCTTGAAAACAGGCGGAGCCCGACTGTAATCCAAAAGGCATAACTAAGTACTCAAAGGCCCCTAGGGGTGTGAACATTGTGGTCTTCCATTCATCCCCCTCCCTCATCCTGATCAAATTGTATGCTCCCCTGAGGTCCAGCTTGGTAAAAATTTTCCATTTCCTCGCGTTAAAATGTCGTCAATCCTGGGCATTGGGAAGGTCACGGGTTCCGACACCAAATTGACGGCCCTATAGTCCACAACGAGCGTGGGTTTATTAGTGTCTTTTTTGTCCACAAAGAACACCGTACTGCCTCCCACCGCTTTTGATTCTCTTATGAAGCCTCTTTTCAGGTTCTTGTCAATAAATTCCCGCAACTCCTTCATCTCCCTGTCCGACATGGCATACAGCTTACCCACTGGCAGCTGCGCCCCCGGGAGCAAGTTGATCTGGCAGTCAAAGGGCCTATGGGGTGGTAGTCTATCTGCCTTCTTCTCGCTGAAGACCTCCCGCAGATCTGCATATTGCGGTGGCACCTCCCCCTTCCGCTCCACAAAACATCTGGAGGGCCGAGTTTGCCTATGCCTGCCATAGTCAATATGGCTGCCTTTCCCACTGGCTGAGATGCTTCTGTCCATTTCATCTGCTTAGCCAATCCAGATATTCACGGCCAACAGGTCCCACCAGCAACTCTCTCCCATGGGAATGGCTTGGCCAGGAGGTGGCTCCTGTTGTCACTTGTCTCTCCTTCTTCTCTCTGTGAGAATCCAGGGAACGAGAAGGGGAAAGAAACCAAGCTAGAAGATGATCACAGGGGTTTTTTTGGGGGGAGGGGGGCTTGTTAACAGTCCTGTGTGGCACCTTGAAGGCTCTCCGATTGAAATATACGGTGAGTTGAGTGTGGATTTCATGCTCTTTATTCAGCTCACAGTGGTGAGGAGGAATGGAAGTTCCCCCATAATGTCTGCTTTATATACATTATTTACAAAGTGGGCCCCATGTGATTGGCTAATTCCGGGATTCACCTGCAGGTAAAATCACTTTTGTGACTTGTCCCCACAAAACACTTCATCACAGTTTCTTCCTATCTGCTCAAAGCGCCTCTGCTGCACAATACCAAATGTAAGAATTCACTGATAAATGTATTTATGTTACCAGGTCACTGGGAAAACTTCAGAAATTCATATAGACATGCGAGCTCAGCAGCCGCTCTGCCTGAGGGATAATCCCTGGCATCCTGATACCTGAGTGCCAGACAGGTAGCAATTCCAGAAATAACAAACCGAGAAGAAGACAAAAGGGTGTGATTGACTTGGCTGGGAAACAGGGAAATGTAAATATCTCTTTTGTTACACTCAATGGGTGTTTGGTGGAGGGCAAAGGGAACCATAAGGGACGCAGGTGGCGCTGTGGGTTAAACCACAGAGCCTAGGACTTGCAGATCAGAAGGACGGCGGTTCAAATCCCCACGACCGGGTGAGCTCCCGTTGCTCAGTCCCTGCTCTTGCCAACCTAGCAGTTTGAAAGCATGTCAAAGAGCAAGTAAATAAATAGGTACTGCTTCGTTGGGAAGGGAAACGGCGTTTCCGTGCACTGCTCTGGTTTGCCAGAAGCGGCTTAGTCATACTGGCCACATGACCCGGAAGCAAGATGAGCGCTGCAACCCCAGAGTCGGCCATGACTGGAACAAATAGACAGGGGTCCCTCTACCTTTACAGGGAACTATGGGGCAGGGTCCAGGATGCTCAGATTACTGCCACCAGACCTCTCTTTTCATGATGTAACCATGATGTATTAGTGATATAGTTGGGGTCGTATAACATGGGGATTAGCAGCTGATAAATGTTTGGGGGCTCTCTTGTTCTGGGCATCCATCTTGTTCCACCTTGTGGCAGGTGGGAGTCCTGTTGCCACAGGAAAGACCAAGCCAACTGGCTGCTGTTTTGCTCTGGTATTCCTGGCTGGTGTCCTTGTTTTTTGTCCAAGGGAGCCCTCAGATTTCTCCATTAACAAAACGTACCCAAAGCTTTCAAAATGTGCCCTTTCCGGCAGAGATGACTGGCAGAATTCGAGACCGGGGGAAAGAGGCGGTGGATGAAGATTGGAACAAATTCAAAGTTTATCTTAAAAACTGTTGTAATTTGGAAAATTAGGGGCTCAGGGTAATAAGAGATAAAGAACTACAGTTGTATTAATAACTTATGGAAGTTAAATTTATGAAATACAAACAAGTTTATTACGAAAGGGTTGCTGAAAAATCTTGAAACAAGAATGCAGAAAAGGGGTGGTACGGGGAAGTCGATTTTGTGTTTGTTTATGTTTTTGCTTTGTTTCTTTTGTACTTATGAAAAACTAATAAAAATTTATTTAAAAAAAACAAAATGTGCCCTTTCCTGCATTTTGCAGCTCAGCAATGTGTTGTCCCAGGAGAGGCAGGCACAGCGTGTCTTCCTGTTCCTCCCTCAGCTGAGACCTGCCTGGATGGAGACCTGAGAGCCACCTCTCAATATCTGGAGGGCTGACCCATGGAAGAGGGAGCCAGCTTGTTTTCTCCTGCCCTAGAGGGGAGCCCCCAGAAGAAGGGACCCAGAGGACCAGAAAGCAGTTTCTTCTGACGGGAAGAGCAGCAGAATCCCTTGGGAGATGGCGGACTCTCCTTCCTTGGAGGTTTTTCAGCAGAGGTTGGATGCTTTGGCTGAGATTCCTGCCTTGCAGGGGGGCTGGAATAGATGACCCTTAGGGCTCCCTCCCATTCTAGGATGAGGTTCCTTGCTTCCTGCAAACCCCTTTTCCCTGCAACCTCTTCCTCCAGTTTCTGGCCAAGGAAGGGAGCGGATCACAGACCAACCAAGAGCGTCCCCTCAAAATGAGCATCTCTGGGATTGTGCAATGCAGGAGAGAAAAGGCAGAGAGGACTGAGCAGGGTGGACTCGGCTTTGCAAGGGTTAAAGGGAACCGAGCTGCATTCCTAGAGAGGACAGGAAGTAAAGGGGGGCCAGGTCCTCCAGGGGAAAAGCCCCACCCTCCCCTTCCTGCAAGCGGGGGGGGGGGGGTTTGCTTTCCTCTGCTGCAAATGCTGCATTGTTCTCTTCCACGGGGATCTGGTGAGTCTCCTCTCCCCCCCCCGAAGGTGCAGTGGGGAGAAGGTGGGGGTCTCAGGGATGCAGGGGAGGGTGGCTCATGTGTGGGGGGGGAGAAGACTCTGGGGTCAGGGGGTCCTGCCAGGGAGGGGCGAGGTCGCAGAAACTGTCTCCTTCCTTTAGATATTTTGTGGGAGGGGAGGGGAGGAGGTTACCGCCCCCCTTCCAGAAAAAAAGTATTCAGAGCCCCCTGGGAAATCTAGCAGATAGAAATCTAGCTTCTTTAAATAAGGCTATCTATTGGACTTCTGCTGTGTGTGACACGGGTCAGCGTCATTGCACAACAGAGGAAACGTGTATGACTGGTTGCTCCAAAACCTCTTCCTTTGTTTCCTTTCTTTCTTTCTGCTTCTACTGCCCCCTTATTGGCAGAGGAGGCCAGCCAAGCAGATCAAGCCAAGCTTTATGAGGAGCTGGGTATGTTGAGTTGGAGAAGAGGAGATAGGAGAGCCATGTCACCTGGGCGTAGGATTCCAACCAATGGCTTCAAGCTACAAGAAAGGAGATTCGGACTCAACACTCCTAGTCATTTTTCACGGGGCACCAATGACTCCCTTGTCAATCAGTTCTGATTTCATGCATTGACGGGAAGGAAGGAGCAACCAGGCTGAGTCCCCTTGTATTAATCTCTTCGCTTTACTCCACATTTGAACAATCTCCCTTCTAAAGGCCTACATCATCTCCTCCTCCTCCTCCTCCTCCTCCTTTTTAGAAAGATAGCTCAGAGTCTGGGCTGTGGTGCAGTCCTACCCTGGTTCCCAGCAAGACTCATCCATGCTTGCTCAGGGAACCTTTTTCTTCTACTGATATTGTACAGCTTTTGTAACAGAACAATGTATTTGCTTTGTAGGATTTGCTAGAGCTTTTCATTCAGACAGACAGAACTTGGCAGAAGACCAATGGGTTCCTTCCCATCCCTCAGAGGCTTCCTGAGAGCACAGATGGATGAGCAAGACTCAGCTGGCCCTGAAGCAGGAAGAGGCCATGCCAACCAAACGGGGAACAGTGGGGGATTCTGGGAAAACTCTGTGCAGAAGATCCTGGGTGAGGAGGACACCCTCCGCTCAGAGGTGCAGAGCCAGCAGTTGAGGCAGTTTTGCTGCCAGGAGGCCAAAGGACCCCGAGAGGTTTGCAGCCGACTCTACCGCCTTTGCCGTCAGTGGCTGAAGCCCGAAAGGCACACCAAAGCTGAGATGCTGGACCTGGTGATCTTGGAGCAGTTCCTGGCTGTCCTTCCACCAGAGATGGAGAGCTGGGTGAGGGAGTGTGGAGCGGAGACCAGTTCCCAGGCGGTGGCCCTGGCTGAAGGTTTCCTCCTGAGTCAGGCAGAGGAGAGAGAGCAGGCAGAGAGAAAGCAGGTGAAAGAGACTTTCCTCTGGATACTCCCAAGAGTCTCTAAACAGAACGTAGAAAATCCAAAAATGGTCTGCTGATGGCCCCTCCTTTTTCTGGGAATGAGATCTAACATCCTTAAAGTTTCTGTCTTTGTCGTTGTCTTTTTAATATTTCTCATCATTCATTTACTGTTTTGAATCCTTGTTGTTCTTTCAGAAAAGAGATCATTTTGGAGAAATGGACCTGGATTCCTGTGAGGCAGATGAAAGAATGAAGCCAACAAGACCTCCATATTTATCTTTTCATGGGGGCAGAAGTGAAACAGCGGCTGTGGCACCAGATCAGGTCAGGGGAAGCTGCCTTGTGGGGACAGAGGCTGAGGGATGGAGCAATGTCATGGACTGGTTGGGCACAGAGGAATGGTGGGAGGAAGCAGCCGGGGAACCAGGAAGGGAAGACGGCTCAGAGCCCAAGGAGTGGAGGTGGAGTAAGGATGAGCGGTCAGAGGGAGAAGAGGGAGAAGCCTGGGAACAGGAGGTGTCAGAAGCTGAAGGGGAAACGGCTTAGTGAGCTGGGAGACTCTGTGGCAGAATGCAGTGCAGAATCAGAGGCAGAAGAGGGAGGAGGCGAGTGGGAGAGGAAGGTTGAGAGGCAGAGGTGAGTCAGGAGAAGGAGGAGCCACCGAGGGCTCCCTCTCCTTCTGCCAGAAGCCACCCTCCCTGCTTGTCTCTCAGAGCCAGCATATGGCTTACAATGGAGGAGCAAAGGCAGGCTGCACTCTGGCATACTGTTCGCTTGCCAGGGTCATCAGGTCCAACCCCCTGCATTGCAGGAATCTCAGCTAGATAATCCAAGACAGATGGCCATCCAAACTAGGCTTCTTGTATTTCTATATTCATCAATGAATGCTAAAATAGGCTTCTAAGCAGTGGACAGACGAGAACAAATAATGTCCAGGATTCACCTAGCCAGCCCCATCCGCTGCAAAATGGGGCCTGCCCCCCACTCCTCTCCCTCTCCATGCCGCCATGAACCCCTTGAATTTGGCTCTAGGGCATTGGGAGGGAACCTCCCCAGAACAACTCACGAGGAGAGGAGAAAGGGGATCCTTCCATCAGGGAAACTGGAATGCTTGCGTAGGCAGAATGACTTGAAAAGCACAAGGTGGAGTACCAACTATTTGCACATAGACGAATACCCATAGTTAAAATGCAGAATTCAATTAAAGCGTTAAAATAGGTGCCCATAATAAAAATGTGCAGCAAAGCAATCCTATGGAAATAACACAGCATAATAAGAGGAATAACAAGAAGGAAACAACAGAGCATTGTGTAGCAGATCATATTTTTGCTGTCTCAGAGGAGGAAATTTCCCTTTTTCTTTTAGGGCCCAGTGTGCTTTGAAGATGTTGCTGTTTGTTTCACGGACGAGGAGTGGGAGTTGCTGGATCCTGACCAAAGAGCTCTGCATAAGGACGTCATGGAGGAGAATCGTGGGATCGTGGCCTCTCTTGGTAAGCCTCCGTGTGGGATCGTCCTATCTGCCAGGAAATTCAAAAAATACCTCTATGTGACAAACCTCATATATTTTCACAGTGCCCATTACAACACCTGGGAACCTAACACCCCCACAAGAAATAGTAAATTACAGTTTTTTCTGTGAACAATCTTCCTCCAATTCTGCCTTTTTCTACCACAGTTGGGCTGGTCTGAACTGCCCAGGCATCTTAAATGTCAGCTTCAGAGTTGTTAGGAAAGACAAGTAGCTTCTGTCAGGTTTTCTGTTTTTGTTTTTGCTGCTGTCAGTCTTGGGTTGACCAAAGAGACGACTGACACTGGAGATGGAGGGGATGCCATGAGTGGGCCAAACAACATCTGCCCCAGAGAGGAGCCAGGCTGATTGAATCTCAGGTAGTACTAGCAGTGATAATAATAATAGTAATAATAATTTTTATGTATACCCTTACCATCTGGTTGGGTTGCCCCAGCCAATCTGGGAAGCTTCCAACACATATACAGTGGTACCTCTGGTTGCAAATAGGATCCGATCTGGAGGTCTGGAGGCCAGATCCCGAGGTTTTCACACCCCGAGGATCACTGTTCTGCGCATGGATTTGCCACTTTCATAAGCTGAAGTTTACGTAACCCTCTGCTTACATAACCTGAGGTGCTACGGTATAAACATGAAACAGTAATAAAACCAACAATCTAATCTAATGTAAAAAGTACAAAAATTTTAAAATGCGTAACTTACTTCAAAGAAAGCAACATTCAACCATTGATTAGAACCCAATAATAAATACATTGGTTTATTACAAATAACAAAGGTAATAAACACACAGCCAACTGCCTTCTCCACAACAAATTTAATAAGCATTATTCCCTAACTGGGGGCTCCATTTGTTCCTGAGGCTCTAATTCCTTTTTCTCTCCATTGAAGATTGTGATGAATTGGAAAGCAAGATCAAAGGTGACCACAAGACAATCTGCAGAGTGGAGAAGGCACATAAAAATTTGGAATGTGGAAAGAGCTGCAGTCAGAGCTCCCATTCCAGTTCCCATCAACGAAATCTCATTGGAAAGAAACTCTATCGGTGCATTGAATGTGGAAAGAGCTTCAGTAAGAGCTCCCATCTCACTTCCCATCAAAGAATTCATACAGGGGAGAAACCATATCAGTGCATGGAATGTGGAAAGAGCTTCAGGAAGAATTTGGATCTCACAAGGCATCAGAGAATTCATACAGGGGAGAAGTCCTATCAGTGTATGGAATGTGGAAAGAGCCTCAGTACGAGCTCCTGTCTCGCTATTCATCGAAGAATTCATACAGGGGAGAAACCATATAATTGCTTTGAATGTGGAAAGAGCTTTAGTAAGAGCTGTAAGCTCACTTCCCATCAAAGAATACATACAGGAGAGAAACCCTATAAGTGCGTGGAATGTGGAAAGAGTTTCATCCAAAGAGGTCATCTGAATACCCATCAAAGAATTCATACAAGGGAGAAACAATATAAATGCTTTGAATGTGGAAAGAGTTTTATTAGGAGCTGTAATCTTACTTCCCATCAAAGAATTCATTCAGGGGAGAAACCCTATCAGTGCATGGAATGTGGAAAGAGCTTCAGTACAAGCTCCTCTCTCAGTTTCCATCAAAGAATTCATACAGGGGAGAAACCCTATCAGTGCGTGGAATGTGGAAAGAGCTTCACTGATATCTCCCATTTCACTTCCCATCAAAGAATTCATACAGGGGAGAAACCCTATCAGTGCGTGGAATGTGGAAAGAGCTTCACTGATATCTCCCATCTCACTTCCCATCAAAGAATTCATACAGGGGAGAAACCATATAATTGCTTTGAATGTGGAAAGAGCTTTAGTAAGAGCTGTAATCTCACTTCCCATCAAAGAATTCATACAGGAGAGAAACCCTATCAGTGCGTGGAATGTGGAAAGAGCTTCAGTACAAGCTCCTCTCTCAATTTCCATCAAAGAATTCATACAGGGGAGAAACCCTATCAGTGCGTGGAATGTGGAAAGAGCTTCACTGATATCTTCCATTTCACTTCCCATCAAAGAATTCATACAGGGGAGAAACCCTATCAGTGCATGGAATGTGGAAAGAGCTTCAGCCACAGCCACAGCCTCACTTCCCATCAAAGAATTCATACAGGTGAGAAACCATATAATTGCTTTGAATGTGGAAAGAGCTTTAGTAAGAGCTGTAATCTCACTAGGCATCAAAGAATTCATACAGGAGAGAAACCCTATCAGTGTGTGGAATGTGGAAAGAGTTTCATCCAGAGAGCTCATCTGAATACCCATCAAAGAATTTATAGAGGGGAGAAACAATATAAATGCTTTGAATGTGGAAAGAGCTTCAGGAAGAGCTGCTCTCTCACATCTCATCAAAGAATTCACAGAGGGGAGAAACCCTATCAGTGTGTGGAATGTGGGAAGAGCTTCACTCATAACTCCTCTCTCACTTCCCATCAAAGATCTCATACAGGGGAGAATCATGAAATTGTAGATTTGTGGAGCTGGAAGTGAACCCTGGTGCAATCTATTCCACCCCATGTGATGCAGGCATAGCAAGTGAAGCATCCATGACAGATGACCATCCAACTTCACTTGAAAACCTCAATAGATGGAAATTCCAGCAATTCCAAGGGAGTCCAATCCACTAACAGTTCTTGCTGTCAAAAAGTTCTTCCACATGTTTAGTCAGTCTTGTTTTTTAAAAAAACAAAACAAAACTTGAATCCATTTGTTTGTGTCCTACTCTGTGGAGCAGGAAAAACGAGCTAAAAATGATACAACAAAGAAAAATATTTCCTTCCCCAGAATTTAAATAATTAACAAAAAATCAGAAAGCATTCCTTGACTTCCTATCCTCTTTTCCCATGGTTCCTTTTAACTCTGATTTGTTTATTCCGATGTTCTGAAATACCTCTCAAACGTAGTGTTGTGTCATTTTATTTTAATTCCAGATATTATTGATAATATCCTTCTGAGTTTCTCTTACTGTGGCTAGCTCTGTTTTCATTCTATCTTGATTCTTTTTTATCTCTCAGTTCTCTTCTTTCTTTGGCCAGGGCACAGCCTGACTCCCTCCTTCGTCAATCTTTGCGGAGCTCTGGCCCAATGGTTGCCATTGGTTTGATTTGAATCAATTTTATAATGAATGATTTTAGAGTGTTGTGTGGTGTTGTACTGCTGTACTGTTTTATTGTTCTTAGCCGCCCTGAGCCTGGCTTCGGCTGGGGAGGGCGGGATATAAATAAAATTCATTATTATTATTATTATTATTATTATTATTTCTCTTAACTGTTTCCTCCAAAGCTTGGACTGGTTTTTCCATACCATTTGTTTTCCTGGATAGTGTTTTGATTTCTGTTATCAATTTGTCCATCATTTTGGTGTTATTTTGTAAATCTTTTCCTAATTCCACCAGGATCTCTGCTATATTGGCATCTCCTTGGGTGGTCCCCCTTTCAGTTTGGCTGGTTTCTTTTGTGCCCCCTGTTTCTTCTGTTAGATTTCCCCCCCCCCTAATTAAATAATTTAAATTTTTCTCCCAGCTGCCGCCCACAGGGTCAACATTTTCTGCCACCCACCCCCCCCACCCTCCGATGACCACCGTCAGTCATGGGGTCACAGAAGTATGGTTTCTAAACTGGCTGGATCTAGAGTCTGGATACATCAAAGAAGCGCTTCAGTTAAAGGTGTTGTAAATTCAAACACTGAAAACAGGTAGAGAAAATCAGGACTCCACTGCACCATCCGGTGGCACAATGTTATATTATGCAATGCATATCAATCGCTTTTTCTTTGCCCATCTAATGATGATGATGATAATAATAATTTATTATTTATACCTCACCCATCTGGTTGGGTTTACCCAGCCACTCTGGGCGGCTCCCAATTGAACACAGCATTAAATATTAAAACTTAAACCTATTATCAAACTATTAAAAATAAAATAAATAAATGTAGCTGAGTTTGCAGGGACGAATTTGGGAGGGGAGTCAGGCCCTTGGCCAAAAAGGTAGGGTTTCCCCTAACCTATCCCCTCTCCTGGGGGGAGGGGAGCAGGGATTCCCCTAATGTCATCTCATTGGATGAATCAAAAACCACCGGCAAATACTACCAGATGTCGGATTCTCAGCCGTAGTCAGCGGTAACTGGCCATTCTCCAGGCATTCGGCTTGAGATCCTAGTTGACCTTCCCGTCTGCGTCTCCCGGCAGGATACAGGCAAGGTCTCTATCGGCGATCCCACTCAACGTGAGAGGGACACACCCCTCCTCCCTTCTCCCTGCTTCCCTCAGGGAGGGGAAAGAGTCAGACAGAAATCTATTTACATCGCTTTATTTCTGTCATTCCAGCAGTACAGAGAAACATGTCTGCACTCTCCAGACTCCAGCAGTAGAGAGAGAAAACTCCACCCCTGTACTTCCAGTACAGGTCAGATGACACTCTGAGCTAACATCCGGTGCTCAGTACAGTGAATAGACTGCCCCTTTGTTCCAATAGTACAGTCCCAGACATCAACATCCTGTTTTGCATTACAGACACCTGCAGCTGGCTTTCGCATTGCTGCTTTTTCCTGACATATTGGCATCTCCTTAGGTGGTCTCCCTTTTAGTTTGGGTGGTTTCTTTTGTGCGCCCATATTTTTTTCTGTTAGACTATTTCCCCCCCCCCCCATTAAATATATATATATTTAGTTATTCCGAAGGTCTCCGCTCAGTGTCTCTCCCACTGTTGTCTTGGGGAATATTTTTTTATTTTGTTTCACCTGTAGTAACCTATGTTATCCATCATTTGAGAACCACGATATTGTTCTCCCTTTGGTCTTCTTTCCTTTTCATCCCTTTCCCAAAATGGAAAACTTTTCTCCCAGCTGTTGCCCACAGGGTCAACATTTTCTGCCACCCACCGCCACCACCCTCCGACGACCACCGTCAGTCATGGGGTCACAGAAGTATGGTTTCTAAACTGGCTGGATCTAGAGTCTGGATACATCAAAGAAGCATTTCAATTAAAGGTGTTGTAAATTCAAACACTGAAAACAGGTAGAGAAAATCAGGACTCCACTGCACCATCCAGTGGCACAACGTTATATTGCACATACAATGCATATCAATCATTTTTTCTTTGCCAATCTAATGATGATGATAATATTTTATTATTTATATCTCACCCATCTGGCTGGGTTTCCCCAGCCACTCTGGGCGGCTCCCAATTGAACGTTAAAACAATACAGCATTAAATATTAAACTGAACATTAAAACTGAAAACTATTATCAAACTATTAAAAATAAAATAAATAAATGTAGCTGAGTTTGCAGGGACGAATTTGGGAGGGGAGTCAGGCCCTTGGCCAAAAAGGTAGGGTTCCCCCTAACCTATCCCATCTCCTGGGGGGAGGGGAGCAGGGATTCCCCTAATGTCATCTCATTGGATTTTGCAACACAATTCCCCAGCTTAGCAATGTGTACTGGGGTCAAGCAGGCATCATCAACATTGTCTTTTACTTCAGTTCATAAAATTTATTCACCGCTTGATTTTAAAAGCAGCAACCACCACACACAAAAAGATCAAAACCAGAACAGAGTCCTTAAGAATGGAACAGAGGTTGGCTGGCACATGGTGCATCAGGAGGAAGGAGGGTGAGTGCCTTGCACGAGTGCTAATCTTTCCACTAGCGTAATTTAGTTGAATTACCACCCACTACTGTTTTATGGCGACATGGGTGGCGCTGTGGTCTAAACCACTGAGCCTAGAGGGCTTGCCAATTGGTAGGTTGGCGGTTCAAATCCCTGCGATGGATTGAGCTCCTGTTACTCGGTCCCTGCTCCTGCCATCCTAGCAGTTTGAAAGCACGTCAAAGTGCAAGTAGATAAATAGGTACCGCTGCAGCAGGAAGGTAAACAGTGTTTCTGTGCGCTGCTCTGGTTTCACCAGAAATGGCTTAGTCATGCTGGCCACATGACCCGGAAGCTGTACGCCGGCTCCCTCGGCCAATAAAGCGAGATGAGCGCCGCAACTCCAGAGACATTCACGACTGGACTTAACTGTCAGGGGTGTCAGGATCATCCTACACGCAAGTAGGACTCCGATAGAGACACATGCCCAACTGACATGTTCTCTCCCTCCTGGTCAGTTGTTCGGGAGCTTCAAAAGCTTTCTCCAGCTGAACATCACAGCGACTGATACCAAAAGGTATTAGCACGCTTAGAAACAGCAGAGTGTTAGCAGTTTGCTGGTGCTGGTCCCGGGGGGTTACCGTGTGGCGAGGTCCGAGTCTAGTCCAAGGTCGAGGGTGCGGTATGGAGGCTGTCCATCAAAGCTGAAGCGGGGTCCAAGGCAGGGAGTCAGGTGAGGTCAGGAACTAAGGCTTGGGACTGGGGCTGGCTGGCTTTTATCTGCCCCGAGGCATAGGGCGGCCTCGGTCCACAGGTGACTCGCCTCTCCTGGCCTGGAGGCGAGCACTCCTCCTGCGAGAACTTAGTTCCCTCCGCCTCTCTGCCCTGAGCCTCTGCAGCTCAGGAGAGGCTGGAGGGTTACCGGACCCAGAGGCAACCTCACCTTCCACTGATGGGGCTGAGAGTGGAGCACCTGCAGGCAATGGGTCCTCCATCACCTCCGGAGCCAGAGCAGACTCAGCTGGTGCCTGCACCTGAGGATCCAGCACAGGTGAGGACCCTTCAGGCTCATGCCCCAACCCCGGCTCAGCTTGTTCTGGAGGTGGGGACTCCTGTGCAGGCTGGGATTCCTCAGGTTCAGCCTCCGAGTCTGAATCCCAGGCCATCACACTGCTTAACAAACTCAGTAGCACAGCTTTTTGGCTAAACTACTTTATTTACATATAAAACACTCGGAGCATTCTGACTCAGCGCCATTGTAATACCAACATCCTGTCTCCGTCACTTCCCACTATGTGGAATGAAAACCTACACCGTCATGTGACATAAAACAATCCCATGACTGCAAGCACGGAGCAAGAATCCTAACATTCTCCCCTGATTCATGTACCGTGTTGTAATCATCAGTGTAACTGCAACAACCATACAGATGTCATACACACAGTATACCCCTGTATCACCCGTTCCCCACCCTGGGACTGGGGCTGGCTGGCTTTTATCTGCCCCAAGGCATAGGGCGGCCCCAGTCCACAGGTGACTCACCTCTCCTGGCCTGCACTCCTCCTGCGAGAACTTAGTTCCCTCTGCCTCTCTGCCCTGAGCCTCTGCAGCTCAGGAGAGGCTGGAGGGTTCCCCAGCTTCCTCTGACAGGGCTGAGAGTGGAGCACCTGCAGGCAATGGGTCCTCCATCACCTCCGGAGCCAGAGCAGACTCAGCTGATGTCTGCTCCTGAGGATCTGGCACGGATAAGGACCGTTCAGGCTCATGCCCCAACCCCGGCTCAGCTTGTTCTGGAGGCAGGGAATCCTGTGCAGGCTGGGATTCCTCAGGTTCAGCCTCCGAGTCCGAATCCCAGGCCATCACACTGCTTAACAAACTCAGTAGCACAGCTTTTTGGCTAAACTATTTATTTACATATAAAACACTCGGAGCATTCTGACTCAGCGCCTTCCTCTTTCTCATCAGACAGCAAAGAGAGAAAGAACAAAGGACAATAGTCCCACATCATGGAACATTGTAATACCAACATCCTGTCTCCGTCACTTCCCACTATGTGGAATGAAAACATACACCATCATGTGACATAAAACAATCCCGTGACTGCAAGCACAGAGCAAGAATCCTAACATTCTCCCCTGATTCGTGTACCGTGTTGTAATCATCAGTGTAACTGCAACAACCATACAAATGTCATACACACAGTATACCCCTGTATCACCCGTTCCACCCTTGGAACTACCTGCAACTGGCCTGGCCTTGGGCCTTACCATCTTGCACTTCTGACTAGTCTTGGCATCATAGCTCTCCTGACTATCAAGAAGTTTCACACCTTGCTTTGTCAGGACTCAAACCCTAGCCTCGTTCCTCTCTGAGGAAACTGTGTCCACCCTTACAGCCTTTCGGCGTGGTTTTCTATCCTTTGAGGACAAACCCTGTGCCCTTTCAAGACTTTGGGTTCCAAGAGCTGTGTCGAGCTAGTAGCCACAGCTAAATCTGCAACAGCTGTGTTAGCAAACTCACGAGCATACCTGGTGGTAGCTGTCTCAGATCTGTGCATCAGGCGCACATCCTTCACTGTATCAGTGGAACTCACCTCACTTTGAGCAACAGCAGTAGACTCAGTATCTGAGTCTGAAGCAATGGGGTAGCTTTGGAAAATACACACATTTCCCTCCCACTTTGCACTGCACTCAACATCCCTAGTGAATAAGATGAGCTTGGTATGACCCTGATGGTTTTTCTTTGGCTTTCTATGAATGTTGTTGTTGTTGTTTAGTCGTTTAGTCGTGTCCGACTCTTCATGACCCCATGGACCAGAGCACGCCAGGCACTTCCTTCTTCCACTGCCTCCCGCAGTGGTAGCTTCAAGAACGCTGTCCCACCACCTCGTCCTCTGTCGTCCCCTTCTCCTTGTGCCCTCCATCTTTCCCAACGTCAGGGGCTTTTCCAGGGAGTCTTCTCTTCTCATGAGGTGTCCAAAGTATTGGAGCCTCAGCTTCACGATCTGTCCTTCCAGTGAGCACTCTGGGCTAATTTCCTTAAGAATGCATACGTTTGATCTTCTTGCAGTCCATGCGACTCTCAAGTCTCCTCCAACACCATAATTCAAAAGCATCAATGCTTCGGCGATCAGCCTTTATAGTCCAGCTCTTACTTCCATACATCACTACTGGGAAAAGCATAGCTTTAACTATACGAACCTTTGTTGGTAAGGTGATATCTCTCCTTTTTAAGATGCTGTCTAGGTTTGTCATTGCTCTTCTCCCAAGGAGCAGGCGTCTTTTAATTTCGTGGCTGCTGTCACCATCTGCAGTGATCATGGAGCCCAAGAAGGTAAAATCTCTCACTGCCTCCATTTCTTCCCCTTCTATTTGCCAGGAGGTGATGGGACCAGTGGCCATGATCTTCGTTTTTTTGATGTTGAGCTTCAGACCATATTTTGCGCTCTCCTCCTTCACCCTCATTAAAAGGTTCTTTAATTCCTCCTCACTTTCTGCCATCAAGGTTGTGTCATCTGCATATCTGAGGTTGTTGATATTTCTTCCGGCAATCTTAATTCCGGCTTGGGATTCGTCCAGCCCAGCCTTTCGCATGATGAATTCTTCATATAAGTTAAATAAGCAGGGAGACAATATACAGCCTTGTCGTACTCCTTTCCCAATTTTGAACCAATCAGTTTTTCCATATCCAGTTCTAACTGTAGCTTCTTGTCCCACATAGAGATTTCTCAGGAGACAGATGAGGTGATCAGGCACTCCCATTTCTTTAAGAACTTGCCATAATTTGCTGTGGTCGACACAGTCAAAGGCTTTTGCGTGTCAATGAAGCAGAAGTAGGTGTCTTTCTGGAACTCTCTAGCTTTCTCCATAATCCAGCGCATGTTTGCAGTTTGGTCTCTGGTTCCTCTGCCCCTTACAAATCCAGCTTGCACTTCTGGTAGTTCTCGTTCCACATACTGCTTAAGCCTGCCTTGTAGAATTTTAAGCACAACCTTGCTAGCGTGTGAAATGAGTGCAATTGTGCGGTAGTTGGAGCATTCTATGAATACCCCCACCTCATTTTGCATACTTTTGCCGGGCTTATTCAGATGGTGTGGCCTCGGCCAGTGATAGGTTTCCCACCCCTTTTGCCAGAGATACTTGTAAGAGGAGATGTTAGGGAACAAAGCTTTTCGTCTTTCAGAGTGCAGAGCGTGAGCTCCCCTGCGATGCTACAATCCCATACGCTGAGGCACAGCGGCCACTTCTTTGGCCACAGCTTCTTCTTTGGCCTCAGCTTCCTTGCGATTTGACACAGGCAAACCTTGCACAGCCTGGCCTGGCTCGTTTCTAAAGCCACACCTGCAGTCCTTGCAAGATGGAGAGTGCAATCCCCTGCACATTTACAAAGGAGGATGTTGCATTGAAATCCCTGGGACGATTCGGAGTAATAGTTTGCAATAAATGCATAGATGTTGTTGCTAAGCTCCTCTGTCATAAAAAGCATAGGAAGCATCTCAGTACTTTTGTTGTCAATATACTTGTTAAAACCGGGGGGGGGGGGGGAGGGCAGTTGCAACACCTTGAAAATCTGAAGTCCCCATTGCAGCCTCCAACTAAGGCCAGGACAATAAACCTGACCATTCCCTTAGACTTCCTAAACCTTCAAAAACTCACAAGAAGTCAACTGTTTGTCTGATTCTTTCCATTCCAATGGCGTATTACTCCTAAAGAGAAGAAGGACCCAGGCTCCTTCCTTCCTCCACAATCCCCTGAGCATATGGTCACATACTCCCCACTCCTCCACAAGGTGTGAAATCAAACCCCATAGTGGGAGGCAGAAGGTGTGTTCAAGAGCAACAGTGTCCCAGACAGAAATCCATTGGATTATGACCCGATCTTTTCAAAACACAAACAAGAAAGCCTGGAAGGTCACTCCAAGAGGAATAAAACATTATTGCAGAACAACATTATTAATCATTAATTATTAGTAGCAGAAGCAAAATATATAGAGTGGAGGGGAGGTTTTGTAGGAGCAGATTGTGGTACCTGAGTAAAGTCTCTTAAGAATTAAACTCCTACAGACACCCTTGGGAAGAGGGCTTAGTGGCGCAGAGAACAAATCAGCAGCTGCCTCTCCCTTGTGACTGTCCTCACCTCACATATTGCCTGAAGTCCCCAAGATTACATCACACCAGACATCACATATGCTTCCCGCTAGAAGCACTCCCAGGGAACTGGAGCTGCTCTCTGGTGCTATGGAAGGTAGGTGTCCTACAGGGAACAGAAGGCTACAGCTTAGGCAACCCTTAAGACAGCTCTCTCTCTCCTCAATTGACTGGAACCAAGGAGGAATATGAATGGGGGATGGACCTTCTGCCTTTGATGGGCAGAATCACCACACTGTTACACAAAATCCCCCAAAAAGAGAGTAAGAGAGAACAGCCCACCGATGAATGGCGCCTCCTGACAAACAGTCTTCTGGATCTGAACCATGGTCACCATTGACCTGATATTTCTGATGCTAGGGCACATGTGAGATAAAATCCCAGAGAGTTCTGCATAGATACTTCCTGGTGTCCGCGTCCCGTCACCTGATGCATTTTCATGGACCATGTAGATTCTCTATCATTTGATGCATGTCAATGCATGTTTGATGCACCATATCTTTTGAAGAACGTCAATACATGTTTGCATTGTCATAGCACAGGTAGCAAATCAGCTGCTGCTCCGTCCCTTGAGGGACTCCCCGCCTCACTTAATTGGCCAAATATTCCAAAAGGGCATCACCCACCACTATATAAACCCTCTCTGTTAGGATATTTCCGTTCCACCTTAAAAGGGAGCAGGTTGGTGTGTCACAGCCTGCGTATTTCCTGTTCACAGGAAGTTTCTCTCTTGTTTAGAGCTTTTGTTTCCCTCTCTGCATCTGGACACGCAAGCAGGCAGTCATGCTTTTTCTTTGTTCTGATCAACACAGAATAAAGTTGTAAATAATGCTCTCCTGAGTGCACCTTTCGTTGCACGAACTCTGCTGATAGAGCGTGCACAAGCCCTGGAATGTGGCAAGCTATTTCTGAGGCTTGTGTTGCTAATTGACTGATACTGCATCTACGGGAGATTGATGGATCGTCCGGAATCGACGTGGGGGCATGATGGCCTTTGTCTCCCTGGCAGTATCCCAACACTCTCACCCCCGGCAGCAGCAATGAGGTGGTACAGCTTTCAGGTGCTAAGAGTGTGTCCCTGCTTTGGGAGGGGGAACACAGCCCCCCAGCAAAGTTTGGAGGACGAGCCAAGAGGTATAGCCGGACACTGGAAGGCAAACAGTTGCAGGAATTTATGTATAGTTTTTTGGGGGGACGGTTGCCCCTGCAGCAGATATCATGCACATGCAGCCCACTACCAAAATGAGCATGATCACTTTTGTGACTTTTGTGACTTGTCTCCACAAAACACTTCATCACAGTTTCTTCCTATCTGCTCAAAGGGCCTCTGCTGCACAATACCAAATGTAAGAATTCACTGATCAATGTATCTATGTACTGGCTCACTGGGAAAACTTCAGAAATTCATATAGACATGTGAGCTCAGCTATTCAGCAGCCCCTCTGCCTGAGTGATAATTTCTTGCATCCTGATACCTGAGTGCCAGACAGGCAGCCATTCCAGAAATAACAAACCCAGATGGAGACAAAAGGGTGTGATTGACTTAGCTGGGAAACAGGGAAATGTAAATATCTCTTTTGTTACACTCAATGGCTGTTTGGTGGGTGGCAAGGAGAACCATGGGGCAGAGTCCAGGATGCTCAGATGTGCGGCCACCAGACTTCCCCTTACCATGATGTATGAGTGATGTAGTTGGGGGCGTGTAACTGTTGGTTTCTGCTTTCCTTCACTGTGCAGCGAAAGGGCTTGTCACGAGACAGGTGTTTACATTCCACAGTCTGTACTGTTGGAGTTTCTCACGGGAAAGGGAGACTGGATGTGACGTACACTGGTTTCCTGTTTTTCTCTGTGTGATTCTCTCCAAGCTGTCGAGGAGAGAGGATGCTTTTTCTGCTCCGGCAGAGGCAAGATGTCTTTCTGTAATATAACTGCTTTGAACTGTAAATAAAGCAATATAGAGTATGTAGTACGTACTCCTCATCCTTCCGCTGGGCACGGGACTCTGCTTTACACCAACACGTGGTTATGGGCTCCAGAAGTCGAATCGGAGTGCCGGCAAAGGATCGGAATGCAGAGGGACAGATCGGACCGGAATCTGCTCTGCGCGTAAAAGTGATTGATGAGGTATGTACTACTGCTCCGGGCAGACTGCCAGCTTCTAGTTAATGGCTTTATGGCTGGACTTTGAACTTTTAAAGCCGTTTTGCCGGGAATACGCAAAAGGCTCCCAGGCTCAAGTTACTATGCTGGGGAAATCGAAAGTAACTTTTAAGTGCGCTTTTGGAATGAAGCAGCTGCAGCAGTGACGCAGCAAGATTTAAAGCAGCATATATAACGCTGAAGGCTAATGCCAGAGTCATGATGGCCCTTCAGGATGCTTGTGGGATTCCTAAGCTCAACAAGAAAAATTATGCGGACTGGGTTCAGTATGCAGAGGCAATTCTGCGGAAAGAGGGTTTGTTTGAGGTGATTACAGAAACCCCCCCAGCTCCAGTTACAGATGCATGGAAAGCTAAGGATTCCAAAGCACGGGGAACACTTACATTGATAGTATCCCCAGAAGAGCTCTGTCTATTGCGTGATAAGACCTCAGCCAGAGAAATTTGGGATTCTTTGAGAGAGGCTCACTTAAGGACAGAAGCTGGATCTACTATGTTTTACTTTAACAAGCTGCATAATATGGCTCTTGCTGAAGGTGCAGATGTGCGTTTACATCTGTTGGAGATGCAAAATCTGAGACATGAGCTGCAACAGAGAGGACTCAACTTTCCAGAGGCTGTGTATTCTTTCATGATACTACAATCTTTGGGTTCAGGTTGGGAGTCTGTTGCAACCCAGATTGCTGTGCAGCCAACAGCTCAGCTGACAGTGGACTTTGTTACTGCCGTGATTCAGAATGAAGCAGATCGCCGGGGTGCTAGCTGCATGGGCAAGGGGGAGTCTTCACAGACGTCATCCCATAGTGCAGTGGAACCACCAGATGGCGCCAAAGCTTTGAAGGCAGTGAAATGCTACTCGTGTGGACGTCTAGGCCATATGAAGAGGGAATGCAGATATCCCAGGGCCAAGACAGAGCAGCGCAGCGAAAGCTCATCGCGAGGCAAAGGCAAAGGTCCGGTGTCTAGGACAACGCAGCACAAGGCTATGGTTTCACGCTTCACTCCAAAGGTTGCAGAGGTCCGGAAGACGTCTAGATCTTTCTTCGTTGTTGATTCGGCGGCGACCCACCACATGTGTAACGATAAGAGACTGTTTGTGTCTTTTACACCGCAGGAAGGTGCGATTCACCAGGCGGATGACCACACGATTCCCAGTAAAGGCTACGGAACTGTTGTTCTTCACAGTTTGGACTTATCGATACAGAATGTCCTTTACGTGCCAGACGCCAAACATAATCTTCTCAGCGTTGGACAGCTGATTGAGCGGAACATTGACGTGTCCTTCAAGAACAAAAAGTGCATCATCACAAAGAAAAATGACTATGTATTGCATGCTGAATATGTTGATCGTTTGTTTGTTTTGTATTATGATGATGTTGTGCAGGATGACACTTGTTGCATTGCAGGTTCTAACAAAAGTTTGCATGCAGAATGTATTCATGATTTTCATCGAAAATTTGGTCATTTGCATTTTGAGGCAGTATCTAAAATGCCTGCCTTGGTTGAAGGTATGACTATTAAACCCTGCAAGTACCACATGAAGTGCAAAGCATGCGCAGCAAACAAGGTGAAAATGGCTGCGAAAGGTAAGGTGTCTAGTAGGCAAGCTACGGAACCATACCAGGTTGTTCATGCTGATTTGGTTGGACCACTATCGCCCTCTTTGGGTGGAAATAGGTACTTCATGGTTCTCATTGACGCATTTTCGAGGTATATTTTTGTGTACAATCTCAAGCAGAAATCAGAGGCTTTTCCTAGGTTCAAGGAATTCTGTGCTTGGTTGGAAAATGTGCATGGTAAGAAGATAAAGACTCTTTTCAGTGATCGCGGGGGAGAATTCACTTCTCAGCAGTTTGAAGCTTTTCTGACTGAGAAAGGAATTCAACACGATTTGTCTAGTCCTCGCTCGCCATGGCAGAATGGACTTGCGGAACGGGCAAATCAGACATTGCTTCAAGGGTTAAAAACCTTGCTGCATGATGCCAATCTTCCAGAGAGTTATTGGGCCGAATCTCTCTCGTGTTTTGTTTACAGTTACAATCGCAGGTTATCTTCAGCGATTGGTTGTACCCCCTATGAGAAGATGTTTGGCAAGAAGCCATACATCAAACACATGAAAATTTTTGGTTCTGACATGTGGGTTCATTCACCACAAAACTCCAAGTTAGACAAGCGTGGATTGCATGGTATCTTTCTAGGTTATCAGAAAGGGTCTTACAGAATAATGATGACTGACTCTAAGACAATTAAGCTCACGAGAAGTGTTGAGTACAATGCAAAGTGGGGGGAGAATGTGGGAATTTTCCAATGTTATCCTGATGACAGTGATGAGACTGAGGATAGTCAAAAGCAACCACAACAACCCACTGATGAAGGTTCTGAGTCTGAATCTGAAACTGAATCGGGTGATTCAGAGGATTTCAAGAGTGCAAAAGCCTCTATGCGACCCTCTGAAAGCTCTGATCGAGAAGAATTGGAGGAACCATTGTTCACAATAGGTCGTTTTTCTCCCAAGAAGGAAGAGGAGAGTGTTGAAGACTTAAGGCTAATTCGTAGGTCACAGAGAGCCACAAAAGGCAAACCTCCAAAGAGATTTGCTGATGAATTTGCTACGATAGCAGTAACAGCTGTTAAAAGCTCCAAGAAGGTATTTGAACCTTCATGTTTCCAAGAAATCCAGGGTTTGGATTCAAAGGAAGCTGAGCCATGGTTAAATGCCATGAAGGCTGAGCTTGATTCCTTGGGAAGGAACAAAACATGGGAGCTAGTTCCAGTAGTTCCAGGAATGAAACTGCTTGGAAGCAAATGGGTCTTCAAAGCGAAGACTGATCAAAATGGCAAGATAGTCAGACACAAAGCCAGATTGGTAGCCAGAGGTTTTGCACAGGTACCAGGTGAAGACTATCACGAGACATACTCACCCACAGTGAGGTATGAAAGCATTAGGCTTATGCTCAAGCGAGCTGCAGAGGAAAATCTACACATTAGTCACCATGATATTAATACAGCTTTTCTGTACGGATCTCTAGATGAATCACTTTATATGCTTCCACCTGATGGCGTACAGGTAAAACAGGGATTTGTTTGTGCTCTGAAGAAATCCCTTTATGGTCTCAAACAAAGTGCACGGTGTTGGCACACAAAACTCACTGAAGTATTGTTTTCTCTAGGTTTTCAGCAAGGGAAAGCTGATCCATGTGTATTTGTCAAAGAGGAGGGGCAAAAGAAACTGTACTGTTTGTTTTATGTTGATGATTTATTATTCTTTTGGAAAGATGTCGCAATGTACAATAACGCCCTAGCTCAACTGAAAGAGCACTTTGACATGAAAGATCTTGGTGAGGTAAACAACTACCTATCTCTAGAAATAGAGAGAGATCAAGATGGTAACATTCTAGTACACCAGTCACGGAAAATTGCTGATGTGTTAAGCAAACTAAACCTGATGGATGCTAACCCTGTAGACACACCGATGACAACAGGTTATCAGGTAGATGACACTGAAGAAGCATTTTCTGACACTACACTGTACAGAAGTGTGCTAGGCAAGCTAAACTTCATTGCCAGATGTTCAAGACCAGACATTGCTGTTAGCTGTAATTTGCTAAGCAGACAAGTCAACAATCCTAGTGTCAAGGATTGGAAAGCTCTGAAACGCATAGCGCGGTATTTGAAAGGCACTATGCATTACAGACTGAGATTTAACAATCAGAAGTCTGGTGGTCTTGAGATATTTGCAGATGCAAGTTTTGGAAGTGACACTGCAGACAGGAAAAGTACGTCTGGAGTTTGCTACATGTACAATCAGGGTCTGTTTGATTGGTCATGCAAGAAGCAAACAACAGTTAGCTTAAGTACTTGTGAAGCTGAACTGAATGCACTGTCTTATTCACTTAAGGATTGTGAATGGTTGATACAATTGTGCAAAGATATGAAAATTCCTGTCAAATGTCCAATCCAGGTTTACCAGGACAACAAAGCATGTTTAGCTTTGCTGAAGTCTGAAGGTTGTAAGCAAAGCACAAAGCACTTGCAATTAAAATTGCAGCATGCTAGGGAATGTATTCAGAAGGGACTCGTAACGGTGTCCTATATGCCAGGTAATGAAATTCCTGCTGATGTATTGTCCAAGGTTGTATCAAGGGATCAACACTGTACCTATGTGCAGAAGTTGGGTTTGTACTGATATTGTACGAACACGCTGCCCAGTGATGTTCACAGAAAGGGGGAGGATGTTGGTTTCTGCTTTCCTTCACTGTGCAGCGAAAGGGCTTGTCACGAGACAGGTGTTTACATTCCACAGTCTGTACTGTTGGAGTTTCTCACGGGAAAGGGAGACTGGATGTGACGTACACTGGTTTCCTGTTTTTCTCTGTGTGATTCTCTCCAAGCTGTCGAGGAGAGAGGATGCTTTTTCTGCTCCGGCAGAGGCAAGATGTCTTTCTGTAATATAACTGCTTTGAACTGTAAATAAAGCAATATAGAGTATGTAGTACGTACTCCTCATCCTTCCGCTGGGCACGGGACTCTGCTTTACACCAACAGTAACATGGGGATTAGCAGCTGATAAAAGTTTGGGGGCTCTGCTGTTTGGGGCTTCCATCTTGTTCCACCTGGTGTCAGGTGGGAGTCCTGCCACGACAGTCTTCAAGAAAGACCAAGCCTACTGGCTGCTGTTTTGCTCTGGTATTCCTGGCTGGTGTTCTTGTTTTTTGTCCAAAGGAGCCCTCAGATTTCTCCATTAACAAAACATGCCTAAAGCCTTCAAAATGTGCACTTTCCTGCATTTTTCAGCTCAGCAATGCGTAGTCCCAGGAGAGGCAGGAACAGCGGGTCTTCCTGTTCCTCCCTCAGTTGAGATCTGGCTGGATGCAGACCTGAGAGCCACCTCTCAATATCTGGAGGGCTGACCCATGGAAGAGGGAGCCAGCTTGTTTTCTCCTGCCCTAGAGGGGAGCACCCAGAAGAAGGGACCCAGAGGACCAGAAAGCAGTTTCTTCTGACGGGAAGAGCAGCAGAATCCCTTGGGAGATGGTGGACTCTCCTTCCTTGGAGGTTTTTCAGCAGAGGTTGGATGCTTTGGCTGAGATTCCTGCCTTGCAGGGGGGTTGGAATAGATGACCCTTAGGGCTCCCTTCTATCCCTCCAATTCTAGGATGAGGTTCCTTGCTTCCTGCAAACCCCTTTTCCCTGCAACCTCTTCCTCCAGTTTCTGGCCAAGGGAGGGAGCAGATCATAGACCAACCAAGAGCGTCTCCTCAAAATGAGCATCTCTGGGATTCTGCAACGCAGGAGAGAAAAGGCAGAGAGGACTGAGCAGGGCCGACTCAGCTTTGCTAGGGTTAAAGGAAAATGAGCTGCATTCCTAGAGAAGACAGGTAGTAAATGGGGCCAGGTCCTCCAAAGGAAAAGCCCCTCCCTCCCCTTCCTGTAAGGGGGGGCGGGGTTGCTTTCAGCTATTGCAAATGCTGCATTGCTCTCTTCCAAGGGGATCTGGTGAGTCTCCCCCCCCTAGGGTGCAGTGGGGAGAAGGTGGGGGTCCCAGGGATGCAGGAGAGGGTGGCTCATGTGGGGGGAAGCCCCAGGGAGCAGGGGGTCCTGCCAGGGAGGGACGATGTCGCAGGAACTCTCTCCTTCCTTTAGATATTTTGTGGGGACGCGAGGGGAGGAGGTTACCGCCCCCCTTCCAGAAAAAAAATTATTCAGAGCCCCCTGGGAAATCTAGCGGATAGAAATCTAGCTTCTTTAAATAAGGCTATCAATAGGACTTCTGCTGTGTGTGACACAGGTCAGCGTCATTGCACAACAGAGGAAACACGTATGATTGGTTGCTCCAAAACCTCTTTGTCTGTTTCGCTTCTTTCTTTCTGCTTCTACCGCCCCCTTATTGGCAGAGGAGGCCAGCCAAGCAGATCAAGCCAAGCTTTATGAGGAGCTGGGTATGTTTACATGGAAAAGAGAGGAGACAGAGAGGAGATAGGAGAGCCATGTCACCTGGGCGTAGGATTCCAACCCATGGCTTCAAGCCACAAGAAAGGAGATTCGGACTCAACACACCTAGTCATTTTTCACGAGGCACCAATGACTCCCTTGTCAATCAGTTCTGACTTCAGACATTGACTGGAAGGAAGGAGCAACCAGGCTGAGTCCCCTCACATTAATCTCTTCGCTTGCCTCCACATTTCCACAATCTCCCTTCTAGAGGCCTACATCATCTCCTCCTCCTTTTTAGAAAGATAGCTCAGAGTCTGGGCTGTGGTGCAGTCCTACCCTGGTTCCCAGCAAGACTCATCCATGCTTGCTCAGGGAACCTTTTTCTTCTCCTGATTTTGTACAACCTTTGTGACAGAACAATGTATTTGCTTTGTAGGATTTGCTAGAGCTTTTCATTACGACAGACAGAATTTGGCAGAAGAACAAAGGGTTCCTTCCGATCTCTCAGAGGCTTCCTGAGAGCACAGATGGATGAGCAAGACTCAGCTGGCCCTCGAGCAGAAAGAGGCCATGCCATCCAAACTGGGAGCAGTGGAGGATTCTGGGAAAACTCTGCTCAGAAGATCCTGGGTGAGGAGGACACCCTCTCCTCAGAGGGGCAGAGCCAGCAGTTGAGGCAGTTCTGCTGCCAGGAGTCCCACGGACCCCGAGAGGTTTGCAGCCGAATCTACCACTTTTGCCACCAGTGGCTGAAGCCGGAAAGGCACACAAAAGCTGAGATGCTGGACCTGGTGATCTTGGAGCAGTTCCTGGCTGTCCTTCCACCAGATATGGAGAGCTGGGTGAGGGAATGTGGAGCAGAGACCAGTTCCCAGGCGGTGGCCCTGGCTGAAGGTTTCCTCCTGAGTCAGGCAGAGGAGAGGAAGCAGGTGAGAGAGACGTTCCTCTGGATACTCCCAAGGGGCTCCAAACAGGGTGGAGAACAATCAAAATTGGTCTGCTGATGGCCCATCCTTTTTCTGGGAATGAGATCTAACACCCTTGAACCTTCTGTCTTTGTCATTCTCTTTCTTATATTTCTCACCATTCATTTACAGTTTTGAATTTTTCTTGTTCTTTCAGAAAAGGGATCATTTTGTAGAAATGGACCTGGATTCCTGTGAGGCAGATGAAAGAATGAAGCCAGCAAGATCTCCATATTTATCTTTTCATGGGGGCAGAAGTGAAACAGCTGCTGTGGTACCAGATCAGGTCAGGGGAAGCTGTCTTGTGGGGCAGAGGCCGAGGGATGGAGCAATGTCATGGACTGGTTGGGCACAGAGGAATGGTGGGAGGAAGCAGCCAGGGAACCAGGAAGGGAAGACGACTCAGAGCCCAAGGAGTGAAGGTGGAGGAAGGATGGGCGGTCAGAGGGAGAAGAGAAGCCTGGGAAGAGGAGGTGTCAGAAGCTGCAGGGGTAACAGGGCTTAGTGAGCTGGGAGACTCTGTGGCAGAATGCAGTGCAGGATCAGAGGCAGAAGAGGGAGGAGGCAAGTGGGAGAGGAAGATCGAGAGGCAGAGGTGAGTCAGGAGAAGGAGGAGACACCGGGGGCTCCCTCTCCTTCTGCCAGAAGCCCCCCTCCCTGCTTGTCTCTCAGAGCCAGGAGAGGTCTGACAATGGAGGAGCAAAGGCAGGCTGCACACTGGCGCACTGTTGGATTGCTTGCCAGAAACCCCAGAGAGAAGGGGACTTAGAAAGCTGTGGGGAGCCAGGGGCCTTCACTCTCAGCAGCTGATTTCATGAAGGAAGACCCTGACTCAATACTGATCCGGAGCAGAATTCCAATGTATAGTTAGCAGAGTAAAAACCTAAACATGTTACAGGATTCCCAAAAATAGACCAGAGGCAATTGTATTTCATCCAGCAGAGCTTTACTGCTATTGAAGGCAAATGATCATAATGGTCACAAATCCAAAACATTCAGGATTGGTCTTGTCCATAAGAAATCCAGTTGCAGCAGACTTAACCTAAACTTACCTAAACTTATTAAAAGTCTAAACCTTAACACATACCATGTACAGAACACCATCAGGAAGAGAGATAGAAATATAGAAAGAGAAAGTGAAACCCAGTCTCCTTCTGGCCTCTTCTTATAGTCAGCATGACCTTGACAGAAGACTTGACAGAACCACACTAAACTTCCACCGAGACAACTAGTCCATTAATTGATAGACAATGCAAATTGACAGACCCACACAGCCAAGTCTGTGAATATCGTGTTCTTGCTGATAAAGAGTAAACTCCAGCTGTGAACTGTGGGATTTCCTGCCCAGATAACTCTGTGACACCAGCCTTCTGAATATCGCCTGTAGGATTCATCTGTAGTTGCAGTTTTCATTGAATCCTAGAGTTGAAAGGGACCCCAAGGGTCATCAAGTCCCACCCCCTGCATTGCAGGAGTCTCAGCTAGATAATCCAAGACAGATGGCCATCCAAACTAGGCTTCTTGTATTTCTGTATTTATAACTGAATGCTAAAATAGGCTTCTAAGCAGCAGACAGACGAGAACAAATAATTTCCAGGATTCACCTAGCCAGCCCCATCCGCTGCAAAATGGGGCCTGCCCCCACTCCTCCCCCTCTCCATGCCCCCATTAACCCCTGGAATTTCGCTCTAGGTCATTGGGAGGGAACCTCCCCAGAACAACTCACGAGGAGAGCAGAAAGTGGTTCCTTCCATCGGGGAAAGTGGAATGCTTGCGTAGGCAGAATAACGTAAACATAAGCTGGAGTACCACCTATTTGCAAAAAGACGAATACCCACACTTAAAATGCAGAATAAATGAATTCAATTAAAGCGTTAAAATAGGTACCCATAATAAACATGTGCAGCAAGGCAATCCTATTGAAATAACAGAGCAATTAACAGGAAGGAAAGAACAGAGCATTGTGTAGCAGATCATATTTCTGCTGTCTCAGAGGAGGACATTTCCCTTTTTCTTTTAGGGTCCAGTGTGCTTTGAAGATGTTGCTGTTCGTTTCACGGACGAGGAGTGGGCGTTGCTGGATCCTGACCAGAGAGCTCTGCATAAGGACGTCATGGAGGAAAATCGGGGGATCGTGGCCTCTCTTGGTAAGCCTCCGTGTGGGATCGTCATATCTGCCAGGAAATTCAAGAAATACCTCTATGTGACAAACCTCATATATTTTCACAGAGCTCAACAGCGCCCCCTACAACACCTGGGAACTTAACACCCCCATAAGAAATAGGAAATTACAGTTTTTTCTGTGAACAATCTTCCTCCAATTCTGCCTCCTTCTACCACAGTTGGGCTGATCTGAACTGCCCAGGCATCTTAAATGTCAGCTTCAGAGTTGTTAGGAAAGATAAGTAGCTTCTGTCAGGTTTTCTGTTTTTGTTTTTGCTGCTGTCAGTCTTGGGTTGACCAAAGAGACAAATGACACTGGAGATGGAGGGGATGCCATGACTGGGCCAAACAACATCTGCCCCAGAGAGGAGCCTGGCTGATTGAATCTCAGGTAGTACTAGCAGTGATAATAATAGCAATAATAATAATTTTTATTTATACGCTGACCATCTGGCTGGGTTGCTCCAGCCAACCTGGGAAGCTTCCAACACATATACAGTCGCATTTCTGGTTGCGAATGGGATCCGTTCTGGAGGTCCGGCCAGATCCCGAAGTTTTTGTAAGCCGAGGATCACTGTTCTGTGCCTGCGCATGGATTTGCCGCTTTCATAAGCTGAAGTTTACGTAACCAGAGCTTTACGTGACCTGAGGTGCTACGGTATATATATGAAACAGTAATAATAACAACAATATAATCTAATGTAAAAAGTACAAAAAAATTTAAATGAGTAACTTACTTCAAACAAAGCAACATTCAACAATTGATTAGAATCCAATAATAAATACACTGGTTTATTACAAATAACAAAGGTAATAAACACACAGCCAACTGCCTTCTCTACAACAAATTTAGTGAGCATTATTTCCTAACTGGGGGCTCCATTTGTTCCTGAGGCTCTAATCCCTTTTTCTCTCCATTGCAGATTGTGATGAATTGGAAAGCAAGAACAAAGAAGAAAACAACACAATCTGCAGAGTGGAGAAGGCACGTAAAAAATTGGAATGTGGAAAGAGCTGCAGTCAGAGCTCCCATTCCACTTCCCATAAACGAAATCTCATTGGAAAAAAACCTATCGGTGCGTGGAATGTGGAAAGAGCTTCAGTAGGAGCGACCATCTCAATACCCATCAAAGAATTCATGCAGGGGAGAAACCCTATCAGTGTGTGGAATGTGGAAAGAGCTTCAGTAGCAGCTCCGATCTCACTAAACATAAAAGAATTCATACAGGGGAGAAACCCTATCAGTGTGTGGAATGTGGAAAGAGCTTCAGTCAGAGCCACAGTCTCACTTCCCATCAAAGAATTCATACAGGGGAGAAACCCTATCAGTGCATGGAATGTGGAAAGAGCTTCAGGAAGAACTCCGATCTCACTAGGCATCAAAGAATTCATACAGGGGAGAAACCCTATCAGTGCATGGAATGTGGGAAGAGCTTCAGGAAGAACTCCGATCTTACTAAGCATCAAAGAATTCATACAGGGGAGAAACCCTATCAGTGCGTGGAATGTGGAAAGAGCTTCACTGATAGCTCCTCTCTCACTAGGCATCAGAGAATTCATACAGGGGAGAAACCCTATCAATGTATGAAATGTGGAAAGAGCTTCGTTCAAAGCCGCAGTCTCACTTCCCATCAAAGAATTCATGCAGGGGAGAAACCCTATCAGTGTGTGGAATGTGGAAAGAGCTTCAGGAAGAGCTCCGATCGCACTAGGCATCAGAGAATTCATACAGGGGAGAAACCCTATCAGTGCATGGAATGTGGAAAGAGCCTCAGTACGAGCTCCAGTCTCGCCATCCATCAAAAAATTCATACAGGGGAGAAACCATATAATTGCTTTGAATGTGGGAAGAGCTTCAGGAAGAGCTGTAATCTCACTTCCCATCAAACAATTCATACAGGGGGAAAACCATATCAGTGTGTGGAATGTGGAAAGAGCTTCGCTCATATCTACAAACTCACTTCCCATCAAAGAATTCATAGAGGGGAGAATCCATATAAATGCTTTGAATGTGGGAAGAGCTTCACTCATAACTCCTCTCTCACTTCCCATCAAAGAATTCATACAGGGGAGAATCAGGGAATTGTAGAATTGTGGAGCTGGAAGTGACCCTGGTGCAATCTATTCAACCCCATGTGATGCAGGAATAGCAAGTAAAGCATCCATGGCAGATGACTATCCAACTTCACTTGAAAACCTCAAAGGATGGAAATTCCAGCACTCCCAAGGGAGTCCAATCCACTAACAGCTTTTGCTGTCAAAAAGTTCTTCCGCATGTTTAGTCAGTCTTGTTTTTTAAAAATAAAAAACTTGATGCCATTGATTTGTGTCCTACCCTGTGTAGTAGGAAAAAACGAGCTAAAAATGATACAACAAAGAAAAATCTTTCCTTCCCCGGAATTAAAATAATTAACAAAAAAATCAGAAAGCATTCCTTGACTTCCTATCCTCTCTTTCCATGGTTCCTTTTAACCCCAATTTGTTTATTCCGATGCTCTGGAATGCCTCTCAAACGTAGTGTTGTGTCATTTTGTTTTAATTCCAGAAGTGCAATATTATTGATTATATCCTCCTGAGTTTCTCTTACTGTGGCGAGCTCTGTTTTCATTCTATCTTGATCCCTTTTCATTTCTCAATTCTCTTCTTTCTTTCTCTTAACTGTCTCCTCTAAAGCTTGGACTGGTTTTTCCATACCATTAGTTTTCCTGGATAGTGTTTTGATTTCTGTTGTCAATTTGCCCATCTTTTTGGTGTTATTTTGTAAATCTTTTTCTAATTCCACCAGGATCTCTGCTATATTGTGTCGGATTCTCAGCCGCAGTCAGAGGTAACTGGCCATTCTCCAGGCATTCGGCTTGAGATCCTAGTTGACCTTCCCGTCTGCATCTCCCGGCAGGATACTGGCAAGGTCTCTATCGGCGATCCCACTCAACGTGAGAGGGACACACCCCTCCTCCCTCCTCCCTGCTTCCCTCAGGGAGGGGAAAGAGTCAGACAGAAATCTATTTACATCGCTTTATTTCTGTCATTCCAGCAGTACAGAGAAACGTGTCTGCACTCTCCAGACTCCAGCAGTAGAGAGAGAAAACTCCACCCCTGTACTTCCAGTACAGGTCAGATGACACTCTGAGCTAACATCCGGTGCTCAGTACAGTGACTCACCTCTCCTGGCCTGCACTCCTCCTGCGAGAACTTAGTTCCCTCTGCCTCTCTGCCCTGAGCCTCTGCAGCTCAGGAGAGGCTGGAGGGTTACCGGACCCAGAGGCAACCCCAGCTTCCTCTGACGGGGCTGAGAGTGGAGCACCTGCAGGCAATGGGTCCTCCATCACCTCCGGAGCCAGAGCAGACTCAGCTGGTGCCTGCACCTGAGGATCCAGCACAGGTGAGGACCCTTCAGGCTCAAGCCCCAGCCCCGGCTCAGCTGGTCCTGGAGGTGGGGACTCCTGTGCAGGCTGGGATTCCTCAGGTTCAGCCTCCGAGTCCGAATCCCAGGCCATCACACTGCTTAACAAACTCAGTAGCACAGCTTTTTGGCTAAACTATTTATTTACATATAAAACACTCGGAGCATTCTGACTCAGCGCCTTCCTCTTTCTCACCAGACAGCAAAGAGAGAAAGAACAAAGGACAATAGTCCCACATCATGGAACATTGTAATACCAACATCCTGTCTCTGACACTTCCCACTATGTGGAATGAAAACATACATGACATAAAACAATCCCATGACTGCAAGCACGGAGCAAGAATCCTAACATTCTCCCCTGATTCGTGTACCGTGTTGTAATCATCAGTGTAACTGCAACAACCATACAGATGTCATACACACAGTATACCCGTGTATCACCCGTTCCACCCTTGGAACTACCTGCAACTGGCCTGGCCTTGGGCCTTACCATCTTGCACTTCTGACTAGTCTTGGCATCATAGCTCTCCTGACTATCAAGAAGTTTCACACCTTGCTTCGTCAGGACTCAAACCCTAGCCTCGTTCCTCTCTGAGGAAACTGTGTCCACCCTTACAGCCTTTCGGCGTGGTTTACTATCCTTTGAGGACAAACCCTGTGCCCTTTCAAGACTTCGGGTTCCAAGACCTGTGTCGAGCTAGTAGCCACAGCTAAATCTGCAACAGCTGTGTTAGCAAACTCACGCACATACCTGGTGGTAGCTGTCTCAGATCTGCGCATCAGGCGCATGTCCTTCACTGTATCAGTGGAACTCACCTCACTTTGAGCAACAGCAATAGACTCAGTATCTGAGTCTGAAGCAATGGGGTAGCTTTGGAAAATACACACATTTCCCTCCCACTTTGCACTGCACTCAACATCCCTAGTGAATAAGATGACCTTGGTATGACCCTGATGGTTTCTCTTTGGCTTTCTATGAATGTTGTTGTTGTTGTTTAGTCGTTTAGTCGTGTCCGACTCTTCATGACCCCATGGACCAGAGCACGCCAGGCACTTCCTTCTTCCACTGCCTCCCGCAGTGGTAGCTTCAAGAACGCTGTCCCACCACCTCGTCCTCTGTCGTCCCCTTCTCCTTGTGCCCTCCATCTTTCCCAATGTCAGGGGCTTTTCCAGGGAGTCTTCTCTTCTCATGAGGTGACCAAAGTCTTGGAGCCTCAGCTTCACGATCTGTCCTTCCAGTGATCACTCAGGGCTGATTTCCTTAAGAATGCATAAGTTTGATCTTCTTGCAGTCCATGGGACTCTCAAGTCTCCTCCAACACCATAATTCAAAAGCATCAATGCTTCAGCGATCAGCCTTCTTTATACTCCAACTCTTACTTCCATACATCACTACTGGGAACGACATAGCTTTAACTATACGGACCTTTGTTGGCAAGGTGATGTCTCTGCTTTTTAAGATGCTGTCTAGGTTTGTCATTGCTTTTCTCCCAAGGAGCAGGCGTCTTTTAATTTTGTGGCTGCTGTCACCATCTGCAGTGATCATGGAGCCCAAGAAGGTAAAATCTCTCACTGCCTCCATTTCTTCCCCTTCTATTTGCCAGGAGGTGATGGGACCAGTGGCCATGATCTTCGTTTTTTTGATGTTGAGCTTCAGACCATATTTTGCGCTCTCCTCCTTCACCCTCATTAAAAGGTTCTTTCATTCCTCCTCACTTTCTGCCATCAAGGTTGTGTCATCTGCATATCTGAGGTTGTTGATATTTCTTCCGGCAATCTTAATTCCGGCTTGGGATTCATCCAGCCCAGCCTTTCGCATGATGAATTCTGCATATAAGTTAAATAAGCAGGGAGACAATATACAGCCTTGCCGTACTCCTTTCCCAATTTTGAACCAATCAGTTTTTCCATATCCAGTTCTAACTGTAGCTTCTTGTCCCACAGAAATGGATCTGGATTCCTGTGAGGCAGATGAAAGAATGAAGCCAACAAGACCTCCATATTTATCTTTTCATGGGAGCAGAAGTGAAACAGCGGCTGTGGCACCAGATCAGGTCAGGGGAAGCTGCCTTGTGGGGACAGAGGCCGAGGGATGGAGCAGTGTCATGGACTGGTTGGGCACAGAGAAATGGTGGGAGGAAGCAGCCTGGGAACCAGGAAACAAAGACGTCTCAGAGCCCAAGGAGTGGAGGTGGAGGAAGGATGAGCGGTCAGAGGGAGAAGACTGGCAAGAGGAGGTGTCAGAAGCTGAAGGGGTAACAAGGCTTAGTGAGCTGGGAGACTCTGTGGCAGAATGCAGTCCAGAATCAGAGGCAGAAGAGGAAGGAGGCAAGTGGGAGAGGAAGGTCGAGAGTCAGAGGTGAGTCCGGAGAAGGAGGAGCCACTGGGGGCTCCCTCTCCTTCTGCCAGAAGCAACTCTCCCTGCTTGTCTCTCAGAGCCAGGAAACGTCTGACAACGGAGGAGCAAAGGCAGGCTGCACTCTTGCGCACTTTTCAGTCGCTTGCCAGAAACCCCAGAGAGGAGGGGACCTGGAAAGCTGTGGGCAGCCAGGGGCCTTCACTCTCGGCAACTGATTTAGTTAAGGAAGATGCTCAGGGATTGAGTTGTTGTTCTCATAAGGCCTGAAACTCAGCCAAGTCTGTGAATATTGTGTTCTTGCTGATAAAGAGTAAACTCCAGCTGTGAAGTGTGGGATTTCCTGCCCGTATAGCTCTGTCATACCAGCCTTCTGAATGTTGCCAGGGTTGGCAAACTAGCCCCCTCGGGAGAAGCTGGCCTCTCTCCCAGCTCCCGGAGCTTCTTACCGGTGATCTCCTCTGGCTGGTATCCCCACAGTCCAGGGAAATCTTGATAGGCGACATTTCCCAGCGTGGAAAATGCACACCCCCTCCATCCTTGCATACCAGCAAGAGAAAGGAGATAGTCAGAAAGCTATTTACATCCTTTTATTTCTGACTGTTCAGTTGTACAGAAAACATGTCCGATCAGTTCAATCTCCTCCTAGCAAGTGACTCAAACTTCCTTTACAAACGCAACAGGAAGGTCTCATATTGCACTGAGAACAAAGCTTTGAGAAAGCAAGAATAAAGGAGACCACAACACAATCTGCAGAGTGGAGAAGGCGCGTAAAAATTTGGAGTGTGGAAAGAGCTGCAGTCAGAGCTCCCATTCCACTTCCCATAAACGAAATCTCATTGGAAAGAAACCCTATCAGCACATTGCATGTGGAAAGATGTTCAGTACAAGGTCCTCTCTCACTTCCCATCAAAGAATTCATACAGGGGAGAAACCCTATCAGTGTGTGGAATGTGGAAAGAGCTTCAGTAGGAGTTTCAATCTCACTAAACATCAAAGAATTCATACAGGAGAGAAACCCTATCAGTCCGTGGAATGTGGAAAGAGCTTCAGTAGGAGCGACCATCTCAATACCCATCAAAGAATTCATACAGGGGAGAAACCCTATCAGTGTGTGGAATGTGGAAAGAACTTCACTAATAGCTCCCATCTCACTTCCCATCAAAGAATTCATACAGGGGAGAAACCCTATCAGTGCATGGAATGTGGAAAGAGCTTCACTGATAGCTCCTCTCTCACTTCCCATCAAAGAATTCATACAGGGGAGAAACCCTATCAGTGCGTGGAATGTGGAAAGAGCTTCACTGATAGCTCCTCTCTCACTAGGCATCAGAGAATTCATACAGGGGAGAAACCCTATCAGTGCGTGGAATGTGGAAAGAGCTTCAGGAGGAGCTCCTCTCTCACTAAGCATCAAAGAATTCATACAGGGGAGAAACCCTATCAGTGCGTGGAATGTGGAAAGAGCTTCAGGAGGAGCTCCAATCTCACTAAGCATCAAAGAATTCATACAGGGGAGAAACCCTATCAGTGCGTGGAATGTGAAAAGAGCTTCACTCATAACTCCTCTCTCACTTCCCATTAAAGAATTCATAAATTGGAGAAACCCTATCAGTGTGTGGAATGTGGAAAGAGTTTCATCCAGAGAGCTCATCTGAATACCCATCACACAGGGGAGAATTCACACAGGGGAGAAACAATATAAATGTTTTGAATGTGGAAAGAGCTTTAGTAAGAGCTGTAATCTCACTTCCCATCAAAGAATTCACACAGGGGAGAAAAGCTATCAGAGCATGGAATGTGGAAAGAGCTTCACTCATATCTCCAAACTCACTTCCCATCAAAGAACTCATACAGGGGAGAATCACGAAATTGTAGAATTGTGGAGCTGGAAGTGAACCCTGGTGCAATCTATTCCACCCCATGTGATGCAGGCATAGCAAGTAAAGCATCCATGACAGATGACCATCCAACTTCACTTGAAAACCTCAAAGGATGGAAATTCCCGCACTCCCAAGGGATCCTATCCACTAACAGCTCTTGCTGTCAAAAAGTTCTTCCGCATCTTTAGTCAGTCTTGTTTTTTTTAAAAAAAACTTGAAGGCATTGGTTGGTGTCCTTCCCTATGTTTGGCGGCTCCCAATTGAGTGTTAAAACAATACAGCATTAAATATTAAAACTATTATTAAACTATTAAAAATAGCTATGTGCGCAAAGAAGGGCTTTCTCTCCCCGCCCCCCAGTCCTGAATCTTCCATCACTCAGCTTCATTGGAAGCCTGGGACTTCTCTGGCCACTTTCTCCAGGCCAGGCACAATTTCACAAACTTCCATCATGTTGCCTCTTCCTCATTGCTCTAAACCAGCCTTTCTCCACCTGTGGGTCCTCAGATGTTGTTGGACTACAACTCCCATCACCCCTAGCTAGCAAGGCCAGAGCTCAGGGATGATGGGAGTTTTAGTCCAACAACATCTAGGGACCCACAGGTTGAGAACCGCTGCCTAAACTAAGAAGTCCCAAAACCTCCTGCAACCTTTCCAAATATGGGAAGTCATTGCCGTGTCTCTCGGATAATTTTCTTCACCCCTTTCTGTACCTTTTCCAACTTTGCAACCTCGTTTTCGAGGGGAGGCAACCGGATCTGTACGCCCTACAGCACCGCAAAGTAATAGCGTCCCCTTTATTTCCCACCCGTTTCCTAATTAATCCTGGCATGGACTGCGGAGCTCATACCTTTGATCCAGTCACTCTGTTTGGATAAGAAACAGATGAGAAGTGCACTTACGGCAAGTGCAGAACCCAAAGAAAAACAATATAAACTCTACCAGTTCCTTGGTGCAGATGGCCTACTGAGTTGACCCAGGAAAGTTCTGGGTGGGGCTGGGCTTTTCCTGTTTTTCATAGCTTCTCTGCTTACACAAAGGAGACTGAACAACTGGCAGACAGTCTTCATGAGTCCAATTCTGGCCTGCATTAACAGAAGTGCAGTGTCCAAGGGAAGTCATAGTACTGATCTATTCTGTCCTGGTCAAACCCCACCTAGAGTCCTGGTTCCCATTCTGGGCACCCCAGTTGAAGAAGGGTATGGAGAAGCTGGGGGTGCTTAGCCTGGGAAGGAGGAGACTGAGACAGGATCTGAGAGTCATCTTCAAATCTCTCTAGAGCTGCCCCATGGAAGATGGAGCAAGCTTGTTTTCTCCAGTGTGGTGTAGTGGTTAAGAGCGGTAGACTCGTAATCTGGTGAACCAGGTTCGCTTCCCCGCTCCTCCACATGCAGCTGCTGGGTGACCTTGGGCTAGTCACACTTCTCTGAAGTCTCTCAGCCCCACTCACCTCACAGTGTTTGTTGTGGGGGAGGAAGGGAAAGGAGAATGTTAGCAGCTTTGAGACTCCTTAGGGTAGTGATAAAGCGGGATGTCAAATCCAAACTCCTCCTCCTCCTCCTTCTTCTTCCTGCTCTGGAGAGTAGGACACGAACCAGTGGCTTCAAGTTATAAGAAAAGTGATTGCAACTAAACATCAAGAAGAACGTCCTGATAGTAAGAGCTGCTTGACAGTGCAAAGGTGGTGGGCTCTCCTTCCTTGAAGGCTCTCCGATTCTGACTCCAGTCCTACCTCGGAGCCACTTCCTTTGTGGGATTTGTCAGCCCCTCTGAGGTCCCCCCAGGGCACCTGCTCAGCTGAGAGGAGGCTGTCATAGCACAGGTAGCAAATCAGCTGTTGCTCCGTCCCTTGAGGGATTCCCCGCCTCATTTAATTGGCCAAATATTCCAAAAGGGCATCACCGCCACTATAGAAACCCTCTCACCCCCGGCAGCAGCAATGAGGTGGTACAGCATTCAGGTGCTAAGAGTGTGTCCCTGCTTTGGGAGGGGGAACACAGCCCCCCAGCAAAGTTTGGAGGACGAGCCAAGAGGTATAGCCGGACACTGGAAGGCAAAATGTTGCAGGAATTTATGTATAGGGTGGGGTTTTTTGGGGGGGGGGGTTGCCACTGCAGTAGATATCATGCACATGCAGCCCATTACCAAAATCAGCATGATCACTTTTGTGACTTTTGTGACTTGTCCTCACAAAACACTTCATCACAGTTTCTTCCTATCTGGTCAAAGGGCCTCTGCTGCATGATACCAAAAGTAAGAATTCACTGATAAATGTATCTATGTACTGGCTCACTGGGGAAACTTCAGAAATTCATATAGACATGTGAGCTCAGCTACTCAGCAGCCCCTCAGCCCCTCTGCCTGTGGGATAAGCAGCTAATAAAAGTTTGGATTCTCTTTTGATCAGGGATTCCATCTTGCTTCGTCTTGTGGCAGGTGGCTGACCCATGGAAGAGGGAGCCAGCTTTTTTTCTCCTGCCCTAGAGGGGAGCACACAGAAGAAGGGACCCAGAGGACCAGAAAGCAGTTTCTGCTGCCTAAACAGCAGGAAGAACATTCTGACAGGAAGAGCAGCAGAATCCCTTGGGAGATGGCGGACTCTCCTTCCTTGGAGGTTTTTCAGCAGAGGTTGGATGCTTTGGCTGAGATTCCTGCCTTGCAGGGGGGCTGGAATAGATGACCCTTAGGGCTCCCCTCTATCCCTCCCATTCTAGGATGAGGTTCCTTGCTTCCTTCAAACCCCTTTTCCCTGCAGCCTCTTCCTCCAGTTTCTAGCCAAGTGAGGGAGCAGATCGCAGACCAACCAAGAGCGTCCCCTCAAAATGAGCATCTCTGGGATTGTGCCATGCAGGAGAGAAAAGGCAGAGAGGACTGAGCAGGATGGACTCGGCTTTGCAAGGTGTAGCGTTTGCTCCTTGGATGGGGCAAGGAAAGGGTTAAAATGGGTGTGATGTGATTGGCCAGTGAGAATGCAAGGGGGGATTAAAAGATAGAGTGGGAGGTTTGAAAAGTCAGTTGAGGTTTGGGAGTTGCGAGTTTGTCAGTTGGGAGAAGGAAGAGGGTTGGTTGAGTTGTATTGTGAGAGAGTGAGAGGAATTGTTAGGGAGTTAGAGAGATAATTGGGAATACTTCAGTTTGAAGTTGTTAGGAACTAATATATAAGAAACTGACAAGAGAAAAAAAACCCGAAACCATACGCTTATTCCTGCACTTAAAAATAAACTTGATTATTTGTTTATGTTAACAACTGTCTGGACTCTGTGTGTCCCCGTGAGAAGCGGGGTGGTGGCAGCGAGAAGAGCAACCACAGTGGTGGCACAGGGTCAATAGACCATGAAACGTCCGGGGCACTGTGTGATCGCCACACAAGGGTTAAGGGAAACGGAACTGCATTCCTAGAGAGGACAGGAAGTAAAGCGGGCCAGGTCCTCCAGAGGAAAAGCCCCTCCCTCCACTTCCTGCAAGGGGGGGGCGGGGTTGCTTTCTGCTATTGCAAAGGCTGCCTTGTTCTCTTCCACGGGGATCTGGTGAGTCTCTTCCTCCCCCCCCCAAGGGTGCAGTGGGGAGAAGGTGGGGGTCCCAGGGATGCAGCAGGGGAGGGTGGCTCATGGGGGGGGAAAGCCCCTGGGAGCAGGGGGTCCTGCCAGGGAGGGGCGAGGTGGCAGGAACTGTCTCCTTCCTTTAGATCTTTTGTGGGGGGGAGGGGAGGTTCCCGCCGCCCTTCCAGAAAAAAATTATTCAGAGCCCCCTGGGAAATCTAGCTTCTGTAAATAAGGCTATCAGTAGGACTTCTGCTGTGTGTGACACGGGTCAGCGTCATTGCACAACAGAGGAAACATGTGTGAATGGTTGCTCCCAAACCTCTTCCTTTGTTTCCCTTCTTTCTTTCTGCTTCTACCGCCCCCTTATTGGCAGAGGAGGCCAGCCAAGCAGATCAAGCCAAGCTTTATGAGGAGCTGGGTATGTTGAGTTGGAGAAGAGGAGACAGAGAGGAGATTGGAGAGCCATCTCACCTGGGGGTAGGATTCCAACCAATGGCTTCAAGCTACAAGAAAGGAGATTCGGACTCAACACACCTAGTCATTTTTCACGAGGCACCAATGACTCCCTTGTCAATCAGTTCTGACTTCATGCATTGACTGGAAGGAAGGAGCAACCAGGCTGAGTCCCCTCGCATTAATCTCTTCGTTTGCCTCCACATTTCCACAATCTCCCTTCTAGAGGCCTACATCATCTCCTCCTCCACCTCCTCCTCCTTTTTAGAAAGATAGCTCAGAGTCTGGGCTGTGGTGCACTCCTACCCTGGTTCCCAGCAAGACTCATCCATGTTTCCTCAGGGAACCTTTTTCTACTCCTGATTTTGTACAGCTTTTGTAACAGAACAATGTATTTGCTTTGTAGGATTTGCTAGAGCTTCTCATTCAGACAGACAGAACTTGGCAGAAGACCAAAGGGTTCCTTCCGATCTCTCAGAGGCTTCCTGAGAGCACAGATGGATGAACAAGATTCAGCTGGCCCTAGAGCAGGAAGAGGCCATGCAATCCAAACTGGGAGCAGTGGGGGATTCTGGGAAAACTCTGTGCAGAAGATCCTGGGTGAGGAGGACACCCTGCGCTCAGAGGTGCAGAGCCAGCAGTTGAGGCAGTTCTGCTGCCAGGGGGCCAAAGGCCCCCGAGAGGTTTGCAGCCGACTCTACCACCTTTGCCATCAGTGGCTGAAGCCCGAAAGGCACACGAAAGCTGAGATGCTGGACCTGGTGATCTTGGAGCAGTTCCTGGCTGTCCTTCCACCAGAGATGGAGAGCTGGGTGAGGGACTGTGGAGCGGAGACCAGTTCCCAGGCGGTGGCCCTGGCCGAAGGTTTCCTCCTGAGTCAGGCAGAGGAGAGAAAGCAGGCAGAGAGAAAGCAGGTGAGAGAGACCTTCCTCTGGATACTCCCAAGGGGCTGCAAACAGGACGGAGACCATCCCATAATGGTCTGCTTGTGGCCCATCCTTTTTCTGGGAATGAGATCTAACACCCTTAAAGTTTCTGTCTTTGTCGTTCTCTTTTTAATATTTCTCATCATTCATTTACTGTTTTGACTCCTTGTTGTTCTTTCAGAAAAGGGATCATTTTGGAGAAATGGACCTGGAGTCCTGTGAGGCAGATGAAAGAATGAAGCCAACAAGACCTCCATATTTATCTTTTCATGGGGGCAGAAGGGAAGCAGCGGTTGTGGCACCAGATCAGGTCAGGGGAAGCTGCCTTGTGGGGACAGAGGCCGAGGGGTGGAGCAATATCATGGACTGGTTGGGCACAGAGGAGTGGTGGGAGGAAGCAGCCGGGGAAGCAGGAAGGGAAGACGGCTCAGAGCCGAAGGAGTGGAGGAAGGATGAGCGGTCAGAGGCGGAAGAGGGAGAAGCCTGGGAAGAGGAGGTGTCAGAAGCTGAAGGGGTAACAGGGCTTAGTGAGCTGGGAGACTCTGTGGAAGAATGCAGTGCAGAATCAGAGGCAGAAGAGGGAGGAGGCGAGTGAGAGGAGGAAGGTCGAGAGGCAGAGGTGAGTCAGGAGAAAGAGGAGCCACCGGGGGCTCCCTTTCCTTCTGCCAGAAGCCACCCTCCCTGCTTGTCTCTCAGAGCCAGCAGATGGCTTACAATGGAGGAGCAAAGTCAGGCTGCACTCTGGTGCACTGTTCATTCGCTTGCCAGAACCCCAGAGAGGAGGGGACTTGGAAAGCTGTGAGCAGCTGGGGCCTTCACTCTCGGCAACTGATTTAGTTGAGGAAGACGCTTAGGGAATGAGTTATTGTTCTCATGAGGCCTGAAACTCAGCCAAGTCTGTGAATATCGTGTTGTTGCTGATAAAGAGTAAATTCCAGCTGTGAAGTGTGGGATTTCCTACCCGTATAACTCTGTGACACCAGCCTTCTGAATATCGCCAGTAGGATTCATCTGTAGTTGCAATTTTCATGGAATCCTAGAGTTGAAAGGGACCCCAGGGGTTATCAAGTCCAACCCCCTGCATTGCAGGAATCTCAGCTAGATAATCCAAGACAGATGGCCATCCAAACTAGGCTTCTTGTATTTCTATATTCATCAATGAATGCTAAAATAGGCTTCTAAGCAGTGGACAGACGATAAGAAATAGTGGCCAGGATTCACCTAGCCAGCCCCATCCGCTGCAAAATACCCCCAGTTAAAATGCAGAATAAAAGAATTCAATTAAAGAGTTAAAATAGGTACCAATAATTAAAATGTGCAGCAAAGCAATCCTATTGAAATAACACAGCAATTAACAGGAAGGAAATAACAGAGCATTGTGTAGCAGATCATATTTCTGCTGTCTCAGAGGAGGAAATTTCTCTTTTTCTTTTAGGGTCTAGTGTGCTTTGAAGATGTCGCTGTTCGTTTCACGGACGAGGAGTGGGAGTTGCTGGATCCTGACCAGAGAGCTCTGCATAAGGACGTCATGGAAGAGAATTGGGGGATCGTGGCCTCTCTTGGTAAGCCTCCGTGTGGGATCATCCTATCTACCAGGAAATTTAAGAAATACCTCTATGTGACAAACCTCATATATTTTCACAGCGCCCCCTACAACACCTGGAACCTAACACCCCCACATGAAATAGTAAATTACAGTTTTTTCTGTGAACAATCTTCCTCCAGTTCTGCCTCCTTCAACCACAGTTGGGCTGGTCTGAACTGCCCAGGCATCTTAAATGTCAGCTTCAGAGTTGTTAGAAAAGATAAGTAGCTTCTGTCAGGATTTCTGCTTTTGTTTTTGCTGCTGCCAGTCTTGGGTTGACCAAAGAGAAAAATGGCATTGGAGATGGAGGGGATGCCATGACTGGGCCAAACAACATCTGCCCCAGAGAAGAGAAAGGCTGATTGAATCTCAGATAGTGCTAGCAGTGATAATAATAATAGCAATAATAATAATTTTTATTTATACCCTGACCATCTGGTTGGGTTGCTCCAGCCAATCTGGGAAGCTTCCAACACATATACAGTGGTACCTCTGGTTGCAAATAGGATCCGTTCCGGAGGTCCGGCCAGATTTTCGCAACCCGAGGATCACTGTTCTGCACATGCGCATGGATTTGCCGCTTTCATAAGCTGAAGTTTACGTAACCAGAGGGTTACGTAACCTGAGGTGCTACAGTATAAACATGAAACTGTAATAATAACAACAATATAATCTAATGTAAAAAGTACAAAAAAATGAAAATGGGTAGCTTACTTTAAACAAAGCAACATTCAACCATTGATTAGAATCCAATAATAAATTCATTGGGTTATTACAGATAACAAAGGTAATGAACACACAGCCAACTGCCTTCTCCACAACAAATTTAATAAGCATTATTCCCTAACTGGGGGCTCCATTTGTTCCTGAGGCTCTAATTCCTTTTTCTCTCCATTGAAGATTGTGATGAATTGGAAAGCAAGATCAAAGGTGACCACAAGACAATCTGCAGAGTGGAGAAGGCACATAAAAATTTGGAATGTGGAAAGAGCTGCAGTCAGAGCTCCCATTCCAGTTCCCATCAACGAAATCTCATTGGAAAGAAACTCTATCGGTGCATTGAATGTGGAAAGAGCTTCAGTAAGAGCTCCCATCTCACTTCCCATCAAAGAATTCATACAGGGGAGAAACCATATCAGTGCATGGAATGTGGAAAGAGCTTCAGGAAGAACTCCGATCTCACAAGGCATCAGAGAATTCATACAGGGGAGAAGCCCTATCAGTGTATGGAATGTGGAAAGAGCCTCAGTACGAGCTCCTGTCTCGCTATTCATCGAAGAATTCATACAGGGGAGAAACCATATAATTGCTTTGAATGTGGAAAGAGCTTTAGTAAGAGCTGTAAGCTCACTTCCCATCAAAGAATACATACAGGAGAGAAACCCTATAAGTGCGTGGAATGTGGAAAGAGTTTCATCCAGAGAGGTCATCTGAATACCCATCAAAGAATTCATACAAGGGAGAAACAATATAAATGCTTTGAATGTGGAAAGAGCTTTAGTAAGAGCTGTAATCTCACTTCCCATCAAATAATTCATACAGGGTAGAAACCCTATCAGTGCATGGAATGTGGAAAGAGCTTCACTCATAACTCCTCTTTCACTTCCCATCAAAGAATTCATACAGGGGAGAATCATGAAATTGTAGAATTGTGGAGTTGGAAGTGAACCCTGGTGCAATCTATCCCATGCCATGTGATGCCGGCATAGCAAGTAAAGCATCCATGACAGATGACCATCCAACTTCACTTGAAAACCTCAAAGGATGGAAATTCCAGCACTCCCAAGGGAGTCCTATACACTAACAGCTCTTGCTGTTAAAAAGTTCTTCCGCATGTTTAGTCAGTCTTGGTTTTTTGTTTTTTTTTAAAAAAAGAAATCTTGAAACCATTGGTTTGTGTCCTACCCTGTGGAGTAGGAAAAAACGAGCTAAAAACGATACAACAAAGAAAAATCTTTCCTTCCCCAGAATTTAAGTAATTAAGAAAACATCAGAAAGCACTCCTTGACTTCCCATCCTCTCTTTCCATGGTTCCTGTAATGTTTATAGGGGTTGCTCGTGCGTAAGTTGCCGCCACTCCTGGCTAGGGTGACTGGTTAAGCCTTTTCTGTCTGGACAGCCCTTCACTTCGTGGCTGTTTCAGTCGCTAGTAGAATCCGTCAGTGGGCGTTTCTTAAACCTTTTCCAGCATAAAAGCTGTTTGACGCCAAGTCTCCTCCTACTCTCCCTGCCTCTCTCCCTGCTGGGCCCCTCTCCAGCATCACTTGGGAGCCTTGCCTCCACCTCTGGCTCTGATGTTAGTTACCTGACATCCACCTCCCCCCCCCAGGACCCCCTCCACCCCTGGCCCGACCTTTTGATCCAACTTCGTCCCTTTCCTCGGCCGACGATGTGGGGAATCCCCGGAAGGAGCTGTCGCCATCCTCTGAGGATTCAAAACCCACTTCCCACCCGCTCCAATCTCTTCCCGCGGGGTGGGCCTCCCAGTCTGATTCTTCTTCCTCCGAAGCCTCTCCTCCCTCCTCTTCGGAGGCAGAAAAACCCACAAAATCCTCTTCATCGTCTTTGGTTCCAAATTGCTCCTCCCGGAATCTCGCTAGTGGTTTAGGTTTGTCCGGGAACAGGCTGTGGAACTCCTCCACAAGATACCTGTCATTGATTGCCTCCGCGGGAACCCACGTGTTTTCCGACCCGGGTTCTCCCTCCCAAGCTACTCCACCTGGAGCCCTTGCCACCTTGAATCGAGTATTTCCGTGGCCTGGTTGCGGTGTTCCCTCTCCTCTATCTGCGGGTGTGTGGTGACTTCTCCCTCTCACCCCGGGAATTCCCGCCCCTCCCTGTACGGTGAGAGTAGGGACCTATGGAACACCAGGTGTATCTTTATGCTGTCAGGCAACTTGAGCTTGAATGCCACAGGGTTCACCTGCTGTGTCACCTCAAAAGGTCCAAGCCGCCTTGGCTGCAACTTCTTGCACCCTCCCTTAAAGGGTAACCCTTGGGTTGACAACCACACCCGGTCTCCCACCCGTATGGTCTCCCCTTCCCTACGGTGCTTGTCTGCCTGCCTCTTGTAAATTTCCTTGGCCCGTTCCAAGTTCATCTTAAGTTGCTGGTGCAATGCCTCCATTTCTTCCACAAACTGCTCTGCCGCAGGTACGCTCCACCCTTCCTCCCCACTCCCCGGGAAGGCCCTGGGGTGACACCCATAATTGGCCATGAACGGGCTTATTCCCGTGGACACATGTTCAGCGTTATTGTACGCAAATTCAGCCAGCGCTAGTTTCTCTACCCAATCGTTCTGTCTCTCGCTGACGTAGCAGCGTAGGTATTGCTGGAGTATACTGTTCGCTCTTTCTGCTTGCCCGTTGGTTTCCGGGTGTCTCGCCGTCGAGAAGCCCACTTCGACCTGCAGCAAGCTCATGAGCTTCCTCCAGAACCGGGAAGTAATTTGTTTCCCGCGGTCTGAGATGACCCTCGAGGGAGCCCCATGCAGCCTGAAGATGTGATCTACAAACAACCAGGCTGTTTCCTCTGCCATCACCGCATGTGAGCAAGCTATGAAGTGGCACATTTTTGTTAGTAGATCGACCACTACCATGACTGCTGTCTTCCCCCTTGACTTGGGCAAATCTGTCATAAAATCGATGGATACCACCTCCCAGGGTCTTCCCGGCGTGGGTAAGGGTTCCAGTAACCCTGCGGGGGCAGCCCTCTCCCCCTTTGCCCTCTGGCAGCGGTCGCACCCCCGTACATATTCCCGTACATCTTCCCTCACCTTTGGCCACAAGAACTGCCTGGTGACAAGCAACATGGTTTTGTGTTGACCAAAGTGCCCCGCTGTTGGGTTGTCGTGGAGTTGTTTGAGTACCCTTCCCCTCAAGGCCCCCCCGTACGTACAGCCCCCCTTGTAGTACAGTAGCCCTTCCTTTTCCTCAAACCCTCCATGGTTTTCCCTTCCGTCCCGGATTTCCCTGATCTTAGTTTGAGCGAATTCGTCATTTCTCGTAAGCCCGGCCAGTTCTCGTTTTCCAACCAACACTCCCCCACACACCCATCGGTTCTCGGGGAACACGTGTCTGACTTCTGGCGGTCCCTCTCCTTCCATGTACTCCGGCTTCTGGGAGAGAGCATCTGCTCTTATGTTTTCCTCTCCCGGTACGTACCGGATCTCGAAGGAAAACTTGGAGAACTCCTGTGCCCATTGAATCTGTCTCTGGTTGAGTACTCGCGCAGTCCTCCAGTATTCCAAGTTCTTGTGATCTGTACACACCTGGATCTTGTGCTGCGCCCCTATTAGCAGATGTCTCCATCGTCGAAATGCTGCATAAATTGCCAGCAATTCGCGGTCATACACCGTGTAGTTTTGCTCCGACTTGCTCAGCTTCCTCGAGAAAAAGGCGCACGGCCTCCAGCGCTGCTGGGCCCCTGGCTGCAACAGTACCGCTCCGATGGCTCGGTCTGACGCGTCGGTCTCCAGTCTCATTGGTTTCTGCAGATCCACGTGCAGGAGCAGCTCTTCCGAAGCAAACGCCTTCTTCAGTCTTTCAAAGGATTGCTGGGCACTTTCTGTCCAGACGAACTTCTTTTTGCTACTGAGACAATCTGTGATGGGCGCTGTCAAGTGGGCGAAGTTCTTGATGAACTTCCTGTAGAAGTTGCTGTACCCTAGGAACCTCTGCACGTCCTTCCGGGTTTTGGGGGCCTTCCATTCCAACACCGCCTGCACCTTGCTTGGGTCCATAGCTAGGCCCTTGTCTGACAACTTGTACCCCAGAAACTCGACTTCTCTGGCGTGAAACTGACATTTTTCCAGCTTGACCCACAACTGGTGCTTCTGCAGTCTCTAGCACTTCCCTAATGTCTCTGACATGTTGCTTCTCATTGTCCAAATAGATTAAGACGTCGTCCAAGAAGGCTACGCAGTTCTTGTACAGCAGGGACCCCAACAAGTGGTGCATGAAAGCTTGAAAGCAGGCGGAGCCCGACTGTAATCCAAATGGCATAACTAAGTACTCAAAGGCCCCCAGGGGGGTGAACATCGTGGTTTTCTATTCGTCCCCCTCCCTCATCCTAATCAAATTGTATGCTCCCCTGAGGTCCAGCTTGGTAAAAATTTTCCCCTGCCTCACCCGTGTTAAAATGTTGTCAATCCTGGGCATTGGGAAGGTCACGGGTTCTGACACCAGATTGACGCCCCGGTAGTCCACAACGAGCCTGGGTTGATTGGTGTCCTTTTTGTCCACAAAGAACACCGGACTGCCCCCACCGCCTTTGATTCTCTTATGAAACCTCTTTTCAGGTTCTTGTCAATAAATTCCCACAACTCCTGCATCTCCCTGTCCGACAGGGCATACAGTTTACCCACCGGCAGCTGAGCCCCTGGGAGCAAGTTGATTTGGCAGTCAAAGGGCCTATGGGGGGGTAGTCTATCCGCCTCCTTCTCGCTGAAGACCTCCTGCAGGTCAGCATATTGCGGTGGCACCTCCCCTTTTGGCTCCACAGCTATCCCAGCCACCCTGGTCACGGTCATCCTTGGGTTCCCCCCCCAGACAGTGTTCCAAGCAGTAAGCTGACTCAAAGGTGACCGTCCGCTGATGCCATGCCACTACTGGATCATGTAGTGCCAGCCAGCTCATCCCTAATATTATTGGGGGTCCTGCCAGTGTGGCTACGTTAAAGGCAATGGTCTCCGTGTGCCTGGAAACCCTCATTCTCATTGGTGGGGTCTGGTGCATCACTTCCCCTCCCAGAAGCTCCCTGCCATCAATGGTAGTCACTTGCAATGGAAAATCCAGGGGCAGCAGGTGGAGCTGGTGCTCTGGAGCGAAGTCCTTGCTGAAGAAATTGCAGGAGCTGCCTGAATCCAGCAGCCCCTTCACCTTGACTGGGTGCCCATTCGGGAGTTCTAACACCACTTCAATGGCTATAGCCGCCCTGGGGGTGTCTGGCTGGGGCACTTCTATTGGTTGTTGGCCTGGCTGCTGTGCCCGCTGATTGGCAGCCAAGCGTTGGCGTTTCCCTGGTCCTGCCCCTTTCCCCCCTCCTCCTCACCGTCAGCAGCTCCCACCATCCCTTGCCAGGCCTTTCTTTGAGGGCAGACCCTGGCAAAATGTCCTGGCCGTTGGCAGAGGAAACACTTCTTGGTGGTTTTCCAATCCTTTCCCTCCCTCTTGCGACCTTCACTGGAGTTTGAAAGCTCGCGCGCGTGTGCGCCATCTATTTCCATTGGCTCAGCCGGCGGGGAAGGCTGCCTCGATATTTCAGGAATGCGGTAGTCATGGCAACGTTCCCCTCTCCCTTCACGCTTCTCCTGCGCCCGCGCTTCATGTCTTACGCCAATCACAAGCACAGCCTTGGTCAGCTGATCCATTGACTGCGGGCGGGGCGCGAGGGAAAGCTCGTCCTTCACCGTTGGGGACAACCCCTCCTCAAACAACATCTGAATGGGTTCAGAGTCCAGTTTCCATCTGAGTTGGTGGATTAACATTGCAAAGTGCGACCAGTAGTCTCTAACTGACTGGTTCCCCTGCCTGCACCCCATCAGTTCTTGCCGAGTCACACTTTGCTGCAAATCACTGGAATACATCGTATCCATTGCCTGGAAGAATTTCCTAACGTCTTTCAAGGCGGCATTTTGCGTTGCCATTAAGGGCCTGATCCATTCACTGGCCCCATCCTGTAGATGCCCAACAATATAGGCCACCCTCTCCCCATCGTCAGCAAAATCATTATGCTGCAGTTCCAAAGCGTACTCTATTTCCGTTCGGAACGCGTTGTAGTCCTGGGGCTTCCCCCCAAACTTGTGTACCAGTCCCGGTACCTTCCTTGCTACGGGGGTGGGTCTGATCTGTGCATCGTGAGCCCGCTTTTCGTCCAACCACGCTGTCAGAAGAGCCACATGCTGTTCCAAATCTCGGTTCCTCTCCACCAGATTTTGCACTCCAGCTGCTCCCTCCGTGGCGCCAGCTTCTCCGGTTTGGCTCATTATGCTGCCTGCCTGTTGCTGCGCACAAGCAACGTCAGAGACTGATGGATTGCTGTAATGTTTATAGTGGTTGCTCGTGCGTAAGTTGCTGCCACTCCTGGCTAGGGTGCCTGGTTAAGCCTTTTCTGTCTGGACAGCCCTTCACTTCGTGGCTGTTTCAGTCGCTAGCAGAATCCGTCAGTGGGCGTTTCTTAAACCTTTTCCAGCATAAAAGCTGTTTGACGCCAAGTCTCCTCCTACTCTCCCTGCGCGGAAGTCTTCTGCGCAGGGAGGGTGTGGGTAGCAGAGGACCCGTGCTCTCCCCGCTGGTCTCCGGCGAGGAGTCCTGGAGCCCCCTCGCCGATTCCCCCATCTGCCCCCTTTATCCCTGGTGTTACGCTGATTTCCTTCCCCAGCTGATGAGCTGCCTCTCTCCCTACTGGGCCCCTCTCCAGCATCGCTTGGGAGCCTTGCCTCCACCTCTGGCTCCGATCTCAGTTCCCTGACAGTTCCTTTTAACCCTGATCTGTTCATTCCGATGCTCTGGATTGCCTCTCAAACGTAGTGTTGTGTCATTTTGTTTTAATTCCAGAAGTGCAATATTATTGATTATATCCTTCTGACTTTCTTTTACTGTGGCTAGCTCTGTTTTCATTCTATCTTGATCCCTTTTTCTCTCTCAGTTCTTTTCTTTCTTTCTTTCTCTTAACTGTCTCCATCAAAACTTGGACTAGTTTTTCTAGACCATTAGTTTTCCTGGATAGTCTTTTGATTTCTGTTGTCAATTTGCCCATCTTTTTGGGGTTTTTTGTAAATCTTTTCCTAATTCCACCAGGATCTCTGCTATATTGGCATCTCCTTAGGTAATCCCCCTTTTAGTTTGGCTGGTTTCTTTTGTGCCCCCTGTTTCTTCTGTTAGACTTTTCTTTTTCCTAATTAAATAATTTTTATTTCTTATTCCAAATGTCTCCACTGGGTGTCTCTCCCACTGTTGTCTTGGGGTATATTACTTTATTTTATTTCTCCTGTAGTATCCTATGTTATCCATCGTTTGAGAACCACGATATTCTCCCTTTGGTCTTCTTTCCATGTTGAGGGTCTGGAGAGAATATTCAGATGGGAGTTAATCTGGAGGGAGAAGCTGTGGAAAGACTCTCTTCTTCTTCTGGGGTCTCCTTCCAGTTGGAATGGGAGAGATTTTCTAGGAAAAGGAAATTCTCAAGTCAGTACAAAGGACTTGGAGGATCCCGTGGGTATGGCAAACAGAGGAAAATGCCTCAGGAGTGGGATTGCTAAGAGAGGTGAAATGAGGGAAAGTGTCCCTTCGCTCATGGATTAAAGTATTAAGATGTGAAGGAAGCTGGGCTGTGTCAAAAGTATTTCACAGAAAGACCTGTCATAACTAAGGAAGGGAATGAGAGAGAAGCAACAGAAACAGAGTTAAGCCTTTTAGTATTTATTCTGGATATCTGAAGTGTAACAACTGATTTTGAGAGGAGGGAGTTTAAGAGAAGCTGTGCCTGTAGTACCTTGTTTAATCCTGTGACATTTAGCTTAAGTAATAAGTTAACGTCTACTTGAAAAAACACATCTCCAGACCTAACTTTCTTTCACTATCCTCCTTTTTTTAAAAAAAGATAACACTTTCCTTGTCTAATAATCTCCTGCCTGAGACTCCTTGGATCACAGTTTCCCTCACACAAGACTCCCCATAAAATAGCCTGTGGGAAATCGTAGACATTTGTTCATTTGGTGTACCCTGAGGCGGGTCCCCTATATTTAATTTGGGATGATTAGCGGAGAGACTCTACTGCACAGGGGACACCGGACTGACTAGCAGGACATGTGAAAAGGGTCTAGGGGTCTTGGTGGACCCCAATCTTCACCTGAGTTCCACCATGTGATTCAGCCGCAAAAAAGGCAAATGCTCATCTCTGCTTCGTCCACAGAAGTCCACCATGTCCAGATGAAGGGAAGTCCGAGTCCTGCTCTCTTCTGCCTTGGTCAGAATCCACACCTGGAATCCTGTGCGAAATTCTGGCTGCCATGATTCAAGCATCCAAAATTTGGTTTGCCTAGGGAATTCCAGGAGCTGGGGGAATCATTTGTACTTTTCCATTCATCGGCTTGCACAGGTTTAGTTTTATTTGGAGACGGTCACTCCCATTAATTCCACATTCTCCTTAGGTTTCTGACTGTCCAAGCCACATCATTGCAGGTGAGACTGAATAAAACGCTTCCTAGGGAAATCCTTTGGGATCCCTTTCCCAAAATGGAAAACTTTTCTCCCAGCTGTCACCCACAGGGTCAACATTTTCTACCGCCCACCCCCCCACCCTCCGATGACCACCGTCAGTCATGGGGCCACACAAGTATGGTTTCTAAACTGGCTGGATCTAGAGTCTGGATACATCAAAGAAGCGCTTCAGTTAAAGGTGTTGTATTCAAACACTGAAAACAGGTAGAGAAAATCAGGACTCCACTGCACCATCCGGTGGCACAATGGTATATTGCACATACAATGCATATCAATCGCTTTTTCTTTGCCCATCTAATGATGATGATGATGATAATAATAATAATTTATTATTTATACATCTACCCACTTTCTCCAGGCTTCCATCATGTTGCCTCTTCCTCATTGCTCTAAACCAGCCTTTCTCAACCTGTGGGTCCCCAGATGTTGTTGGACTACAACTCCCATCACCCCTAGTTTGCAAGGCCAGAGCTCAGGGAACCAGTTCTTTTTTTAAAAAAATAATATTTATTAATTTTCCAACAAATAAAACACAACATTACAAAAAACCAAAAAAGAAAAAACATACAACAATACAATACAGTACAAAAAAACACTACAAAACACTTAACACATAAAACTAACAAAACAAAACAAAAACCATTTAAAACACAGTCCAATTTCAATATCTTTCTTTCACTAATTTCCACGACCTCCTCACATCTCCCTTTTTGTATTCCACTTCTATTAATTGTTTCAGCAATTCCTTTCCATCTTCCTCTGTTTTCTATCCTATAATTGTCTTAACACATTCTAACCTTATTTTTCCCTTTAATACTCTATTAATCTATTTATACTTAATTCCTTATAACATTTCTACTAAAGCCATATAACTTCATTCCAACATTTTTCTAACATTCATTAATTTTACAGTATTTCTGTAAATAGTCTTTAAACTTTTTCCAGTCTTCTTCCACCGACTCTTCTCCCTGGTCTCGGATTCTGCCAGTCATTTTCGCCAATTCCATGTAGTCCATCAACTTCATCTGCCATTCTTCCCTGGTGGGTAAATCTTGTGTCTTCCAATACTTCACGATGAGTATCCTTGCTGCTGTTGTTGCATACATAAAAAAGGTCTATCCTTCTTTAACACCAATTGGCCGACCATGCCCAGGAGAAAGGCCTCTGGTTTCTTCAGGAAGGTATATTTAAATACCTTTTTCATTTCATTATAAATCATCTCCCAGAATGTCTTAATCCTTGGGCACGTCCACCAAAGGTGAAAGAATGTACCTTCAGTCTCATTACATTTCCAACATTTATTATCGGGCAACCAGGGAACCAGTTCTTTGGTGCAGATGGCCTAGTGAGTTGACCCAGGAAAGCTCTGGGTGGGGCTGGGCTTTTCCTGTTGCAGAGGGAAATTGGGACCCGCGACTTTTGGGGCCACACTCCTGAATGAGTCACGTAACTCACGCAAGAGCAAGGACCCCCCAAAATGGGTGTCTTCTGGGGCCACAGTTTCACGGGATCCAAAACAGGACTTCCTGGGAGCCAATCAGAAGCCAGGGTGGCTTCTGGAATTGCAGGACGTCCCACTCAAAGCAGGACAGTTGACAGGTATGTGAAGACCGCCAAAGATGGAGAGTCCACAACCCATAGTGCAGGCATCCCCAAACTCGGCCCTCCGGATGTTTTGGGACTACAACTCCCATCATCCGTAGCTAACAGACCCAGTGGTCAGGGATGATGTGAATTGTAGTCCCAAAACATCTGGAGGGCCGAGTTTGCCTATGCCTGCCATAGTCAATATGGCTGCCTTTCCCACTGGCTGAGATGCTTCTGTCCATTTCATCTGCTTAGCCAATCCAGATATTCATGGCCAACAGGTCCCACCCCTGCCTCCAGCAACTCTCTCCCATGGTGGCTCCTGTTGTCACTTGTCTCCCCTTCTTCTCTCTGTGAGAATCCAGGGAACGGGAAGGGGAAAGAAACCAAGCTAGAAGATGACCACAGGGGTTTTTTGGGGGGGAGGGGGGCTTGTTAACAGTCCTGTGTGGCACCTTGAAGGCTCTCCGATTGAAATATACGGTGAGTTGAGTGTGGATTTCATGCTCTTTATTCAGCTCACAGTGGTGAGGAGGAATGGAAGTTCCTCAATAATGTCTGCTTTATATACATTATTTACACAGTGGGCCCCATGTGATTGGCTAATTCCGGGATTCACCTGCAGGTAAAATCACTTTTGTGACTTTTGTGATTTGTCCCCACAAAACACTTCATCACAGTTTCTTCCTATCTGCTCAAAGCGCCTCTGCTGCACAATACCAAATGTAAGAATTCACTGATAAATGTATCTATGTACCAGCTCACTGGGAAAACTTCAGAAATTCCTATAGACCTGTGAGCTCAGCTACTCAGCAGCCCCTCTGCCTGAGGGATAATCCCTGGCATCCTGATACCTGAGTGCCAGACAGGTAGCAATTCCAGAAATAACAAACCGAGAGGAAGACAAAAGGGTGTGATTGACTTGGCTGGGAAACAGGGAAATGTAAATATCTCTTTTGTTACACTCAATGGGTGTTTGGTGGAGGGCAAAGGGAACCATAAGGGACGCAGGTGGCGCTGTGGGTTAAACCACAGAGCCTAGGACTTGCAGATCAGAAGGACGGCGGTTCAAATCCCCGCGACCGGGTGAGCTCCCGTTGCTCAGTCCCTGCTCTTGCCAACCTAGCAGTTTGAAAGCACGTCAAAGAGCAAGGATAAAAATAGGTACCGCTCTGTTGGGAAGGGAAACGGCGTTTCAGTGCACTGCTCTGGTTCGCCAGAAGCGGCTTGGTCATACTGGCCACATTACCCGGAAGCAAGATGAGCGCCGCAACCCCAGAGTCGGCCATGACTGGAACAAATGGACAGGGGTCCCTCTACCTTTACAGGGAACTATGGTTCAGGGTCCAGGATGCTCACTTTACTGCCACCAGACCTCTCCTTTCATGATGTAACCATGATGTATTAGTGATATAGTTGGGGTCGTATAACATGGGGATTAGCAGCTGATAAATGTTTGGGGGCTCTCTTGTTCTGGGCATCCATCTTGTTCCACCTTGTGGCAGGTGGGAGTCCTGTCGCCACAGGAAAGACCAAGCCAACTGGCTGCTGTTTTGCTCTGGTATTCCTGGCTGGTGTCCTTGTTTTTTGTCCAAGGGAGCCCTCAGATTTCTCCATTAACAAAACGTACCCAAAGCTTTCAAAATGTGCCCTTTCCTGCATTTTGCAGCTCAGCAATGTGTAGTCCCAGGAGAGGCAGGAACAGCGTGTCTTCCTGTTCCTCCCTCAGCTGAGACCTGCCTGGATGGAGACCTGAGAGCCACCTCTCAATATCTGGAGGGCTGACCCATGGAAGAGGGAGCCAGCTTGTTTTCTCCTGCCCTAGAGGGGAGGGAGCACCCAGAAGAAGGGACCCAGAGGACCAGAAAGCAGTTTCTTCTGACGGGAAGAGCAGCAGAATCCCTTGGGAGATGGCGGACTCTCCTTCCTTGGAGGTTTTTAAGCAGAGGTTGGATGCTTTGGCTGAGACTCCTGCCTTGCAGGGGGGCTGGAATAGATGACCCTTAGGGCTCCCTCCCATTCTAGGATGAGGTTCCTTGCTTCCTGCAAACCCCTTTTCCCTGCAACCTCTTCCTCCAGTTTCTGGCCAAGGGAGGGAGCGGATCACAGACCAACCAAGAGCGTCCCCTCAAAATGAGCATCTCTGGGATTGTGCAATGCAGGAGAGAAAAGGCAGAGAGGACTGAGCAGGGTGGGCTCGGCTTTGCAAGGGTTAAAGGGAACTGAGCTGCATTCCTAGAGAGGACAGGTAGTAAAGGGGGGCCAGGTCCTTCAGGGGAAAACCCCCTCCCTCCCCTTCCTGCAAGCGGGGGGGGGGGGTTTGCTTTCAGCTATTGCAAATGCTGCCTTGCTCTCTTCCACGGGGATCTGGTGAGTCTCTCCCTCCCCCCCGTGCAGTGGGGAGAAGGTGGGGGTCCCAGGGATGCAGGGGAGGGTGGCTCATGTGGGGGGAAAGCCCCTGGGAGCAGGGGGTCCTGCCAGGGAGGGGCGAGGTCGCAGGAACTGTCTCTTTCCTTTAGATTTTCTGGGGGGGGGGAGGAGGTTACCTTCCAGAAAAAAATTATTCAGAGCCCCCTGGGAAATCTAGCTTCTTTAAATAAGGCTATCAGTAGGACTTCTGCTGTGTGTGACACGGGTCAGCGTCATTGCACAACAGAGGAAACATGTATGAATGGTTGCTCCCAAACCTCTTCCTTTGTTTCTCTCCTTTCTTTCTCCTTATTGGCAGAGGAGGCCAGCCAAGCAGATCAAGCCAAGCTTTATGAGGAGCTGGGTATGTTGAGTTGGAGAGGAGGAGACAGAGAGGAGATAGGAGAGCCATCTCACCTGGGGGTAGGATTCCAACCAATGTCTTCAAGCTACAAGAAAGGAGATTCGGACTCAACACACCTAGTCATTTTTCATGAGGCACCAATGACTCCCTTGTCAATCAGTTCTGACTTCATGCATTGACTGGAAGGAAGGAGCAACCAGGCTGAGTCCCCTCGCATTAATCTCTTCGTTTGCCTCCACATTTCCACAATCTCTCTTCTAGAGCCCTACATCATCTCCTCCTCCTCCTCCTCCTCCTCCTCCTCCTCCTCCTCCTCCTCCTCCTCCTTTTTAGAAAGATAGCTCAGAGTCTGGGCTGTGGTGCAGTCCTACCCTGGTTCCCAGCAAGACTCATCCATGCTTGCTCAGGGAACCTTTTTCTTCTCCTGATACTGTACAGCTTTTGTAACAGAACAATGTATTTGCTTTGTAGGATTTGCTAGAGCTTCTCACTCAGACAAAGAGAACTTGGCAGAAGACCAAAAGGTTCCTTCCGATCTCTCAGAGGCTTCCTGAGAGCACAGATGGATGAACAAGATTCAGCTGGCCCTAGAGCAGGAAGAGGCCATGCAATCCAAACTGGGAGCAGTGGGGGATTCTGGGAAAACTCTGTGCAGAAGATCCTGGGTGAGGAGGACACCCTGCGCTCAGAGGTGCAGAGCCAGCAGTTGAGGCAGTTCTGCTGCCAGGAGGCCAAAGGACCCCGAGAGGTTTGCAGCCGACTCTACCACCTTTGCCATCAGTGGCTGAAGCCAGAAAGGCACACGAAAGCTGAGATGCTGGACCTGGTGATCTTGGAGCAGTTCCTGGCTGTCCTTCCACCGGAGATGGAGAGCTGGGTGAGGGAGTGTGGAGCAGAGACCAGTTCCCAGGCGGTGGCCCTGGCCGAAGGTTTCCTCCTGAGTCAGGCAGAGGAGAGAAAGCAGGCAGAGAGAAAGCAGGTGAGAGAGACTTTGCTCTGGATACTTCAAAGAGGCTCCAAACAGGATGGAGAACATCCAAAAATGGTATGCTGATGTCCCATCCTTTTTCTGGGAATGAGATCTAACATCCTTAAAGTTTCTGTCCTTGTCGTTCTCTTTTTAATATTTCTCATCATTCATTTACTGTTTTGAATTTTTGTTGTTCTTTCAGAAAAGAGATCATTTTGCAGAAATGGATCTGGATTCCTGTGAGGCAGATGAAAGAATGAAGCCAACAAGACCTCCATATTTATCTTTTCATGGGGGCAGAAGTGAAACAGCGGCTGTGGCACCAGATCAGGTCAGGGGAAGCTGCCTTGTGGGGACAGAGGCCGAGGGATGGAGCAATGTCATGGACTGGTTGGGCACAGAGGAATGGTGGGAGGAAACAGCCGGGGAACCAGGAAGGGAAGATGGCTCAGAGCCCAAGGAGTGGAGGTGGAAGAAGGATGGGTGGTCAGAGGGAGAAGACTGGCAAGAGGAGGTGTCAGAGGCTGAAGGGGAAACAGGGCTTAGTGAGCTGGGAGACTCTGTGGCAGAATGCAGTCCAGAATCAGAGCAAGAAGAGGAAGGAGGCGAGTGGGAGGAGGAAGGTCGAGAGTCAGAGGTGAGTCCGGAGAAGGAGGAGCCACCGGGGGCTCCCTCTCCTTCTGCCAGAAGCAACACTCCCTGCTTGTCTCTCAGAGCCAGGAAACGTCTGACAACGGAGGAGCAAAGGCAGGCTGCACACTGGCACACTGTTCAATCGCTTGCCAGAAACCCCAGAGAGGAGGGGACCTGGAAAGCTGTGGGCAGCCAGGGGCCTTCACTCTCGGCAACTGATTTAGTTAAGGAAGACGCTCAGGGAATGAGTTGTTGTTCTCATAAGGCCTGAAATGTTCAGTTTCTGTTAATTGGTTCTCGTGGGAAACTTGCAGATTCTAGCTTCGCACAATTAACTCAGGCTGGTGTCAATTTACTCTTGGCAGAAAGCCCAGGTCTGCTTGACCTAGAAACTACTCACTCTGATTGGTTAATGACCAGCACTCTGCTCTGTTATCAAGGGTTTGCTAGCTCAGTTTGAAGTGAGGTGTTGTTAGGAGTAGAAGTGCTGTGTATGGTTTTGAGAGAGAGAAAGAGAGGATTTATTTTGCTTTGATTTGTATGCAGAAACTCTGCTGGTTTTATTTTTCTTTTTAATAAATCCTGTAAATAGTTATTCTGAGTCTAGCTGACTTGTCATTACTGCCGCAACTAGCTTCTTCGCTGTGCAGGAAAACTCTGCTACGTTTGGGCTAAAGCCAGTAGGGCTATGCCTGACACTCCAAAGTTCCATGAGGTTATGGGCATTGTGCTGCCAGCCTGAGTTGCGGTGGTGTCAGCATCAACGGCGTTGGTTCCAGTAGTTCCAGAAGTTGTTGTTCCTGCTGGTGCAGCAGATGGACTCTGGCTGGTTCCTGACTGTGGTGAGCTGGTGACACAGCGGACACAAGGACAACAGCTGCAGTGTGTGAGTGCTGGGTGCTGTGGTTCCTGTTTTCTCTCTCGGTGGTCGTGAGTAGCTGGTTCCGGGTTCCAGGGACATCGCTCTCAAGATGGCCTCACAACCAGTTCAGATGGCTTTTGAGCGTCTGAATGACTCCAATTACTTGCTGTGGTCGGAACGCATGCAGGCAGTGCTGCAGAGGGATCGTCTCTGGCAAGTGGTGAGTAAGTTTCCTGCGAAGCCTGATGATGAAGACCTCGATAAAGACCAAAGAGCAAGGGCCACAATTGTCTTGGGGCTGGAAGATTCCCAGTTGCCGTATGTGAGGGGAATCAAGACAGCTAGAGGTGTGTGGCAAGCACTTAAAGAACTCCATGTGCGTGAGACAGCGGTTTCCAAGCTGTTCATTCGCAAGGCATTGTACAAGGCAATGTTACAGCCTGGGGTTACAATGCAGGAACACCTACACAGTTTACAGTTAAAGTTTACTGCGCTACAGGAAAGAGACTGTGCGTTAGACCAGCAGGAGAAGGTGGCTATTATTTTGAGTTCTCTCCCGGAAAGCTGGGATAATTTAGTTTTGTCTCTAGAAGGCATGCAGGAGCATGATTTATCAGTCAGTTACGTTACTGGGCGTTTGATTGAAGAATGGCAGAAGAGGCAAGAAAGGTCGTTGGCTGCAGAGGCTTCTACAGGTGGGCGGTTTGGAAGGAGTTCTCATGCCGTGCCAGAGGTGGAGCAAAAGCAGCGTACCGGTGAGGAGTCAGCGTTTGCTGTTAGGCGTTGTTTTCGATGTGGGTCTTCAGCGCATCTAAAACGACAATGTCCGGAGTTGGTCAAGTCTCAGTTGCCGGTGCAAGAGCAGAGACGAGATCAGCAGCAGCAGCAGCGTAAAAAGAAATTCTTCAAACAAAAACAGTCGGCTCAGCTGGTGACCGCCGAGGTCAAGATTGCTGATGAGAAACAAGCGGTCTGGGTGGTCGATTCGGGAGCGTCTCGCCACATCGTGAATTCAGATGACTTGTTTGTTTCCAAGAACTCAGCACAGCGCAGCCAGGTGGCTCTAGCAGACGGAAGTACTTCCGAAGTGATTTCGGGGGGTGCAGTTTTTGTTCCTTGTCTTCGTGAATGCCTGCAAAATGTACTTTGTGTGCCGTCATTAAGGAGCAATCTGATGTCTGTAGATTGTTTGCTAAAAGCTGGGTTTAAAGTGTATTTTGAAGGAGACAGTTGCATTATTAAGAAGGCTGGTGAGATTTTAGGCACTGCTAAGTCAGAGGGAGGCTTGTTTTGGCTTAAAGCAGGATCTCAAGTTGCAGCAGTAGTCAGTAAATCTCAGCCTGCAGTGAATAACAAAGCTATACATGACAACTGTGTGCACTTATTGCATAGGAAAATGGGGCATGCTTGCTGGAAAAGTGTACTAAAAATGTCTGAATTGGCTGATGGGGGTAATTTAAAGAGTTGTAACAAGTACCTTGATTGTAATGTTTGTAAAAAGGTTAAAACCCACAGAGTCTCTTACCCCAGAAGCGACAGAGTTAGTGAGGCACCGCTACAGCTGGTTCACATGGACGTAATTGGTCCATTTGCTGTAAGCAGGGGTGGATCGCGTTTTTCACTAACAATTGTGGATGACGCCACGCGTTACTCCTGGGTTTTTCCCATGAAGAATAAGGGTGACGTGTTTACTAAGTTTAAAGGCTGGGTGGCATCTGTGGAAAGATTTCTGTCCACTAAACTCAAAAGGATTCAGACGGACAGAGGTGGCGAATTTATGTCAAATGCCTTTAGAGATTGGTTACAAAAGCGTGGCATTGGGCATAGAAAAATGAACGTTTTTTCCCCAGAGGAGAATGGCGTTGCAGAGCGAAAAAACAGATCTTTACAAGATATGATGTTTGCCATGCTTGATGATGCTGATTTGCCCATGTCTTATTGGGGGGAGAGCATGCTCACCGCGTGTTATCTCCAAAACAGGCTCTTTCATCAAACAATAGGTACAACCCCGTACTTTAAATTGTTTCAGAAAAAACCCAAAATTGACCATTTGCATGTGTTTGGATCAAAAGCCTGGGTATTAATTCCGAAACAAATGAGAAAGAAGGGAGATCCTAAGACCAAACAGTTAGTGTTTGTGGGTTACCAGGAGCTGGGAAAAGGTTTCCGCTTTGCTGAAGGGACAAATGGCATTGTGATCTCCAGGAATGCCAGTTTTTGTGAACATAGTGGCTGGGAGAGACTACATGCCAATACTGAGGTTTGGTTTGAACCTTCCCAGGAGCTTCATGACTCTGAAGGTAAACAAAGAGAATCAGAGTCTGAGGGGGAGGAAAGTTCAGATAAGAGCTCTCAAGAAAGTGGAGTTAGCCAAAGACCAGTTGCTAAGCAACAAAAGAGAGGTCGTAGTTCTGAGGAGGAAAGTGGGTCAGAAGAAAAATTTTCTCCCAGAAGGTCTAAAAGACAAAACAAAGGAGTGCCTCCGGTGCGTTTTTCCCCAGATACTGCAAATGTGTTTAGTGTAATTGCAGAACCCAAGAGTTTTCAGGAAGTGTTAAAGTTACCAAAAGAGGAGGCAGAGCTCTGGAAACAGGCAATGGAGGAAGAGATGTCCTCTCTGAATGAGCACAAGGTTTTTACACCAGTAGCAGCGCCTGAGGGGGCAAAGATTGTAGGCTGCAGGTGGGTGTACAAACTTAAACCTCTGGTGACAGGAGAGTACAAATACAAAGCTCGTTTAGTGGCTCAAGGATATTCTCAGAGGCCTGGAAAAGATTACGACGAGACTTAGGCCCGGTTAGGACATATCTAGGGTTGGAAGTGTGCTGGGCCCAAGATGGCAGCTGCTTAATTAGTCAGCAGAACAAAGTTAAACAACTACTGACTACATACAGGATGCAGGATTGCAAAGGGGCAGTGGTGCCTATGGATCCAGGTTTCATAAAAACACTTCATATAGATGAGAGTCCTGAATTTGAACATCCTGATGTATATCACTCTGTAATTGAAAGTTTATTGTATCTAGCACAGTGGTCCAGACCTGATATTAGCTACGCAGTAGGCATATTAAGTAGATTGGTCTCAAAACCCACACTAAATGCCTGGAAAGGGGTAAAACAAGTTCTGAGGTATCTCAAACAGACAATTGGCTATATGTTACAATTAAATTCTTCAGAGGATGAAATGTTGAGTTGCTACTGTGATAGTGACTGGGGAAATTTGCCGGATAGAAAATCTGTCACAGGACTAGTCATAATGGTCGGTGGAGCTTTAATCAGCTGGCGGTCACGCAAGCAAGACGTTGTAAGTGTGTCATCAACGGAATCAGAGTACGCCGCATTGAGTGAATTGTGCAACGAGGTGATTTATTTCAAGCATTTGTTAGCAGATTTAAATGTAAATTGTGGAGAACCAGTACAAGTTTACATTGATAATCAAGCTTGTATAACCTTAAGTAAAACAGAGGGTTTCAAATCGCGTTCCAAACATATCTCTGTAAAATACCAAAATGTACGTTGCTGTGTACAAGACAATGTAATCACCTGTACTTATGTATCAAGTGAAGAAAATGTAGCAGATGTGTTAACTAAACCATTGGCAAAGATAAAGAACAAGCGAATGTGCAAGGGTTTAGGTTTGCTGGAAAAATGATCTCCTACATAGGTGTATTTGATGTTAATTGTTCAGCAGAATCTGTGAGGGGGTGTTCAGTTTCTGTTAATTGGTTCTCGTGGGAAACTTGCAGATTCTAGCTTCGCACAATTAACTCAGGCTGGTGTCAATTTACTCTTGGCAGAAAGCCCAGGTCTGCTTGACCTAGAAACTACTCACTCTGATTGGTTAATGACCAGCACTCTGCTCTGTTATCAAGGGATTGCTAGCTCAGTTTGATGTGAGGTGTGTTAGGAGTAGAAGTGCTGTGTATGGTTTTGAGAGAGAGAAAGAGAGGATTTATTTTGCTTTGATTTGTATGCAGAAACTCTGCTGGTTTTATTTTTCTTTTTAATAAATCCTGTAAATAGTTATTCTGAGTCTAGCTGACTTGTCATTACTGCCGCAACTAGCTTCTTCGCTGTGCAGGAAAACTCTGCTACGTTTGGGCTAAAGCCAGTAGGGCTATGCCTGACACTCCAAAGTTCCATGATGAAACTCAGCCAAGTCTGTGAATATTGTGTTCTTGCTGATAAAGAGTAAACTCCAGCTGTGAAGTGTGGGATTTCCTGCCCGTATAACTCTGTCATACCAGCCTTCTGAATGTTGCCAGTGTTGGCAAACTAGCCCCCTCGGGAGAAGCTGGCCTCTCTCCCAGCTCCCGGAGCTTCTTACCGGTGATCTCCTCTGGCTGGTATCCCCACAGTCCAGGGAAATCTTGATAGGCGACATTTCCCAGCGTGGAAAATGCACACCCCCTCCATCCTTGCATACCAGCAAGAGAAAGGAGATAGCCAGAAAGCTATTTACATCCTTTTATTTCTGACTGTTCAGTTGTACAGAAAACATGTCCGATCAGTTCAATCTCCTCCTAGCAAGTGACTCAAACTTCCTTTACAAACGCAACAGGAAGGTCTCATATTACACTGAGAACAAAGCTTTGAGAAATCCCTGGAACATTCTTTCCCATAGCTAGCCACATCATGTGATGTAAACACCGAGCTGCCAGTTTGCAGCTGCGTTGTATCCATATCGTAACAGCCAGTAAGATTCATCTCCCCCTCTCCATGCCCCCATGAACCCCTTGAATTTGGCTCTAGGGCATTGGAAGGGAACCTCTACAGAACAACTCACGAGGAGAGGAGAAAGTGAACCCTTCCATCTGGCAAACTGGAATGCTTGCGTAGGCAGAATGATTTGAAAACCACAAGGTGGAGTACCACCTATTTGCACAAAGACGAATTCCCATAGTTAAAATGCAGAATAAAATAATTCAATTAAAGCATTAAAATAGGTGCCCATAATTAAAATGTGCAGCAAAGCAATCTTATTGAAATAACACAGCAATTAACAGGAAGAAAACCACAGAGCATTGTGTAGCAGATCATATTTCTGCTGTCTCAGAGGAGGACATTTCCCTTTTTCTTTTAGGGTCCAGTGTGCTTTGAAGATGTCGCTGTTCGTTTCACGGACGTGGAGTGGGAGTTGCTGGATCCTGACCAGAGAGCTCTGCATAAGGACGTCATGGAGGGGAATCGGGGGATCGTGGCCTCTCTTGGTAAGCCTCCGTGTGGGATCGTCCTATCTGCCAGGAAATTCAAGAAATACCTCTATGTGATAAACCTCATATAGTTTCACAGCACCCCCTACAACACCTGGGAACCTAACACCCCCACAAGAAATAGTAAATTACAGCTTTTTCTGTGAACAATCTTCCTCCAGTTCTGCCTCCTTCTACCACAGTTGGGCTGATCTGAACTGCCCAGGCATCTTAAATGTCAGCTTCAGAGTTGTTAGAAAAGATAAGTAGCTTCTGTCAGGTTTTCTGTTATTGTTTTTGCTGCTGTCAGTCTTGGGTTGACCAAAGAGACGACTGACACTGGAGACGGAGGGGATGCCATGACTGGGCCAAACAACATCTGCCACAGAGAATAGCCAGGCTGATTGAATCTCAGGTAGTAGTAGCAGTGATAATAATAGCAATAATAATAATTTTTATGTATACGCTGACCATCTGGCTGGGTTGCTCCAGCCAATCTGGGAAGCTTCCAACACATATACAGTGGTACCTCTGGTTGCGAATGGGATTCGTTCCGGAGGTCCGGCCAGATCCCGAGGTTTTTGCAACCCGAGGATCACTGTTCTGCGCATGCGCATGGATTTGCCGCTTTAATAAGCTGATGTTTACGTAACCAGAGGGTTACGTAACCTGAGGTGCTACGGTATAAACACGAAACAGTAATAATAACAACAATCTAATCTAATGAAAAAAGTACAAAAAAATTAAAATGAGTAACTTACTTCAAACAAAGCAACATTCAACCATTGATTAGAATCCAATAATAAATACATTGGTTTATTACAAATAACAAAGGTAATAAACACACAGCCAACTGCCTTCTCTACAACAAATTTAATGAGCATAATTTCCTAACTGGGGGCTCCATTTGTTCCTGAGGCTCTAATCCCTTTTTCTCTCCATTGCAGATTGCGATGAATTGGAAAGCAAGAATAAAGGAGACCACAACACAATCTGCAGAGTGGAGAAGGCACGTAAAAATTTGCAGTGTGGAAAGAGCTGCAGTCAGAGTTCCCATTCCACTTCCCATCAACGAAATCTCATTGGAAAGAAACCCTATCAGCACATTGCATGTGGAAAGATGTTCAGTACAAGGTCCTCTCTCACTTCCCATCAAAGAATTCATACAGGGGAGAAACCCTATCAGTGTGTGGAATGTGGAAAGAGCTTCAGTAGGAGCGACCATCTCAATACCCATCAAAGAATTCATACAGGGGAGAAACCCTATCAGTGCATGGAATGTGGAAAGAGCTTCAGTCACAGCCAAAGTCTCACTTCCCATCAAAGAATTCATACAGGGGAGAAACCCTATCAGTGCATGGAATGTGGAAAGAACTTCACTAATAGCTCCCATCTCACTTCCCATCAAAGAATTCATACAGGGGAGAAACCCTATCAGTGCATGGAATGTGGAAAGAGCTTCACTGATAGCTCCTCTCTCACTAGGCATCAGAGAATTCATACAGGGGAGAAACCCTATCAGTGTGTGGAATGTGGAAAGAGCTTCACTGATAGCTCCTCTCTCTCTAGGCATCAGAGAATTCATACAGGGGAGAAACCCTATCAGTGCGTGGAATGTGGAAAGAGCTTCAGTACGAGCTCCGATCTCACTAAACATCAAAGAATTCATACAGAGGAGAAACCCTATCAGTGCATGGAATGTGGAAAGAGCTTCAGGAAGAGCTCCGATCTCACTAGGCATCAGAGAATTCATACAGAGGAGAAACCCTATCAGTGCATGGAATGTGGAAAGAGCTTCACTGATAGCTCCTGTCTCACTTCCCATCAAAGAATTCATACAGGGAAGAAACCATATAAGTGCATAGAATATGGTAATAGCTTCACTCATAACTCCTCTCTCATTTCCCATTAAAGAATTCATAAATTGGAGAAACCCTATCAGTGTGTGGAATGTGGAAAGAGTTTCATCCAGAGAGCTCATCTGAATACCCATCAAAGAATTCACACAAGGGAGAAACAATATAAATGCTTTGAATGTGGAAAGAGCTTTAGTAAGAGCTGTAATCTCACTTCCCATCAAAGAACTCATACAGGGGAGAATCATGAAATTGTAGAATTGTGGAGCTGGAAGTGAACCCTGGTGCAATCTATTCCACCCCATGTGATGCAGGCATAGCAAGTAAAGCATCCATGACAGATGACCATCCAACTTCACTTGAAAACCTCAAAGGATGGAAATTCCCGCGCTCCCAAGGGATCCTATCCACTAACAGCTCTTGCTGTCAAAAAGTTCTTCCGCATGTTTAGTCAGTCTTGTTTTTTTAAAAAAAAAACTTGAAGGCATTGGTTTGTGTCCTTCCCTATGTTTGGCGGCTCCCAATTGAGTGTTAAAACAATACAGCATTAAATATTAAAACTATTATTAAACTATTAAAAATAGCTATATGCGCAAAGAAGGGCTTTCTCCCCCCCCCCCCCCCGTCCTGAATCTTCCATCACTCAGCTTCATTGGATGCCTGGGACTTCTCTAGCGACTTTCTCCAGGCCAGGCACAATTTCACAAACTTCCATCATGTTGCCTCTTCCTCATTGCTCTAAACCAGCCTTTCTCCACCTGTGGGTCCCCAGATGTTGTTGGACTACAACTCCCATCACCCCTAGCTAGCAAGGCCAGAGATCAGGGATGATGGGAGTTTTAGTCCAACAACATCTAGGGACCCACAGGTTGAGAACCGCTGCCTAAACTAAGAAGTCCCAAAACCTCCTGCAACCTTTCCAAATATGGGAAGTCATTGCCGCGTCTCTTGGATCATTTTCTTCACCCCTTTCTGTACCTTTTCCAACTTTGCAACCTCATTTTCGAGGGGAGGCAACCGGATCTGTATGCCCTACAGCATTGCAAAGTAATAGCGTCCCCTTTATTTCCCACCCGTTTCCTAATTAATCCTGGCATGGGCTGCGGAGCTCATACCTTTGATCCAGTCACTCTGTTTGGATAAGAAACAGATGAGAAGTGCACTTACGGCAAGTGCAGAACCCAAAGAAAAACAATATAAACTCTACCAGTTCCTTGGTGCAGATGGCCTACTGAGCTGACCCAGGAAAGGTCTGGGTGGGGCTGGGCTTTTCCTGTTTTTCATAGCTTCTCTGCTTACACAAAGGAGACTGAACAGCTGGCAGACAGTCTTCATGAGTCCAATTCTGGCCTGCGTTAACAGAAGTGCAGTGTCCAAGGGAAGTCATAGTACTGATCTATTCTGTCCTGGTGAAACCCCACCTAGAGTCCTGGGTCCTATTCTGGGCACCCCAGTTGAAGAAGGGTCTTGACAAGCTGGGGGTGCTTAGCCTGGGAAGGAGGAGACTGAGACAGGATCTGAGAGTCATCTTCAAATCTCTCTAGAGCTGCCCCATGGAAGATGGAGCAAGCTTGTTTTCTCCAGTGTGGTGTAGTGGTTAAGTGTGGTAGACTCATAATCTGGTGAACCGGGTTCGCTTCCCCACTCCTCCACATGCAGCTGCTGGGTGACCTTGGGCTAGTCACACTTCTCTGAAGTCTCTCAGCCCTACTCACCTCACAGTGTTTGTTGTGGGGGAGGACAGGAAAGGAGAATGTGAGCCGCTTTGAGACCCCTTCTGTTAGTGATAAAGCGGAATATCAAATCCAAACTCCTCCTCCTCTTCTAATTCTTCCTGCTCTGGAGGGTAGGACTCAAACCATTGGCTTCAAGTTACAAGAAAAGTGATTGCAACTAAACATCAAGAAGAACGTCCTGATAGTAAGAGCTGCTCAACAGTGCAAAGGTGGTGGGCTCTCCTTCCTTGGAGGTTCTGATCCTGAAGTTGGGTGGCCATCTGTCCTGGGTTCTGTAGTTGAGATTCTCGCATTGCAAGGGGTTGGACCAGACAGCCCTCAGGGTCTCTTCCAATGACACAATTCTGTGGTTCTAGGGGGAGAATGTGGGGGCAGTAAAATTACACTACACCCAAAGCCTCTTTGTTTCCACAACATGTCCAAAACAATGGCACAACTTTGCAACTGGCTTGAGAGCAACTTCCCTCTCGTTGAGGTCCATGAGAGGGTCTCCCCTGCACAAAGCTACTTCTTCTCAACACGCTCACCCTAGGATGCCAGAGCTCTGGATGTGGTGCAAGTCAGGATCTTTTAGGCTGCCCTTGATTGCCCTGTGGACCATTCTCCAAGTAAACAGGCTGGATTCTTTGGAGTCTCCCAATACACTTAGAAGCTTTGTTAAGGAGAACCCAGAACCCACCGTTTTTTGTTGCCTTACGGTTGCCCATTTCATCTGCTTAGCCAATCCAAATATTCACGGCCAACAGGTACCGCCGCTGTCTCCAGCAACTCTCTCCCATGGGAATGGCTTGGCTCCCCTTCTTCTCTCTGTGAGAATCCAGGGAACGGGAAGGGGAAAGAAACCAAGCTAGAAGATGATCACAGGTTGTTGGTTTTTTTGGGGGGGGGCTTGTTAACAATTCTGTGTGGCACCTTGAAGGCTCTCCGATTCTGACTCCAGTCCTACCTCGGAGCCACTTCCTTTGTGGGATTTGTCAGCCCCTCTGAGGTCCCCCCAGGGCACCTGCTCAGCTGAGAGGAGGGTGTCATAGCACAGGTAGCAAATCAGCTGTTGCTCCGCCCCTTGAGGGATTCCCCGCCTCACTTAATTGGCCAAATATTCCAAAAGGGCATCACCCGCCACTATATAAACCCTCTCACCCTCGGCAGCAGCAATGAGGTGGTACAGCTTTTGGGTGCTAAGAGTGTGTCCCTGCTTTGGGAGGGGGAACACAGCCCCCCCAGCAAAGTTTGGAGGATGAGCCAAGAGGTATAGACGGACATTGGAAGGCAAAATGTTGCAGGAATTTATGTATAGGTTGGGGGGGGGGTTGCCACTGCAGTAGATATCATGCACATGCAGCCCACTACCAAAATCAGCACCATCACTTTTGTGACTTGTCCCCACAAAACACTTCATCACAGTTTCTTCCTATCTGCTCAAAGGGCCTCTGCTGCACAATACCAAATGTAAGATTTCACTGATCAATGTATCTATGTACTGGCTCACTGGGAAAACTTAAGAAATTCATATAGACATGTGAGCTCAGCTATTCAGCAGCCCCTCTGCCTGAGGGATAAGCAGCCAATAAAAGTTTGGATTCTCTTTTGATCGGGGATTCCATCTTGCTTCGTCTTGTGGCAGGTGGCTGACCCATGGAAGAGGGAGCCAGCTTGTTTTCTCCTGCCCTAGAGGGGAGCACCCAGAAGAAGGGACCCAGAGGACCAGAAAGCAGTTTCTGCTGCCTAAACAGCAGGAAGAACATTCTGACGGGAAGAGCAGCAGAATCTCTTGGGAGATGCCGGACTCTCCTCTCTCAGCCGCCACTATATAAACCCTCTCACCCCCGGCAGCAGCAATGAGGTGGTACAGCGTTCAGGTGCTAAGAGTGTGTCCCTGCTTTGGGAGGGGGAACACAGCCCCCCAGCAAAGTTTGGAGGACGAGCCAAGAGGTATAGCCGGACACTGGAAGGCAAAATGTTGCGGGAATTTATGTATAGGGGTTTTTTTGGGGGGGGTTGCCCCTGCAGCAGATATCATGCCAATGCAGCCCACTACCAAAATCAGCACCATCACTTTTGTGACTTTTGTGACTTGTCCCCACAAAACACTTCATCACAGTTTCTTCCTATCTGCTCAAAGGGCCTCTGCTGCACAATACCAAATGTAAGAATTCACTGATAAATGTATCTCTGTACTGGCTCACTGGGAAAACTTCAGAAATTCATATAGACATGTGAGCTCAGCTACTCAGCAGCCCCTCTGCCTGAGGGATAAGCAGCCAATAAAAGTTTGGATTCTCTTTTGATTGGGGATTCCATCTTGCTTCGTCTTGTGGCAGGTGGCTGACCCATGGAAGAGGGAGCCAGCTTGTTTTCTCCTGCCCTAGAGGGGAGCACCCAGAAGAAGGGACCCAGAGGACCAGAAAGCAGTTTCTTCTGACGGGAAGAGCAGCAGAATCCCTTGGGAGATGGCGGACTCTCCTTCCTTGGAGGTTTTTCAGCAGAGGTTGGATGCTTTGGCTGAGATTCCTGCCTTGCAGTGGGGCTGGAATAGATGACCCTTAGGGCTCCCTCCCATTCTAGGATGAGGTTCCTTGCTTCCTGCAACCCCCTTTCCCCTGCAACCTCTTCCTCCAGTTTCTGGCCAAGGGAGGGAGCGGATCACAGACCAACCAAGAGCGTCCCCTCAAAATGAGCATCTCTGGGATTGTGCAATGCAGGAGAGAAAAGGCAGAGAGGACTGAGCAGGGTGGACTCGGCTTTGCAAGGTGTGGCGTTTGCTCCTTGGATGGGGCAAGGAAAGGGTTAAAATGGGTGTGATGTGATTGGCCAGTGAGAATGCAAGGGGGGAGTAAAAGATAGAGTGGGAGGTTTGAAAAGTCAGTTGAGGTTTGGGAGTTGCGAGTTTGTCAGTTGGGAGAAGGAAGAGGGTGCAATAGGCAGTGGGTTGGTTGAGTTGTATTGTGAGAGAGTGAGAGGAATTGTTAGGGAGTTAGAGAGATAGTTGGGAATACTTCAGTTTGAAGTTGTTAGGAACTAATATCTAAGAAACTGACAAGAGAAAAATAAACCGAAACCATACGCTTATTCCTGCACTTAAAAATAAACTTGATTATTTGTTTATGTTAACAACTGTCTGGACTCTGTGTGTCCCCGTGAGAAGCGGGGTGGTGGCAGCGAGAAGAGCAACCACAGTGGTGGCACAGGGTCAATAGAGCATGAAACGACACAAGGGTTAAAGGAAACGGAGCTGCATTCCTAGAGAGGACAGGAAAGTAAAGGGGGGCCAGGCCCTCCAGAGGAAAACCCCCTCCCTCCCCTTCCTGCAAGCGGGGGGGGGGTTGCTTTCCTCTGCTGCAAATGCTGCCTTGCTCTCTTCCATGGGGATCTGCTGAGTCTCTTCCTCCCTCCCCCCCCCGAGGGTGCAGTGGGGAGAAGGTGGGGGTCCCAGGGATGCAGGTGTTACGGTAAAATCTGGGTGCAAGGCTGCTCTGCCACCCAGCTCGTCGGACTAAGTCCGCGGGTCCCTGCGGAGGAAAATGAGCTCAGCCGGAGTCAGGAGCAAACTGCAGAAGATCCAAGTTTATTGCGCAACAGGTTCAAGGCGAGATTGAACAGCGAGAAAGGGGTGACATGAGCTTTTGAAATTTCCCTCCATATCCCAGAATACAGTGCAAAATACATCCCAGTTACATCATGAATACATTAAGAAGAGGTTGGGTTACACAGATTACATCCCGAATACATTAGGAAGAGGTTAGGTTACACCGGATTAACATATGGAGGAGGGAGGGGGGAATATGCAGAGAGCTGGAGATATGGAGGAGGGAGGGGGGAATATGCAGAGAGCTGGAGATATGCGCAGATAAGCACATCCTGAGAAGACAATGGTCAATGTATGCATAGTCTGTCACCTGGCATTGCCCGGAGGAAAGGCTTGGCAGAGTGATTTGACAGGATTAGGGTCTTGACACCTTGCTTGAGGGATTATGGAGGACAGGGGAGGTGTCATGGGGTCCTAGAGAAATTGAGCAAATTGGCACGTTGATTTTCTATGAATTTTATAGATTTTAGTCCCTTTTGACATTGACAACTGGAAATAAATGGATATATTGTAGCGAAGAAGGAGGTGAAGAAGACATGCCCCCCCCCTTCCGTATCAGTCCCCCATTCGGAGATAGATTTGCATTAAAGTTCTGTAAGAACTTGCAAATCTTTTCTCCGCACCCTAAATCTCAGTGATTTTAGGGGTGCCTTGTGAGTAGGAATAGGCTCTAATGGAAAAGGAGGTGGGTTGAGCAGGGCAGCAAAAGAGGGAGTAACACGGACAAATACAATGTACGCGCGTGTTATATAGATATGCGCTAAATAATACCAGATGTGTGGGTTTATGCAAACCTGAAAGGGACTTGCAAGCCATGCCTCTTACGGTCATTTGCAAGTATAGCAGTGCAGGTAGCTGCATATAGGGTATTATATAAAAGAACACCTGTTGTATTTTGTTGCTAAATAACTCGTGGCATCCTAGCTCTTGGGAGAAACATTTTCAATAGTGGTGTATGCTTTACATTTAGCAGGAAGGTCCACTACTGACTGAAAAAAATGCAGTTTGCTTTTTAGCCCCACCGTTTTTGTGTTCTCAGGTGCCAAGCTAGCTCTTCTGTGGTCTCACACTGGCATAGTGGTACAGTAACACATCCTGTTGAATCCCCTCGGGGCTTTCAATTAACCATATCGCCTGGCATTCACCATAGCTGGCACAGGTTTGGACATCTCGTGAGGGAGATGCCTTTGCCTTGGCCTTTCTATGGGATTTTATTATAGGCTGTGGTCTTGCACTCATGAAAAGTTGTTCACTTGCTCTTAAAGGACCAAAAGCTAGTTGCAGCCTGGATACACATGCTCAATTCCAGCAGAGTCCAATTTGAATTTATCTTGCCCCTTGGTTCTCAACTTTTCAAAACCAATATGTTAAAACCAAAGCCATTCTTTAAGGGGGCATTTGTCCAAATGAGTCAATTTAACTCTATAAGGGACCATTCTTGCTGCATCAAGGCATATACACGTTTCTTGTTATCAATAATAATATAACATATGGTAGTCGTGTCCTCAAATAAATAAATAAAATTTGGGACATGATCTACACCCATTTTCATCTGGCATCCTAATCAAAACATCTCTAATAATAATAAGGAGCGTTGCTTCAAATCTACCTGATAAAATATGGTTCCGATAATAATACTTGGTTGTGGTTAGATTAATTTCACAGCTATACGGGAAAACCAAGATTAATAAGTAAATAAATACAGAATAATTGCTACTTGAAGACAGTACTGAATCTTCAAGAGATGCAGAGAAGTCATAGAAAAGATTTGAAACAGTTTTCTGGAACAGAAAGAAAGAAATAGTAAAAATCTGGGAACTTCATGTATAGAAAAACATTAAATACATAAATAGATAGGTAGGGAAGGTTGGCACTCTGCAGAGTGCCAGGTGGGACAAGGAAATATGATCATCAGTTGACTTAATCTAAATATAGTCTGCTCTATTGGAAAGCATTGTAATATATGGGAATCCTCCATGAAAACTTGGGGTGTAAGCCATATCCTTCTGCTGTTCATAGTTATGTATCCTACATTATACAGAAACAATTACACACAGAAATTTTCCCTTTGTGGAGATAACACATTATCAGAGACACTTCAGCATTCGTACGTAATAACACATAATACACAAAACAAACTAATTAAATATCAGTTCCATATTGACACAATTGTGATCATTTACGCATGTATCTTTTTAATCCTGGAGCACAGAGGCTTGAGGTTCAAGTGAAAAATGTCCTTGCAATTCAACTCCTCCCCCCTTTGTCAGCCCCACTCCCCCGTCAGTCTATATCCTTTGAAAGAGATAGCTGTGGGCACTTTGGAAACTATGGTGTCTGTTGTTGCAGGTCTTGTGATGGCAAAGAACTGAGTTGAGGGGTTGTTGCTGCTTTTCATCTTTGCACATCTGTATAAGTGATATCCTGTAAGGGGGCAGGGGTTTGGGGACTTAAAAACACAGTTAGACAAGGAAGGGGGAAAAGGCAAAAAGGATGTCCTTGAGTTTTCCGTGGGAAGCTGCAGATAATTAAAAATCTTAGCACATTAAGCATTTTATTCATTTCAATATTATTATCACATTTCCACATAATTACTGTTATTATCTGCTAAGTTTGTTTGCTTTCCTTCACTTAGTTTTTGTTGTTGTTGTTGTTTTTCATATTATAAAATAAAAAATTACTCCACATGTATAGAAAGAGAACTGTAAAAAATACAAAGGTTAAAAAAAAAAGAAAGCAAAAAAAAAATTAGATTACCAGTCAGATGACACAAAGACATCAGATTTAGAAAAGAATTAATATTAAATAATACAAAGATATTATCAAAACCACACAGATCACCACTGGACTGAAAAAAAATGGGAAAACAATGGGGAGGAAACTTAAAATTCACCATGTGCTATCTGATAAAAGAACTTCATGAAACTGACTTTCAACATGTGATGAACATGTCCCCAAAGTAAAACACACACACACAAAATGACCTTAAGGGAAGAAAGAAGAAAAGAAATACAAATGCAATTACTTTAAATCACTGTTTGCATCCCCTCATTTTCATTTGTGCTGTGGAAGAAAAGAAAGGACACTCTGTTAAAAGGGAAAATTATTTCATGTGAGAGGTCTGTCAGGAAATGCTGTTCCTAAATTGTATAGGCATATACACACACCAAAAAAAAAAACTTATAAAATTTAAATTCCATTGGGGAGGCGAACCCTTTTGTCTTACATAGCCCCTGGAGCAAAAGACACATTAAGGGTGATTTCCCTCAATGGTTCCAAGTTTTACATAAGGAAATTTGGATAGGTTTTACAGTTCCCCCCTTCCCCCCTCTTTTAACTGATCTGGCCTCTGTGCATGTGCAGAGTTCATGTCTCAGCAAACCTCTTACACCATTGAAATGTTGCGCCTTTTGGCTAAATTAGAATAAAGGAAGGGAAGGGTAAGGAGTAGATTTAAAAAATAGGGTTAGATTAAAATATTCACCAAAGCTAGCAATTGCAGCCCAAGCAAAGCTGAGTGCTTCCTTTATGCATAGGAAAGGGCTAACATCAGTCTGGTCATTCGCGGAACAATGCCACGCCCTTATATATGGGAAAAATTGGCCAGAGAGTCTGAATTCATAGGATTTTTAACATTCTCAAGTCATTTCAGCCTTACCATTTGCAGACAAAAAAAATTCTGCCATTTATTTACAGGATTGGTCAAGGCTGATTCTGCTTGATTATGAATTTGTATGTGCTTAAACTTTGAGTAGACTTTTAAGTCTGATTTTTGTTAATAATAGACAAAATGATAAACACTGTAATCACTCAAATGCCTGACCTCACCAGTTCTGCTTCAAAACATCACGGCTTTCACCTCTCACCCTTAAAAAAACAAAGAACAAATCTGGGCTGAATTTCAACTCATCACATGCTTGTAGACACATGGCCCTCCACACAGCCGCAAATTGGGAAAGTTGAAAGGGACCCTGGGGTCATCTAGTCCAACCCTAAAATACAGGGTTCATAGCAAGATTTGTACTACCAGAGAGACACACACATACTTATGTACACAGGCACAACTGGGGAAGAGACCATAATCAATGCTCCTATCATGTACTAAGGAAGAGGAAAATAAAAGTACCCAACTTTATACAGAGCCCTTTTAGCAGATCTTGAAGCTAGTTTGAGTGAGAGTTTACTTCCTTAGACTAAAGAATGCAAAGAATGTGCCCCCCCTTGTTGAAGGAAGCTTACTCGGGAGTAAATTCACTCAGCACAGAAGTAAGAAAAGGGGGGGGACCTGAAAGAGACTGAAACAAGTGGGGGAGGCATTTTCCAATAAGAAGCCAGGAAACCCTGGCTGATCTTAGAGACTGATATCAGGACTGGACTCTATAGATAGGCAATTGTTGTCTATCGAAGCTTCTACCTTTTATTAACAATTTTCTTAGAAAGAACACCTATTTTCATAGGCATGTGCTTAACGAAATACAGACACTGCATTTTAGCTTGAGAGAGCAGTTGTGCTCAACTACGCTTTTGCAGCAGAAACATTAGGTTAACTTCACATTCCAAAATAGACTGTAGACTTACAATCTCAAAGGTTGCGGCAAAGCAAGGTGGGGTAAACATTTGCCCACCTCATTCTCATTTTTTTTAGGATTGATAAGGTCCAGCATGGCTTCCTTAGATTTAAAATTTCGAAGCTAGCTCGTGGCTTAAACTATGCACACTCAAGAAAGGCAGTCTGTCAGAGACAGAAGGAACAGATAACACACCTAACAGACAACATGTAACAGACAACACACATAACAGACAACATGTAAACATATATATTCTCATCCTTTAGTTGGTTATTGCAAGGAGTTGGGCTGCTTCCTTTGGCTTCATTAAGTGAAATTAGTAGGAAGGTCCCACATGGGTTTATGAGCCTCTTTGCCTCTTCAAACACACCACCAGTTAATCAGACTGGCAGGGCTCACAACGCTTGGTTGACTGGGTACCCCTTTATATATGCATGCGTTGCTGTTGTTGCTTTTTGTTGTTTTTTTCTTTTTGGGGGGTGTCTGGGATAGAGAAGGGAGAAAGAGAAGGGTTGATTGGGATTTGGTTAACTTGTACAGGGGGCTATTTAGGGTTTTTCTATCTCTTGTTGCTTGGCAACTTCCTAATGGGTTTTAGCGAGCTCTACCTATCTAGTTTCCTCTATTCCTTTCCTTATTTCCTATTCCAAATCCTGGGGTTCCTTTCCACTCTGCCAAATCCTGCCCAATTCCTCCTGGGCTATCCCTCCTGGCAACCTCCTACCTATCGTCACAATCTCAGGAAAAGGGGCCCTACTGAACGCCCGCGCTGTGCGGTGCCAGATCGGGTGATCCCTGGATAGAGTTTGAACCGAAAATCCCCCTTGCTTTTGGAAGCAGGCTCACGCACGATACACGTGTTACGTGGCCCGACCAGTGCGGCTGGGATTAATGATAGAAAGCAAGACCCCTTCCTGCCCCCTCCGTAAGGGAGCTCGGGAAGTTCAGAAGAGGAACTCCAGCCCCTTGCTTTCAACTGAGATGCCTGTTGTGGAGAGTCGGCTGTCTTTCCAAGCCGGGTCTCTCCGTCTTACTTTCGGACTCTCAATTGGTGCTGCTGGCTGGAGATTTTTAGAGGAGAAAGAGATAGAGCTCAGAACCCCCCTTTTGGGTCGAGCAGCAGTCCACGGTCTCTCTCACCAATTGGACCAAGAGACAGGCGAGAAGTAGCGATGGAGAGGAGGGCAGAGAATTCAGTTGCCAGGAGATTCCACCCCCTTCCCACCTGTGCACTGGATTTTTCCTTATACTCACATATCTTCGATTATGGTCCCGGGATCGATGAATAAGCCAGCTGGATCCCTCTTTGCTCCCCGGCTGAACTCCTGGGGCTTTCGATTACCGCCCGGAAGATGGCCGGGGGTCCAAAGGATCTTCCCAGGCAAAATGGCCCGGTGCCGGCTGAAGATTTCAGGGCCCCCAGTCAGCAACACAGGAGAACCGCAAAGTCCCTGTTCAGGCGCCATCTGTTATGGTAAAATCTGGGTGCAAGGCTGCTCTGCCACCCAGCTCGTTGGACTAGGTCCGCGGGTCCCTGCGGAGGAAAATGAGCTCAGCCGGAGACAGGAGCAAACTGCAGAAGATCCAAGTTTATTGCGCAACAGGTTCAAGGCGAGATTGAACAGCGAGAAAGGGGTGACATGAACTTTTGAAATTTCCCTCCATATCCCAGAATACAGTGCAAAATACATCCCAGTTACATCATGAATACATTAAGAAGAGGTTGGGTTACACAGATTACATCCCGAATAAATTAGGAAGAGGTTGGGTTACACCGGATTAACATATGGAGGAGGGAGGGGGGAATATGCAGAGAGCTGGAGATATGGAGGAGGGAGGGAGGGGGGAATATGCAGAGAGCTGGAGATATGCGCAGATAAGCACATCCTGAGAAGACAATGGTCAATGTATGCATAGTCTGTCACCTGGCATTGCCCGGAGGAAAGGCTTGGCAGAGTGATTTGACAGGATTAGGGTCTTGACACCTTGCTTGAGGGATTATGGAGGACAGGGGAGGTGTCATGGGGTCCTAGAGAAATTGAGCAAATTGGCACGTTGATTTTCTATGAATTTTATAGATTTTAGTCCCTTTTGACATTGACAACTGGAAATAAATGGATATATTGTAGCGAAGAAGGAGGTGAAGAAGACATGCCCCCCCTTCCGTATCACAGGGGAGGGTGGCTCATGGGGGGGAGCCCCAGGGAGCAGGGGGTCCTGCCAGGGAGGGGCGAGGTCGCAGGAATTGTCTCCTTCCTTTAGATCTTTTTTGGGGGGAGGGTAGGATACCGCCCCCCCTTCCAGAAAAAAAATTATTCAGAGCCCCCTGGGAAATCCAGCAGATAGAAATCTAGCTTCTTTAAATAAGGCTATCAGTAGGACTTCTGCTGTGTGTGACACGGGTCAGCGTCATTGCACAACAGAGGAAACATGTATGAATGGTTGCTCCCAAACCTCTTCCTTTGTTTCTCTCCTTTCTTTCTCCTTATTGGCAGAGGAGGCAAGCCAAGCAGATCAAGCCAAGCTTTATGAGGAGCTGGGTATGTTTAGTTGGAGAAGAGGAGACAGAGAGGAGATGGGAGAGCCATGTCACCTGGGCGTAGGATTCCAACCAATGGCTTCAAGCTACAAGAAAGGAGATTCGGACTCAACACACCTAGTCATTTTTCACGAGGCACCAATGAGTCCCTTGTCAATCAGTTCTGATTTCATGAATTGACTGGAAGGAAGGAGCAACCAGGCTGATTCGCCTCACATTAATCTCTTTGCTTGCCTCCAGAATTCCACAATCTCCCTTCTAGAGGCCTAAAACTCCATGTCCTCCTCCTCCTTCTCCTCCTTTTTTGAAAGATAGCTCAGAGTCTGGGCTGTGGTGCAGTCCTACCCTGGTTCCCAGCAAGACTCATCCATGCTTGCTCAGGGAACCTTTTTCTTCTCCTGATATTGTACAGCTTTTGTAACAGAACAATGTATTTGCTTTGTAGGATTTGCTAGAGCTTCTCATTCAGACAGACAGAACTTGGAAGAAGACCAAAAGGTTCCTTCCGATCTCTCAGAGGCTTCCTGAGAGCACAGATGGATCAACAAGATTCAGCTGGCCCTAGAGCAGGAAGAGGCCATGCCATCCAATCTGGGAGCAGTGGGGGATTCTGGGAAAACTCTGTGCAGAAGATCCTGGGTGAGGAGCACACCCTCCGCTCAGAGGTGCAGAGCCAGCAGTTGAGGCAGTTCTACTGCCAGGAGGCCAAAGGACCCCGAGAGGTTTGCAGCCGACTCTACCACCTTTGCCATCAGTGGCTGAAGCCCGAAAGGCACACGAAAGCTGAGATGCTGGACCTGGTGATCTTGGAGCAGTTCCTGGCTGTCCTTACACCGGAGATGGAGAGCTGGGTGAGGGACTGTGGAGCGGAGACCAGTTCCCAGGCGGTGGCCCTGGCCGAAGGTTTCCTCCTGAGTCAGGCAGAGGAGAGAAAGCAGGCAGAGAGAAAGCAGGTGAGAGAGACTTTGCTCTGGGTACTCCCAAGGGGCTCCAAACAGGATGGAGAACATCCAAAAATGGTATGCTGATGTCCCATCCTTTTTCTGGGAATGAGATCTAACACCCTTAAAGTATCTGTCTTTGCGTTCTCTTTCTAATATTTCTCACCTTTCATTTACTGTTTTGAGTTCTTGTTGTTCTTTCAGAAAAGGGATCATTTTGCAGAAATGGACCTGGATTCCTGTGAGGCAGAGAGGCCTCCGTTGGACACCAGAGAGAGGCCCCTGGGTAAGGAGGAAGGTGGTTTTTCTCTGTTTGGTCTCATTCTGTTGGCTTTCCAACTCATCTGAGGGTTCTTTTCTTTTCTTTTTTAAATGATATTTATTGGAAAAAAATTTAAAAAAAAAATTACAAAAGAAAACAAGGTAGAAATAGCGAAAAACAAACCACTTCCAACAATACAAATACAAATTCAAAATAAGAAAAGGAAAAAAACCAAAATGCACCACAAACATTTAAGAACATTTAAAAATTGAGATTCGGAAATGATTGAAACTAAGTTATGTTTGAGAAAAGTTTAACTTTTAGAGTAAATAATTAGATGAAAATACAAATACACATGAAACAAGGTTTTAATTTGCTGTTGATTTTTATTGTAAAGAATGCAGGGATGGAGGATGTGGGGAAGTCCAGTAGATGTTGAAAAAGGATTTGAAAAAGTGAATCTTTTTTTTTCTTGTTTCTCTACTTTGTAAAAAAAAAAAAAAAAGCTTTTGTTGTGTTACTGACGATGTATTAATGTTGTACTTTGACCCTGGAAAACAAAGCAATAAAAAATATTTAAAAAATAAAATAAAAACAAATCCATTATTCTCAAATCCTCAACTGTCATTACCTTCTTTCTTTGACCTCCTCCTCCTCCCTTTTTTTTTTTGTATCCTAGGTGTTAATTGTCACAGCAAATCCTTTCCATATTTCATAATATTCTGTCATTACATTACCTTAAACTATTTTAATCTTAGCTTACTATAAAAAACCTTGAAACTTAAAACTTAAATCTTACTTTTACCAACTTTTCATAACCATAATATTCTTACATAATTCTTTAAACATTTTTACAAAAAACCTTGAAACTTAAAACTTAAATCTTATTTTTACCAACTTCTCATAACCATAATATTCTTACATAATTCTTTAAACATTTTTACTAAAGCCAAGTAATTTCATTCCAACATTTTTCTAACATTCATCAATTTTATAAAACAGTCCTAGTAGTTAAAAAAAAGAAATAAAAACAAATCCAATCTTCATCCAGCGTCCCTTCCTCCTGGTCCCGGATTTTGTCAGTCCTTATTATCCCATCGATCTAGCGCATTAACCTGGTAACCTTATATCCGAGGCCCTTAAGTCTCTTCCATGTCCCTTCCACAGCTCTTCTTCATATTTGTAACTGTATTTTCCCTTGTCTCCTGCTCTTTTCACTGGTGGGAACTCCAGCTTAGCAATATTTTTGACCCTTCTCGACAGATCAGACCCTTTTCCATAATCAACACTAAATTCCATGTGGTATTTAAAAATATGTTTGAAAATGGTATAAGTGCAATTTATTCAGAACAAAAGGCTAAATTAATAGTAAATAATGTGGTGACAGAGGAATTTCAGATAGAGAAAGGGACACGACAAGGTTGCCCGATTTCCCCATTACTCTTTATTTCACTCCTGGAGGTTCTGTTAAATATGATCAGAAGGAACCATCTGATTAAGGGTATAAAGGTCGGAGCAAAACAATATAAATTGAAAGCCTTTGCAGATGATCTAGTATTGACATTACAGGAGCCAGAACCTAGTACAAAAAGAGTACTAGAACTGATCCAAGAATTTGGTCATGTGGCAGGATTTAAGCTGAATAAATTAAAAACTAAAGTCCTTGAGAAAAATTTAACAACTAATGAGAAAGAGAGGTTTCAGAATGAGACAGGTTTAACAGTGGTTAAGAAGGTGAAATACTTGGGGATTAATATGACAGCCAAAAATGGGAATTTATTTAAAGACAATTATGAAAAATGTTGGTCGGATGTTAAAAAGGATTTAGATATATGGTCAAATCTGAAGCTTTCCTTGTTGGGTCGAATTGCTGCTATAAAGATGAATGTATTGCCAAGAATGCTGTTTTTGTTTCAATCATTACAAATCTTAGACAAAATGGACTGTTTCAAGAAGTGGCAGAGAGATATTTCTAGATTTGTCTGGCAGGGCAAGAAGCCCAGGATAAAATTTAAAATATTAACGGATGCAAAGGATAGAGGTGGATTTGCCCTGCCAGAATTTAAACTTTACTATGAATCAGAAGCATTCTGCTGGTTGAAAGATTGGCTGCTTCTTGAGAACACAGACATTTTGGATTTAGAAGGTTTTAATAATGTTTTTGGGTGGCATGCATACTTGTGGTACGACAAGGTTAAAGCTCATAAAGCATTTAAAAACCATATTGTCAGGAAAGCATTGTTTAATGTCTGGACAAGATATAAGGACTTACTTGAAAATAAAACCCCAAGGTGGTTGTCACTGATGGAGGCAAAGGCCCAGAAAAAGCTCAATATGGAGGCCAAGTGGCCGAAATATTGGGAAAATTTGGAGCGGGAAGGAGATAATCTGAAATTGCAGAGTTTTGAGAAACTAAAAGACAAAGTGTGAGATTGGCTTCACTATTACCAAATAAGAGAGGCCTATAATATAGACAAAAAAATGGGCTTCCAGGTGGAAAAATCAAAGTTGGAAACAGAATTGTTAGATCCTAAAACAAAGATACTTTCAAGAATGTATAACTTGCTGTTAAAATGGAACACTCAGGACGAGACGGTCAAATCTGCTATGATTAAATGGGCACAAGATGTTGGACATAATATTATGTTTGCTGACTGGGAACAGTTATGGACCACAGGTATGAAGTTTACGGGATGTAATGCCTTAATAGAAAATATAATGAAAATGATCTACAGGTGGTACATGACACCAGTCAAGCTTGCAAAAATTTATCATTTGCCCAATAATAAATGTTGGAAATGCAAAGAGACTGAAGGTACATTCTTTCACCTTCGGTGGACGTGCCCAAGGATTAAGGCCTTCTGGGAAATGATCTATTATGAAATGAAAAAGGTACTTAAGTATACTTTCCTGAAGAAACCAGAGGCCTTTCTCCTGGGCATTGTTGGCCAATTGGTGTCAAAGAAGGATAGAACTTTTTTTATGTACGCTGCAACAGCAGCAAGAATACTTATTGCAAAGTACTGGAAGACACAAGATTTACCCACTCTGGAAGAATGGCAAATGAAGATGATGGACTATATGGAATTGGCAGAAATGACTGGCAGAATTCGAGACCAGGGAGAAGAAATGGTGGAAGAAGATTGGAAGAAATTTAAAGACTATCTGCAGAAATACTGTAAAATTAATGAATGTTAAAGTGATGTTGGACTGAAAATAAGTGGTTTTGGTATTAAGGCTTATAAGAATATGTAAATGTAGATAGTTATTAGGACGGGAATTTATAGTTATAATAGGTTAAGAATAGAGAGTAAAGATAAATGGAAGAGGGTAAGGATTTGCTGAAAGGATTTTGTAAACGGGAATACAAAAAGGGGAGGTGAGAGGAAGTCAAGGAAACAAGCAAATGAACTTAAAGATATTGAAAAATGGAGTTTTATTTTTTAAAGACATTTTCCTTTTCTTTTTTTCCCTTCTTTTTTCTACTTTTTTGAATGTCTATTTTTTTATTTTTTATCACACTGTTTTTCTTTGTACTATTTTATCACACTGTTTTTCTTTTGTGTAAAATCTTAATAAACATTTTATATATAAAAAAAAGTTTCAAAAACCCTCCAAAATTAAGAGCCCCCACAATCCCAAACATCTCACGGCCCATTGCCAGACTTGAAAAGTCCAAACATCCCTGCATAGGGGGGGGGCAATCCAGCCCCCCATTTCCAAGCCAAACCAAAGTTTTTCTTTCCAAATCTGGCTTTTTCCAAGTTCATTTGTCAAATCTGAAAGCTCATATTGCTGTTGGGCCTGTTCTGTCAGGCACACTCCTGATTTAATTCCTGGGTGGGCTCCACATATTTTCCCACTGTCTGTTCAAAATTTCCCACTGCCTGTTCAAAATTTCTAATCGAATTCGCCATCAAATTCGTCTTCTCATGTAGCTGTTCCAGTAGGGCATTTGTTTTATAGAAAGCACACAACAGAGCTTCTGAATACATTGTCCTGCAAGGTCAGATGTCTATTCCCACAATTGTAATCTGTAACAGCTGCCAGCTCCCTGGAATTAGTTACAGTTTCACAGTCTCCCTCTAGGGGGGAAACTTCTATTTGTTCTTGCAACAAAGTTTTCCTTTTTGAGATATTTTGTCAATATTTGTTCCTTTAAAATGCGAAAGGAAACAGTGGAATCACTATGTTTCTCTTCTTTTAGCTATCTGTCAAAACCGTTTGTCTCTGGTCAATGGGCTTCAAATGTCAGTCCTGACACCCCACTCCAGGATCAGGACGGTGGAAAGTTACTTTACTTTAAACTCATTTCTGCAGGTTTAAACAGTCCGAAAAAGATCCCCCTTCTTCTCCTGCTGCCGAAGGGGGGTTCAACAATTTTAAATGATGAAAGCCAATCCTTTAGACTCACAGCACCGTGCCACTTCCCCCCCTTTGCTTCGGAGACCGTTAGTGGGTTCCTTTGCAGGTTGGGGCGCTAAGGGTGCCCGCCGAGTCCCATGGTCACAGGCTTCATCTGCCTGTGATTTTTAAAAGGGTCCCCGCTTCGCCATAGCGGAAAAGACCCGTTTCGCGCGGAGCTAGTCCCTCCACTTCAGAGGGAGTCCGCCATTGCCGATGGCCCCACCCCGGAAGTCTCCATCTGAGGGTTCTTTTCATCTTGGTTGTTGTTTTTTTATCGGTGGGGGTTGGGAACAAGGGTCCAGAGGAGGGGAGATGTATTTCTGCACACCTAACATGAAATGGGCACAAACCTTCAACTGCACTCAGCAGGTAAGGCTTTCTCAAAGCCCATCTGTAGTTAGAGATGTCCTGTTTCCCCTGTGAGAGATGCAGGCACTCCTAGCATCCTGATTACCTTTTTTTCTTTTGCAGGTGACAGAATGATGGCAGCAAGACCTCTTTATCCGCCTTTTTATGAGGGCAGAAGGGGAGCAGCGGCTGTGGAACCAGATCAGGTCAGGGGAATCTGCCTTGTGGGGACAGAGGCCGAGGGATGGAGCAATGTCATGGACTGGTTGGGCACAGAGGAATGGTGGGAGGAAGCAGCCGGGGAAGCAGGAAGGGAAGACGGCTCAGAGCCCAAGGAGTGAAGGTGGAGGAAGGATGAGCAGTGAAAGGGAGAAGAGGGAGAAGCCTGGGAAGAGGAGGTGTCAGAAGCTGAAGGGGAAACAGGGCTTAGTGAGCTGGGAGATTCTGAGGCAGAATGCAGTGCAGAATCGGATGCAGAAGAGGAAGGAGGCGAGTGGGAGGAGGAAGATCGAGAGGCAGAGGTGAGTCAGGAGAAGGAGGAGCTACCGGGGGCTCCCTCTCCTTCTGCCAGAATCCACCCTCCCTGCTTGTCTCTCAGAGCCAAGAGGGGTCTAACATGGAGGAGCAAAGGCAGGCTGCACACTGGCACATTGTTGGATCGCTTGCCAGAAACCCCAGAGAGGGGGGGACTTGGAAAGCTGTGGGGAGCCAGGGGCCTTCATTCTCAGCAACTGCTTTTGTGGAGGAAGAGGCTCAGGGAATGAGCTGCTGTTCTCAAGAGGCCCGAAACTCAGCCAAGTCTGTGAACATCATGCTCTTGCTGATAAAGAGTTAAATCCAGCTGTGAAGTGTGGGATTTCCAGACCATATATCTCTGTGACACCAGCCTTCTGAATGTTGCCAGCAGGATTCATCTATAGCTGCAATTTTCATGGAATCCTAGAGTTGAAAGGGACCCCAGGGGTTATCAAGTCCCACCCCCTGCATTGCAGGAATCTCAGCTAGATAATCCAAGACAGATGGCCATCCAAACTAGGCTTCTTGTATTTCTATATTCATCAATGAATGCTAAAATAGGCTTCTAAGCAGTGGACAGATGATAACAAATAGTGGCCAGAATTCACCTAGCCAGCCCCATCCGCTGCAAAATGGGGCCTACCCCCCATTCCTCCCCCTTTCTATGTCCCCATGAACCTCTTGAATTTGGCTCTAGGGCATTGGGAGGGAACCTCTCCAGAACAACTCACGAGGAGAGGAGAAAGTGGATCCTTCCATCGGGGAAACTGGAATGCTTGCATAGGCAGAAAAACGTAAACATAAACTGGAGTACCACCTATTTGCAAAAAGACGAATACCCACACTTAAAATGCAGAATAAAAGAATTCAATTAAAGCGTTAAAATAGGTACACATAATAAAAATGCGCAGCAAAGCAATCCTATTGAAATAACACAGCAATTAACAGAAAGGAAATAACAGAGCATTGTGTAGCAGATCATATTTCTACTGTCTCAGAAGAGGACATTTCCCTTTTTCTTTTAGGGTCCAGTGTGCTTTGAAGATGTCGCTGTTCGTTTCACGGACGAGGAGTGGGCGTTGCTGGATCCTGACCAAAGGGCTCTGCATAAGGACGTCATGGAGGAGAATTGGGGGATCATGGCCTCTCTTGGTAAGCCTCCGTGTGGGATCGTCCTATCTGCCAGGAAATTCAAAAAATACCTCTATGTGACAAACCTCATATATTTTCACAGCGCCCCCTACAACACCTGGGAACCTAACACCCCCACAAGAAATAGGAGATTGCAGTTTTTTCTGTGAACAATCTTCCTCCAGTTCTGCCTCCCTCTACCACAGTTGGGCTGGTCTGAACTGCCCAGGCATCTTAAATGTCAGCTTCAGAGTTGTTAGGAAAGATAAGTAGCTTCTGTCAGGATTTCTGTTTTTGTTTTTGCTGCTGTCAGTCTTGGGTTGACCAAAGAGACAAATGATATTGGAGATGGAGGGGATTGTTGGATTCTCAAGCCTTATCAGAGGAAACTGGCCACTCTCCAGGCACCCGGCTTGAGCTCCTTGTTCACCTCCCCGTCTGCGACTCCCGGCAGGATACAGGCTAGGTCACTATCGGCGATCCTCCTCAAGCGTGAGAAGAGCACACCACTCTTCCCTCCTCCCTGCCCCCCCAGGGAGGGGAAAGAGACAGACAGAAATGTATTTACATGTCTTTATTTCTGTCCTTGCAGCAGTACAGAGAAACGCATCTGCACTCATCAGACTCCAACAGCAGAGAGATATAAACTCCACCCCTGTACTTCCAGTACAGGTCAGATGACACTCTGAGCTAACATCTGGTGCTCAGTACAGTGAATAGACTGCCCCTTTGTTTCCCCGGTACAGTCCCAAACATTCACATCCTGTTTTGCTTTCTAGCCACCTGCAGCTCGCTCTCGCATTGCTGCTTTTCCGTAACATACTCCCCCAAAAGTATCAATGTGCGTTGCGAGCAAAGCGTGATCCAGAGAAGAAAACAAACAGTTGTTATACATATAACACTCCCCTGTTGTTTCAGTTCCACCCTCGGAACTCCACACCACTGGTTTCACCAGTGTACCTCTCTGGTTGTCTGGCTTCCAAGGAATGAGTGCATCTGCATTACCTTGGCTAGCAACTCTCTGTTGTGTCTTTGTCTCTGACTTAGACACAGCTTCAACCTGTCTTGAGTTGTTAACAATAGCAACACATGCAACAGCTAAGTTAGCAAACTCTTTTGAATACCTCTTGGGTGGTACACCCTTTGTGACTCTCTCAGACCTGCGTATGAGGTGCTGATCCTCTCTGCTCACTGGTTCAGTCTCAGGACTCTTTGGAGAACCAGTTCCAATAGTAAACAGTGGTTCTTCCTCCATTTGTGAAGGCCTATCCATTATGTGAGACTTCCTCTCAATGACTGTGTCAACTGAGCTCTGTGAGTTATCACTGTCATTATCAGTACCACTGTAATCAGTAAAATCATCATCATCATCTGAATTGTCCTCTGTGGGAAATGTGTGAACAATTACTCTCTCCTGTTCAGGAGCACTCTCTAGATATTTTGTGAGAATCACCTGACCAGATTCAGACAAAATTACTCTGTAGAGACCCTTTTCATATCCCACAAAAATGCCTCTGGCATTCTTTACTCCACCTGGAGCTTCTGTTCTCACACAAGACCCAAAAACCTTAAAATAGACAACAGAAGGTTTTCTATGGAACAGCTTCTCAAAAGGAGAACTTCCCAAATCTTTTGAAACCTTTCTCAACCACGTGTGACAATAAGACATTAACGACTCTGCCCAATACTCATGTGGCAAATGTGAACTAAGCAATTGCGCATTCATCCCCTTTTGCAATTCCCTGTTCACCCTTACACAGACACCCCTGTTCCATGCTTCCGCTGAAACAGCAACCTTGTGCCTTATCCCTTTCTTCTGCAGGAACTCCTGAAAATCCTGTAAAAGAAAAATTGGCTTCTCATCTGTGAAAAGACAATCAATGTTAGCATCATGCACATTCTTAACTTTGTCACAAAACTCTTGAAACCTTTCTAAGGCTTCTTTTGGCTTCTCCAGTGTATATACCCACACATAATGAGAGAAACAATCCACACACACAAGATAATATCTTGCATTGCCTCTAGATGGTGCTAGAGGACCAATCACATCAGCATACACCCGCTGAAATGCTCTGTCGACCCTGGTCACCTTCCGGGCATCCTTGGTCACACCTGCGAGAGAAATTTCGTTAGAATCAAATGCATTACATTTCCTGTAATCACTTTGATCAAAAGACAACAAATACAGTCCATCTTTCTCTCTGGCAGAAAGATACAACTCTCCATCTTTGAAGATCCTGCAGCTTTCATCATCATAGGACAGTTTCAGTCCTTTCTTTGCAATCTGCGAAACACTCAGCAGATTGAACTTCAACTCAGGAACCAAGTACACATTGTCTATAGTCAAGTTCAGACTTTCAAGATACACAGTTCCAAACCCGGTCGCTTCCAGCTCCTGACCGTTGGCCTGCTTCACAGTGAAGCTTTGCTTCTTAAACGTCGAAAACAGACTTCTGTGTGGGGTCATGTGTTTAGTCGCTCCAGTGTCAATGACAAACGTGTTCTCCACTTCTGGTGTGGTTCCTTTCGACATCAAAGCCTTTGCAGGTTTCACCTGGGACTTGGTACGACTTTTGCCTGACGCCTCAGGCTTTGCAGAGCTCCCCTTGGCTCCTTTCTGCTCATGTGGCTTCTTACAGTTCCGCTGAAGATGCCCAGTCTGTCCACAAATGTAACATCGGACAGCGCTCAAAGCTACAGCATGCTCTCCAGTAGCAACAGCAGTGGGGGAGTCAGAACTCCGTGCCTCTCTCCCCCTGTCTTTCACATCCAGTGCAGCAAGTCGATCGTGTTCATTCAGAACAACCGCGCACACTCTCTCTGATGTGAGGTCCGCGGCCGGTAGGGAACCAAGCTGACTGGCAACCGTTTTGTAAGTCCGATTAAGGCTGTTTATAATCATGAAGCAGAAGACCTCCTCTTGTAGAGGGAAATTGCGTTCCGCCATCTGCTGGCGCAGGAACTTCATCTCCGTCAAATGCGCTTGTACATCTCCATCAGGCGCAAGCCTCAGATTGGTCAGCTTTTCAAAATGCAGCAATGCTGAAGAACCAGCATCTCTCTGATGTGTTTTACACAGCGTCTCCCAAATCTCTCTCGCGTTATCTAAATTTCGGATATGCACGAGTTGGTCATCCGAGACACACAGAATTATAGCCGTCCTGGCTTTCACATTCTGTGAATTCCAACCTGGCGTTGGTGCTGCTGGAATGGGGTTCTCAGTCACCCCCCAAATCCTCTGATTTTGTAGCAGGGCTTTCATCTTTATAGACCAAGATGAATAATTGTCATTTGTCAGGGGAGGTGGGTAAGGTAAGCCTCCCCCCTTCTTGGCATCCATTTTGAATCCAAGCCTCAGCTCTCACTCTCGAGCCTGTAAAATTCCAAGAGTCACTCTTGGTTGTTTACTGCCTTCTCTTATTTGACAGATAAACCGCAAGCTGCTTAAAAGTCCTTGCACAGAACAGTGAGATAGTCAAAACACACTCCGTCTTCCAGCCCCAGCCAGTGAGTTTCCACTCCACTGACTTCCCGTTGCTTAGCAACTTTGCATACCAGCGTTATCTAGGTATGCAAACTATTCAACTGTTTCTCTGCCAGTGCTGGTTTCAGCCAAACACAGACACTTTAGTGAACCGAAGATTGCTTCTTAACGCGTTCACTTCACAGCCATAAATTCTCCATACCTTTGGGGCTCCGTTGCTTGGCATTCACTTTGTCTCGATGCCCAGCCGTCTGTGTAGCTTCCAGCTGCACGTTGACGTTATCTTCCTTCCCTTGGTGCAGAGGATAAAGAATGACCCATCAACCTCTCATGCAGATTTTCATGGATCAGAACCACCGGTAATGCTACCAGATGTCGGATTCTCAAGCCTTATCAGAGGAAACTGGCCACTCTCCAGGCACCCGGCTTGAGCTCCTTGTTGACCTCCCCGTCTGCGACTCCCGGCAGGATACAGGCTAGGTCACTATCGGCGATCCTCCTCAAGCGTGAGAAGAACACACTACTCTTCCCTCCTCCCTGCCTCCCCCAGGGAGGGGAAAGAGACAGACAGAAATGTATTTACATGTCTTTATTTCTGTCCTTGCAGCAGTACAGAGAAACGCGTCTGCACTCATCAGACTCCAACAGCAGAGAGTTGGCTCCTTATCTCTCTCGCCCTGACCTAGCCACTGTGATCCACGCGATGGTCACCTCCAGACTGGATTATTGTAACTCGCTCTACGTGGGGCTGCCCTTGAGACTGACCCAAAAATTCCAGCGGGTGCAGAATGCCGCGGCGAGACTCCTTATGGGGTCTTCGCTGCGAGATCATATCCATCCAGTACTATACCAGCTGCACTGGCTCCCGGTGGAGTACAGTATCCCTCAAGGGCATCCTGATCAAATTTGCAGATGACACCAAACTGGGAGGGGTGACTAACACCCCAGAGGACAGGATCACACTTCAAAACGACCTTGACAGATTAGAGAACTGGGCCAAAACAAACAAGATGAATTTTAACAGGGAGAAATGTAAAGTATTGCACTTGGGCAAAAAAAATGAGAGGCACAAATACAAGATGGGGGACACCTGGCTTGAGAGCAGTACATGTGAAAAGGATCTAGGAGTCTTGGTTGACCACAAACTTGACATGAGCCAACAATGTGACGCGGCAGCTAAAAAAGCCAATGCAATTCTGGGCCTCATCAATAGGAGTATAGCATCTAGATCAAGGGAAGTAATAGTGCCACTGTATTCTGCTCTGGTCAGACCTCACCTGGAGTACTGTGTCCAGTTCTGGGCACCACAGTTCAAGAAGGACACTGACAAACTCGAACGTGTCCAGAGGAGGGCAACCAAAATGGTCAAAGGCCTGGAAACGATGCCTTATGAGGAACGGCTAAGGGAGCTGGGCATGTTTAGCCTGGAGAAGAGGAGGTTACGGGGTGATATGATAGCCATGTACAAATATATAAAAGGATGTCACATAGAGGAGGGAGAAAGGCTGTTTTCTGCTGCTCCAGAGAAGCGGACACGGAGCAATGGATCCAAACTACAAGAAAGAAGATTCCACCTAAACATTAGGAAGAACTTCCTGACAGTAAGAGCTGTTCGACAGTGGAATTTGCTGCCAAGGAGTGTGGTGGAGTCTCCTTCTTTGGAGGTCTTTAAGCAGAGGCTTGACAACCATATGTCAGGAGTGCTCTGATGGTGTTTCCTGCTTGGCAGGGGGTTGGACTCGATGGCCCTTGTGGTCTCTTCCAACTCTATGATTCTATGATTCTATGATTCTATGATTCTACAGGATCAGGTTTAAGGTGCTGGTTTTAACCTTTAAAGCCCTATACGGCCTAGGACCCTCGTACCTACGGGACCGCCTCTCCTGGTATGTCCCACAGAGAAATTTACGGTCTGCAAATAAAAACACCCTAAAGATCCCAGGCCACAGAGAGGTTAGGTTGGCCTCAACTAGAGCCAGGGCTTTCTCGGCCGCGGCTCCAATCTGGTGGAACGCTCTGTCACAAGAGACTAGGGCCCTGCGGGACCTGACATCCTTCCGCAGGGCCTGCAAGACAGAGCTGTTCCACCAGGCCTTTTGTCAGGGCGCAGCCTGACCCCCTCCTCTGGCAGTCTGCAAAAAATTTTGCTTGATGGTTGCCATTAATTTGATTTAATTAATTTTATAATGAATGTTTTAGAATGTTGGATTATTTTGATTGTTGTTAGCCGCCCTGAGCCCAGCTTCGGCTGGGGAGGGCGGGATATAAATAAAATTTATTTTTATTATTATTATATAAACTCCACCCCTGTACTTCCAGTACAGGTCAGATGACACTCTGAGCTAACATCCGGTGCTCAGTACAGTGAATAGACTGCCCCTGTTTTGCTTTCCAGCCACCTGCAGCTCACTCTCACATTGCTGCTTTTCCGTGACAGGGATGCCATGACTGGGCCAAACAACATCTGCCCCAGAGAAGAGCCTGTTGGGATTCGCAGGATACTGAGTAAGTCTGCAGGCTTCAACAGGCTGATGCAATACTCTGTGAAGTGCTGGGTCAGAGTGACTCAGCAGGAATGTGATTAATGTGATTGGCTATCACCTCTTTTAAAAAGGAAAGCCTGTTTAACAGTTAAGTGTGGTTGTTGTGCTGTGGTGGAGAGTATTCATTTGCCTTAAGGTGCAGGTACTCTGTATGGACTGTTTTTGTAAATACCTGTATATAGCTCACATTAAAAAGACTGCACTGAAAAGAAACCTGGGACTCTGAGCGTTTCTGCTAAAAGCGCTGCGAGGAATTCACGACAGAGCCAGACTGATTGAATCTCAGGTAGTACTAGCAGTGATAATAATAATAGCAATAATAATAATTTTTAATTATACCCTGACCATCTGGCTGGGTTGCTCCAGCCAATCTGGGAAGCTTCCAACACATATACAGTGCTACCTCTGGTTGCGAATGGGATCCGTTCCGGAGGTCCGGCCAGATCCCGAGGTTTTCGCAACCCGAGGATCACTGCGCATGGATTTGCCGCTTTCATAAGCTGATATTTACGTAACCCGAGGTGCTACTGTATAAACATGAAACAGTAAGTTGGGGGGGAATTGTCATCGCGCCACTCCTTGGTGTGTGGAGTGCCTCAGGGTGCGATACACTCCCTGATGCCTTTTAACATCTTTATGCGCCCCCTCGCCCAGATTGTCTGGAGTTTTGGGCTGGGTTGCCATCAGTATGCCGATGACACCCAACTCTATCTGTTGATGGATGGCCATCCTGACTCGGCCCCAGACACACTGACCAGATGTCTGGAAGCTGTGGCTGGATGGTTATGTGGGAGCCAGTTGAAGTTAAATCCTTTGAAGACAGAGGTCCTCTGGCTGGGACGGGACGATATGGGATTGAGGGGGCAACTCCCATCTCTTGCGGGGGCGCAATTAGTGCTAGCACCGTCCGTTAAGAGTTTGGGTGTATTCTTCGATACCTCCCTCTCTATGGAGGCGCAGATTACAGCTATAACAAAGGCGGCATTTTTTCATCTCCGCCAAGTTAAGCAGTTGTTCCCTTATCTCTCTCACCCTGACCTAGCCACTGTGATCCACGCGATGGTCACCTCCAGACTGCATTACTGTAACTCGCTCTACGTGGGGCTGCCCTTGAGACTGACCCAGGCACTCCAGCGGGCGCAGAATGCCGCGGCGAGACTCCTTATGGGGTCTTTGCTGCGAGATCACATTCATCTGGTACTATACCAGCTGCACTGGCTCCCGGTGGAGTACAGGATCAGGTTTAAGGTGCTGGTTTTAACCTTTAAATCCCTATACGGCCTAGGACCCTCGTACCTACGGGACCGCCTCTCCTGGTATGCCCCACAGAGAAACCTACGGTCTGCAAATAATAACATCCTGAAGGTCCCAGGCCACAGAGAGGTTAGGCTGGCCTCAACTAGAGCCAGGGCTTTCTTGGCTGCGGCTCCAATCTGGTGGAACACTCTGTCACAAGAGACTAGGGCCCTGCGGGACCTGACATCTTTCCGCAGGACCGGCAAGACAGAGTTGTTCCACCAGGCTTTGGGTCAGGGCGCAGCCTGACCCCCTCCTCTGGCAACCTGCACAGAATTTTGCTTAACGGTTGCCATCAATTTGATTTTAATTAATTTTTATAATGAAATGTTTTTAGAATGTTGGATAATTTGATTGTTTGATTATTTGATTGTTGTTAGCCGCCCTGAGCCTGGCTTCGGCTGGGGAGGGCGGGATAAAAATAAAATTTAATTTTTATTTATACCCTGGCCATCTGGTTGGGTTGCCCCAGCCAATCTGGGAAGCTTTCAACACATATACAGTCGTACTTCTGGTTGCGAATGGGATCCATTCCGGAGGTCCGGCCAGATAACGAGGTTTTCGCAACCTGAGGATCACTGTTCTGCGCATGCGCATGGATTTGTCGCTTTCATAAGCTAAAGTTGATATAACCTGAGGGTTACGTAACACGAGGTGCTACTGTAAAACATGAAACAGTAATAATATCAAACAATCTAATCCAATGCAAAAAGTACAAAAATTTTACAAAAAGTACAAATTTTTTTAAATGAGTAACTTACTTCTAACAAAGCAACATTCAACCAGTGATTAAAATCCAGTAATAAATACATTGGTTTATTACAAATAAAGGTAATGAAGACTGCCTTCTTTACAACAAATTTAATGAGCATTATTCCCTAACTGGGGGCTCCATTTGTTCCTGAGGCTCTAATCCCTTTTTCTCTCCATTGCAGATTGTGATGAATTGGAAATCAAGAACAAAAGTGACCACAACACAATCTGCAGAGTGGAGAAGGCACGTAAAAATTTGGAATGTGGAAAGAGCTGCAGTCAGAGCTCCCATTCCAGTTCCCATCAACGAAATCTCATTGGAAAGAAACCCTATCGGTGCATGGAATGTGGAAAGATATTCAGTATGAGCTCCTCTCTCACTTCCCATCAAAGAATTCATACAGGGGAGAAACCCTATCAGTGTGTGGAATGTGGAAAGAGCTTCAGTAGAAGCTCCGATCTCACTAAACATCAAATAATTCATACAGTGGAGAAATGCTTTGAATGTGGAAAGAGCTTCAGTCAGAGCTCCAATCTCACTTCCCATCAAAGAATTCATACAGGGGAGAAACCCTATCAGTGCGTGGAATGTGGAAAGAGTTTCAGCCAGAGAGGCCATCTGAATACCCATCAAAGAATTCATACAAGGGAGAATCACGGAATTGTAGAATTTTCGAGCTTGAAGTGATCCCTGTTGCAATCTATTCCACCCATGTGATGCAGGAATAGCAAGTAAAGCATCCGTGAAAGATGACCATCTAATTTCATTTGAAAACCTCAAAAAATGGAAATTCCAGCACCAAGGGAGTTCTATCCACAAACACATCTTGCTGTCAAAACGTTCTTCTGCATGTTTAGTCAGTCTTTTTTTTTAAACAAACAAACAAACACTTGAAGGCATTGGTTTGTGTCCTACCCTGTGGAGCAGGCGTCCTATTGGGAAGACCCAGTTCTCTGAGCGCATGTTCTGGAAGTTGGGCAATAGGGGCAGTACAGGATTCCTTTTGGTGTACCGACCTCCCCACTGCACCAAGGATTCCCTGCCCGAGCTGCTCCAGGTCGTGGCGGATTTTCTCCTGGAGACACCTAGTTTGGTTGTCCTAGGGGATTTTAACATCCACACCGACACGACCTTACAAGGGGCCGCTTGGGACTTCGTGGAAAGCATGGCCTCCATAGGTCTGTCCCCGAATATGTTTGGCCCAACTCATAGTCACGGACATGCCTTAGACCTGGTGTTCACCTCTATGGATGATGGTGATCTGACACTAAGTAAAAGCGAAACTAAAAAATTGCCATGGTCAGATCACTTCCTGGTGAAGAAGAAGAAGAAGAAGAGTTTGGATTTGATATCCCGCCTTTCACTCCCTTTAAGGAGTCTCAAAGCGGCTAACATTCTCCTTTCCCTTCCTCCCCCACAACAAACACTCTGTGAGGTGAGTGGGGCTGAGAGACTTCACAGAAGTGTGACTGGCCCAAGGTCACCCAGCAGCTGCATGTGGAGGAGCGGAGACACGAACCCGGTTTCCCAGATTACGTGACTACCGCTCTTAACCACTACACCACACTGGCTCTCAACTGGTGCAACTGGACTTCTCCGTGAACCTTCCCCTCTGCAGGGAGGTGGGACCGATTCAGATGGTCCGCCCCTTAATGGATCCAAATGGTTTCCAGAGAGCGGTAGGGGATGTTTTATCCCATGTTGATGGCCTTTCAGCTGATTCCTGGTGGCCCGCTGAAATGTGGAGTTAACCAGGGCTATTGACTGTTTAGCTCCGAAGCGCCCTCTCCGATTGCATGGATCCCGAATAGCCCCGTGGTTTTCCACGGATCGGAGGGCAATGAAACAATTGCTGAGACGGCTAGAGCGCCGGTGGCGGATAACCCATTCTGAATCTGAGCGGACATGGGCTAGAGCTCAATGTCGAGCCTACCAAGTGCTGATAGTGACGGAAAGAAGACTTTCTTCACTGCCTCTATTACATCTGTGGAAAACAGCAGCAGGAGACTCTTTCAGGTGGTTCAAAATTTAGCAGAACCACCTGCTCCATTAGGGCCCAGTAGCCCAGTACAGGCCACATGATCGCGTGCAATGATTTTGCAAAGTTTTTTTGCAGACAAAGTCACTCCAATTCGAGAAGACGTAGACTCCACCGTGGAAGCAGAGCGCGAGAGTGCTAGAGTCCTGTCTATTCAAGTTGTGTGGGATCAATTCCAATCTTTTACCCCCGAGGATGTGGACAGGCTGCTTGGACGAGTGAAACCAACCACTTGTCTCCTTGATCCTTGTCCATCCTGGCTCATGAAAGCTAGCCGGGAAGGACTGGGCAATGGGCTTCGTGGGGTGGTGAATGCTTCCCTCTGTGAGGGAGCTTTCCCAGACCCATCTTTAGATACGGGCACGATGGCCAAGTATCGCCCAGTCTCAAATCTTCCATTCTTGGGCAAGGTGATTGAGCGAGTGGTTGCTGAACAACTCGAGGGCTACCTTTGAAGTTCTACCCAGACACTGAGGTCCAGCACCGAGGGCCTTCTGGAGGTTACCTCACTGCGAGAAGCTAAGTTACAAGGGACCAGCAAGAGGGCCTTCTCAGTAGTGGTGCCCTCCCTGTGGAACGCCCTCCCACCAGATGTCAAAGAGAACAATAACTACCAGACTTTTAGAAGGCATTTGAAGGCAGCCCTGTTTAGGGAAGCTTTTAATTTTTGATGTATTAGTATTTTAATATTTTATTTGAAGCCGCCCAGAGGGGCTGGGGAAGCCCAGCCAGATGGGCGAGGTATAAATAATAAATATTAATAATAATTATCATTTTATTTTCTTTCTCCTGTAGTAACCTTTGTTATCTATCATTTGAGAACCACAATATTGTTCTCCTTTTGCTCTTCTTTCATTTTTATCACAGTCTTTGAACTCTAATATTTTGAAGGAGCGAGGTTTTAATTTCATGAAGTGAGGCAGCTCACCCTCTATTAACAGTCGTAGCTGAGATAGGAAGACCATGTTGAGGGTCTGGAGAGAGTGTTCAGACGGGAGTTAATCTGGAAGGAGAAGCTGTGGGAAGACTCTTCTTCTGGGGTCTCCTTCCATTTGGGAGGGGAGAGATTTTCTAGGAAAAGGAGATTTCTGAGTCAGTAAAAAGGACTCAGATGATCCCCTGGGTCTGGCATCCAAAGGAAAATACCTCGGGAGTGGGACTGCTAAGAGAGAGGGGAACCGAGGAAAAGTGGCCCCTCGCTCACAGACCAAAGTATGAAGCCATGAAGGAAGCTGGGCTGTCCTGTCATAACTAAGGAAGGGAATGAGAGAGAAGCAGCAGGAACAGAGTTCAGCCTTTTAGCATTTATTCTGGATACCTGAAGTGTAACAACTGATTATGAGAGGAGGGAGTTTAAGAGAAGCTGTGCCTGTACAGTGGTACCTCGGGTTAAGTACTTAATTTGTTCTGGAGGTCTGTTCTTAACCGGAAACTGTTCTTAACCTGAAGCACCACTTTAGCAAATGGGGCTGCCGGAGCATGATTTCTGTTCTCATCCTAAAGCAAAGTTCTTAAGTCACATTTGTGACTTGTCCCCACAAAACACTTTGTGATTGCCTTCGCTGGGAAACAGGGAAATGTAAATATCTATTTTGTTACACTCCATGTGTGTTTAGTGGAGGGCAAGGAGAACAATGGGGCAGGGTCTTCAAGAAAGACCAAGCCTACTGGCTGATGTTTTGCTCTGGTATTCCTGGCTGGTGACCTTGTTTTTTGTCCAAGGGAACCCTCAAATTTCTCCATTAACAAAACGTACCCAAAGCTTTCAAAATGTGCCCTTTCCTGCATTTTGCAGCTCAGCAATGTATAGTCCCAGGAGAGGCAGGAACAGCGTGTCTTCCTGTTCCTCCCTCAGCTGAGACCTGCCTGGATGGAGACCTGGGAGCCACCTCTCAATATCTGGAGGGCTGACCCATGGAAGAGGGAGCCAGCTTGTTTTCTCCTGCCCTAGAGGGGAGCACCCAGAAGAAGGGACCCAGAGGACCAGAAAGCAGTTTCTTCTGACGGGAAGAGCAGCAGAATCCCTTGGGAGATGGCGGACTCTCCTTCCTTGGAGGTTTTTCAGCAGAGGTTGGATGCTTTGGCTGAGATTCCTGCCTTGCAGGGGGGCTGGAATCGATGACCCTTAGGGCTCCCTCCCATTCTAGGATGAGGTTCCTTGCTTCCTGCAAACCCCTTTTCCCTGCAACCTCTTCCTCCAGTTTCTGGCCAAGGGAGGGAGCGGATCACAGACCAACCAAGAGCGTCCCCTCAAAATGAGCATCTCTGGGATTGTGCAATGCAGGAGAGAAAAGGCAGAGAGGACTGAGCAGGGTGGACTCGGCTTTGCAAGGGTTAAAGGGAACCGAGCTGCATTCCTAGAGAGGACAGGAAGTAAAGGGGGGGCAGGTCCTCCAGAGGAAAAGCCCCTCCCTCCCCTTCCTGCAAGCGGGGGGGGGGGCGGGGGCGGGGTTGATTTCTGCTATTGCAAATGCTTCCACGGGGATCTGGTGAGTCTCCTCTCCCCCCCCCCCCGAGGGTGCAGTGGGGAGAAGGTGGGGGTCCCATGGATGCTCCAAAACCTCTTATTTTGTTTCCCTTCTTTCTTTCTGCTTCTACCGCCCCCTTATTGGCAGAGGAGGCCAGCCAAGCAGATCAAGCCAAGCTTTATGAGGAGCTGGGTATGTTTAGTTGGAGAGGAGGAGACAGAGAGGAGATCGGAGAGCCATGTCACCTGGGGGTAGGATTCCAACCAATGGCTTCAAGCTACAAGAATGGAGATTCGGACTCAACACACCTAGTCATTTTTCACGAGGCACCAATGACTCCCTTGTCAATCAGTTCTGATTTCATGCATCGACTGGAAGGAAGGAGCAACCAGGCTGAGTCCCCTCGCATAAATCATAGAATCATAGAATCATAGAATCATAGAGTTGGAAGAGACCACAAGGGCCATCGAGTCCAACCCCCTGCCAAGCAGGAAACACCATCAGAGCACTCCTGACATATGGTTGTCAAGCCTCTGCTTAAAGACCTCCAAAGAAGGAGACACCACCACACTCCTTTGCAGCAAATTCCACTGTCAAACAGCTCTTACTGTCAGGAAGTTCTTCCTAATGTTTAGGTGGAATCTTCTTTCTTGTAGTTTGGATCCATTGCTCCGTGTCCGCTTCTCTGGAGCAGCAGAAAACAACCTTTCTCCCTCCTCTATGTGACATCCTTTTATATATTTGAACATGGCTATCATATCACCCCTTAACCTCCTCTTCTCCAGGCTAAACATGCCCAGCTCCCTTAGCCGTTCCTCATAAGGCATCGTTTCCAGGCCTTTGATCATTTTGGTTGCCCTCCTCTGGACACGTACCAGTTTGTCAGTGTCCTTCTTGAATTGTGGTGCCCAGAACTGGACACAGTACTCCAGGTGAGGTCTGACCAGAGCAGAATACAGTGGCACTATTACTTCCCTTGATCTAGATGCTATACTCCTATTGATGCAGCCCAGAATTGCATTGGCTTTTTTAGCTGCTGCGTCACACTGTTGGCTCATGTCAAGTTTGTGGTCAACCAAGACTCCTAGATCCTTTTCACATGTACTGCTCTCAAGCCAGGTGTCCCCCATTTTGTATTTGTGCCTCTCATTTTTTTTTGCCCAAGTGCAATACTTTACATTTCTCCCTGTTAAAATTCATCTTGTTTGTTTTGGCCCAGTTCTCTAAACTGTCAAGGTCGTTTTGAAGTGTGATCCTGTCCTCTGGGGTGTTAGCCACCCCTCCCAGTTTGGTGTCATCTGCAAATTTGATCAGGATGCCCTTGAGTCCATCATCCAAGTCGTTGATAAAGATGTTGAATAAGACCGGGCCCAAGACAGAACCCTGTGGCACCCCACTAGTCACTCTTCTCCATGATGAAGAGGAACCATTGATGAACACCCTTTGGGTTCTGTCAGTCAGCCAGTTACAAATCCACTGAGTGGTAGCATAGTCAAGACCGGACACTGAGTGGTAGCATAGTCAAGACCAAATCTCTTCGCTTGCCTCCAGAATTCCACAATCTCCCTTCTAGAGGCCTAAAACTCCATGTCCTCCTCCTCCTCCTCCTCCTTTTTAGAATGATAGCTCAGAATCTGGGCTGTGGTGCAGTCCTACCCTGGTTCCCAGCAAGACTCATCCATGCTTGCTCAGGAAACCTTTTTCTTCTCCTGATATTGTACAACTTTTGTAACAGAACAATGTAATTGCTTTGTAGGATTTGCTAGAGCTTCTCATTCAGACAGACAGAACTTGGCAGAAGACCAAAAGGTTCCTTCCCATCTCTCAGAGGCTTCCTGAGAGCACAAATGGATGAGCGAGACTCAGCTGGCCCCAGAGCAGGAAGAGGCCATGCCATCCAAACTGGGAGCAGTGGGGGATTCTGGGAAAACTCTGTGCAGAAGATCCTGGGTGAGGGGGATACCCACCGCTCAGAGGTGCAGAGCCAGCAGTTGAGGCAGCTCTGCTGCCAGGAGGCCAAAGGACCCCGAGAGGTTTGCAGCCAACTCTACCACCTTTGCCATCAGTGGCTGAAGCCCGAAAGGCACACGAAAGCTGAGATGCTGGACCTGGTGATCTTGGAGCAGTTCCTGGCTGTCCTTCCACTGGAGATGGAGAGCTGGGTGAGGGACTGTGGAGCGGAGACCAGTTCCCAGGCGGTGGCCCTGGCTGAAGGTTTCCTCCTGAGTCAGGCAGAGGACAGAAAGCAGGTGAGAGAGACTTTCCTCTGGATACTCCCAAGGGGCTCCAAACAGGACAGAGAACATCCAAAATTGGTCTGCTGATGGCCCATCCTTTTTCTGGGAATGAGATCTAACACCCTTAAAGTATCTGTCTTTGTCGTTCTCTTTCTTATATTTCTCACCATTCATTTACTGTTTTGAATCCTTGTTGTTCTTTCAGAAAAGGGATCATTTTGGAGAAATGGACCTGGATTCCTGTGAGGCAGATGAAAGAATGAAGCCAACAAGACCTCCATATTTATCTTTTCATGGGGGCAGAAGGGAAGCAGCGGCTGTGGAACCAGATCAGGTCAGGGGAAGCTGCCTTGTGGGGACAGAGGCTGAGGGATGAAGCAATGTCATGGACTGGTTGGGCACAGAGGAATGGTGGGAGGAAACAGCCGGGGAACCAGGAAGGGAAGATGGCTGAGAGACGAAGGAGTGGAAGTGGAGGAAGGATGAGTGGTCAGAGGGGCAAGAGGGAGAAGCCTGGGAAGAGGAGGTGTCAGAGGCTGAAGGGGAAACAGGGCTTAGTGAGCTGGGAGACTCTGTGGCAGAATGCAGTCCAGAATCAGAGGCAGAAGAGGAAGGAGGCGAGTGGGAGGAGGAAGGTCGAGAGAAAGAGGTGAGTCCGGAGAAGGAGGAGCCACCGGGGGCTCCCTCTCCTTCTGCCAGAAGCAACACTCCCTGCTTGTCTCTCAGAGCCAGGAAACGTCTGACAACGGAGGAGCAAAGGCAGGCTGCACACTGGCGCACTGTTCAATCGCTTGCCAGAAACCCCAGAGAGGAGGGGACTTGGAAAGCTGTGGGGAGCCGGGAGCCTTCACTCTCGGCAACTGGTTTAGTTGAGGAAGACGCTAAGGGAATGAGTTGTTCTCATGAGGCCTGAAACTCAGCCAAGTCTGTGAATATTGTGTTCTTGCTGATAAAGAGTAAACTCCAGCTGTGAACTGTGGGATTTCCTACCCGTATAACTCTGTGACACCAGCCTTCTGAATGTCGTCTGTAGGATTCATCTGTAGTTTCAGTTTTCATGGAATCCTAGAGTTGAAAGGGACCCAAAGGGTCATCAAGTCCAACCCCCTGCACTGCAGGAATCTCAGCAAGATCATCCAAGACAGATGGCCATTCAAACTAGGCTTCTTGTATTTCTATATTCATCACTGAATGCTAAAATAGGCTTCTAAGCATTGGACAGGTGAGAACAAATAGTGGCATGGATTCACCTAACCAGTGCCATCCGCTGCAAAATGGGGCCTGCCTCCCACTCCTCCCCCTCTCCATGCCCCCATGAACCCCTTGAATTTGGCTCTAGGGCATTGGGAGGGAACCTCCCCAGAACAACTCATGAGGAGAGGAGAAAGTGGATCCTTCCATCGAGGAAACTGGAATGCTTGCGTAGGCAGAATGACTTGAAAACCACAAGGTAGAGTACCAACTATTTGCACAAAGATGAATACCCATAGTTAAAATGCAGAATAAAAGAATTCAATTAAAGCGTTAAAATAGGTGCCCATAATTAAAACATGCACAAAGCAATCCTAGTGAAATAACAGCATGGTTCGGAGCCAAACAGTATAAATGGAGAGCATTTGCAGATGACTTAGTATTGACGTTACAGGAGCCAGAATCTAGTACTAAAAGGGTTTTAGAATTAATTCAAGAATTTGGTCAAGTGGCAGGATTTAAACTGAACAAGCTAAAAACTAAGGTTTTAGAGAAAAAATTAGCACTGATTGAAAGAGAGAGGTTTCAGAATGAGACAGGCCTGACAGTGGTTAAGAAAGTGAAATACCTGGGGATTAATATGACAGCCAAAAATGGGAACTTATTTAAAGATAATTATGAAAAATGTTGGACGGAAGTGAAAAAAGATTTAGAATTCTGGTCAAATTTGAAGCTTTCACTGTTGGGCTGAATTGCTGTGATAAAAATGAATGTATTGCCGAGAATGTTGTTTTTATTTCAGACATTGCAAATTGTGAACACGATGGATTGTTTTAAGAAGTGGCAGAGAGATATCTCTAGATTTGTCTGGCAGGGCAAGAAGCCCAGAATAAAATTTAAGATATTAACTGATGCAAAGGAAAGGGGTGGATTTGCCCTGCCAGACTTTAAACTTTATTATGAATCAGCAGCTTTTTGCTGGTTGAAAGAATGGCTACTTCTTGAAAATGCAGACATTTTGGATTTAGAAGGTTTTAACAACGTATTTGGATGGCATGCATATTTATGGTATGATAAGGTCCAAGCACATAAAGCATTTAAAAATAATATTGTCAGGAGAGCATTATTTAATGTTTGGATAAGATACAAGGATTTATTGGAAAACAAAACCCCAAGGTGGTTGTCACCGATGGAAGCGAAAGCTCTGAAAAGGCTCAATATGGAGGCCAAATGGTCGAAATATTGGGAAATTTTGGAACAAGAAGGAGACAAATTGAAATTGCAGAGTTTCGAGAAATTAAAAAACAAAGTGAGAGATTGGCTTCATTATTATCAGATAATGGAGGCATATAATTTGGACAAGAAACTCGGCTTCCAGGTGGAAAAATCAAAACTAGAAACAGACTGTTAGAACCCAAAACTAAGAATTTGTCAAGAATGTATAACTTGCTGTTGAAATGGAATACTCAGGATGAAACGGTGAAATCTGCTATGATTAAATGGGCACAAGATGTTGGACATAATATTATGTTTGCTGACTGGGAACAGTTATGGACCACAGGTATGAAGTTTATGGCATGTAATGCCCTAAGAGAGAATATTATGAAAATGATATACAGGTGGTACATGACCCCAGTCAAGCTTGCAAAAATCTATCATTTGCCCGATAAGAAATGCTGGAAATGTAAAGAAACTGAAGGTACATTCTTTCACCTTTGGTGGACGTGCGCAAGAATTAAGGCTTTCTGGGAAATGATATATAATGAACTGAAAAAGGTATTTAAATATACCTTCTTGAAGAAACCAGAGGCCTTTCTCCTAGGCATAGTCGGCCAATTGGTGCCAAAGAAGGACAGAACTTTTTTTATGTATGCTACAACAGCAGCAAGAATATTCATTGCAAAGTATTGGAAGACACAAGATTTACCCACTTTGGAAGAATGGCAGATGAAGCTGATGGACTATATGGAACTGGCAGAAATGACTGGCAGAATCCGAGACCAGGGAGAAGAGTCGGTGGAAGAAGATTGGAAGAAATTCAAAGATTATCTACAGAAATACTGTAAAATTAATGAATGTTAGAATGATGTTGGATAGTAATTAAGTGGTTTCCAGCTGTAATGCTCTAAGGGAATATGAAAAAAGGGTTATAAATAGGTAAAAATCTAATGCTATTACTTTTAAGATCAAGGATTAGGATAATTAAAGAGGGTAAGGATTTGCTGAACCAACAGATTGAAGTGGAATACAAAAAAGGGAGGTAGGAGGAGGTCCGGGAAACAAGCTAAAGGAAAATAAGTTATGGAAAATCTGTGTGTTTTTAACTATTTTTATTTTGTATTTTTGTTATTTTTTCATTTTTATTGTAATCTTTTAAAATTTTTAATAAATATCTTATGAAATAACACAGCATAATAAGCGGAATAACAAGAAGGAAACAACAGAGCATTGTGTAGAAGATCATATTTCTGCTGTCTCAGAGGAGGACATTTCCCTTTTTCTTTTAGGGTCCAGTGTGCTTTGAAGATGTCGCTGTTCGTTTCATGGACGAGGAGTGGGAGTTGCTGGATCCTAACCAGAGAGCTCTGCATAAGGACGTCATGGAGGAGAATTGGGGGATCGTGGCCTCTCTTGGTAAGCCTTCGTGTGGGATCGTCCTATCTGCCTGGAAATTCAAAAAATACCTCTATGTGACAAACCTCATATATTTTCACAGCGCCCCCTACAACACCTGGAACCTAACACCCCCACATGAAATAGTAAATTACAGTTTTTTCTGTGAACAATCTTCCTCCAGTTCTGCCTCCTTCAACCACAGTTGGGCTGGTCTGAACTGCCCAGGCATCTTAAATGTCAGCTTCAGAGTTGTTAGGAAAGATAAGTAGCTTCTGTCAGGTTTTCTGTATTTGTTTTTGCTATTGTCAGTCTTGGGTTGACCAAAGAGAGAAATGGCATTGGAGATGGAGGGGATGCCATGACTGGGCCAAACAACATCTGCCCCAGAGAGGAGCCAGGCTGATTGAATCTCAGTTAGTACTAGCAGTGATAACAATAATAATAATTTTTATTTATAGCCTGACCATCTGGTTGGGTTACTCCAGGCAATCTGGGAAGCTTCCAACACATATACAGTGGTACCTCTGGTTTCAAATAGGGTCTGTTCCGGAGGTCCGGCCAGATTTTCGCAACCCGAGGATCACTGTTCTGCGCATGCGCATGGATTTGCCGGTTTAATAAGCTGATGTTTACGTGACCAGAGGGTTACGGAACCTGAGGTGCTACGGTATAAACATGAAACAGTAATAATAACAACAATCTAATCTAATGAAAAAAGTACAAAAAAATTAAAATGAGTAACTTACTTCAAACAAAGCAAAATTCAACCATCGATTAGAATCCAATAATAAATACATTGGTTTATTACAAATAACAAAGATAATAAACACACAGCCAACTGCCTTCTCTACAACAAATTTAATGAGCATTATTTCCTAACTGGGGGCTCCATTTGTTCCTGAGGCTCTAATCCCTTTTTCTCTCCATTGCAGATTGTGATGAATTGGAAAGCAAGAATAAAGGAGATCACAACACAATCTGCAGAGTGGAGAAGGCACGTAAAAATTTGCAGTGTGGAAAGAGCTGCAGTCAGAGCTCCCATTCCACTTCCCATAAACGAAATCTCATTGGAAAGAAACCCTATCAGCACATTGCATGTGGAAAGATGTTCAGTACAAGGTCCTCTCTCACTTCCCATCAAAGAATTCATACAGGGGAGAAACCCTATCAGTGTGTGGAATGTGGAAAGAGCTTCAGTAGGAGCGACCATCTCAATACCCATCAAAGAATTCATACAGGGGAGAAACCCTATCAGTGCATGGAATGTGGAAAGAGCTTCAGTCACAGCCAAAGTCTCACTTCCCATCAAAGAATTCATACAGGGGAGAAACCCTATCAGTGCATGGAATGTGGAAAGAACTTCACTAATAGCTCCCATCTCACTTCCCATCAAAGAATTCATACAGGGGAGAAACCCTATCAGTGCATGGAATGTGGGAAGAGCTTCAGGAAGAACTCCGATCTTACTAAGCATCAAAGAATTCATACAGGGGAGAAACCCTATCAGTGCGTGGAATGTGGAAAGAGCTTCACTGATAGCTCCTCTCTCACTAGGCATCAGAGAATTCATACAGGGGAGAAACCCTATCAATGTATGAAATGTGGAAAGAGCTTCGTTCAAAGCCGCAGTCTCACTTCCCATCAAAGAATTCATACAGGGGAGAAACCCTATCAGTGTGTGGAATGTGGAAAGAGCTTCACTGATCGCTCCCATCTCATGCCCCATCAAATAATTCATACAGGGGAGAAACCCTATCAGTGCGTGGAATGTGGAAAGAGCTTCAGGAAGAGCTCCGATCGCACTAGGCATCAGAGAATTCATACAGGGGAGAAACCCTATCAGTGCATGGAATGTGGAAAGAGCCTCAGTACGAGCTCCAGTCTCGCTATCCATCAAAAAATTCATACAGGGGAGAAACCATATAATTGCTTTGAATGTGGGAAGAGCTTCAGGAAGAGCTGTAATCTCACTTCCCATCAAACAATTCATACAGGGGAAAAACCATATCAGTGTGTGGAATGTGGAAAGAGCTTCGCTCATATCTACAAACTCACTTCCCATCAAAGAATTCATAGAGGGGAGAATCCATATAAATGCTTTGAATGTGGGAAGAGCTTCACTCATAACTCCTCTCTCACTTCCCATCAAAGAATTCATACAGGGGAGAATCACGGAATTGTAGAATTGTGGAGCTGGAAGTGAACCCTGGTGCAATCTATTCAACCCCATGTGATGCAGGAATAGCAAGTAAAGCATCCATGACAGATGACCATCCAACTTCACTTGAAAACCTCAAAGGATGGAAATTCCCGCACTCCCAAGGGAGTCTAATCCACTAACAGCTTTTGCTGTCAAAAAGTTCTTCCGCATGTTTAGTCAGTCTTGTTTTTTAAAAATAAAAAACTTGATGCCATTGATTTGTGTCCTACCCTGTGTAGTAGGAAAAAACGAGCTAAAAATGATAGAACATAGAAAAATCTTTCGTTCCCCGGAATTAAAATAATTAACAAAAAAATCAGAAAGCATTCCTTGACTTCCTATCCTCTCTTTCCATGGTTCCTTTTAACCCCAATTTGTTTATTCCGACGCTCTGGAATGCCTCTCAAACGTAGTGTTGTGTCGTTTTGTTTTAATTCCAGAAGTGCAATATTATTGATTATATCCTCCTGAGTTTCTCTTACTGTGGCGAGCTCTGTTTTCATTCTATCTTGATCCCTTTTCATTTCTCAATTCTCTTCTTTCTTTCTCTTAACTGTCTCCTCTAAAGCTTGGACTGGTTTTTCCATACCATTAGTTTTCCTGGATAGTGTTTTGATTTCTGTTGTCAATTTGCCCATCTTTTTGGTGTTATTTTGTAAATCTTTTCCTAATACCACCAGGATCTCTGCTATATTGGCATCTCCTTAGGTGGTCTCCCTTTTAGTTTGGGTGGTTTCTTTTGTGCACCCATATTTTTTTCTGTTAGACTATTTCCCCCCCCTAATTAAATATATATATATATTTAGTTATTCCGAAGGTCTCCGCTCAGTGTCTCTCCCACTGTTGTCTTGGGGAATATGTTTTTATTTTGTTTCACCTGTAGTAACCTATGTTATCCAACATTTGAGAACCACGATATTGTTCTCCCTTTGGTCTTCTTTCCTTTTCATCCCTTTCCCAAAGTGGAAAACTTTTCTCCCAGCTGTCGCCCACAGGGTCAACATTTTCTGCCACCCACCCCCACCACCCTCCGACGACCACCGTCAGTCATGGGGTCACAGAAGTATGGTTTCTAAACTGGCTGGATCTAGAGTCTGGATACATCAAAGAAGCATTTCAATTAAAGGTGTTGTAAATTCAAACACTGAAAACAGGTAGAGAAAATCAGGACTCCACTGCACCATCCAGTGGCACAACGTTATATTGCACATAAAATGCATATCAATCATTTTTTCTTTGCCAATCTAATGATGATGATAATATTTTATTATTTATATCTCACCCATCTGGCTAGGTTTCCCCAGCCACTCTGGGCGGCTCCCAATTGAACGTTAAAACAATACAGAATTAAATATTAAAACTGAAAACTATTATCAAACTATTAAAAATAAAATAAATAAATGTAGCTGAGTTTGCAGGGACGAATTTGGGAGGGGAGTCAGGCCCTTGGCCAAAAAGGTAGGGTTTCCCCTAACCTATCCCATCTCCTGGGGGGAGGGGAGCAGGGATTCCCCTAATGTCATCTCATTGGATCCTGCAGGGAATGACATGGGGGTGGAGCACAACCCCCCAGCTAAGTTTGGAGGATGGGCCAGGAAGTATAGCTGGTCATTGGAAGGCAGACGTACCCAAAGCCTTCAAAATGTGCACTTCCCTCCATTTTGCAACACAATTCCCCAGCTTAGCAATGTGTACTGGGGTCAAGCAGGCATCATCAACATTGTCTTTTACTTCAGTTCATAAAATTTATACACTGCTTGATTTTAAAAGCAGCAACCACCACACAAAAAAAGATCAATACCAGAACAGAGTCCTTAAGAATGGAACAGAGGTTGGCTGGCACATGGTGCATCAGGAGGAAGGAGGGTGAGTGCCTTGCACGAGTGCTAATCTTTCCACTAGCGTAATTTAGTTGAATTACCACCCACTACTGTTTTATGGCGACATGGGTGGCGCTGTGGTCTAAACCACTGAGCCTAGAGGGCTTGCCAATCGGTAGGTTGGCGGTTCAAATCCCTGCAATGGGTTGAGCTCCTGTTGCTCGGTCCCTGCTCCTGCCATCCTAGCAGTTCGAAAGCACGTCAAAGTGCAAGGAGATAAATAGGTACCGCTGCAGCAGGAAGGTAAACAGTGTTTCTGTGCGCTGCTCTGGTTTCACCAGAAATGGCTTAGTCATGCTGGCCACATGACCTGGAAGCTGTACTCCGGCTCCCTCGGCCAATAAAGCGAGATGAGCGCCGCAACTCCAGAGTCATTCGCGACTGGACTTAACTGTCAGGGGTGTCAGGATCATCCTACGTGCAAGTAGGACTCCGATAGAGACACATGCCCAACTGACATGTTCTCTCCCTCCTGGTCAGTTGTTCGGGAGCTTCAAAAGCTTTCTCCAGCCGAACATCACAGCGACTGATACCAAAAGGTATTAGCACGCTTAGAAACAGCAGAGTGTTAGCAGTTTGCTGGTGCTGGTCCCGGGGGGTTACCGTGTGGCGAGGTCCGAGTCTAGTCCAAGGTCGAGGGTGCGGTATGGAGGCTGTCCATCAAAGCTGAAGCGGGGTCCAAGGCAGGGAGTCAGGTGAGGTCAGGAACTAAGGCTTGGGACTGGGGTTGGCTAGCTTTTATCTGCCCCAAGGCATAGGGCGGCCCCAGTCCACAGGTGACTCACCTCTCCTGGCCTGCACTCCTCGTGCGAGAACTTAGTTCCCTCTGCCTCTCTGCCCTGAGCCTCTGCAGCTCACGAGAGGCTGGAGGGTTACCGGACCCAGAGGCAACCCCAGCTTCCTCTGACGGGGCTGAGAGTGGAGCACCTGCAGGCAATGGGTCCTCCATCACCTCCGGAGCCAGAGCAGACTCAGCTGGTGCCTGCACCTGAGGATCCAGCACAGGTGAGGACCCTTCAGGCTCAAGCCCCAGCCCCGGCTCAGCTGGTCCTGGAGGTGGGGACTCCTGTGCAGGCTGGGATTCCTCAGGTTCAGCCTCCGAGTCCGAATCCCAGGCCATCACACTGCTTAACAAACTCAGTAGCACAGCTTTTTGGCTAAACTATTTATTTACATATAAAACACTCGGAGCATTCTGACTCAGCGCCTTCCTCTTTCTCACCAGACAGCAAAGAGAGAAAGAACAAAGGACAATAGTCCCACATCATGGAACATTGTAATACCAACATCCTGTCTCCGTCACTTCCCACTATGTGGAATGAAAACATACATGACATAAAACAATCCCATGACTGCAAGCACGGAGCAAGAATCCTAACATTCTCCCCTGATTCGTGTACCGTGTTGTAATCATCAGTGTAACTGCAACAACCATACAGATGTCATACACACAGTATACCCCTGTATCACCCGTTCCACCCTTGGAACTACCTGCAACTGGCCTGGCCTTGGGCCTTACCATCTTGCACTTCTGACTAGTCTTGGCATCATAGCTCTCCTGACTATCAAGAAGTTTCACACCTTGCTTTGTCAGGACTCAAACCCTAGCCTCGTTCCTCTCTGAGGAAACTGTGTCCACCCTTACAGCCTTTCTGCGTGGTTTTCTATCCTTTGAGGACAAACCCTGTGCCCTTTCAAGACTTTTGGTTCCAAGACCTGTGTCGAGCTAGTAGCCACAGCTAAATCTGCAACAGCTGTGTTAGCAAACTCACGAGCATACCTGGTGGTAGCTGTCTCAGATCTGCGCATGAGGCGCACATCCTTCACTGTATCAGTGGAACTCACCTCACTTTCAGCAACAGCAGTAGACTCAGTATCTGAGTCTGAAGCAATGGGGTAGCTTTGGAAAATACACACATTTCCCTCCCACTTTGCACTGCACTCAACATCCCTAGTGAGTAAGATGAGCTTGGCATGACCCTGATGGTTTCTCTTTGGCTTTCTATGAATGTTGTTGTTGTTTAGTCGTTTAGTCGTGTCCGACTCTTCATGACCCCATGGACCAGAGCACGCCAGGCACTTCTTTCTTCCACTGCCTCCCGCAGTGGTAGCTTCAAGAACGCTGTCCCACCACCTCGTCCTCTGTCGTCCCCTTCTCCTTGTGCCCTCCATCTTTCCCAACGTCAGGGGCTTTTCCAGGGAGTCTTCTCTTCTCATGAGGTGGCCAAAGTCTTGGAGCCTCAGCTTCACGATCTGTCCTTCCAGTGAGCACTCAGGGCTGATTTCCTTAAGAATGGAGAGGTTTGATCTTCTTGCAGTCCAGGGGACTCTCAAGTGTCTCCTCCAGCACCATAATTCAAAAGCATCAATTCTTTGGCAGTCAGCGTTCTTTTATGGTCCAGCTCTCACTTCCATACATCACTACTGGGAAAACCATAGCTTGAACTATACAGACCTTTGTTAGCAAGGTGATGTCTCTGCTTTTTAAGATGCTTTCTAGGTTTGTCATTGCTTTTCTCCCAAGAAGCAGGCGTCTTTTGATGTTGAGCTTCAGACCATATTTTGCGCTCTCCCCTTTCACCCTCATTAAAAGGTTCTTTAATTCCTCTTCACTTTCTGCCATCAAGGTTGTGTCATCTGCATATCTGAGGTTGTTGATATTTCTTCCGGCAATCTTAATTCTGGCTTGGGATTCATCCAGCCCAGCCTTTCGCATGATGAATTCTGCATATAAGTTAAATAAGCAGGGAGACAATATACAGCCTTGTCGTACTCCTTTTCCAATTTTGAACCAATCAGTTGTTCCATATCCAGTTCTAACTGTAGCTTCTTGTCCCACGTAGAGATTTCTCAGGAGACAGATGAGGTGATCAGGCACTCCCATTTCTTTAAGAACTTGCCATAATTTGCTGTGGTCGACACAGTCAAAGGCTTTTGCGTGTCAATGAAGCAGAAGTAGGTGTCTTTCTGGAACTCTCTAGCTTTCTCCATAATCCAGCGCATGTTTGCAGTTTGGTCTCTGGTTCCTCTGCCCCTTACAAATCCAGCTTGCACTTCTGGGAGTTCTCGGTCCACATACTGCTTGAGCCTGCCTTGTAGAATTTTAAGCACAACCTTGCTAGCGTGTGAAATGAGTGCAATTGTGCGGCAGTTGGAGCATTCTATGAATACCCCCACCTCATTTTGCATACTTTTGCCGGGCTTATTCAGATGGTGTGGCCTCGGCCAGTGATAGGTTTCCCACCCCTTTTGCCAGAGATACTTGTAAGAGGAGATGTTAGGGAACAAAGCTTTTCGTCTTTCAGAGTGCAGAGCGTGAGCTCCCCTGCGATGCTACAATCCCATATGCTGAGGCACAGCGGCCACTTCTTTGGCCACAGCTTCTTCTTTGGCCACAGCTTCCTTGCGATTTGACACAGGCAAACCTTGCACAGCCTGGCCTGGCTCATTTCTAAAGCCACACCTGCAGCCCTTGCAAGATGGAGAGTGAAATCCCCTGCACATTTACAAAGGAGCATGTTGCATTGAAATCCCCGGGACGATTTGGAGTACTAGTTTGCAATAAATGCATAGATGTTGTTGCTAAGCTCCTCTGTCATAAAAAGCATAGGAAGCATCTCAGTACTTTTGTTGTCAATATACTTGTTAAAACTGGGGGGGGGGGGGGGCAGTTGCAACATCTTGAAAATCTGAAGTCCCCATTGCAGCCTCCAACTAAGGCCAGGACAATAAACCTGACCATTCCCTTAGACTTCCTAAACCTTCAAAAATTCACAAGAAGTCAACTGTTTGTCTGGTTCTTTCCATTCCAATGGCGTATTACTCCTAAAGAGAAGGAGGACCCAGGCTCCTTCCTTCCTCCACAATCCCCTGAGCATATGGTCACATACTCCCCACTCCTCCACAAGGTGTGAAATCAAACCCCATAGTGGGAGGCAGAAGGTGTGTTCAAGAGCAACAGTGTCCCAGACAGTGTCCCTTGGGAGATGGCGGACTCTCCTTCCTTGGAGGTTTTTAAGCAGAGGTTGGATGCTTTGGCTGAGATTCCTGCCTTGCAGGGGGGCTGGAATAGATGACCCTTGGGGCTCCCTCCCATTCTAGGATGAGGTTCCTTGCTTCCTGCAAACCCCTTTTCCCTGCAACCTCTTCCTCCAGTTTCTGGCCAAGGGAGGGAGCAGATCACAGACCAACCAAGAGCGTCCGCTCAAAATGAGCATCTCTGTGGATTCTGCAACGCAGGAGAGAAAAGGCAGAGAGGACTGAGCAGGGTGGACTCGGCTTTGCAAGGGTTAAAGGGAACTGAGCTGCATTCCTAGAGAGGACAGGAAGTAAAGGGGGGCCAGGTCCTCCAGGGGAAAAGCCCCTCCCTCCCCTTCCTGCAAGCGGGGGGGGGGGTTGCTTTCCTCTGCTGCAAAGGCTGCCTTGTTCTCTTCCACGGGGATCTGGTGAGTCTCTTCCTCCCCCCACCCCGAGGGTGCAGTGGGGAGAAGGGAGGGGTCCCAGGGCTGCAGCAAGGGAGGGTGTCTCATGTGGGGGGGGGGAGCCCCAGGGAGCAGGGGGTCCTGCCAGGGAGGGGCGAGGTCGCAGGAACTGTCTCCTTCCTTTAGATCTTTTGTGGAGGGGGGGAGGGGAGGAGGTTACCTTCCAGAAAAAAAAAATTATTCAGAGCCCCCTGGGAAATCTAGCTTCTTTAAATAAGGCTATCAGTACGACTTCTGCTGTGTGTGACACGGGTCAGCGTCATTGCACAACAGAGGAAACATGTATGACTGGTTGCTCCCAAACCTCTTCCTTTGTTTCCCTTCTTTCTTTCTCCTTATTGGCAGAGGAGGCCAGCCAAGCAGATCAAGCCAAGCTTTATGAGGAGCTGGGTATGTTTAGTTGGAGAGGAGGAGACAGAGAGGAGATAGGAGAGCCATCTCACCTGGGGGTAGGATTCCAACCCATGGCTTCAAGCTACAAGAAAGGAGATTCGGACTCAACACACCTAGACATTTTTCACGAGGCACCAATGAGTCCCTTGTCAGTCAGTTCTGACTTCATGCATTGACTGGAAGGAAGGAGCAACCAGGCTGAGTCCCCTCGCATTAATCTCTTCGCTTCCCTCCATATTTCCACAATCTCCCTTCTAGAGCCCTACATCATCTCCTCCTCCTCCTCCTCCTCCTCCTCCTCCTCCTTTTTAGAAAGATAGCTCAGAGTCTGGGCTGTGGTGCAGTCCTACCCTGGTTCCCAGCAAGACTCATCCATGCTTGCTTAGGGAAACTTTTTCTTCTCCTGATACTGTACAGCTTTTGTAACAGAACAATGTATTTGCTTTGTAGGATTTGCTAGAGCTTCTCATTCAGACAGACAGAACTTGGCAGAAGACCAAAAGGTTCCTTCCGATCTCTCAGAGGCTTCCTGAGAGCACAGATGGATCAACAAGATTCAGCTGGCCCTGAAGCAGGAAGAGGCCATGCCATCCAAACTGGAAGCAGTGGGGGATTCTGGGAAAACTCTGTGCAGAAGATCCTGGAGGAGGAGGACATCCTCCGCTCAGAGGTGCAGAGCCAGCAGTTGAGGCAGTTCTGCTGCCAGGAGGCCAAAGGACCCCGAGAGGTTTGCAGCCGACTCTACCACCTTTGCCATCTGTGGCTGAAGCCAGAAAGACACACGAAAGCTGAAATGCTGGACCTGGTGATCTTGGAGCAGTTCCTGGCTGTCTTTCCACCAGAGATGGAGAGCTGGGTGAGGGACTGTGGAGCAGAGACCAGTTCCCAGGCGGTGGCCCTGGCTGAAGGTTTCCTTCTGAGTCAGGCAGAGGAGAGAAAGCAGGCAGAGAGAAAGCAGGTGAGAGAGACTTTCCTCTGGATACTCCTAAGGGGCTCCAAACAGGACGGAGAACATCCCATAATGGTCTGCTGATGGCCCATCCTTTTTCTGGGAATGAGATCTAACATCCTTGAAGTTTCTGTCTTTGTCGTTCTCTTTCTTATATTTCTCACCATTCATTTACTGTTTTGAATCCTTGCTGTTCTTTCAGAAAAGGGATCATTTTGGAGAAATGGACCTGGATTCCTGTGAGGCAGATGAAAGAATGAAGCCAACAAGACCTCCATATTTATCTTTTCATGGGGGCAGAAGGGAAGCAGCGGCTGTGGAACCAGATCAGGTCAGGGGAAGCTGCCTTGTGGGGACAGAGGCCGAGGGATGAAGCAATGTCATGGACTGGTTGGGCACAGAGGAATGGTGGGAGGAAACAGCCGGGGAAGCAGGAAGGGAAGACGGCTCAGAGCCGAAGGAGTGGAGGTAGAGGAAAGAGGGGCGATCAGAGGGAGAAGAGGGAGAAGCCTGGGAAGAGGAGGTGTCAGAAGCTGAAGGGGAAACGGCTTAGTGAGCTGGGAGACTCTGTGGCAGAATGGAGTGCAGAATCAGAGGCAGAAGAGGGAGGAGGCGAATGAGAGGAGGAAGGTCGAGAGGCAGAGGTGAGTCAGGAGAAGGAGGAGCCACCGGGGGCTCCCTCTCCTTCTCCCAGAAGCCACCCTCCCTGCTTGTCTCTCAGATCCAGCAGATGGCTTACAATGGAGGAGCAAAGTCAGGCTGCACTCTGGCGCATTGTTGGATCGCTTGCCAGAAACCCCAGAGAGGAGGGGACTTGGAAAGCTGTGGGGAGTCGGGGGACTTCACTCTCTGCAACTGCTTTTGTGGAGGAAGAGGCTCAGGGAATGAGCTGCTGTTTTCATGAAGCCCGAAACTCAGCCAAGTATGTGAACATCGTGTTCTTGCTGATAAAGAGTAAACTCCAGCTGTGAACTGTGGGATTTCCTGCCCAGATAACTCTGTGACTCCAGCCTTCTGAATGTCGCCAGTAGGATTCATCTGTAGTTGCAATTTTCATGGAATCCTAGAGTTGAAAGGGACCCCAGGGGTCATCAAGTCCAACCCCCTGCACTGCAGGAATCTCAGCTAGATCATCCAAGACAGATGGCCATCCAAACTAGGCTTGTTTTATTTCTTTATTCATCGCTGAATGCTAAAATAGGCTTCTAAGCAGTGGACAGACGAGAACAAATAGTGGCCAGGATTCACCTAACCAGTGCCATCCGCTGCAAAATGGGGCCAGCCTCCCACTCCTCCCCCTCTCCATGCCCCCATGAACCCCTTGAATTTGGCTCTAGGGCATTGGGAGGGAACCTCCCCAGAACAACTCACGAGAAGAGGAGAAAGTAGATCCTTCCATCGGGGAAACTGGAATGCTTGCGTAGGCAGAATGACTTGAAAACCACAAGGTGGAGTACCAACTATTTGCACAAAGACGAATACCCATAGTTAAAATGCAGAATAAAAGAATTCAATTAAAGCATTAAAATAGGTGCCCATAATTAAAACATGCACAAAGCAATCCTGTTGAAATAACACAGCATAGGTCGGAGCCAAACAGTATAAATTGAGAGCATTTGCAGATGACTTAGTATTGACGTTACAGGAGCCAGAATCTAGTACTAAAAGGGTTTTAGAATTAATTCAAGAATTTGGTCAAGTGGCAGGATTTAAACTGAACAAGCTAAAAACTAAGGTTTTAGAGAAAAATTTAACACTGATTGAAAGAGAGAGGTTTCAGAATGAGACAGGCCTGACAGTGGTTAAGAAAGTGAAATACCTGGGGATTAATATGACAGCCAAAAATGGGAACTTATTTAAAGATAATTATGAAAAATGTTGGACGGAAGTGAAAAAAGATTTAGAATTCTGGTCAAATTTGAAGCTTTCACTGTTAGGTTGTATTGCTGTGATAAAAATGAATGTATTGCCTAGAATGCTGTTTTTGTTTCAGACCTACTTCTTGAAAATGCAGACATTTTGGATTTAGAAGGTTTTAACAACGTATTTGGATGGCATGCATATTTATGGTATGATAAGGTCCAAGCACATAAAGCATTCAAAAATCATATTGTCAGGAGAGCATTGTTTAATGTTTGGATAAGATACAAGGATTTATTGGAAAACAAAACCCCAAGGTGGTTGTCACCGATGGAAGCGAAAGCTCTGAAAAGGCTCAATATGGAGGCCAAATGGCCGAAATATTGGGAAATTTTGGAACAAGAAGGAGACAAATTGAAATTGCAGAGTTTCGAGAAATTAAAAAACAAAGTGAGAGATTGGCTTCATTATTATCAGATAATGGAGGCATATAATTTGGACAAGAAAATCGGCTTCCAGGTGGAAAAATCAAAACTAGAAACAGAACTGTTAGAACCCAAAACTAAGAATTTGTCAAGAATGTATAACTTGCTGTTGAAATGGAATAATCAGGATGAAACGGTGAAATCTGCTATGATTAAATGGGCACAAGATGTTGGACATAATATTATGTTTGCTGACTGGGAACAGTTATGGACCACAGGTATGAAGTTTATGGCATGTAATGCCCTAAGAGAGAATATTATGAAAATGATATACAGGTGGTACATGACCCCAGTCAAGCTTGCAAAAATCTATCATTTGCCCGATAAGAAATGCTGGAAATGTAAAGAAACTGAAGGTACATTCTTTCACCTTTGGTGGACGTGCCCAAGGATTAAGGCTTTCTGGGAAATGATATATAATGAACTGAAGGCATAGTCTCCTAGGCATAGTCAGCCAATTGGTGCCAAAGAAGGACAAAACTTTTTTTATGTATGCTACAACAGCAGCAAGAATACTCATTGCAAAGTATTGGAAGACACAAAATTTACCCACTTTGGAAGAATGGCAGATGAAGCTGATGGACTATATGGAACTGGCAGAAATGACTGGTAGAATCCGAGACCAGGGAGAAGAGTCGGTGGAAGAAGATTGGAAGAAATTCAAAGATTATCTACAGAAATATTGTAAAATTAATGAATGTTAGAATGATGTTGGATAGTAAGTGGTTTCCAGCTGTAATGCTCTAAGGGAATATGAAAAAAGGGTTATAAATAGGTAAAAATCTAATGCTATTACTTTTAAGATCAAGGATTAGGATAATTAAAGAGGGTAATGATTTGCTGAACCAACAGATTGAAGTGGAATACAAAAAAGGGAGGTAGGAGGAGGTCCGGGAAACAAGCTAAAGGAAAATAAGTTATGGAAAATCTGTGTGTTTTTAACTATTTTTATTTTGTATTTTTGCTATTTTTTCATTTTTATTGTAATATTTTAAAAATCTTAATAAATATCTTATGAAATAACACAGCATAATAAGCGGAATAACAAGAAGGAAACAACAGAGCATTGTGTAGCAGATCATATTTCTGCTGTCTCAGAGGAGGACATTTCCCTTTTTCTCTTAGGGTCCAGTGTGCTTTGAAGATGTCGCTGTTCATTTCACGGACGAGGAGTGGGCGTTGCTGGATCCTGACCAGAGAGCTGTGCATAAGGACGTCATGGAGGAGAATCGTGGGATCGTGGCCTCTCTTGGTAAGCCTCCCTGTGGGATCGTCCTATCTGCCAGGAAATTCAAAAAATACCTCTATGTGATGACAAACCTCATATATTTTCACAGCGCCCCCTACAACACCTGGGACCTAACACCCCCACATGAAATAGTAAATTACAGTTTTTTCTGTGAACAATCTTCCTCCACTTCTGCCTCCTTCAACCACAGTTGGGCTGATCTGAACTGCACAGGCATCTTAATTGTCAGCTTCAGAGTTGTTAGAAAAGATAAGTAGCTTCTGTCAGGTTTTCTGTTTTTGTTTTTGCTGCTGTCAGTCTTGGGTTGGCCAGAGAGATGACTGGCATTGGAGATGGAGGGGATGCCATGACTGGGCCAAACAACATCTGCCCCAGAGAAGAGCCAGGCTGATTGAATCTCAGGTAGTACTAGCAGTGATAACAATAATAATAATTTTTATTTATACCCTGACCATCTGGTTGGGTTACTCCAGCCAATCTGGGAAGCTTCCAACACATATACAGTGGTACCTCTGGTTTCAAATAGGGTCCGTTCCGGAGGTCCGGCCAGATTTTCGCAACCCGAGGATCACTGTTCTGCGCATGCGCATGGATTTGCCGCTTTCATAAGCTGACTTTACGTAACCAGAGGGTTACGTAACCTGAGGTGCTACAGTATAAACATGAAACAGTAATAATAACAACAATATAATCTAATGTAAAAAGTACAAAAAAATTAAAATGAGTAACTTACTTCAAACAAAGCAACATTCAACCATTGATTAGAATCCAATAATAAATATATTGGTTTATTACAAATAACAAAGGTAATGAACACTGCCTTCTCTACAACAAATTTAATGAGCATTATTCCATAACTGGTGGCTCCATTTGTTCCTGAGGCTCTAATCCCTCTTTCTCTCCATTGCAGATTGTGATGAATTGGAAAGCAAGAACAAAGGTGACCACAACACAATCTGCAGAGTGGAGAAGGCACGTAAATATTTGGACTGTGGAAAGAGCTGGAGTCAGAGCTCCCATTCCACTTCCCATAAACGAAATTTCTTTGGAAAGAAACCCTATCGGTGCTTGGAATGTGGAAAGAGCTTCAGTCAGAGCTCCTCTCTCATTTCCCATCAAAGAATTCATACAGGGGAGAAACCCTATCAGTGTGTGGAATGTGGAAAGAGTTTCAGTCAGAACTTCTCTCTCACTTCCCATCAAAGAATTCATACAGGGGAGAAACCCTATCAGTGCGTGGAATGTGGAAAGAGCTTCAGGACGAGCTCCGATCTCACTAGGCATCAGAGAATTCATACAGGGGAGAAACCCTATCAGTGCATTGAATGTGGAAAGAGCTTCAGTAGCAGCTCCGATCTCACTTCCCATCAAAGAATTCATACAGGGGAGAAACCCTATCAGTGTGTGGAATGTGGAAAGAGCTTTAGTAGAAGCCCCGATCTCACTAAACATCAAAGAATTCATTCAGGGGAGAAACCCTATCAGTGCGTGGAATGTGGAAAGAGCTTCAGGAAGAGCTCCGATCTCACTAGGCATCAGAGAATTCATACAGGGGAGAAACCCTATCAGTGTGTGGAATGTGGAAAGAGCTTCAGTCATAGTGGCCATCTCACTTCTCATCAAAGAATTCATACAGGGGAGAAACCCTATAAGTGTGTGGAATGTGGAAAGAGCTTCGCTGATAGCTCCCATCGCACTTCCCATCAAAGAATTCATACAGGGGAGAATCACGGAATTGTAGAATTGTGGAGCTGGAAGTGAACCCTGGTGCAATCTATTCCACCCCATGTGATGCAGGCATAGCAAGTAAAGCATCAATGACAGATGACCATCCTAATTCACTTGAAAACCTCAAAGGATGGAAATTCCAGCACTCCCAAGGGAGTATAACCCACTAACAGCTCTTGCTGTCAAAAAGTTCTTCCACATGATTAGTCAGTCTTGGTTTTTTTTAAAAAAAAAACCTTGAAGCCATTGGTATGTGTCCTATCCTGTGGAGTAGGAAAAAACGAGCTAGAAACTATAAAAAAACAAAAAATCTTTCCTTCCCCAGAATTTAAATAATTAACAAAAAATCAGGAAGCATTCCTTGACTTCCTATCCTCTCTTTCCATGGTTCCTTTTAACTCTTGATTTGTTTATTCCGATGTTCTGAAATGCCTCTCAAACGTAGTGTTGTGTCGTTTTGTTTTAATTCCAGAAGTGCAATATTATTGATTATATCCTCCTGAGTTTCTCTTACTGTGGCTAGCTCTGTTTTCATTCTATCTCGATCCCTTTTTATCTCTCAATTCTCTTCTTTCTTTCTCTTAACTGTCTCCTCCAAAGCTTGGACTGGTTTTTCCATACCATTAGTTTTCCTGGATAGTGTTTTGATTTCTGTTGTCAATTTGCCCACCTTTTTGGTGTTATTTTGTAAATCTTTTCCTAATTTCACCAGGATCTCTGCTATATTGGAATCTCCTTAGGTGGTCTCCCTTTTAGTTTGGGTGGTTTCTCTTGTGCACCCATGTTTTTTTCTGTTAGACTATTTCCCCCCCTGATTAAATATATATATATTTTGTTATTCCGAAGGTCTCCGCTCAGTGTCTCTCCCACTGTTGTTATGGGGAATATTTTTTTATTTTGTTTCACCTGTAGTAACCTATGTTATCCATCATTTGAGAACCATGATATTGTTCTCCCTTTGGTCTTCTTTCCTTTTCATCCCTTTCCCAAAATGGAAAACTTTTCTCCCAGCTGTCGCCCACAGGGTCAACATTTTCTGCCACCCACCCCCACCACCCTCCAATGACCACCGTCAGTCATGGGGTCACAGAAGTATGGTTTCTAAACTGGCTGGATCTAGAGTCTGGATACATCAAAGAAGCGCTTCAGTTAAAGACTTCCTAAACCTTCAAAAACTCACAAGAAGTCAACTGTTTGTCTGATTCTTTCCATTCCAATGGCATATTACTCCCAAAGAGAAGGAGGACCCAGTCTCCTTCCTTCCTCCACAATCCCCTGAGCATATGGTCACATACTCCCCACTCCTCCACAAGGTGTGAAATCAAACCCCATAGTGGGAGGCAGAAGGTGTGTTCAAGAGCAACAGTGTCCCAGACAGAAATCCATTGGATTATGAGCCGATCTTTTCAAAACACAAACAAGAAAGCCTGGAAGGTCACTCCAAGAGGAATAAAACATTATTGCAGAAGAACATTATTAATCATTAATTATTAGTAGCAGAAGCAAAATATATACAGTGGTGGGGAAGTTTTGTAGGAGCAGATTGTGGTACCTGAGTAAAGTCTCTTAAGAATTAAACTCCTACAGACACCCTTGGGAAGAGGGCTTAGTGGCGCAGAGAACAAATCAGCAGCTGCCTCTCCCTTGTGTCTGTCCTCACCTCACATATTGCCTGAAGTTCCCAAGATTACATCACACCAGACATCACATATGCTCCCCGCTAGAAGCACTCCCAGGGAACTGGAGCTGCTCTCTGGTGCTATGGAAGGTAGGTGTCCTACAGGGAACAGAAGGCTACAGCTTAGGCAACCCTTAAGACAGCTCTCTCTCTCCTCAATTGACTGGAACCAAGGAGGAAAAGGAATGGGGGATGGACCTTCTGCTTTTGATGGGCAGAATCACCACACTGTTACACAAAACCCCCCAAAAAGAGAGTAAGAGAGAACAGCCCACAGATGAATGGCGCCTTCTGACAACCAGTCTTCTGGATCTGTACCGTGGTCACCATTGACCTGATGTTTCTGATGCTAGGGCACATGTGAGATAAAATCCCAGAGAGTTCTGCATAGATACTTCCTGGTGTCCGCGCCCCGTCACCTGATGCATTTTCTGTGGAATGTAAACACAGGAGCAGTCAATAACAACATTCCTAGAGTGTACATGTTAGAACATGGGGAAGGATGTCTGTCCAGCAAGCAGGTAAACTTCCTGGGGACGGACTTCCTCCGCACTTGACCAGAGGTGGGTGTGGCCTCACCTGTGCAGGTAAATGAAAAAAGCAGAGGGCAGGCAGCTTCTCTCTCTCTGCCATCTTCCTTCAATGAGGAAACATCTAAGGATGCTCTCTTGGCTCCCAGCCAAGAGAGGAGATAAGGACTATCTTGCTACAAGATAGATTCTGAATGTATGTAACCTTTTTAAGCTGTCTGCCTTCTGGGATCATATTGTGAACAGAACGTGAGTAAACTCTTTTATACTTTTATAAAGACTGTGTCGTGTCTTGTATTTTAAGAGGGAACAAAAGGGGAAATTACCAGAGTAATTATTATAGAGGTTCTAGCGAACCTGTGCAGACGTTACCGTTGCGAACTCAAAGGGGAATGTTTATAAACTCTGCTGATATTTTGGGAACTTGTTAGCACAAGTTGGATAAGGATATAATTAGTCAATATATCCTCTCCTGCACCCCAGAACATTCCCACATTTTCATGGACCATGTAGATTCTCTATCATTTGATGCACCATATCTTTTGAAGAACGTCAATGCATGTTTGTGCTGCCTGCTTAGAGTGTAGCTTTTCCAGGGTTCACCTAGAAACAAGGGTTTCTTCCATCCCCAGTCTGGAGTGGCGAGGGCAGCATCCTTGGAAACAAGGTAAGTGCAACAAAACATGACTATGGAGTGTGCAGAGAGCCAGCCCCTTTAGCTGCAGAGTTTGCACCAGCTCCACACCCCAAAAAATAATGAACACAAGCTGTAGTGGAAGGAACAGTGTACAGATGGAATGGCACTTGCAATGTAAAGCTCTACTGCACCAGTTATCAGTTTGTTTCCGGACGAATGCCAGGCACGAATTTTGACACACAAAAGCTTAAATAGACTGGGACCAGTTGAATATCTATAGGACCTGTGTGATATTCTGTTCCCTGTGGAGAAAGGAAGCAAGGTGGACAAGGAGAACAGGAACTTTCCTATAAGGTCATGTGACCTTGAAGCAAAGTTCTTGTTATTTCTGCTCTTCTCCCCTTTTATGTGCTTGTTAAGGGATTGCTTTTCATCATAGTTTTCATCATATTGTTAGCTGCTGGCTGAGGTGTGGTATAAATATCTTCCTCCTATATACATAAAAATGCAAGGCTGTTGTCATGCAAACATGACGGCAGCACACTTCAACTGATGTGTGTGTGGGGGGGTTCTTCAGAGTGGTTTGGCATAAGTGCCTAACCCACTACATTAAGCTTTTAACAGAGGAACAGAGGAGGGCAGGCACTCCCCCAAAACACTCTCCCAAGTGCCTCCCCCTCCTTTAAGAGGAGGTTGGGGTCAGGGTGAGCTGTGAGAGGAGGGAAAGGGCCTTGGGGCAACTTGCGAGGGAAGGAGAGACAGGATAGGAGAGCGGTAAAGCAGGGTGGGAATGAGATGTAAAGGGAGGAGGGGTGGGCCAGGTGTTGTAGAAGGTGACTTGGCAAAGAGCTTAGTGGGTAGATGTGGTTGGCAAGTGAAGGAAGGAAGGTTGGCAGCCCCTCACTAAGAGCCAGTGTGGTGGTTAAAAGCGGTGGACTCGTAATCAGGTGAACCAGGTTCGCTTCCCCACTCCTCCACATGCAGCTGCTGGGTGACCTTAGGCTAGTCACACTTTTTTGAAGTCTCTCAGCCTCACCCACCTCACAGAGTGTTGTGGGGGAGGAAGGGAAAAGGAGATTGTTAGCCGCTTTGAGACTCCTTGGGTAGTGATAAAGCGGGATATCAAATCCAAACTCCTCCTCCTCCTTTTCTTCTTCTTCTTCTTCTTCTTCTTCTTCTTCTTCTTCTTCTTCTTCTTCTTCTTCTTCTTCTTCTTCTTCTCGTTTTCAGTTAAAATACATAAACTGCAAAATCTTAAACTCTGGCAGTGGAATGTCCCCACAGTAAATTCTGATGGTGGTACTTACCTCTGTCCTCTTCACAGAGGAAGTGGTAGCCATTCTTTTGTTATTCTTTTATTATATTCCAATTATGTATTTTTATAATATTTATATTTTATTAAGGTGATTTCAGTAAAAAGAAATAAAGTGATACGGGGGGGAGGAAAAGTAAGAGGGAGAAAAACAACAACAAAGATACATATAAAAATGAAAATATACAACAAAAAATAACAACAACAAACATATACAGTGGTAGCTTGGTTTTTGAACATAATCCATTCCAGAAGACTGTTCAAGTTCTGAAATGTTCGGAAACCGAAAACTCAATACAGAAGCCTCAATGCAGAAAACTCAATACGGAAAACTCAATACGGAAGCTGCGTAGCATGTTCAACTTCTGAGGTGTGTTTGAAAACCAAAGCATTTACTTCTGGGTTTACGGCATTCGAAAACCTAAATGTTTGTCAATGCAGACATTCCAAAATCGAGGTACCACTGTACGATATTCCCATACATTGTTGCATAAATTGGTATAGTGTTGCTGTCCTAGTGCTTATGTAAATGCTAATAGCTTACTGCATTTTGTATAAACTCATTCCAAATGTTATCACATTTATCCATACAGAGCCTGCACCTCTAAGCAGTCCGTTCATCAATTGCCAGTGATGTCATATCATCAGCCCATTGATTGAAGGATTTCGTATCTTTATTTTTCCAATTCCTTAATGTCAACCTTTTGGCCGTCCTTAGGGCATGGAAGATCCTTTTCCGTTGTCCCATTAATAGGAGACAAGGAACTTCTAGCAGCTTGTTAATTGCCTTTGAAGTGGAAACAGGCCGATGATAAGATTTATTGTGAGCCGCACAGGGAGTGTTCTACTCCGAAGTGGCAGCCATTCCTTGAAGTTCCTCATGGCAATGTCCACTCCGGCCAACCTCACGACCACAGAATTTGCCCTGAGGGGCTTCCCTGGGCTGGAGGCAGTTCATGGCTGGATCGGGATCCCCATCTTTTTTGCCTACCTGGCAGCCATCCTAGGAAACTGCACCATCCTCTACATCATACGGACGGAGCCCAGTCTGCACCAGCCCATGTACTACTTCCTGGCCATGCTGGCTACCACTGACCTGGGTCTCTGCCTCGCCACAGCACCCACAGTGCTGGGCGTCCTCTGGTTCCAGCTGAAGAAGATCAGGAAGCCCTGCTGCATAGCTCAGATCTTCTTCATCCACTCCTGCTCCTTCATGGAGTCAGCTGTGCTCTTTGCCATGGCCCTGGACCGATTCCTGGCCATCTGCTCTCCTCTGAGGTACACAGCGCTGCTGAACTCCAGCAGAGTGGTCAGAATTGGGCTGGTCCTCCTGCTAAGGAGCACTGTTCTCCTCATGCCGCCCTTACCTTTCTTCCTGAAGTTCCCCTTCTGCCCAGATGCAACCCTTTCCCATTCATACTGCCTGCACCAGGACTTGCTCCGCATGGCATGCGCCGACACAACCTTCAGCAGCTTCTATGCCCTCATCCTCATCCTCCTCACCATGGGTTCGGACCTGCTCTTCATCCTCATCTCCTATGGCCTCATCCTGAGGACTGTCCTGGGCATGGCCTCTGATAACCAGGGCCACCACAAGGCCCTGGGCACCTGTGTCTCCCACATCTGTGCTGTCCTGGTCTTCTACGTCCCAGTGCTTGGGCTCTCCATCGTACACCGGTTTGGACAGCATGCCCCTGCCCTACTCCACGTCATCATGGGTAATGTCTACATCCTCCTCCCACCCCTGATGAACCCCATCATCTACAGCATCAAAACAAAGCAGATCTACAGCAGGATCCTCAGAATGATCTCAATGAAGAACCTCTGAGGAAGTCAATGTAAGGAAGGCCCCACTCATTCCACTCAAAGGTTCAGTCTTCCCATATGGAAATAATGCTTTATTCGGAGTTTAATTCCATAGTGTGCCCCCAATGATCTCCTATTTTCCTTTGTTTCATTTCCTCCAAGGAAACTGTTTAGTTTCTCACAAGGAAGCTAGTAAAATGTGGGTTGAATGAGGCAACTGTTAGGTAGATTTGTAGCTGACTGACCGAACCCAATTAGTACTCCTTCATGGTTCCCCATCATCCTGGGGGAAAGTGACAAGTGGGGTGCCGCAGGGTTCTCTCCTTGGCCTGTTGTTGTTCAATATCTTTATAAACAACATGGATGAAGGAACTGAGGGGATGCTCATCAAATTTGCAATTGACACCAAACTGGGAGGGGTAGCCAATGCCACAGAAGACAGAATCAGAACTCAAGACAACCTTAAGAGATTGGAGAAATGAGCCCAAACTACCAATATGTATTTCATAAGGGAGAAGTGTAAGGTTCTGCACTTAGGCAAGAAGAACCAGATGCACAAATATAAGATGGGGGACACCTGGCTTACTAGCAGTACATGTGAAGAGGATCTACGGGTCTTGGTGGACCACAAGCTCAAGAAGAGTCAACTGTGATGCAGCAACAAAAAAGGCAAATGCTATTCTCAGCTGCATCAACAGAAGTCTAGTGTCCAGATCAAGGGAAGTAATATTCCTGCTCTAGTCTGCCTTGGTCAGAACACACCTGAAATATTCTGTCCGATTTTGGGCACCACTATTTAAGAAGTTGACAAGCTGGAAGGTGGGCAGAGGAGGGCACCTAGAAGGATAGGAGGTTTTAGGATACATTTGTAAAATAAAGAGCTGTGGGTCCCCATCGTTTTGACTTCCATGCACTGAGGACAGAGATGGATATCTGGCAACACATAATGGGTGTGTGTGTGTGTGTGTGAGAGAGAGAGAGAGAGAGAGAGAGAGAGTGAGTTTCCTTGTGCAACCAGCTGGGACTTGGACTAAGTGCCTCACCCACTGGGGATAATATTCTGCACATGGTCCTTTCCCAGAAGGCTCTAAGCTCGTATTGACTGAAGGAGGAGAAGATTAAAATGCTGTGGGTCACATCCAATGTTTTTGCCATTGTAGGGTGCCTCTGTGAGAGCAGGGCTGCCAACTACAAATAGTTCAAAAAGAGGTCAGGGAGGGTGGTATGTCCGGTCAGGATGGGGGAGATATTTCATTCAATTCGCTTTGAGAAGCACAACCATGCAATCCACACTTTCCAGAACAATATGCAACACTTAACACAGCCTTCCTTGAAAAATCATGCTTCTCCAAATTTTTCAGTGCAATTCTACAGGCCCAGTAAGGCATAGAAAATGAGGTGGTATGCATTATAGAGGTGAAAATTAACATTAAAATATTTATTATTATTATTATTATTATTATTATTATTATTATTATTCATTTCATTTATATACCGCTTTATATTTTTAAGAAGAATCTGAAAGCGGTTTACAGCATATTAAACATCAACAAAACAATCCAGAATCAAACATTTCTGAAGAAAGTCAAATGTAAAGTATACAGTCAATGCAACATAATTAAGAGGAAACAAAAACATTATCTTAAAGATTTCATAATAAAACATTACAAAGGAGGTCAACTACAGAATGCAAATTTAACACAAACAAAGTTAACAAAAAAACTTAAACATTTAAAAGAAAACATCACTAAGTCAAATATAAAATGTACATTTAAAACAGCATAGTTAACAAGAGAATATAATATTGTCATAAGCATGACATGGCTGTTTGTCAAGCACAAAAAGGTGGGGCAAAGGAACCCAACAATTAGGGTTTGTTGCCAGGCATAGCGATGTCCCTCCAGTCTCACCAGGAGCCTCTTCAGTGGGGCTGGTGAGTCTGGGCCCCGCCCCCTAGGCCAGGTGGAAAAGCTTAGCTGTAAATATATTCTAATATATTCTATAAAGCACTATTGAAAGTCAGATATTAAACTGATAAGGACAGATACTACACTTGATCTTAGCCAAAAGGCCGAGACGCGATTTGCTCATTTTCAAACAAAGACAGACTAGATCATGTTCTAAAGTGGTGATTTTCTTCAGCAAGCTTAGCATATTCTGTTGTGGGTTATTTTGTATACAGTGGTACCTCAGGTTAAGAACTTAATTCGTTCTGGAGGTCCGTTCTTAACCTGAAACTGTTCTTAACCTGAGGTACCACTTTAGCTAATGGGGCCTCCTGCTGCCGCCGTGCGATTTCTGTTCTCATCCTGAAGCAAAGTTCTTAACCCGAGATACCATTTCTGGGTGAGCGGAGTCTGTAACCTGAAGCGTCTGTAACCCGAGGTACCACTGTACAAGCTTCTTAATTAGCAAATTTTCTAACAAAGGTTTTTAAAGCAATACATAGCTTACAGGTACTTTAACAAAAAAAGGAAAGAATTAAAAAAGGGACGAGCTCCTATCTACTTCAAACGACTGGCTGCCTGCCAACCTGCTCTCCTGCACCGCTTGTCTGGATAGCCTGGAACTCGCTCGGCCTTTTATGGTCCAGCTAACAGGCTGCAGAAAGGAAACCTCCTTTTACAAGCAGATTAACAGGAAAGGAGAGAGAGTCTCGCCCTTTCTATACCAGTGTTTCCCAACCACTGTTCCGCGGCACACTAGTGTGCCGCGAGATGTTGCCTGGTGTGCCGCGGGAAAAATTAAAAAATTGAAAGATTATTTTTTTTAAGTCAAATTTTCGATTGGGGCGCCGTCACTAGATGACCCCTGGGGTTCCCTCCCTCCCTCCCGCTCTGCGCCTCCCTCCTCCTCCTCCTCCGGGGAGGCCCTTCCTGGCTCTCGGCCAAGGCTTGGCGGCTGCCACTCACTCGCTCGCCCACCCGTCCCTCCATCCCTGCACCCGGCCTCTCCCCCTCTGTCCCCGGCGCAGGGGCTGCCGGGATCCGTAGTCCCCTCGCCCTTGGGCTCCGCGCCCGCGCGGGGTGCGAGAACTACGTTTCCCAGCGTGGCCTGGCGGGCCGGGCGTTTTGTTTGAAGCGCTCTTCTCCCGGCCATGGAATGAGCGCAGCGGCGGCGGCCGGGCGGGCAGGGGCTCTTCCGCGCAGACCCCGCGCAGCCTGCCTGCGCCCCCCGAAGATCGGGCGGCAGGATGGAGCCCGGGGATCCCCGCGGAGGCGGAGCGGCGGAGGCGGAGGCTGCCCCCCAGGTAGGGTTGCGTCGGGGGTTTTTTATTTTTGCAATGCTGCATCCGCGCTGGAGGGGACGCATCGGACCGCGGGGAGACCCCTTGGCGGGCGTGCAAGGCAATGCATGCGTGCAGGCGTTGCATGGAGTGCAGTGCAATGCAATGGCAACGCGGCGCCCTGCATGCATGCATGCAACTTCCACCGGCGCTCCGGACTTGGCAGGTGAGGGGGGTCCCCAGTGGGCGGCAGAGAGAGCCGGGAGAGCGAAGGGGAGCCGGGGGGGAGCAGCGCTGCTCCCCGAGCCGAGCCCGGGGGGAAACTTCGGCGTCGTTGCACCGGGTGTTGGAAGCGGAGGCTGGCGGGGGCCCCTCACCTGCAAAACCTGGTCGCCTCTCATATATTTCGTGCATTGCATTCATCGCCCGCTTTCTCCTCCAAGGAGCTCCCGGGGGCGCGCGTGGTTCTCCCCGTGTTATCCTCGCAACAACAGCCCTGCGAGGTGAGTCAGGCGAGTGGCCCAAGGGAGCACCCAGGGATTGTCCTGGCCAGGTGGGGTGATTTGAACCCTGCTTTCTGCCCGGTCTTCGTCCTCATTTAGCCCCCACATGTGCATGACTGTGCATGACTGAGGTTTTCCCCCCTCGTCTTGGCTATGGTGTGAGTCTGTGCTGTTAATTAATGGGGTTCTGCCTTCGGAGAAGATGAGCCAGCCCTCAAGGAGGTGATTATGTAATTTGCTAGCAATTCATGTCCCTCCCAGCGTGACGCTGCGCGCTGACGTCACGGGGCTGTAATGGTGGTGTGCCTCGAGATTTTTTTCATGAAACAAGTGTGCCTTTGCCCAAAAAAGGTTGGGAAACACTGTTCTATACAATTTGAGGTTCAGAATATAGCTACTATGGGTGCATTCTATTAAATCTACTAAACAATATATCTTATTTCTGTTAAGCCAATGGAGTGTCAGCATTTATTCCTTACACTCTACTCAGGAGGATGGAAAATCGGAGCTGGGAGGCAAGATGGCGCCGAGGCAAGTCACGCTCTCCGGCGCTCACTTTTATTCTTTTAAAACCTTATCTTAATTGCCCTCCGGATGCCAATTTCTAACAAACGGAAAACATTTTAAAGACTCTGAGCACTTTTATAATTCCTGTTGGCTCTGCCAGCTTCAGCTTGTTCCAGCTCGTCTTCAGCTTGTCCCAGCCTGCTCCCTCCCTCCTTATCAGCTGCCCGGTCAAGGTTGCCAGAGAGGAGAGAACGCTGCTGCCTGAACTGAGAGCAGAGAGAGAAGAGGTCTAAAGACAGAACTGTGAACTGCTTACCCGACCAACGGTGCCTGGAGAAGGAGGGTAAGGAGAGACACGACTGTGAGCCCTGCTTTGAGACTGGCCCATAGACACCCAGCTCTGCTGAACACAGAGAAAGATAAAGCGTGGAGATTCGGGGGTTAACTGAACTGACTGACCCCCGCCCAGCTGGGGGGCTGTGTGAACTAGCTGGGGACAGAGGATGCTGACAGTTCTGAGCCTCTGACTGTCAGGAAACAGCAGAAACTCCTAAAAAATGGACAGATTCACCTTTTTGCATGAAGCCTCAGGGTATTGCCTGTGCACAGGGGTATTGCCTGTGCGACAATTTGGTGTAACCATCTGCTCCATAATGGAGATACAATGAAGAGCAAGAAAACTGGACTGCCCCCTTTCCCACCCAGCTTAACACTCTGGGCCCCAGAAGCTCCGGATTTTCCTTTGCCTGGATTTTGTGCAACTGAAGCTTAGAGAGCCTTTAAGCCACATATTGCCCAGTAAAGGACACTGCAATCGCGTTTGTACCACCTCTCCGTTATTAGTGTTCTTCATTTATCAGTGTATATATTACTCACGTGCTACAATGGTATCTAAGGAGACTACATGTATAAAATCCATACATAATTAAAATTCACAAATAAACAAGTCCATTAAAAAGCACAACAATTAACACAGTAAAAGTGACAACTGAAAGAATAAGATCCAGATGTCCATGTTTGGGGGTGAGGTGGAGGGATGCTTGTCTGAACAGGTGTGTCTTCAAGAGCCGGTGGAATGCTCAAAGAAGAAGAAGAAGAAGAAGAAGAAGAAGAAGAAGAAGAAGAAGAAGAGGAGGAGGAGGAGGAGGAGGAGGAGGAGGAGGAAGAAGAAGAAGAAGAAGAAGAAGAAGAAGAAGAAGAAGAAGAAGAAGAAGAAGAAGAAGAAGAAGGAGGAGGAGGAGGAGGAGGAGGAGGAGGAGGAGGAGGAGGAGGAGGAGGAGGAGGAAGAAGAAGAAGAAGAAGAAGAAGAAGAAGAAGAAGAAGAAGAAGAGGAGGAAGGAGGAGGAGGAGGAGGAGGAGGAGGAGGAGGAGGAGGAAGAAGAAGAAGAAGAAGAAGAAGAGGAGGAGGAGGAGGAGGAGGAGGAGGAGGAGGAGGAGGAAGAAGAAGAAGAAGAAGAAGAAGAAGAAGAAGAAGAAGAAGAAGAAGAAGAAGAAGAAGAAGAAGAAGAGGAGGAGGAGGAGGAGGAGGAGGAGGAGGAGGAGGAGGAGGAGGAGGAGGAAGAAGAAGAAGAAGAAGAAGAAGAAGAAGAAGAAGAAGAAGAAGAAGAAGAAGAGGAGGAGGAGGAGGAGGAGGAGGAGGAGGAGGAGGAGGAGGAGGAGGAGGAGGAGGAGGAGGAGGAGGAGGAGGAGGAGGAGGAGGAGGAGGAAGAAGAAGAAGAAGAAGAAGAAGAGGAGGAGGAGGAGGAGGAGGAGGAGGAGGAGGAGTCTGGATTTGATATCCCACTTTATCACTCCCCTTCAGGAGTCTCAAGCGGCTCACAATCTCCTTTCCCTTCCTCCCCCACAACAAACACTCTGTGAGGTGAGTGGGGCTGAGAGACTTCAAAGAAGTGTGACTGGCCCAAGGTCACCCAGCAGCTGCAGGTGGAGGAGCGGAGATGTGAACCCGGTTCACCAGCTTATGAGTCTACAGCTCTTAACCACTACACCACACTGGCTCTCAGATACAGATGGAGGCCTCTCGTTCTTCAGCCGGGAGGGCGTTCCACAACACTCGTGCCACTGCCTGGCATTCAGCAGGCCAAGCAGTCAAAGCCAGCTGGTTCAGAGGAGCAGGCACACAAATTCTCAGCTGTGAAAGCTCTTCCTTCAACTGGAGCTCTCACTTATTGCAGTGAAGCCATTGCAGGGTTCGGATGACACACACACCTTACCCTGAGAGAACGCGTGATGGGCTTGTGGGACCATTCAGGCTAATTTCTTCCTCCTCCTCGCCATTTTGTGTTTGTCATCCATCAGAAGGGGCTCTAGATGGATCCTGACATATGCACGCATGGGTTTGCCAGTGTGGGGAGTTTTTACTGGAGCCAGAATCCACCATTGTGTAAAGGACCTACACGCTCAGACATTTGCATGCACAAAGAGCCCCCTTCTGACACATATACTGGTTTAATTTATAGTCCACATTTCCTCCCTAAGGAGCCCAGGGCAGCCAACAGTAAAGACATATTGAAATCAATTCCAATGCAGATGCAGACTGGGACTGAGCTAAGAGGACAAGGAGACCACTTTTGGGTCAGGCCAGGGCCCCTCTAGTCCGGCATCCTGTTCTCACAGTGGGTGACCAGGTGACCATTATGGGAAACCCACAAGCAGGACCTGGGCACAAGAGCAGCCCTCTCACCTCCTCAGGTTTCCAGGCAACAGGGATTCAGAAGCATCACTGCCTCTAACCAAGGCAGCACATAGCAATCATGGCTAGCAGCCATCAATGATCCTCTTCCTTGCATTCCGAGCTGCAGAAGAACTTATTTGGGGCATGGCACCTGATTCGAGGTATAGGAAAGGTAGATGACATCGTCCAATCCAACCAGCTACAAATGGAGTTTGCCAGGGCCCTTCCAGCCAGGTAGGGTTGGCATTTAGGGGGGGAAGGGATTCAGTCTCAACTCAGCCTGAGTTTCACCATGACCCTGCCTGGGAAGAAAACCCTGGTGACCCGTTCCCGGATCTCCTTGGTCCTGACTCCATACACAATGGGGTTCAGCATGGGAGGGAAGAGGAGGTAGAGGTTGGCCAGCAGGATGTGGATATGGGGGGCCACGGAGTGGCCAAAGCGGTGGGTGAAGAAGGAGAAGAGGGCAGGGCTGTAGGAGATCAAGATGACGCAGAGGTGGGAGCCACAGGTGCCAAAAGCCTTGTGCCTCGCCTCGCGGGAAGAGAGACGGAGCACCGCACGGACGATGAAGAAGTAGGAGAGCCCAATGCAGAGAAGGTCTCCTCCGATGACGATCAGAGCCACACTCAGCCCATAGGTGCGGTTGATGCTGGTGTCCCCACAGGCCAGTTTGACCACTGCCATGTGCTCACAGTACGTGTGGCGAATGACGTTGGTCCGGCAGTAGGACAGCCTCCGGATCAGGAAAGGGCAAGGTGCCATCAGCAGCGTTCCTCTGACTATGCCGGCCACAGCCATCTTGGCCACCAGTGAGCTGGAGAAGAAAGAGCTGTACCTGAGCGGGAAGCAGATGGCCACATAGCGGTCCAGCGCCATCCCCAGCAGCACCGCTGACTCCATCATGCACAAGGCATGGATGAAGAACATCTGGGCCAAGCAGGCAACGGCTTGGATCTCCCCGCCCTGGAACCAGAAGATGCAGAGCATCTTGGGCAGGGCGGAGGTGGAGGCTGCCAAGTCAATAGCTGCCAGCATGCAGAGGAAGTAGCACATGGGCCTGTGGAGAGCTGGCTCTGTGGCCACCACCAGGAGGATGGTGCAGTTCCCGGCAATGATCACCACGTAGATGCAGGATACTGGCACGGAGAGCCACATGTGGTAGGCTTCCAGCCCCGGGATGCCTTGCAGGAAGAACGTGGGAGGCCAGGAGTGGGTCAGGTTGGCCATGGCCATGAGGAGCCAGCTTCATCAGAGGCAAATGATTCACCACGGCTGCTTAGCTTCACTCACAGGACTCCTGAAAACCAGGGGAGAAAAACAGACACACACAAAGGTGACATGAGAAGATCATAGAATTGCAGAGTTGGAAGGGATCCCCAGAGTCATCTGGTCCAACCCCCTGAAATACAGGAATCCCAGTTAAATAACTCCAGCAGATGGCCATTCAATCTCTGTTTAAAAACCTCCAGCTTCTGAGGTCATAGAATAACAGAACTGTAGAGTTGAACGAGAGCCATCTGTTTCAATCTCCATCAAAGCAGGAATCCCGGCTGGAGAATTCCTGACAGGTGGCCTTCTGAGGGAGTCTGTTCCACTGTCACACAGCTCTTACCCTCAGAAAGTTCTTCCTAACGTTTAGTCGGAACCTCCTTTCCTGCAATTTGAATCTGTTGGTTCAGGTCCTCCCCTTTGGAGAAGAAGGAAACAAGCTTGCTCCATCTTCTGACATTTGAAGGTGACTATCCTATCAGCTCTCAGTCTCCCCTTCTCCATACCCAACTCCCTCAACCGTCCCTTAGAAGGTTTGATTTCCAGACGCTTGATCATCAGATATGGTGTGTGTGTGTGTGTGTGTGTGTGTGTGTGTGTGACAATGGGTGTGTGTGTGTGTGTGTGTGTGTGTGTGTGTGTGTGACAATGCTTCCTGCACTAGCATCCTCTGTGACTCTGCACAGAGAGCTTTTGCTTCAGCTGTCCTGGCGCTATGCATGGAACTCCAGCAATGAGAGAAGAAATACATACTGGGGGAACATGTGGACTGTGCAAGGTCCAGCCCCACATACGGAGGGACAAATCTGTCCATTTTGGATTGGCTCAGGTTCTCATTTTTCCAATCTTCACTTCAGTTCTTCACATTTGCACGTAAAAAACATGAGAAGAGCCTGCTGGATCAGGCCAATGGGGCATCATCCGGGTCTCACAGTGACCAACCAGATGCCCATTATGAGGAATCCACAAGCAGGATCCAAGCGCAAGAGCCCCTCCCATCCTATAGTTTCAACAACTGAGATTCCGAATCATTGCTGCTTCCCACTTTGTTTGCATTTTAAAAAAATAATATTAAAGAATTCCTTATGAATATTCGTCAGGATTTTTGGCAGGATTATGACAACAATTGTAATGTAACAAGAACTATGGTATGAACAGAATTTTAAGGAATGGAATGGAAAACATTATATGATGCAGGTGGGAAAAGATTGACAATGGAATCCATGGGGAGTGGAGAGGAGTCCAAGGATTCAGGGAATCCTACATTTCTATTATCATGATTTATGAATGAGTGTAAATGTTAAATGTAAAACTGAATAAAAAATTTTTAAAAGAAAAAGAATATTCAGCAGGATTTTAGTGCATGTTTCTCCTAACATTTATACAAAATGTTGTCCAATATGCACATTTTTGGAAAACCCTTTTTCTTATTACAATGCATTTCTGTATATTCTTTTCAATCATGTGTGTGTTGTTGCTGCTGTTATTTCAGTTTATTACCCACTCTTCATAGGGAAGGTTAAGTTAATTTAAAAGTCGATATTAAAAACAGTTAAAACAATCACTATATATTCCTTGGCCATGGAGCTGGGATGCAAAACTCAGAGAATTTCAAAGGGCAGCTCTATTTCAGCTCAGTTCAAATTAAGGAAGTTCATCTTTAGACAAAAGGTGAACTGAATTCCTTCCCCTCCCTTGTCCCACAGGGATCAGGAAGAAAAGCAGTTACACAAGGCACAACCTTATGAATGAACAGAGACAGATGTCCTTCATGGACAAAACAAAAAAAAATCCTTCCAGTAGCACCTTAAAGACCAACTAAGTTAGTTCTTGGTATGAGCTTTCGTGTGCATGCACACTTCTTCAGATACACTGAAACAGAAGTTGCCAGATCCTTCTATATAGTGAGAAGGTGGGGAGGGGTATTACTCAGAAGGGTGGTGGGAATGGGTGATTGGCAGATAGCTGTGATGAGCCTGTTGACGACTCTTAACGACTGCAATAGGTCTTACAGGGAAAAGCAAGGGGTGAGAAGGTGAAAAATGGCTTTGTCATGCATAATGAGATAAGAATCCAATGTCTTTGTTCAGACCAGGTCTCTCCATGGTTTTAAGTTTGGTAATGAGTTGACTATGGCAGACCAACACGGCTATCCTTCATGGAGGAGAAGATAATCTATGGTTCTTAGCCAGGATGGCTCTACTCTGCAAATCCACAGCTGGAGGAAGCAATGCTTCTGAAAACCAGCTGCTGCAAATCACAGTAGGGGAGAGGGCTCTGGTGCTCAAATGCTGCTTGCGGGTTTCCCATAATGGGCCACTGTGAGAACAGGATACTGGACCAGATGAGCCATTGGCTTGATCCAGCAGACACTTCTTATGTTTGGAAGCTGCGCTGGTGGCCACCAAAGGAAGCTTGAAGTGCTGACTTGCTTTGTATTAGAAAAACTCACCAGTCAGGCAGCGGAGAGGCAGAGTCCTTGTGGGGTCCTGGTGATACCGATTCTACAAGGGGGCACCTGTGAAGGGCAGGCAACAGCCTTTATAGGCTTCCTTTGCCAACCTCCCAGCAAAGATCCCCAGAAGCTGAGGCCCTGGTGCTTAAGGGCAGCTGGGCAACGTTGGTGGGAGCGCCTGGGCTTCCTCCTCTCACCTGCTAAATAGCCTCTCAGGTGTTTCAAGTTTGCCTTCCTGAGAGATTTGGCTGGCTAGCTGGCTGTGTGGGGCTCCTGAGGCCACCTTGAAGGGAGCAGATGGAGAGGCTTCTCAGGCAGGAGGTTCTGCAGGTATAATGCTGAAGAGCAGTGCCAACATCTCTGCAGCATTGCTGACCTTGTGGAGCAAAGAGCAGAGCACCACTCCTTCCAGTAAAAACAGCCTGTCCCCAAGAGACTGTTGGAAAACAAGAAGGTCTTCATCTGCTGGCAGAATGACAACAAGGAGGGAGCCTGGTCTAACTTCTCTAGGCATGCAGTTCCAAAATCGCCTGGTCTTTCAGATAGCTTGGACCTAGCTAATTTTTAATTTTCTACTACATGATGTTTACTGTTCCAAATAAAAGATTGCTGTCCAAATGATACAGACTGTCATTGAGTTCAGACTGGCGAGTCTTCACTTTTGAGACATAATCAGCTAAATTACTAAAGATGAAAGGAATGCACAAGAATACGATAAAAGAATATGATTCCAGCCCCTTTAACTAACCAGAAAGGACTTGAATGCACCATAAAGTGAGAGGGGTGCAATCCAGGTTTATTCTCAGATGCTTGCTTGTTCCTTTTATGGGTACAACAAGGTCATACTTTATTGTTCCTAAATTGGTTTTATCAGTTCCACACACACCCATTTCACATTGTATATCACTTTGAAATAAAAATAAAACAAACCAACATTTGAGGTCAGCTGCAAGCCTGATGACTCCCTTCCTGGGTATTAAAAGAGGCCACTGTGAGGCCAGGAGCCACATCTGAAGACAGCCCTGTTTAGGGAAGCTTTTAATGTTTAATAGGTTGTTGTATTTTAGTGTTTTGTTGGAAGCTGCCCAGAGTGGCTGGGGGGACCCAGCCAGATGGGCGGGGTATAAATAATAAATTATTATTATTATAATTCATAGGAAGGAAAGGGGGGATGGGCAGCCCTCCAAAACAAGGACCACTCTTCCTCAAATGCCCCATTCACACCCCCTGTTAATGCCTCCTTTTCCCCTCCCTAGCCAAAGCTGACCTGTAGATATGGGTAGACCGCTTGCCATACCAAACACCAACCTTTCCATTCACAAGGCGCTTGGCCAATCCGCAGCCACCATTTAAACAGCTGTAAAACTAGCAACCAATCAAAACCTGTAATCTTGACAGCTACTGAAATCCCAGCCTATTGGAGAAGAGTATGCCTAGAGAGTTATGAAACAGCGCCCCCTACCAAGGGCTACACTGGCACTGCAGCCGTCAAACCAGACTCATCTCTAGCTTTAGAGCAGGCATAGGCAACTTCGGCCCTCCAGATGTTTTGGGACTACAACTCCCATGATCCCTAGCTAACAGGACCAGCGATCAAGGATGATGGGAATTGTAGTCCAAAAACATCTGGAGGTGCGAGGTTGCCTATGCCTGCTTTAGAAGGTTCCTCTGTCGCGAAAACTTTTAGAAATTCATATAAAATGATTCCTGTAAATGGATTTACACCTCTACTCAGAAGGTAAATGGCTATCGGGGAGGAACTTGGGACATGAAATGGGGCAGCTATAATCCCTGAAGCTGAGACCACATGTACTCAGCTGGCAACACTGCCTGGGTGATGATGATGATGATGATGATCATCATCATCATCATCCTGACACCTGAGTGCCAGACAGGTAGTCATTCCAAGAACAATCGCAAACCCAACCTCAGTGGATTGGGGTCTCAGTCAAGACAAAAGGGCGTGCTTAACTTGGCTGGGAAAACCTTTGATTCACCTAAAGGGTGGGAGGTGGAGGTCAGGTGAGGGACGGGGCAAGCCTGGTGCTCAGGTTTCTGCCAGAAGACCCCTCCCAATTTGTGACATAGTTATGACAAATGTATGATGTTTTACTAAAGGTTTTATGGGTAACTTCCAGAAACTTATAAAAAGGAGAGCCATCCTTTTTTCAGGGCTTCTCACAACTTCTTATATGTGGTAGTTTGAAGTCTTGTTGCAACAGTGAAGACCAGGCCTACGGGCTGCTGTTTGGCTCCTATATTTTTGCTGGAGTCTTTACTGGCAATCCAAGTGAGTCTGGGGAATTCTCCACTACACTTTCTAGATGTTTTGGACTACATCTCCCATCGTCCCCAGCCAGAAAAGCCTTGCTCGGTGGCGTTGATGGGAGTTCTAGTCATAGAGGCCACCTGGCTGTTGAAGGTGGGGTAAGGTGTGTGGTGCAGTGGATGAGTTCACTGTTAAACCACTGTTGCAAAAATGCCTCTTTGGGTCTCTCCTGCCTTGATAATGGTCTCTTTTTTGGAGCTCCAGTTCACGATGATGCGCCAGTCAAGGTGGTCTTGGGTGGTACAGATGATCTTGTTCCATTTCACCCTTGGTTCTAACCCATTTCTGGTCTTAAAACAGTCTTGGGCACCTTGGTGGTTGACCTATCTCAGGTACTGGACAGGGGAGCTACACCCCTGTTGGGAACAGGTGGAGAGCTTGTCTTCCAGATTGGTGAGGGAGACCACCAAAGGTCCTTAGCCCAGCTCCCATCCTTTGTAGGAATCAACCACTGCTGGGTGAATCCAACAATAATGGGAAGTTTCCTTGTAAACGTGGAAGAGCTCAGAATAATTCCTCCTGCTCCCTGAATTGAGTGTAACTCCCTGGCTACTTCCAGAGTCAAGAGACTAAAGGAGGCACCTGCTCAAAGAAGGTTCTCATGGGAACAATTAATTAATAGCACAGGCAGCAAATCAGCTGCATTGTTCTAGGCACTGTCAATCTCCCCATCATTGTTATTGTCTGGGTGCTCCTAAGCTGCACTATCATCCTCATCATTCCCACATCAAGAAGGTCCTCTATAAACGCTCATAGCCTGTCCTCTTTCTTGCAACCAAATATTGCATGCAAACTCTCTTTCCCCAAAACAAAATGAAAAGGGGGGAGAACAGCATTCTTCCATGGCAGCTTAGACAACATGGCCTTCTCTCAGCTACTTGGAAAAGAGCAGCAGTGAAGAACTCAAGACTCAGAAGCCTTACCCTTGGAGCTCAGAGAGCCACAAGGAGGCTCTTCCACAGCATCTTGGCAGCATCCAAGAGAAGACCCTTCCTGCACCAGCAAAGATTCCCTCCAGGCCGCTCTACTAGCCCCTGAAACACTCAAGGAGGGAGACTCGGATCAAGGAGATCAGGATTTCTCCATGCCCTTCACTGCAAGTTGAAGAAGAAGAAGAGTTTGGATTTGATATCCCGCCTTTCATTCCCCTTCAGGAGTCTCAAAGCGGCTAACATTCTCCTTTCCCTTCCTCCCCCACAACAAACACTCTGTGAGGTGAGTGGGGCTGAGAGACTTCAAAGAAGTGTGAATAGCCCAAGGTCACCTAGCAGCTGCATGTGGAGGAGCGGAGACGCGAACCCGGTTCCCCAGATTACGAGACTACCGCTCTTAACCACTACACCAAACTGGTTATCCTTTTATTCTTGAAGAAGAGTCAGGAATTCTTCCTTGCATTCCATCCTCAAAGATGACAACTGATCATATCCTCCAATGCTCCATTTCTGTGTGAGAGATCCTGGAAGTGAAAGATAGTAACCAAGGTTCATCATGGTGCTGGATACTTTTGCCAACCTCAGCACCACAGTGCTTGCCCTGAGGGGCTTCCCCGGATTGGAGCAGGTTCATGGCTGGATTGGGATCCCAATCTTCTCTGCCTACCTGGCAGCTGTCCTAGGAAACAGCACCATCCTCTATGTCATACGGACGGAGCCCAGTCTGCACCAGCCCATGTACTACTTCCTGGCCATGCTGGCCACCACTGACTTGGGTCTCTGCCTCGCCACGGCCCCCACAGTGCTGGGCATCCTCTGGTTCCAGGTTGAAAAGGTCAGCAAGGAAGCCTGTGTAGCTCAGCTCTTCATCATCCACTCCTGCTCCTTCATGGAATCAGCTGTGCTCTTTGCAATGGCCCTGGACCGATTCCTGGCCATCTGTTCTCCTCTGAGGTATGCAGCGCTGCTGAATTCCAGTAGAGTGGTCAGAATTGGAGTGGTCCTCTTGCTAAGGAGCACCTTGTTAATACTGCCCCCTGTCTCTCTCCTCTTGACGTTCCCCTACTGTCCACATGCTGTCCTTTCCCACTCATACTGTCTTCACCAGGACACCATTCGTGTGGCATGTGCCAATACAACATTCAACAGCTTCTATGCCCTCATCCTCATCCTCCTCACCATGGGTTCTGACCTGCTCTTCATCCTCATCTCCTATGGCCTCATCCTGAGGACTGTCCTGGGCATGGCCTCTGACAACCAGGGCCACCACAAGGCCCTGGGCACCTGCGTCTCCCACATCTGTGCTGTCCTGGTCTTCTACGTCCCGGTGCTTGGGCTCTCCATCGTACACCGGTTTGGACAGCATGCCCCTGCCCTCCTCCATGTCATCATGGGCAATGTCTACATCCTCCTGCCACCCTTGATGAACCCCATCATCTACAGCATCAAAACAAAGCAGATCTACAGCAGGATCCTCAGAATGGTCAGGAACTCCTGAAGGATTTGTCAGTTGATGGATTGATTGCTTCATTTTATTTTCCTATGTTTGTGTCCTCCTTTTCCCCCATCATGGAACCCAATGTGGCATTCATGATGTTCCCATCCTGCCACTGACATGCTTTGCTCCAGCAAGTTGGTGGCCTCATGGTCCTTCAGGCAAGACCCTGGGACCATTCATCCAAGGGAATCCCACTGTGACCAATATCTGTTCATCAATATTGTGCCACGCACTGTTGAAAAACAGCATTTTCCCTCTCTGACGCAGAGTTATACCAGTTAAGATGCTATTTTTGTTGGGTTATTTCCCTCTATGTCTAATGTTATCATATCTCTTCTGCTTTCTCTAAATAAATACAAGATTAAACAGCTGGGATAGTCCAGCTGGTGAGAGTGTGGCGTTGATCATGTCAAGGTTGCAAATTTAAGTCCCATGTGGGACACCTGCATATTCTTGCAGGGACTTGGACCAGAAGACCCTCCGGGTCCCTTCCAACTCTACAATTCTATGATTCTAATATTTTATCCTGGGTTCTTTCGTTGCTGTGGCTGATTTGCTACTAAAAGTACTGAATGCCACCCACCCACAGCTAAGAGAAGCTCATGTGGACACAATGGGTAGAGGAAGAGGAGAAATGGCGATGGGCTTCATTCCACACAACTGGGTGAGGGTTGCCTGCCAGTGGTGGAATCTTCTCAAGATTTGGTGAGGGTTTCCTTTGGCCCTGGACTCCTGGCCATTTAGTCACACAGCATCACTTATGGGTCAGGTGGGTGTTGTGTGTAACTCTCAGTTCCCCCAAATGTTCACTTTCTAAGCTTCAGCAGGTGCAGGAAACAGTCCCCTGCCTGGACAGGGGAAGCTCTTGGGCTTGCAGATCGTAAGGTCAGCAGTTCTAATCCACGCAATGGGGTGAGCTCCCATTGCCCACTCCCATCTCTTGCCAACCTAGCAATTTGAAAGCATACCAGCATGAGTAGACAAATAGGTACCACTGTGGTGGGAGGGTAAATTGCATTTCCCTGTGCTCTGGCACTCATCATGGTCCTCTGTGCATCAGTCCTGCTGGCCACATGACCCGGAAAACTGACTGCTGCAGACAAATGTCGGTTCCCTCGGCCTGAAAACGGAGATGAGTGCCACACTCCACAGTCAAATTCAACTGGACTTAACTGTCCAGGGGTCCTTTACCTTTTACCTTACCTTGCCTAACTGTTTATTTGGTGGCATTTTGTAGCTGTGACTACACAGTGAACCAGGCAAAGCCAGTGGGGTTTTTTCAGGGGGTACTCAGGGGTACACAGTTACCAGCACCTCTTTTTCTGGTTGTCAAAAAGTGTGGCACTTACTGTAGCAACTTCACTGTGAGTACCGGTACTTATTTTTCTAGGGAAAAAGCAGAGGGCAAAGCTGCTCCATCTTGGAGTTCCTCTACAAGCTTGTATAAAACAAGAGAAAATAAGTGTTGGAAATGTAAAGAAACAGAAGGTACGTATTATCATATGTGATGGCAATGTAAAAAATTCTTGGAAATGATATATACTAAACTGAGAAAAATGTTCAGAATAACCTTTGTTAAAAAACCAGAAGCCTTTTTACTGGGTATTACAGGAATGGATCTTCCTAAAAAACATAAGAATCTGTTTCTGTATGCAACAACAGCTGCCCGGATATTGCTAGCCCAACATTGGAAAGAAGAAGAAGTCCCCACCAAAGAAGATTGGCAAATTAAGTTAATGGAATATGCTGAAATCGCTAAATTAACCAGGAAACTTAGAAATCAATATGACAAATTTTAAAAAGAATGGGAATTATTTATTGCATATTTACAAAAGCAATGTACACAAGTTAATACATTACCAGGATTTTTTTTTTAAAAAAAAACCACTTGTAATACTATACACAATGTACAAAATTGGAAGTAAATACAGGATTTTATTGACATGCACAAATGAAAATAATATAAAGGAACGGGGGGGGGGCAGAGTCGGGGGATTCAAGTAATCCCATTCTGTGGATTCAATATTAATTGTATATATACCGTAGTTGTTTTAAATGTTTTATTTTATGCCTTTTAAGGTAATGTTTTTGCTATTATGAAGATTAATAAAAATTATAGAGAGAGAGATGGAGTTCATCTACATGCTGTGCGTATACGGGGAGAGAAAAGCTCTTAAAAGGAAAGGCTAGTTTAGAGTAATTTTTAGCTATCTCACTGCAAGTGTGGGAAGTTTGAGCAGAGGGACTCTGGTGCTCAAGGTCATTGCAAAGCCTCTGTGGAATTGAAGCACTTTATTAATAGAGCCACAAGGAGGCTCTTCCACAGCATCTTAGCAGCATCCAAGAGAAGAGACTTCCTGGACCCAGCAAACACCACCCCCAGGCCCCTCTTCCATCCCCTGAAACTCTCAAGCAGGGAGACTTGGGTCAAGGAGATCAGGATTTCTCCATCCCCTTCACTGCAAGGTATCATTTTATTCTTGAAGAAGAGTCAGTATTAGAGTGTCTGCTTTGCATGCAGGAAGTCTCAGGGTCATTGTCCAGCATTTCCAGGTATAGATGTGAATGTCCCCTATCTCAGAATCCTGGAGATCTGCTGCAAGTCAGTGTAGCCATCATTGAACTACATGGGCCAATGGTCCAACTCAGTTTATTGCAGCTTCCTATGTTCCAATACTTTCCACTCCTGAATGACAGACATCTTCTGCTTAGGGCACAGCTTAGATTTCTACAGGAATCCTTCCTTGCCTTCCATCCTCAAAGATGACAACTGATCATGTCCTCCAAATGCTCCATTTCTGTGTGAGAGAACCTGGAAGTGAAAGATAGTAGCCAGGGTTCACCATGGTGCAGGATACCTCCCCCAACATCAGCACCACAGTGCTTGCCTTGAGGGGCTTCCCTGGGTTGGAGGAGGTTCATGGCTGGATTGGGATCCCCATCTTTTCCATCTACCTGGCAGCCATCATAGGAAACTGCACCATCCTCTATGTCATACGGACAGAGCCCAGTCTGCACCAGCCCATGTACTACTTCCTGGCCATGCTGGCTACCACGGACCTCTGCCTCTGCCTCGCCACAGTGCCCACAGTGCTGGGCGTCCTCTGGTTTCAGCTGAAGAAGATCAGCAAGGAAGCCTGCGTAGCTCAGCTCTTCATCATCCACTCCTTCTCCTTCATGGAGTCAGCTGTGCTCTTTGCCATGGCCGTGGACCGATTCCTGGCCATCTGCTCTCCTCTGAGGTACACAGCAATGCTGAACTCCAGTAGAGTGGCCAGAATTGGGCTGGTCCTCCTGCTAAGGAGCACCTTGTTCTTACTGCCTCCTGTGCCTTTCCTCTTGACATTCCCCTACTGCCCTAATGCTGTCCTTTCCCACTCATACTGTCTTCACCAGGACACCATTCGTGTGGCATGTGCCAATACAACATTCAACAGCTTCTATGCCCTCGTCCTCATCCTCCTCACCATGGGTTCTGACCTGCTCTTCATCCTCATCTCCTATGGCCTCATCCTGAGGACTGTCCTGGGCATGGCCTCTGACAACCAGGGCCACCACAAGGCCCTGGGCACCTGCGTCTCCCACATCTGTGCCGTTCTGGTCTTCTACGTCCCGGTGCTTGGGCTCTCCATCGTACACCGGTTTGGACAGCATGCCCCTGCCCTCCTCCACGTCATCATGGGCAATGTCTACATCCTCCTGCCACCCTTGATGAACCCCATCATCTACAGCATCAAAACAAAGCAGATCTACAGCAGGATCCTCAGAATGGTCAGGAACTCCTGATGGATTTGTCAGTTGATGGATTGATTGCTTCATTTTATTTTCCTATGTTTGTGTCCTCCTTTCCCCCCATCATGGAACCCAATGTGGCATTCATGATGTTCCCATCCTGCCACTGGCATGCTTTGCTCCAGCAAGGCGGTGGCCTCATGGTCCTTCAGGCAAGACCCTGGGACCATTCATCCAAGGGAATCCCAAGAGAGAGCCAGTCACTCAACTCACTGTGACCAATATCTGTTCATCAATATTGTGCCACGCACAATATTGTGCCACGCACTCTGACGCAGAGTTATACCAGTTAGGATGCTATTTTTGTTGGGTTGTTTCCCTCTATGTCTAATGTTATCATATCTCTTCTGCCTTCTCTAAATAAATGCAAGATTAAACAGCTGGTGAGAGTGTGGCGTTGATCATGTCAAGGTTGCAAATTCATGTGGGACAACTACATATTCTTGCAAGGAGTTGGACCAGAAGACCCTCTGGGTCCCTTCCAACTCTATTATTCTATGATTCTAATATTTTATCCTGGGTTCTTTCGTTGCTGTGCCTGATTTGCTACTAAAAGTACCATATTTTTCACTCCATAATACATACCTGACCATAAGACATGCCTAGTTTTTAGAGGAGAAAACAAGAAAAAAATATTCCAAATGAAACAGTGGATGTATGATTTTTGTGGTTCATTCTGTGGCCACAGACATGATCTGATGGTGAATTTGGGGTGACCCAATGCAAAAATCCTGAGGATCCGTGCTTTGTAACCACGTTTTTGCGCCATTGCGGCCCCAGGAAACAGTGGATGCAAGCTTTTTTTTGTGCAGGCTGTAGCCATGGACATGCTATGTGATCTGATGATAAATTTGGGGTGACCCGATGCAAAAATCCTGTGGATCCATGTGGATCTGTGGTTTGTATGCACATTTTTGCACCATTGCAGCCCCCGGAAACAGTGGATTTTTTTTGGGTCAGGCTGTAGCCATGGACATGCTATTTGATATGATGGTTAATTTGGGGTGACCCAAAGCAAAAATCCTGGGGATCAATGGGCTTTACCTCCCCCCTCCCAGGCAGCCTCCAAAAGCGTCCCTTATCTCTCTTCTGATCCCACCAATCAGCTGCTTCCTTTCCACACTCCCTTCCCTCTTGTTTGCCTTAGTGTTTTTTCCTTAGCTGGAGCAGTTTTTTGCTCCTCCTTTTCTTCTAATTTCTCTCCTTATTGCTTTAGTCTTCCTGTTCCCCCCCTTTGCAAGTTTGCTGTCTTTACCTCCCCCCTCCCAGGCAGCCTCCTTCATCTCTAGTGTCCCTTATCTCCCTCCCTAATCGGCAAACGATCAGGCTTTGTTTCAACACCCACTTCCCTCTTTAAAAAGAAAAAATATTATCTTCTTTTTGCCCCTGGGCAATTTGGCTCCAGGGACCACACATTCACCCCATAAGAGGCACAAACATTTCCCCTTACTTTTTAGGAAGAAAAACATGTGTCTTATGGAGCGAAAAATACAGTACTTGAATGCCACCCACCCACAGCTAAGTGAAGCTCACGTGGACACAATGGGTAGAGGAAGAGGAGAAATGGTGATAGGCTTCATTCCACACAACTGGATGAGGGTTGCCTGCCAGTGGTGGACCTTCTGAAGATTTGGTGAGGGTTTCCTTTGGGGCCTGGACTCCTGGGAGCTGCCCAGAGTGGCTGGGGAAACCTAGCCAGATGGGCGGGGTATAAATATGGTCATTTAGTCACACAGCATCGCTTATGGGTCAGGTGGGTGTTGTGTGAAACTCTCAGTTCCCTCAAATGTTCACTTTCTAAGCTTCAGCAGGCGCAGGAAACTGTCCCCTGGATGGGGGAACCTCCTGGGCTTGCAGATCGTAAGGTCAGCAGTTCGAATCCACACAATGGGGTGAGCTCCCGTTGCTCTGTTCCATCTCCTGCCAACCTAGCAATTTGAAAGCATACCAGTGTGAGTAGACAAATACAGTGGTGCCTCAGGTTACATACACTTCAGGTTACAGACTCCGATAACCCAGAAATAGTGCTGTCAGGGGTGCCTCAGGTCCCAGCTCACAAAGGACCAACGCCAGTGTCTCTTTATATACAAAAGTCTTTATTGAAGTCCATTGTAGGTTTTACATCCGTGGCGGGCAACCCTACGTCTGTAACTCTAGACCGTCGAAGCTCCGTCTGACTCTTCCCCTCCCCTACACCAGTTTAACACCCGAGCTTTGCTCCACCTCTTCCTCTGCTCTTTTCTCCTCTGGGTCCTCCTGCCCCCTGGGGTTCCACCCCTCCTGGACTCCTCGGAGGCGGATTCCTCTGACTCCTCCCCCTGTCTCCGGCGGGCTTTGGGACCTGGCTCCCAATCCGGATTTTCTGCTGACCCGCGCGCCTGCACATTTGAACTTGGCACGCGCGCCCAGCCGGCCACTTTCCTCCTAACGGCTACACTGCTCCTGTCACTGCTTCCTCCCTCGGAGGGGCTGGCTGGAACTGACCTCCGCTCCGCCCCTCCACTCTCCGACGGAGGCGTGGTCAGTTCTGACTCTCTCTCTCTCCCTGCTGGAGTGGACGCCGGTTCTGATCTGTGGGCTTCTTCCCCCCCGCTACGCTCTGGCAGGGAAGCTGGCCCTGATCTCCAGCTGCCGCTTGGGGACTCACCGCTGGCCCCCCTTGCCCTGACCGTGGGCGCCTCTTTCTGGGAATCTTCTGATTCGCTGGAGAGACTCATGGAATCTCTCGGGTCACTGTCATACCCTCCTAAGCTCCCCTCAGATTCCTCCCCTTCACTCTCCAACTCCTCTTTCCCCTTTGGCTCTGCCCCTGAGCCCCTGACAAGTGCTTCATGTTAAGAACTTTGCTTCAGGATGAGAACAGAAATTGTGCGGCGGCAGCAGGAGGCCCCATTAGCTAAAGTGGTGCTTCAGGTTAAGCACAGTTACAGGTTAAGAACGGACCTCCGGAACGAATTAAGTACTTAACCTGAGGTACCACTGTAGGTACCACTGTGGTGGGAGGATAAATGGCATTTTGATGTGCTCTGGCACTCATTATGGTCCTCTGTACATCAGCAGCGGTTCAGTCCTGCTGGCCACATGACCCAGAAAACTGACTGCAGACAAATGTCGGTTCCCTGGGCCTGAAAACAGAGATGAGTGCCGGACTCCACAGTCAAATTCAACTGGACTTAACTATCCAGGGGTCCTTTACCTTTTACCTTACCTTACCTATCTGTTTATTTGGTGGCATTTTGTAGCTGCGACTACACAGTGAACCAGGCAAAGCCAGTGGGGTTTTTTCAGGGGGTACTCAGGGGTACACAGTTACCGGCACCTCTTTTTCTGGTTGTCAAAAAGTGTGGCACTTACTGTAGCAACTTCACGGTGAGTACCGGCACCTATTTTTCTAGGAAAAAAGCAGAGGGCAAAGCTGCTCCATCTTGGAGTTCCTCTACAAGCTTGTATAAAACAAGCTTGTATAAAAGTAAGTGTTAGAAATGTAAAAAGGCAGAAGGTACGTATTGTCATATGTGGTGGCAATGTAAGGTTATTAAAAAATTCTTGGAAATGATATATACTAAACTGAGAAAAATGTTCAGTATAACCTTTGTTAAAAAACCAGAAGCCTTTTTGATTGGGTATTACAGGAATGGATCTACCTAAAAAACATACGAATCTGTTTCTGTATGCGACAATGGCTGCCCGGATATTGCTAGCCCTACATTTACAAAAGCAATGTACACAAGTTAATACATTACCAGGATTTTTGTACACAATGTACAAAATTGGAAGTATATACAGGATTTTATTGACATGCACAAATGAAAATAATATAAAGGAACGGGGGGGGGCAGAGTCGGGGGATTCAAGTAATCCCATTCTGTGGATTCAATATTAATTGTATATATACCGTAGTTGTTTTAAATGTTTTATTTTATGCCTTTTAAGGTAATGTTTTTGCTATTATGAAAATTAATAAAAATTATATATATAGAGAGAGAGAGTTCATCTGCCTCCTGAGGGTGTATGGGGGGGGAGAGAGAAAAGCTCTTAAAAGGAAAGGCTAGTTTAGAGTAATTTTTAGCTATCTCGCTGCAAGTGTGGGAAGTTTGAGCAGAGGGATTCTGGTCTCAAGGTTGAAGCCTCTGTGGGGTTGAAGCACTTTAATAATAATAATAATAATAATAATAATTATTATTATTATTATTATTATTTATTATTTACACCCCGCCGATCTGGCTGAGTTTCCCCAGCCACTGTGGGCAGCTCCCAATTGAGTGTTAAAAACAATACAGCATTAAATATTAAAAATCTCCCTAAACAGGGCTGCCTTCAGATGTCTTTTAAAGATAAGATAGCTGCTTATTTCCTTCACATCTGAAGGGAGAGTGTTCCATAGGGCGGGCACCACTACCGAGAAGGCCCTCTGTCTGGTTCCCTGTAACCTCACTTCTCACAGGGAGGGAACCGCCAGAAGGCCCTCGGATCTGGACCTCAGTGTCCAGGCAGAACGATGGGGGTGGAGATGCTCCTTCAGGTCTACTGGACCAAGGCCATTTAGGGCTTTAAAGGTCAGCACCAACACTTTGAATTGTGCCCGGAAACATTCTGGAAGCCAATGCAGATCTCTCAGGACCGGTGTTATGTGGTCCCAGCGGCCGCTCCCATTCACCAGTCTAGCTGCCGGATTCTGGATTAGTTGTAGTTTCTGGGTCACCTTCAAAGGTAGCCTCAAGTAGAGCGCATTGCAGTAGTCCAAGCATGGGCTTGGGCATAGCCAAGGGGCAGCAGCTGCTCCCATCCCCAATGAAGTTAGTAAATAAAAATACTTAAGTAAAAGTAGAAATTGTAGAAAGATGTTGACAGGTTTTCCTGAGAATTTGGGGTCCAAGGAAAGCAATTTAAAACAACTGTTGCTGAGACATTTCATTCCAAATCTGCTAGACAGAACCTGATAGAGGATGGTGATAGGTGGGTGTCCTGCCCTCCCCCCCCCCCGACAACATAAATCCTGTCTGCACCCATTGCCATGAGTGCCAGAAGAGACATCTCTTTGTTCTCCAAGTCCATCCATTCCCCTTGGAGAGGCACCATGGAGTGGTCAGAAAGCTCCCAACCAATTAGTGATCCCTGAAGATCACACCACAGCCCATAAATATTTCCTGGCTTTCCTCCAGGTTCTGGCAGAATCAGGTTTGCTACAGTTGTGACACTGGGGTACCGATGGCTAGCCCCAGCTGGGCCATCTCCTTCCAGCTGTCCCGCTGAGAAGACCATCACTTCTGCTCCGATGTAAATCAGCGACCCGGACTTCAAAACCAGGGCACACTATCAGCAGATCGAACTGCACACACAAAATAGGCGTGAGGCTTGTGGAAGCATACTACAGCTATGGATTTATTGATCATAAATCAGGACAAAGAAACATGTCATCTCTCTCTCATGTCATCCCAGAGAGAACAGCAAAAAGCAAAAGCTATACACAACAGACGTTCCCAGCATACTGTGCTGGAATGTAAACAGACATGTGACACGCAACAATTCCACACACCTGTTCCTTAAGGTGGAATGGAAATGTCAACAGGTACCACTGTAGTCTAGTTCTCAAAGCTGGCCAGCCAAATGGAGCTCCCAGCAAAGCAGAATTTTACCAGAGTTCCTAAATCAAGCTGGTAAATCCTAAATCCATCACTCAGACACCACACCTGCCACAGTCACACCTTGGTGCTTGATGGAAGTAGAGCCAAGGGGGCTTGTGGGGCGCCCATCTGGCCCAGTCATATTCAGGGGTGCTGAAAAGCCAGCCAGCTGCTCACACCATTGACTGAGATGGGAGGCTTTCTAACATCACTGCCTTCTTAGCAAGTGTTGCCAAAGGAGCATAAAGGAGGCAAATCAGGATGTCAGTTTGCAACGGAAAAAAGCAGGCTCATCTTGCTCAGGAGGCAAGAAGATACTTATTTAGGGAAGTCAGAAGAGAGACAATAGTGTTAGCCATAGAGGCGGGTAACCAAACGAAACGCTTGAGACAGGGATGGAAAATGCTGCTTTTCTTTTTTGTGTGTATAATTTTTATTAAGTTTTCTATTTTACAATTTAAAATATTCATTAAAGGTAAAGGTTCCCCTGCCCATACGGGCCAGTCTTGCCAGACTCTGGGGTTGTGCGCTCATCTCACTCTATAGGCCGGGGGCCAGCGCTGTCCGCAGACACTTCCGGGTCACGTGGCCAGCGTGACAAGCTGCATCTGGCAAGCCAGCGCAGCACACGGAACGCCGTTTACCGTATTTTTTGCCCTATAGGACGCACCTTTCCCCCTCCAAAAATGAAGGGGAAATCTGGGTGCGTCCTATGGGGCGAATGCAGACTTTCGCTGAAGCCTGGAGAGCGAGAGGGGTCGGTGCGCACCGACCCCTCTCGCTCTCCAGGCTTCGCGGACCTCTCCGCAAGCAGCGGGAGCGCTCCCACTGCTTTCGGAGAGTTGCCGGCATGCCGAAGCCTGCGCGCGCTGAGATCAGCGCGCCCAGGCTTCGCGAACCTCCCCGCAAGCAGCGGGAGCACTCCCGCTGCTTGCAGAGAGTTGCCGGCATGCCGAAGCCTGCGCGCGCTGAGATCAGCGCGCCCAAGCTTCGCGGACCTCTCCACAAGCAGCGGGAGCGCTCCCGCTGCTTGCGGAGAGTTGCCGGCATGCCGAAGCCTGCGCGCGCTGACATCAGCACGTCCAGGCTTCACGGACCTCTCCGCAAGCAGCAGGAGCCAGCGCTGGGCTCCCACGGCTTGCAGAGAGCTGCCTGTTTGGGGGCTGGGGTCGGGGGAAGCTCGGGCCTCCCCGCCCCAGCCCCGCGCCTGGGGGAAAAATAATTTCCCCCCTTTATTTCCCCCCCAAAAAACTAGGTGCGTCTTATGGGACGGTGCGTCCTATAGGGCGAAAAATACGGTACCTTCCCGCTAGAAAGCGGTCCCTATTTATCTACTTGCACCCGGGGGTGCTTTCGAACTGCTAGGTTGGCAGGCACTGGGACCAAACAACGGGAGCGCACCCCGCCGCGGGGATTCGAACCGTCGACCTTTCGATCGGCAAGCCCTAGGCGCTGAGGCTTTTACCCACAGCGCCACCCGCGTCCCTAAAATATTCATTAAACATCCTTAAAATGTCAGTGACTTCTCTTCTTCTCTTTCCATGGTTCATTTTGCATACTGTAAATCCCTGCGTATTTTACATAAACTAAACCATTCAGTATTCCATTAATACATCCATCAGGACTTGTTTACACTGTTGAATTTATCTTAACGCTGCCAACGCTTTCAAGTGTACACCGTTTCCTCCCATATATTCAGCAAACATTTCCCAATCTTCTTTAAACGTATGTTCTTCTTGTTCTCTTATTCTATATGTTAGATCAGCAAGCTGCACATATTCCATCAGTTTAAGTTGCCATTCTTCTTTAGTTGGGACCTCGCTTGTTTTCCATTTTTGAGCTAACATAACACAGGCTGCAGTAGTGGCATACATAAATAACCATTTTTTACACCTGGAAAACCCACTCTTTAGTTCTAAATCGGAACAAATAGCAATCTGCGGGAAATTGCCGCTTGCTCCAGTTGAGCACAAAAGTGTGATTTCTGCCAACAGGAAGCATCAGAACAAGAAGAAGGGTGGATTTGCCCCATGCTTTTGGCACAAAATCAAACCAAACAGGAATAAATTCATCTGTTCTACATTGACACCTGAGCATTGACCTGCTCTCCCTTGGCCTTTCCTTGGCTGAATGTTTCCAGGGACTGAAGGATCAGGAGGCTACCTCCTTGCAGAAGCTAAGCAGGTCTGGATCTGCTCAACACCTCAATGGGTGACCACCAGGGAACTTGGGTTCTGTGTTGTAAGAAAGACAGGATCTAAACACACTGAAACAAAACCTAGTAGCAAGCTGGAATGCAGTGGCGTAGCGTGGGTTGTCAGCACCCGGGGCAAGGCAAGTAATTTGCGCCCCCTAACCCGTGGATTTTAGCACTCGAGTCTCTTCCGCGCCCCCCCCCAGATGTTGCGCCCAGTGCGGCCGGCCCCCCCTGCATCCCCCACGCTACGCCACTGCTGGAATGTATGCAGAGGGAGGGCAACCAAGTAGATCAAGGGTCTGGAAACCAAGCCTTATGAGGAACAGTTGAGAGAGCTGGGTAAGTTTAGCCTGAAGAAGGAAAGGAGGGGGACTGAGAAAGGAAGAATAGATAAAAAAAACTTATGGAATATGCAGAAATGGCAAAACTTACTGGAAGAATAAGAAATCAAGAAAACAAACTTTTTATAAATGAATGGAAATGGTTAATTGACTATTTACAGATAAATTGTAAAAACATTGGCAGGATTGTTGCAATAACCTGCAGTTTTAAAGAGTATATATTTACGGTAGATAATTAAATGACCAAGTTAAAGGAATTTGGATGTGCAGAAGATATTAAAAAATAAATTTAAGGAACTGCAGAAAGAGGGGGAAGGAAGTCAAAATTTGAAATGTTAAATTGATTGTAAAACTAATGAAATGTATAAATTTGAAAAGTATAAATAAAAAGCTAAAAGAAGGAGAGGAGATATGAAAGCCATTGAGGCAAGGAAGAAGGGCTACCCCTATGCTATCCATATAATCAGTTATCAGAAATCAATATATTCAATATATATCCATATATGTTGCACATAATCAAGGCTTACAGTATTTTATAATCCATTTTGAATCAAAAGGGAAGCTGTGCCTTAGCTAACTGCAAACTGCTTGAAACAGCAAAGTTAGGAACCGACCTTTCCCCTATAAACATCTGTGTACCCCGGACAAAGGGGAAAGACATGAATCAGAGATTCTGGTACAAATTCCCCTCAGATACAGGCTAAATTAATCCACAGAACAGGAAGAGCAAAACCACAAAATGTCCAAGCTCCCTGTCCTGTCATAACTAGGGGAAAGGTTAGACAGAGCGTCACTGCAAGCATCGGAAAGCAGAACTAGAATCCGGTGCTTGACCAGGGTTGGGTAGCGTGACAAGAGCTTGCTGATTGGCTGATTCTCGCTGACAATATTGTGAGTCCCTCATGATTGTCTTATGATCTATGATTTGCTGTGATTTGCTCAGGTATAAAGACCTCTGGATTTCTGTCAATCGGGGTCCCAGTTCTTTGGAAGAGATTCCAACTGGATCCTTATTGCCTGGCAATAAACCTCACCTTCTTATTCTCCATTGCTGTTCTGGCTGATCCTTATTTTAAACTCTTGGCGAGTACCCACTTGCTTCACCATCTTTAATTATCTGAAGGGCTGTCACATGGAGGATGGAGCAAGCTCATTTTCTCCAGCTCCGGAGGGTAGGACCAAACCAATAGTTTCAAGTTGCAAGAAAGGAGACTCCAACAAAACATCAGGAAGAAATTTCTGATGGTTCAAGCTTTAGACAGTGGGACAAAATCCCTTGAAATGCGGTGGAGTCTCCTTCGTTGGAGGTTTTTGAGTAATCCTACTTCTAAGTTAATTGTGCTTCCTCCTGCAAGGGTAGTCGCTCCCACTGTCAGTGGATTCCAGCCTCCAGCACCTCTCTGGTGCATCTCGTGCATGAATTAAATCTCTGAATGCAGGGGGGATGCAGCTTGACTCGAGTGCACATCCATGTGCCTGAGGGTTGGTTTGTTCATTTTTGTCCATCCCTACATATATCAAGACCTCAGCGCAGTTTGCAGCATAAATCCATAGCTCAGAGGTCGAGAGCACCTGCTTTGTTCAGACGGAGAAGGCCCCAGGTTCATTCCCTGAAGGCATCACGACCTTTATCTAAAAATATTCGGGTGAAAGGAGTGGGGAAATACCTTTTTCTGCCTGAGACTCATGCTAGACAAAGTCTTCAGACTCTGACTTTGTTTCCTGCCAAAAACTTTAGTCTTCCCATCCGTGTGGCAAATAAGCACACCGTTGACCACCAACTCAGCAGGTCCATGGCATGGCTAACCGAGCCAAGACACTGACCCAACAGCTGACACATACCCTCCAACATTTTGTGAGAAAAATTTGGAGTACCTCCCCCACCATCCCCCATCTTGGTCTCTCGCCCCCTCCCTGCCTCCATTATACAGGAACAACACTACGTCTAAGTAATGAGCTTAGCTTCAGAATGGGCAGAACAGAAATCACTGAACGAACCAATATGTTGAATAAAGTAAAGGCTTCTTGGTGTTTTGTGTGTGTGTGTGTGTGTGTGTGTGTGTGTGTGTGTGTGTGTTTGTACTCCTAACCCTAACCCCTCCCTGAACCTGCTGGTACCTCTTTCTTGGGCACTATTTTGGCTACGGAAGTATCCACATTCACCTCTGAACTGCGGAAATAGAAAAAACTAGGAGGACCACCATAGACAAAAATGTTTATTTTGTTTATCTGTATATGAATTGTGTTCCATAAAGCATCCCAAGATAAAGTTCTGCCGTGCATCCCTGGTCTCCGCCTTCCTCGTGGTTCCCTCTTCTGCCTGAAACACCCTCTGGCCCAGATGGCACAGTTTAGCCGAGAGGGGTCAAGCCTCTCCTGGAAGGCCATGGGCTGGGAGAAGACATCTGGCTGGCCACTGGGAGGACAGGCTGCTGGACCAGATGGGCCATGGTCAGATGCTGTGAGCCAAGGAAGGAGAAAAGGGTCCATTGCAGACCATCCAAACTGATGCACTGCAAGGGAGTCACCTCTGCCTCCGCTCCATCCCCCTCTTCCTCAAGGTGCTTTGATGGAACACCCAGATTATCTCCTTACGGACCTGCTGGGTTTTCAGGGCATAGACGATGGGGTTCAGCATCGGAGGGACCAGGAAGTGGAGGTAGGACAGGAAGATGTGGGTGTGGTGGGGAGCCTTCCTCCAGAAGCGGTGGATCATGGAGAGGCTGATGAGGGGAGTGTAGAAGAGAAGGACTGCACAGAAGTGGGAGGCGCAGGTGTTGAGGGCCTTGGCTCGCTCCTTCCAGGAGGCAATTCTCAGCACGGTTCTGAGGATCAAGGTGTAGGAGACAACGATGAGCAAGGAGTCCAGTCCCAGGGTGGAGAGGAGGACGAAGAGGCCATAGCTGCTGTTGAGGGAGGTGTCAGCACTGGCCAGCTTCATCACGTCCGGGTGCAAGCAGTAAGAGTGAGAGAGCTGGTGGCTTTCGCAGAAGGGCAACCTCCTCAAGAGGATGGGGGCTGGGATGTGCAGCCCAACTCCCCGGATGACGATGGCCAAACCGATGCAACCGACCCATGCTCTGGTCAACATTGAGACGTACCTCAGAGGGTGCCGTATCGCGACATAGCGGTCAAAGGCCATGGCCAGCAGGACGGAGGACTCCAGGATGGAGAAGGTGTGGATGAAGAAGAGCTGGGTGAGGCAGGAGTCAGCGGCCACCTCCCTGGAGCCCAAGGCGTACACCTGGAGCATCGTTGGCAAGGTGGAGATGGACAGGCCGATGTCTGCCAGGGACAGCATGGAGAGGAACAGGTACATGGGCTCATGAAGTGTTGGATGCAGCTTGATCACAGCAAGGATTAGGCTGTTGCCGACAAGTGCAACAAGGTACATGAAGCAGAATGGGACGTAGAGCCAGGGCTGAGGTCCAGCCCCAGGGCCAGAGATGCCTGCCAGAAGGAAGGAGGTAGGCTGCCTGCACTTGCTGTCATTGAGGGTGAGCATCATGGGCCAACCAGCTGCTAGGACGCCAACATCGCCCTGTGGTCAAATGAATACACAGAACAACAGACAATGTGCTTTCCAGACAATGACTAATGCTTAACATCGCCTTCCTTTGAGGTTTTTAAGCAGAGGTTGGGTGGAAGGAATGACCACCGGGTGTGGAGCACACTTCCACCCACAGACAAGCCACAGCTGTCTGACCGCGTGACCTTCGGGTGTGGAGCACACACCCACCCACAGACAAACCACAGCTGTCTGAACATCATACCTTCTATCTAACCTTTTGCTCTCTTAGTGATCTGCTGTGCCCTGTCTATGACCTTTGTCTCCTTCGTCATACATTGTTCAGGGGGAAAGTGATGTGGTGGAAACAGGTGCCAAAATAAATTTGTACCACCCCTCGATCTCGGGATTGGAAGATGTGTAAAGGTCACAGCTCAAAATGTATCTGACTGGTTTTGCGTATTGTGCTAATAAAAAGAGCCTCGGCAGAGCTAGCTGGCAGCTTGCTTGTGCACAGTTCACCTGCATTACCAACTCCTGCCTCCTGCCTTCACTTCAGCCACCCGTCAAGGATTCTTGAGCTGTGATTCCTGCAGTGCGGGGGGTTGGCCTGGATGACGCTTGGGGTACCTCTACCATTCTATGGCTTTATGATTATAACCCCTTCTTCATTGTCACCAGACATATTCCAGAGTGAAAGCCAAGCACTTGAAGCAGGTTCTGAGCCTTAGACTGGGTTCTGGATTAAACCAGGCCAGACGCAGGGTTTGCCTAAAGAGAAAAACCTTGCCAACCCATCTAATGGGGGCCACCTGTCCAGGTGAGCAAACTCTGAAGGGTTGGTAGCAACAATGGCTCTACCTGGCACTGGCAGAATATGATTTGTCAGAAAGCAAAAGAGCCCCATGCAACTGCCACTTCCAACCCCCCAATCCCACCCCACTTGATGACCTCTCAGCAGCCCTGAAGCAGGTGAGGGGGTCTGGGCCGCCCAGTGAGCTTCATGGCTAGGCAGGGATAGGAGCTTGGCCAGCAGAGAGAAAGTTTGAAGCTCAGGGGCAGAGCAGAAGCTTTACATTGAAGCTCTTTGCCCAAATACTTGCAATGCAATCCTGCACATGCTTATGTTCTGAGTTGTGGGGGTCAGTCTTGATGACACCTTGAGTCCCTTCCAGTTCTTGGGATCCTGTATTGGGGTGGGAGTTAAATGTGTGAGAGCAAGCTTGCAAAACCAGCTGCTTTGTCTAGGTGATGCATTTGGCTGGCTGGTTAAGCATCACAATAAGCCTAACAGAAGACGTTGCTCTGTGCTATAGAAGGAACGGGTGGGCCTTTCCCTCCACCCCCCACCCCCCAGCAGGAGAACAATAGCCAGATTTTAGTGTGGGTGAGTTGAGCTGAAAGGTGGCTGGCAGCTGGAGACACAGAGACCAGCTTCCTCTGTGCTGGGTCCGAAGCTGCGGCTGCTGGAGAAGCAAGACCTGCTTGGGGTGTTGAGGCTGTGAGCCCCTTCATCCGATGGTCAGGTTGTGTATAAGAGTAAATGAAACCCTCTTTTCTAAAGATACCCCAATCTCTGCTGATGTTCATCCCAAGGAAAATGAACCTGGCTAAGGTCTTGGAGCCTCTGGAGTTTCTTGCCACTCCGAGATTGGGACAGCATGTAATAATAATAATAATAATAATAATAATAATAATAATAATAATAATAATAATTTATTTATTTATACCCCAGCCATCTGGCTGGATTTCCCCAGCCACTCTGGGTGGCCTCCAACAGAACATTAAAATACAATAGTCTATTAAACATTAAAAGCTTCCCTAAACAGGGCTGCCTTCAGATGTCTTCTAAAAGTCTGGTGGTTGTTTTTCTCTTTGACATCTGGTGGGAGGGCGTTCCACAGGGCGGGTGCCACTACGAGAAGGCCCTCTGTCTGGTTCCCTGTAACTGGGCTTCTCACAGTGAGGGAACCGCCAGAAGGTCCTCCGCGCTGGACTTCAGTGTCCGGGCAGAACGATGGGGGTGGAGACACTCCTTCAGGTATGTAGCATTTACAGGGAAGTTGCCCTGTGTTTGGTGGGGCCTGCTCCCAGATAAATAAATGCATACAAGACTGCAGTCTTCCCATGGTGGAGAAAGATAAAATCCCAGCACTTACCAGAGCACATTGGATGGCTGTAGTGGCCGTGAGGCTCTCCTGCTTTCTGCTCCAGATCCCTCCTGTGTGGACTGGGGTGAGCAAATGCTTCAGGGCAGTTGTATATCTACAACAGGAAGGATCTCTGGAGGGCCACTGAAACTCTAGGGAGTGGGTCTGAGCTGCAAAATAGCACAGTCTCTTAACGGGCTGATTTTCCAAGGAACCCATTTTATGTTGAAAATCAGGGCAACTGCGCACTCCAGATGAGAAGCACATGTGGAGATAAATATGTTCATGCACAAACACACATTTCAAAATAGGAATAGAACATTTAAGTGCAGAGAAAACCAACAAGGCACAATGTTCCTGCAGCAGAAGAACTTCATAAGAATGGCTCATCTAGTCCAGAGTCCTGTTCTCCCAGGGAACCCTCCGGGGGTTTCCTACTAAATCTAGGGTACACTTTGTGCAATATGGGAGGTAGAAATCTGAGGGTCAAAGTAGATGTCGCACAAGCCCCACCAGGTGAATTCCTCTCTTCTGCTCAGGTTGCTCAAGGGGCAGGAGTCCTGCCACTGTCTCTTGCGGAGATCTTGCCACCCTATAGCAATGTGCACACAGCCTCAGTCATCATCATCATTTTTAATTTGTATGCCGCCTTTCTATCTTACAGTACTCAAGGCGGTTTACAAGCTGAAGAAACAAAAAATGTACATCTTATAACAATCTAATGCAATACAAAAATGTGATAATAAAACATAACTTTAAAATAGGCAACCACCATCAAAAAAGTAACATTCAACAATCATTAGAATAGTATAAAATAATAATATCAACATATAAAAGTTAAACAGAAATCCACTCAACACCATATCAGCAGTCATCAGGGAAGTACTAAACTGGAGGTGGGGTAGCTCTTCAGATATTTGAAGGTGGCCATCATATCAGCTCTTCATCTTCTCTTCTTACAGCAACAGGGCTTTGGTGGCACAGACAGGTGCTGCCTCGCTGCATTCACAGGCCCCTTTCTGATGCATCCACCAGGTGACTCTTGTGATTCACCAGAAAATGCCAGTAACCTGTGCAGTCTCCCTCCTTACATGCACCGCACCATGAACTGTGACATGTTCCTGGATTTCATGTCATGTATATCAGCCTTCCCCAAACTGGTACCCTCCAGATGTTCTGGGCAGCTGTGTTGGTTGCATCTGCTGGGAGTTGTGATCTGAAAAATCTGGAGGGCACCAGCATGGTGAAGGTTTGCCCAGCTGCTGAACAGATCTCCATAAAACAGCATGAAAATACAGTGGTACCTCAGGTTAAGAACTTGTTTCGTTCTGGAGGTCCGTTCTTAACCTGAAACTGTTCTTAACCTGAGGTACCACTTTAGCTGCCGCTGCACCGCCGCCACATGATTTCTGTTCTCATCCTGAAGCAAAGCTCTTAACCCAAGGTACTATTTCTGGGTTAGCGGAGTCTGTAACATGAAGCATCTGTAACCTGAAGCCTCTGTAACCCGAGGTACCACTGTACTGTTGCACACCACCACAATCTCCAAGCGCTTAGCTAGGATTTGGTTTCCTTGGAATGAAGGCAAATGGAGACTGTTGCATCTTTAGGATATATGGGGTTTACCTATACATATGTAGAACCTGAGCATAGAATGGCGGGGCTCACAGCGTAACACTGACGGACAGTCCTCAAAGCTGGATGTTGGGAAATGCAGGACGGGCACCAAGGCAGATCTAGGGGAGCTTGACTTCTTCAGTTGCACTAAGGAGGCAGCTTCTGAAGTGCCCCAGCAGGAGACACAACTGTGAAGTCCAATGGAAGGCGAGAGGCCAGGAGTGCCAGATTTTGCTATCACAGAGGGCACCGCTGAAATGAGAGACGCCATGGTCCACCACTGACAGATAAAAAACAGCCCTTCTTCATTCAGTGCATAGTCAAACTTTGGAACTCACTCCCAAAGCCAACCTAGATGGCTTTGAAAGAGAATTAGATGAATTCATGGAGGAGACTAACCAGGGCGGCTCTGCTCTGCATCCGCGGTCGGAGGAAGTAATGCATCTGAATGTCCTTTACTGGAAATCCCAGGAGGGGAGAGCGTTGCTCTCGTGCTCAGATCTTGCTTGTGGGTTTCCCATAATGGGCATCTGGTTGGCCACTGTGAGAACAGGAGGCTGGACTTGAAGGGCTCCGCTTGGACTGATATAATAATAATAATAATAATAATAATAATAATAATAATAATAATAATAAATTTTATTTGTACCCCGCCCTCCCCGGCCAGAGCCGGGCTCAGGGCAGCTGAGTCCCAGTAAAATTACAGTAAAAACATAATGGGGGGGACCAATTTAAAATACAGGTTAAAATGCAGCCTCATTTTAAAAGTGGCCCATAGATCAAAAGCATAAGGGGAGGGAAACATAAGGGTCAGACTGAGTATAAACCAAAGGCCAGGCAGAACCCCAGGGCCCTGGTCTCTTGTGACAGAGCACTCCACCAGGTCAGGGCCAACGATGAAAAGGCCCTGGCCCTAGTTGAGACCAAACTAACCAACTTGGGACCCCCAAAATGTTGTCATTTGTGGACCTTAAGGTCCTCCGCGGGGCATACCAGGAGGGTCCTAGCCGCATACGTGGGTCCTAGACCGCATAGGGCTTTAAAGGTCAAAAGCAGCACCTTAAACCTGACCCTGTACTCCACCGGGAGCCAGTGCAGCTGGTAAAGCACTGGATGAATGTGATCCCGTGACAAGGACCCCGTCAGGATCCTTGCCGCGGCATTCTCCACCCGCTGGAGTTTCCATGTTCTTGCAATATGATAAAGCAGGTTTGCCTGAGCAATTTGGGGGACAAGAAGGACATGAAACTAGGCTTCTCCACACTTAACTTCACTCTTTCCAAGCACGCTCTGGGCACCCTATTTGCGCTCTGAAGGTTTCCCTGCAAAAGCACAGTATTTAAGCTCAACCAGAACAAATGCCAACTGACGTTTGCTCCGACTGAGTGCTACAGAGTGGGTTTTCATGGGGAAAACCAAAGCAGAACATCCTCAGACACGAAGCCTTAAAGTGCAGCCCTCTGCCTGGAAAATTCTATGGGTTTTGTATTTTTACCTTTTCAATGTTGTAAGCTGCTTTGATATATTTTCTACAATATATTTTAGTGGCGTGTAAATGTTTTTATTAAGGAAATACATGAATTCAATCCACAACAGCAGCTATTTGCAGTAGCCTTGCAAGCAAAGCTCCAGCTGAAGCGACTTCTTTGCCTGGGTCTTTTCACGGCATCCTTTACAGACTTGGCAGCAGCAGCAGCTTCTATGCTGGCTGCCCAGCTGCAGCTGCCCATGGGCCAAGCCAACCAGGCCCCCCAAGGCTCCAGTGGTCAAACCTCCGCCTGGGCGTGCCAGCTTAGCAAGCACCCAGCTGTGCCTTCAAGAGCAGCTTCATCCTCCAGATATCAACCAGTCAATATGCTCATCATCTCCACACTGGCAAAAGCTTCCCTTTATCTTTAGTGAAGCTCAAACGCCCCTGAAGGCACAGGAGCAGGCTAGGTGGCGTGGGTGGGTGGGGTTTTTCAGGGGGCGGGAATTACATCTGGTCATAGAATTGAAGAGTTGGAAGGGGCCATGAGGGTCATCTAGTCCAACCCCCTGCCATGCAGGAAATTATTTTTCTCAATGCAGGGCTAGAACCCACAACCCTGAGATTAAGAGTCTTGTGCTCTTCCGGCTAAACTTTTCTCATCCCGCACCAATCTCAGGGGCCCCAAACACAAATAGTGGTTTCCATCCAAAGCCTCGCTCTCCTGTCCTCCTCCTCTGGGTGACCCTGGGATCCCCTCCTATCTCTCCACTCCTGAATTCCTGGAGGAGCTTCCTTGCCTCCTGCAAAGCCCTTTTCCCTGCAAGCTCCTCCTCTGGTTTCTGGCCAAGGGAGGGAGATGCTCAGAGTCCGGCCAAGAGCCTCACCCCCAAAAGGATATCTGGGGATTGGTGTAGCCAGGGGGGGGGGGCAGCTGCCCCTCTAAATGCATAAGAAATGATAAGAATCTGAGGTTCTGCCAAGCGAGAGAGGGCGGAGCTGGAGGGACTCGGCTTGGCAAGGGTTAAAGGGAAGTGAGCTGCCTTCCTAGAGAGGCCAGGAAGAAAGGGGGGGCAGGTCCTCCAGAGCCAAGGCCCCTCCCTCCCCAGTCCTTTCCTGCAAGGAAGGGGGGTGTTGCTTTGGTGTCTCTCCTGCAAGGGCTGCCTCGCTCTCCCCTCCTGGGATCTGGTGAGTCCATTGCTGTCAACTTTCAGATTTGAAAATAAGGGATCAGCAGCCTCACCTATTTACCAATCCGGGATAGCGGGAAAGGGCGCTGCAATGAGGGAATTTCCCGCAAAAAAGGGAAGGTTGCCAGCTGTGGGTGAGTCTCCTCTCTCTCCCCCCAGAGGGTGCAGTGGGGAGACGGGGGGGGGGTCCCAGGGCTGCAGCAGGGGAGGAGGCCTGGGGGAGCCCTGATCTGCTCCTGCAGGGGGGGGGGACCCCAAGTCAGGGGGGAGAGGGTCCTGCCCGGGAGGGGCCAGGTCTGCCACGCTCTCCTTCCTGCAGATCAGAGGATCCCGAAATCATTCCCCCCCCCCTTCAGAAAAAAATGACTCCCCCAAAATCTTCCTTTTGTAAACAAAGGAGTCCCTGGGACTTTAACTCGGCGTGACGTCGCTCAGCCCCATTGCACAACAGAGGAAACATCTGCAAATGGTTTTCCAAAGCTGGAGGAGGAGGTGGACTAGCCCCCCCCCCCAAAAAAAAAACATGGGGAGAAAGGAAGGAAAGCCTGGCTGCTGCATTGCGGACCAGTTTCCAAGTGTCTCCAAGGGCAGCTCCCCACTTGGCCCTCAGGGGGTTGGCCAGATACATTCCTGGCCCTCAGGGCAAAGAAAAAGGGACCCCACCCCAGGAGTCTGTCTGGCGAGTGGCAGAGTCCAGAAAAGGAGACAGAAGCAGGGAGTAGGGTGGGGGTGGGGGTGGGGAGCAACTCCTGAGGACCCCCAGGTGAGGACCCCACTAGAGCTAAACATCCATTTTTCACAAGATACAAATGACTCCCTTGTCAGTCGGTTCTGACTTCATGCATTGACTGGAAGGCAGCAGAAAACCGGTTGATCTCAAAGAAATCCCTTCAGTTGCCTCCACACTTTGCATTGCTAGAAGGATAGAGACTTATTTCTTCTTCTCCTCTTCCTCCTCTTTCTTTTCAAAAAGATAGCGCATTGTCTGAGATGTGGTGCAGTCCAGCCCTGGTTCCCAGCAAGATTCATCCATGCTTGCTCAGGGAAACTTTCCCCCCCGTCCTACAGATTTTGTAACAGAACAATGTATTTGCTTTGTAGGATTTGGTAGAGCTTCTCATTTAGACGGACAGAACTTGGCAGAAGACCAAAGGGTTTCTTCCAATCTCTTAGAGGCTTCCTGAGAGCACAGATGGATGAGCGAGACTCAGCTGGCCCTGGAGCAGGAAGAGGCCATGCCATCCAAACTGGGAGCAGTGGGGGATTCTGGGAAAATTCTGTGCAGAAGATCCTGGGAGAGGAGGACACCCTCCGCTCAGAGGTGCAGAGCCAGCAGTTGAGGCAGTTCTGCTGCCAGGAGGCCACAGGACCCCGAGAGGTTTGCAGCCGACTCTACCACCTTGACCGTCAGTGGCTGAAGCCAGAAAGGCACACGAAAGCTGAGATGCTGGACCTGGTGATCTTGGAGCAGTTCCTGGCTGTCCTTCCCCCGGAGATGGAGAGCTGGGTGAGGGAGTGTGGAGCGGAGACCAGTTCCCAGGCGGTGGCCCTGGCCGAAGGTTTCCTCCTGAGTCAGGCAGAGGAGAGAAAGCAGGTGAGAGAGACTTTGCTCTGGATACTCCCAAGGGGCTCCAAACAGGATGGAGAACATCCCATAATGGTCTGCTGATGGCCCATCCTTTTTCTGGGAAAGCATCCATGGAATGAGATCTCACACCCTTCAAGTCTTTGTCATTCTCTTTCTAGTATTTCTCCCCATTCTCTGTTTTGAATCCTTGTTTCTTTCTCAGGAAAAGGATCTCTTTGCAGAAATGGACCTGGATTCCTGTGAGGCAGAGAGGCCTCCGTTGGACACCAGAGAGAGGCCACTGGGTAAGGAGGAAGGTGGCTTTTCTCCATTTGGTCTCATTCTGTTGCTTTCCCAACTACCGTATTTTTCGCTCTATAACACGCACCAGACCATAACACGCACATAGTTTTTAGAGGAGGAAAACAAGAAAAAAAATATTCTAAATGAAACAGTGGATGTATGATTATTGTGGTTCATGCTGTGGCCACAGACATGTGATCTGATGTTGAGTTTGGGGTAGCCCAATGCAAAAATCCTGAGGATCCATGTGGATCCATGCTTTGTAACCACGTTTTTGCACCACTGTGACCCTAGGCAACAGTGGGTGCGTGATTTTTTTGGTGCAAGATGTAGCCATGGACATGCTATGTGATCTGATGGTGAATTTGGGGTGACCCAATGCAAAAATCCTGAGGATCCATGTGGATCCGTGCTTTGTCACCATGTTTTAAATGGGGAGGGAATGAAAAACACAGAAGGGACAAGAAGCACAAGAGGGGTGTGCGGAGAAGCAGCTGGCTAAGAATGCAGGGGAGGAGTTTAATGGGGTGGGGGGGAGGAAAGGAAGGCAAAAGTTTTCCCCCCCAAGCCAGCCCCCCCTCTCTCTCCCACCTGCATGTTTTTCGGCTGCCTGCGAGTCCCTAGAGCACGGAGAGGAGGAGGTGGTGGGCTGGAGCCTGCACGCAGTGTGACTAGGAAAGAATTAGAAGGAAGGACTCGATCCTTAACCCTCTGCTTGCCAGGAGGGCAGGGGATTCCCTGCTCTTTGTTGAGTGTGAGCAAACGCAGCAACAGAAGCGGGTGGGCAGTAAGACCCTGAGGCAGAATGCAGGAAAGCAGCAGCTTCCGCCTTCCCTCTGCCCGCCCGCCCGATCTTATTTTTGCCTGATTTTTGCCTATTTTTGCCCCGGCGAGTCAGCTCCAGGGGCCACACATTCGCTCAATAACACGCACAGACATTTCCCCATACTTTTTAGGAGAAAAAATCTGCGTGTTATAGAGCGAAATTTACGGTAATCTGTGGGTTGTTTTCATCTTGGTTTTTTTTTGGGGGGGGGGGGACAGTTGGGACCAAGGGTCCAAAGGAAGTGTCAGGGAACTGGAGACAGAAAGGGAGGAGGGCCTGGGAAGAGACCTCCTTTGATCAGCAGCTGTTCGTCTTCAGAAGAGGGGTCAGAGGGGGGTGAATCTGAGAGGGAGGATGAACTTCCGAGGGCAAGCACCTCTCGGCATAGAGGAAGGAGGGGGGTTGGGCTTCGACGTTGGCTATGCTGGCCCCCAAAACGGAAGGAAGTTAGTCGGGACAACTACCCACCATGATCGAGTCGCACTTTTGAACTGCTGTAAATAATGTCAAGAAGAAATAAAGCCTTTGTAAGTATGGCTGGGTTCCCGGACTCTTATCTCCGCTGTGTGCTCATTTCTGACAGGAAAGGAGAAGTAGTTTTGCACAACTAACATGAAATGGGCACAAACGTCCAAATGCACTCAGCAGGTAAGGCTTTCTGAAAGGCCCATCTGTAGTTACAAATGCCCTGATTCACCTGTGAGAGAAGCAGGCACTCCTGGCATCCTGCTTACCTTTTTTCTCTTGCAGGTGACAGAAGGATCCCGGCAACACCTCCTTATCCATCTTTTCATGGGGGCAGAAGGGAAGCAGCGGCTGTGGAACCAGATCAGGTAAGGGGAAGCTGCATGGTGGGGACAGAGGCCGAGGGATGGAGCAATGTCATGGACTGGCTGGGCACAGAGGAGTGGTGGGAGGAAGCAGCCGGGGAACCAGGAAGGAAAGACGTCTCAGCCCAAGGAGTGGAGGTGGAGGAAGTATGAGCAATGAAAGGGAGAAGAGAGAGAAGCCTGGGGGGAAGGAGGTGTCAGAAGCTGAAGGGGAAACAGGGCTTAGTGAGCTGGGAGACTCTGTGGCAGAATGCAGTCCAGAATCAGAGGCAGAAGAGGGGGGAGGCGAGTGGAGGAGCGAGGTCAAGAGGCAGAGGTGAGTCAGGAGAAGGAGGAGCCACCGGGGGCTCCTTCTCCTTCTGCCAGGAGCCACCCTCCCTGCTTGTCTCTCAGAGCCAGGAGACGTCTGACAATGGAGGAGAAAAGGCAAGCTGCACACTGGCGCACTAGTGCATTGCTTGCAATAAACCCCAGAGAGGAGGGAACTTGGAAAGCTATGGGGAGCCAGAGGCCTTCACATACTCTCAGGGAATGAGTTGCTGTACTCATTAGGCCTGAAACTCAGCCAAGTCTGTGAATATCGTGTTCTCGCTGATAAAGAGTTAACTCCAGCTGTGAACTGTGGGATTTCCTGCCCAGATAACTCTGTGGCGCCAGCTGTCAGGGAGGATTCGGAGGAGCAATGGACAGAAGAGGCAGAACAGGGGGCAGAGACCGGTCAGGGGGAGCCGGGGCTCAGGGATGCTGAAGAGCCCCTCAACCACCTAGAGGCTCAGGAAGGAAGCTGTGACTCCGGAAGGGAGGGGGTTTTCAAATCAGCACAGACAAGAAGGGAAATGAAACGTAAGGATCAAAGACATCTTGTGCGGGAATCGTAGGAAGCCGCTCCCCGAATCTGACTCAACAGGTTTGGACGCGTAATTCTGAACTGTAGCTGTTTCTTGTATATGTGTAATAAAGACTCTAAGTACCACGCTGACTGTGCAAAAGTGTTACTGCGAAGGGGAAACACCACCTTTACACCAGCCTTCTGAATATCGCCAGTAAGATTCATCTGTAGTTGCTGTTTTCATAGAATTCTAGAGTTGAAAGGGACCCCAAAGGTCATCAAGTCCAACCCCCTGCATTGCAGGAGTCTCGGCTAGATCATCCAAGACAGATGGCCATCCAAACTAGGCTTCTTGTATTTCTAGATTAATCACTGAATGCTAGAATAGGCTTCTATGCAGTGGACAGATGATTACAAATAGTGGCCAGGATTTTCCTAGCTAGCCCCGTCTGCTGCAAAATGGAGCCTGCCCCCCACTCCTCCCCCTCTCCATGCCCCCTTGAACCCCTTGAATTTGGCTCCAGGGCACTGGGAGGGAACCTCCCCAGAACAACACATGAGGAGAGGAGAAAGTGGATTCTTCCATCCGGGAACCTGGGATGTTGCGTAGGCAGAATGATTTGAAAACCACAAGGTGGAGTACCACCTATTTACAAAAAAATGGCTGCTCCCAGTCACCAGTCTAGCTGCCGCATTCTGGATTAGTTGTAGTTTCTGGGTCACCTTCAAAGGTAGTCCCAGGTAGAGCGCATGGCAGTAGTCCGAGCGGGAGATAACCAGAGCATGCACCACTCTGGCGAGACAGTCTGCGGGCAAGGAGGGTCTCAGCCTGTGCACCAGAAGGAACTGGGAGACAGCTGCCCTGGATACAGAATTGACCTGTGCCTCCATGGACAGCTGTGAGTCCAAATTGACTCCCAGGCTGTGCATCTGGTCCTTCAGGGGCACAATTACCCCATTCAGGACCAGGGAGTCCCCCACGCCCGCCCACCCGCCCCCGTCCCCCCAAAACAGTACTTCTGTCTTGTCAGGATTCAACCTCAATCTGTTAACCACCATCCATCCACCAACCAACCGCCTCCAGGCACTCACACAGGACCTTCACCGCCTTTACTGGTTCTGATTTGAAAGAGAGGTAGAGCTGGGTATCATCCGCATACTGATGAACACCCAGCCCAAACCTCCTGATGATCTCTCCCAGCGGCTGCATGAACAGGAAGGAAATAACAGAGCATTGTGTAGCAGATCATATTGATCCTGTCTCAGAGGAGGATATTTCCCTTTTTCTTTTAGGGTCCAGTGTGCTTTGAAGATGTCGCTGTTCGTTTCACGGATGAGGAGTGGGCGTTGCTGGATCCTGACCAGAGAGCTCTGCATAAGGACGTCATGGAGGAGAATCGTGGGATCGTGGCCTCTCTTGGTAAGGCTCCCTGTGGGATCGTCCTATCTGCCTGGAAATTCAAAAAATACCTCTATTTGACAAACCTCATATATTTTCACAGAGCTCAACAGCGCCCCCTACAACACCTGGGAACCTAACGCCCCCACAATAAGCTTTGAACAGCAAATTACAGTTTTTTCTGTCAAAAATCTTCCACCAGTTCTGCCTTTTTATACTACGATTCGGCTGGTCAGAACTGCCCAGGCATCTTAAATGTCAACTTCGGAGTTGTTAGGAAAGATAAGTAGCTTCTGTCAGGTTTTCTGTTTTTGATTTTGCTGCTGTCAGTCTTGGGTTGACCAGAGAGACACCTGACATTGGCGATGGAGGGGATGCCATGACCGGGCCAAACAACATCTGCCCCAGAGAAGAGCCAGGCTTATTGAATCTCAGGTAGTAGAATCAGTGATAGTAATAGTAATAATTTTTATTTATCCCCTGCCCATCTGGCTGGGTTGCCCCAGCCACTCTGGGTGGCTTCCAACACATATATACACATGAAACATCAATCCCATATAAAAAGTATATTAACTTTAATTGATCAACTTGTACTAGTGGCTAAAATCATGGAAACCTTTTTAAAAAATGTGTTTGATGGCTCATAACACCACTTTTTTGGGAAGTGATACCGTAGGAAAGGGACACGGGGTGGCGCTGTGGGTTAAACCACAGAGCCTAGGGCTTGCCAATCAGAAGGTCGGCGGTTCGCATCCCCATGACGGGGTGAGTTCCCGCTGCTTGGTCCCTGCTCCTCCCAACCTAGCAGTTCGAAAGCACGTCAAAGTGCAAGTAGATAAATAGGTACCGCTCCGGCGGGAAGGTAAACTGCGTTTCCGTGCGCTGCTCTGGTTCGCCAGAAGCGGCTTAGTCATGCTGGCCACATGACCCGGAAGCTGTCTGTGGACAAACACTGGCTCTCTCGGCCAATAAAGCGAGATGAGCGCCGCAACCCCAGAGTCAGTCACGACTGGATCTAATGGTCAGGGGTCCTTTTACCTTTACCTTACCCTAGGAAAGATAATTTAATGAAGATTGCAATGCAATAACTTTTATGAAGGAGTATTTATTAGAACAGTAGTTATAAAAAAGAAATGTGAAACGCTTAGAAAAAAGGAGATATACAGAAATTCTCACCATGTCAATTAATACTGATTTCGGTAACCTTTAGCTTTAATTCAGGCCTTGCAACGTCTTCCCATGGAGTGAAGCAAGTTTTTTAGTTCTGCAGCTGTGAAACCAAGATGGAATTATTGCCTCTGTTAATTGGGCTTTATTGCTGGGTTGCTTCTGACTAACAAGTTTCTTTAGTCGGCTCCCAAGATTTTCGCTTGGGCTATTCCCAGGCCGTTCCACCAGTGGAATATGATTTCACATTCAGAATGCTTCAGTTCAGGCTCAAGTATTTGATTTATGTATTTGGGGGCATTTACGTTCCCATTAATGACACAAATTCTGCCCACACCTTTTGCTGTCATACAACCCCAGATCATCACGCTGTCTGGGTGTTTCACGGTCGGTGTAATGCAAGTAGGATGTAAATCTCTCATTCTCCTCCTCACGTATTTCATGCCCTCACTACCAAGCAAGGAGATTGGGGTCTCATCGCTCCAAATAACACTGTCCCATTGTTCCGCTGTCCAGTTACCATGGGTTTTAGCCAGTTTAATCTTTTCCACCTTTGCTTGAGAGATAATGGCTTTTCCCTTGGAATTCTAGCATTATACCAGTCCTTGCACTCAACTTCACCTTACATTGCCCCATGATGAGACACCCAGATGATTTTCTTCTGTCACGTAGGCACAGTCTCTTCATCCTTCGATTGTCACTTACTGTTGTGCACCTTTTCCTTCCTTTACCAGTCTGATTTTGTAGTGACTGAGTCTCCTTATACCTCTTCACAAATATAGAAAGGCCAGCTTTGGTTAAGTTTTCCTCAATCTTTCTTCTTCTTTTTTCTTTTTTAAAAATGAGTATTTATTGAATTTTATAACAAATAAAAATATCTCAATCATCATGTTATATACAATTGTTCTCCCTCCCGTCCTCCGGACTTCCCTCAACTCTGTTACAATATGAGAACATCGCAGCTGCAGACAGCCAGCTTGTTGACATCATGTGATATGACTAGCTGTGGGAAAGTAAATTCCTGGAAGTTCACAGGCTTTGGAAGTCTGTGTCCAGTGTGTAATTTGAGACCTTCCTGTTGTGTTTGTAAAGGAAGTCTTTGTCACTTGCTGGATGGAAACTGAAGTGATCGGACACGTTTTCTGTAGAGCTGTAATGTCAGAAATAAACAATATGTAAATAGATTTCTGACTACTCTTCTTTCCCCTGTGAAGGGGGAGAAGTGGGCGTGCATTTTCCACGCTGGGAAATGTTGCCTATATCAAGATCTCCCTGGTCTGTCTGGGAACGCAGCCAGAGGCAGATCACCGGTAAACCAGCTCCGGGAGCAGGGAGAGGGGACAGCCTCTCCAGATGGGGCTAGTTTTCCAACAAACTCCCCCTCTACTGAGTTATTTAGTTTTATTTATTGTGTCCTGCTTTATATAAAAGTAAATTTCCTTATCATTTTATTAAAATTTCTATTACTATAATAAAATTGTGAATGTTTATTCAGACCCTGCCAGTGAGTCCAATCCATTTTGTTGTTTCTGCAAATAACCTGTAAATGGTTCCCAAACTCTTTCAAAATCCTTTTTGTCCTCTCTCATAGTTTCTCTGTTAGCTTAGCCAATTCTGCATAATTCATCAGTTTTTCTTACCATTGTTCTTTTGATGGTATTTCTTCCATCTTCCAATTTTGTGCAGTTAAGATTCTTGCCGCTGTTGTAGCATACATAAATAATGTCCATTTTTCTTTTGGCAGCTCTTGATTTGAGATACCTAACAGAAAGGCTTCAGGATGTTTACCAAAGCTCATTTAAAACATTTTTTTCAGTTCATTATATATCATTTCCCAATATTTTCTAATGCATTTGCATTCCTACCACATATGATAAAATGTTCCTTCCTTTTCTTTACATCTCCAGCATCTCTTATTTTCTTTCTTAAACATCTTTGCCATTTTCACTGATGTGATATACCATCTATACATCATTTTCATGTAAATTTCTCTTAATAATATACAATCTGTAAATTTTATGTCAGCTTTCCACAATTTTCCCCAACTTGCAACCTGAATGTTGTGTCCCACATACTGAGCCCATTTAAGCATGACTGATTTAACCTCTTCATCTTTGGTTTCCCACTCTAATAAAATGCTATATACCGTATTTTTCGCTCTATAGGACGCACTTTTCCCCCTCCAAAAATTGAGAGGAAATGTGTGTGCATCCTGTAGAGCGAATGCAGGCTGCGCGACTAAGCCCAAAGCCAGAACAGCGAGCTCCGTCTCGCTGTTCTAGCTTTGGGATAGCTGCGCAAAGCCTCCGCAGGGCAGCGGGGTGCCTTCACCCCGCTTCTCTGCGGAGGCATCAAAGGCTGCACTCCGGGGGCTTCAGGCAGCTATCCGCAAGCCTTCCAAGTGCGGCAGGAGTTCCCGCTGTGCTCGGAAGGCTTGTGGATAGCTGCCTGTTCTGGGGGTTGGGGTCAGGGGAAGCCCGTCCCCAGCCCCGCAAGCTCTGGGAGTGGCGGCGAGGTTGCGCTCAATCTTGCCGCTGCTCCTGGATCTGTTCTGGGGGCTGGGGTCGGGGGACCCCGCCCCAGCCCCACGGCTAAAAACGAAGCCAAGACAGTGAGCGGGATCCATCTCGCTCGCTGTCTTGCCTTCTGCCAAAGCCGTAGGCAGCCTCTCCCGGCTGGAGAGGTTGGCGCAGCTAAAGAGAAAGCCAAGACAGCCAGTGGGATGGATCCCGCTCGTTTTCTTGGCTTCTTTACTCTTTGGGGCTGGGGGGAGAAATAAGTTTTCTTCCTTGATCCCCCCCCTAAAAACTAGCTGCGCCCTATGGAGCAAAAAATACAGTACTTTTTAAAATAAAATTGGAAAAAGAAAAAGAATCCTCCATCTTTCTTCTAATTTCTTCATAACTGTAGCCTTTTTCACTTAATAGTACTATTTTACATCACTTTCTGGGTGTCCAGTCAACTTCTTGTGCCATTTCTTTAATTTTATTATGTTTTACAAACCACTAAATGAAAAAACAAGAAATAACCAACCAACATGATAGCCATCACACAACACACTGTCAAAAGTCAACCTAAGCAAGTTGTGCTTCCTTTTTCTGGTTATTCAGTTTTGACTTTTGATAGAATACAGGTACAGATTACATTCTTCATTAAATTATCTTTCCATTGATACATAATCCTAAGGTATTACTCAAAATAAAGTGGCGTTACGAGCCATCAAATATCTGAAATACACTTTCCCCCCAAAAGGCTTCCACAATTTTGGCCACTATTGTATACCAAACAAATCAACATTCATCAATCCATCAGAATATATTAATAAAAATGTTGGTTAATGACAACCAACAAAGGCAACGAACAAACACCCCACTCCCTTCAGTTCTTGATTTGTTCCTGAGGCTCTAATCCCTTTTTGGTCTCCATTGCAGATTTTGATGAATTGGAAAACAAGAACAAGGATGAACATGACAAAAACCCCGGAGAGGAGAAGCCATGCAAAAATTTGGAATTTGGAGAGAGCAGCAGTGAGAGCTCCTCTCTCACTTCCCAACCAAGAATTCTCATTGGAAAGAAACCCTATCAGTGCATGGAATGTGGAAAGAGCTTCAGGAAAAGCTTCAATCTCACTTCCCATCAGAAAATTCATAAAGGGGAGAAACCCTATCAGTGCGTGGAATGTGGAAAGAGCTTCAGACAGATCTCTGATCTCACTTCCCATCAGAGAATTCATACTGGGGAGAAACCCTATCAGTGCATGGAATGTGGAAAGAGCTTCAGGAAGAGTTCCAATCTCACTAAGCATCAGAGAATTCATACAGGGGAGAAACCCTATCAGTGCGTGGAATGTGGAAAGAGCTTTAGTACAAGCTGCAGTCTCACCAAGCATCAAAGAATTCATACAGGGGAGAAACCCTATCAGTGTGTGGAATGTGGAAAGAGCTTTAGTCAGGTCTTCCATCTCACTTCCCATCAGAGAATTCATACAGGGGAGAGACCCTATCAGTGCGTGGAATGTGGAAAGAGCTTCAGGAAGAGCTCGGATCTCACTTCCCATCGAAGAATTCATACAGGAGAGAAACCTTATCAGTGCCTGGAATGTGGAAAGAGCTTCAATACGAGCTCCTATCTCAGTTCCCATCGAAGAATTCATACAGGAGAGAAACCCTATCAGTGCATGGAATGTGGAAAGAGCTTCATTCAGAGCTCCTCTCTCATTTCCCATCATAAAATTCATACAAGAGAGAAACCCTATCAGTGCATGGAATGTGGAAAGAGCTTCACTCAGAGCTCCTCTCTCACTTCCCATCATAAAATTCATACAAGAGAGAAACCCTATCAGTGTTTGAAATGTAGAAAGAGCTTCAGTACAAGCTCCTCTCTCAATTCCCATCAAAGAATTCATAGAGGGGATAAACCCTATCAGTGTGTGGAATGTGGAAAGAGCTTCAGTTACAGCCACCATCTCACTTCCCATCAGAGAATTCATACTGGGGAGAAACCCTATCAGTGCGTGGAATGTGGAAAGAGCTTCAGTCAGAGCTCCTCTCTCATTTCCCATCATAAAATTCATACAAGAGAGAGACCCTATCAGTGCGTGGAATGTGGAAAGAGCTTCAGTAAGAGCTCCAATCTCACTATGCATCAGAGAATTCATACAGGGGAGAAACCCTATCCGTGTGTGGAATGTGGAAAGAGCTTCAGTACAAGCTCCTCTCTCAATTCCCATCAAAGAATTCATACAGGAGAGAAACCCTATCAGTGTGTGGAATGTGGAAAGAGCTTCACTCAGAGCTCCTCTCTCACTTTCCATCAGAGAATTCATACAGGGGAGAAACCCTATCAGTGTGTGGAATGTGGAAAGAGCTTCAGTCAGAGCTCCGATCTCACTTTTCATCAGAAAATTCATACAAGAGAGAAACCCTATCAGTGTGTGGAATGTGGAAAGAGCTTCAGTACGAGCTCCTCTCTCAATTCCCATCAAAGACTTCATACAGGAGAGAAACCCTATCAGTGTGTGGAATGTGGAAAGAGCTTCAGTTACAGCCACTATCTCACTTCCCATCAGAGAATTCATACAGGGGAGAAACCCTATCAGTGCTTGGAATGTGGAAAGAGCTTCAGTCAGAGCTCCCATCTCACTATGCATCAGATAATTCATACAAACGTTGGAAAAACCATTATATAGCTTTAGGAGCCAGGCAAATCCGTACCTTGTTAACCAGGCCTTTGGCTGATTGACATCTAATGCCCTTTTAAAATGTGGTAGGGAGGAGGGTTACAGATGTGTATTTTGTGTTTTTATATTGTCTTTTTATGTTGTAACCACCCTGAGACATGTGGGAACAGGAGTTGACTTTTAGAGGCCGATGGGTCTTTGCCCCCCCCCCCCCATAATATACAGTCGTACCTCTTGTTACGTTTGTTTCAGGTTACGTCTTTTCAGGTTGCATCCCGCGGTGACCCGGAAGTGCCTGAAAGGGTTACTTATAGGTTTTGCTGCTCACACATGTGCAGACACGTAAAATGACATCACACGAATGTGCAGAAGCTGCAAATCGCGACCTGCGCATGCGCAGACACGCAGATGTGGATTGTGTTCCTTTCAGGTTGTGAACATGGCTCCGGAACTGATCCCATTTGCAACCAGTTGGGAAACCCCCAGTTGGTAGGCATTGCCATTCAAATGGCGTGCATGCATCATGTCATTGATTGTGCAAGGCAGGCCTTACCTGGCCCCCCACCTATATTTTATTCAAGTTAGCACCACTGGGTCGGGTGGTATACAAATTAAATAAATACATGATCGCCCTCCTTTGCACATGTTCCAGCTTGTCAATATCCTTATTATCATTTTTAAAGTTTATGTGCCCTTCACCTGAAGATTTCACAACAGAAACACAAAGGATGAAAGCATGGCTTTCCCAAAAACAAGTCAAGCCAGAGAAATCTCTCCTCCCCTTTTTTTGGATGGAGTTACAAATTTTGTAGTGTGTTTTGATTTCAGTAAGGCAAATTTTGACAAAGTCTCCCGTGATCTTTCTGTGAGGAAGCTGGCAAAATGTGGGCTGAATGAGGTAACTGTTAGGCGGATTTGACTGACCGAACCCAAACAGTCTTCCTTCATGGTTCCTCATCATCCTGGGGAAAAGTGACAAGAGGGGTGCTGCAGGGTTCTGTCCTGGGCCCGTTGTTGTTCAACGTCTTTAGAAATGACTTGGATGAAGGAACTGAGGGGATGCTCACCACATTTGCAGGCAACCCCTGCTGTGAGTGCCTGCAGGTCTCCATCTGGTCCAGGATGGGACCTGCTGTCCATCCTGGCTGATAAAAGCAAGCCGGGAAGGGCTGGACGATGGGCTTCATGGGGTGGTGAATGCTTCTCTCTGTGAGGGGGCCTTCCCAGACCCACGGAAAAAGACGGTTATTAAACCGCTTCTTAAAAAAACATCTTTAGACCTGGTCAATATGGCCACCTATCACCCAGCCTCAAATCTTTCATTCTTGGGCAAGGTGATTGAGCAAGTGGTTGCTGAACAACTCCAGACATGCCTGGAAGATGCAGACCATTTGGATCCCTTCCAGTCATCATTTGACTGAAAATGCCTTGTTCGCAGTGGTCGATGATCTCTGGTGGGCTAGGGACAAAGGTGAGAACTGTTTCCTAGTTCTGCTGGATCTCTCAGTGGCTTTTGATACCATTGCCTGTGGGAGCCAGGAAGTCATGGCAAAGGCTTGTAGCGCCACCTGGTGCCTTGCTGACCTCTGTGACCAGCATGTCCGTGCCTTACAATGAATTAGAATGTATTGACCTTAAAAGGAGTTGTATTTCCTCTGAGCTGTGATTGACCAATGGGGCGAGGGGGGAGCCATGACCGGATGGGGTAATGTGAGACATTGGAATGCAGCCATGCGGCTGGGGAGAACAAAGGAGAAATAAAATCGGAGAAGGGAGAGGAAGGAGCTGCTTTTACCCTCCTGAAAATATTGCTGCCTCTGTGTGTGTTTTTCTATGCCTTGCACCCCAAAATGATGGCTGGCTTCTGTCAATTGGTGCCCACAAGTGGTGCCCCATGTGAGGCTGAATAAAAGGATACGGCTGAGGTTTTTAAAAGAAAAAAGAAGCAATTTAAAGCAAACAGTCTGAGGCAGACTAAGAGGATTTTAAAAGAAACTGTGAGAGGATTTTCGATCCAAGCAGTGGATATCATCGGCTCACTATGCCCGGCAAGGGTTCCACAGTGCTGAAGCATCTTAAAAAAGATCCAGGTGAGTTCGATCCCTTTTCTTCTTTTTTTTATCTTATTTTTGAGACATGGGCAGCTCTTTGACTACTCCCCAACAGAAATTTTTTAAAGACTTAAAATTTCTCCTCTCCTCCAACAAATTGGAAGTTCCAGAGGGTGATTTGATACAGCTTATTTTGTGCATTCATGAACATTGTCCCTGGTTTCCTTTGGATGGAACATGGGAATTAAAACATTGGGATAAGATCGGGACACATTTTCATGGACATCCCAGCATAGGTGTTAGAATTTTAAATGCTTGGTGTAAAATTCGATATGCTATGGGTTCTTTATCACCAAAAAATATCTCCTTGGCTGCATTGCCAACACAACCTTCAGCTTCTTTAATTCAGCCTGCTGTGCTGGCATCGGTTCCAATGCTTGCTTTGCCAGCAGCTCCACAACCCAAACCTCCGGACTACAGTTCCTCACCAGAGGACCCAATCCTGCAAAAATGCCGTGGTCTGGCTGGAAATGACCCTGCTCTTTCAGCAGCAGAACCAGCTACCCCTTTTCAACGTGCAGTCCTTGCCTGTTCCTTATCTCAGGATACTATGGCATTCCCTGTTATTGTGCCCCCTGCTGGTGCTCCAGCAGGAACTCAAGCCCAGCACCAACCTTTTGACTTTAAAGTCTTGAAAGAGCTACAACTGTCAGTAAGGACAAATGGACTTCAAGCCCCATTCACACAGGCTCTTTTGGAAGCCACATTAGCCCAGCTGTTGGTGCCAGATGACATCAAGCTTTTGGCACGTACAGTTTTGCCCCCATCAGCTGCTGTATTGTTTGCCCATGAATGGGAAATTGCCTGTCGTGCTTATGCTCCTGCTTTACTGCAACAAGCAAGAGGGAATAATCCTAATCTTACCCTCACAGATGTGATGGATGCTATGATGGGGCGTGGCCCCTTCGCTCAGGCTTCAGTACAAGCCACACTGCTGCAGATCTTATTGAGGGATACTGCTCTTGCTGCTCAACAAGTAATGAGAAAAATCCCGGAACCCACCAGTATCCAGTCTAGGTGGGGTTCAGTCAGACAAGAACCTAGAGAATCATATTCTTCCTTTATGGACCGGCTGATTACAGCAGTGAGTAGACAAATTGAAAATCCTGAAGCCAAACAAATAATTATCAAACAATTGGCCTTTGAAAATGCAAATGAGGATTGTAAGGTTGCGTTGCGCCCGATAATACACAATCCTGCCACAGACAGCAGCCATGCTTCGCATTTGTCAGTCTGTAGGTACAGCAGCTCATCTCCTGGTGGCAGCGCAAAATAAAAACCAGCCTGTAGCCACCGATACGTTTCCAGCGTGGCAAACCAAGATCACTGATACCTCAGTGTGGGTAGAACAGTGGCCTCCACCAAAAGAAAAATCCGCAGCAATGGCACCAGCTTTTTCTGAACAGCTTATTTCTGAACAATTGACTTTCGGCCACATTGAACCATCTTCATTCCACTGGCTCCAGCAGACAGGAACGGTTTGCTTTTACATTGCCAGTATATAACAATTCGCAGCCCACCCAGCGATATCAGTGGGTTGTCCTGCCTCAAGGCATGCGGAACTCCCCTACACCAGTGTTTCCCAACCTTTTTTGGGCAAAGGCACACTTGTTTGATGAAAAAAATCTCGAGGCACACCACCATTACAGCCCCGTGACGTCAGCGCGCAGCGTCACTTGAGCTCCTTCTCCTGCTCGTTCAGGGCCGGGTCGCCGCCGTGAGGGAAGGGCGCCGGGGCGCTGCTGCTGCTGCCGCCGCCGCTCCCGGCAGGCATGGGCCCAGCTGAGGCGGCGGCGGCTGCTGTGGTGGTGGCGGCGATAGCGGGCGGAGGAGTATGGCTGGAATATGCACTATGGCAGGGGTTGGCAAGGTTTACCTAGCCTGGGCCGGTTCACTCCAGCGGAGATCCCTTCGTGGGCCGGATCGCCCGCGCACTCGCATTTTTCGGCATCTGTGCAGACGTGATTTTTGGCACTGTGGAAGCGAGTCCCCATGCCATGCTGGTTTAGTACAGCATGCCAGGACTCGCCGAGTGGGCAGCTCGGTTCAGGGGCAGCTCATGGCAGGTTAAATGACCCCCGTGGGCCTTAGGTTTCCAACCCCTGCACTATGGCAACAGAATTTTATATTTTAGTCCCTTTCCTAATAATGTCCAACAGCCTACCTTTTTTCACTGCTTCTTCTGTTACAGTGAGCCGTCCACCACTACCACAAACCTCTTATAGCAGTCAGTCACAACCAATTAAGATCCCAACCATCAACTTTTATCTCTTCTTTCTTTCTTTTGCCTTGGTGTGCATGATTTTACACTTACATTGAAACTCATTTGCCATTTTGCTGCCCCTTCACCACATACGGAGAGTCTACTGTGGCCTTCACCATCCTGAATAATTTGGGAGTCACCTGCAAACTTGGCTGTGATCATTTTGAATGACTTGAAATGCATCAGTCCCAACACACTTCTTCCTTCCATTGATAAAGGAACTTGGTGAGAAAGCAAGCCTTACAGATGTTTCTGGAAAGGCCCGTTCCCCTTACATTTCAGAATGCAGTTTCAGAAAGCAAAGCACATTAATCTGCTCCTTTATTTTACCATTGCATACATGTCACACTGCACATAACTTCTTTCCAAACAGAGACGAGCAAAGTGATCCAGTTCTCGAATAAAAGACCCCTACATTGTCAAATAGCCTGTGGTGGTTTTTTTTGTTTTTGTTTTTAAACTTTGTGCTTTCTACTGGAGCCTGTCTACTATCAACCTGCATACAGCATTTTGGGGACGGGGGCGGGGAGGAATCAGTATAGGCACAACAATATCACGTAGCTTTTTATCACACTTCGGAGTGTGCAAAATGTTTCCTTTGGGCCATGGGCTTACTCCCCTATCCCTCCCCGCTCCTGTGCACGTTTATCCCGCGACTTCTTGCCTCTAGCTAAGGTATTATTTTTAAAGCCAACTGCCAGGCCACCTTCCTTTCCGCCGCCCCCCTTTAATTACAGGGACGTGAGCGCCCGCTTTCATTCATAACTATTTGCAACGGTTCTCGAAACCGCCTCCCGCGCGGCCTCCCAAGTTTGCCCACCCGAACCCGTTCCGCGTCTCCCGGAGATTGAATCGCGGGAAGACCCTCCACATTCAAGGCCTCGCGCTTCTCCCTCAAGTCATTCCCCGCCGAGAAACTACCTCTCGTCTTCCCCCCGCCTTCCCCAACGGCCCACCCGGGGACTTGTTGAGGGGGCGACACTCGGGCCGGCCGAGCCCTCTGCCGAGTCGGCCGTGAGGGAGCCTGCCCGCCCACCCCTCGCGAGGCAGATTCAAATGGAGAGAGAGGACCGAGCCCTCTCGCCTCCCGCGCCATTGCTCCCTTCCCCCCCCTCACCACGAGGCCCTTAAATATTCGCCGGCGGCGACGCCGCGGCCCCTCGAGCGGAAGAGAGCCCGGCTCAAGCCACTCACCCGCCCGCCCGCCGCCGCGCTTGCCCGCTCGGCCCGGAGTCTCCTTTCGCCGCCGTCGCCGCCGCGCTCTTCACCACCTCGCCGCCGCCATGTTAGGATCTGGTGCAGCACGGACTGCGTCAGTGGAGGAGGGGAGGGAAGCGGGGAAGCCTTGGAGCGGCGAGGGCGGGACGGGGCGCGAGCGAGCGAGGATGTCTGCCGAGGAGAGCGGGCTGGAGGGGAGCCCTCGGGCGCCAGGGCCCTCTCTCGACCTCTCCAGAAATGGGGCGGCGGCGGGGCAGAGGTGGCCGGCGGCGGCAGCGGGTGGAGCAGGAGGGCGGCCGAGGCCAGTGAGGGAGTAGGGTTGCCCGGGGCTTGAGGAGCCGTCGCCGGGAGTTGCTGCTGCTGTTGTTGCTGCTGCTGCCCGGACATGCCGGCCTCCTCCTCGTCCGCTGTCTCGCGCTCCTCCCTTTTGCGCGCGCTGCCCCGCCGCCGCCCCATTGGCCGGGTCCTGTCAGCTGATCCTGTGTTATTTCCTGTGTGTGTGTGTGAGGGGAGAATGGAGAGAGAAACCTCGGCACCACCACCGCGGAGCTGCCCCCGGCTCGACGCAGATCCTCGCCGCCGCCACCCCGCCTCTCGCCGCCCGACTCGCCCGACTCCCTCCCACGGCACACCAGGCAAGGTCTCGCGGCACACTAGTGTGCCGCGGAACACCGGTTGGGAAACACTGCCCTACACTTTGTCAACATTTTGTGAGTGAAGCATTGAAACCTTTCTGCATGCGCCACCTAGAGGTGCTGCACACGAACTGCATCTGGCAGTGTTTGCCTTCCTAACCATTTGCCTTGCCATCCTTTCCTGCACCGTTATACAAGGAAGAGGAGCAGACGACACAGTCCAGTTGAAACCACCATATTTCACCTTATCGGCTGGCAAGCAGCTGTCGCCTGAATCCTACTCTGGCTGGCAGTATCCACGGCTCAGCCACTCTCGAACTATAAGAACAGCGTTGTTGAATAAGACTTTTAGGGGAGAAAATTATCATAAGATGGAAGGATAATATTTTTGTACAAGATATGATTAAGTTTACCAGCTTATTGCATGCTTCTAAATGTTGGTTATGTATGCACATGCCGCCCTTTGCCAGTCATTCAGGCATAATGCTTCATGGTGTGCCTGTCAATGGATCTTTTCAATTTACTAATATTATATCCCCTAAGCAAACTTTTTGGCCTCCAGTACAATTGACCCTCCATGAGCCTGCCCCCATTTGTTTTCAAATTAAAAAGGGGAAAGAATCATGGGGCATATATCCAAACTGTCAATATACATTGAAATTCATGTTTAATAGCTCTTGTTCTCTTACAGGAACATACAGTGACCAATCTCAGTGCTATAGGAGTGACACCAGTGCATGGCTAATAAACTAGAAAGGAAGCCTACCATGCAGCTTGGAATCAGAATTCTTATATTCTTGGCTTCCGGATGGAAGTTCGCTTTGACATTTATTGATTATAGTGATCATTATAGTAGTTATTTGCATTATTTTGTGTTGCTGTATACAATGTCTTCCTTCTTTAATCTCTGTATGTACTGCATCGTTCTCCAGTCCGCGGCCCGCTTCCGGTCTCACAAGAGTCGCCTATCGCTCTCGATATAACCGTATTGGTACTGATATATATGATTCTGATTAAAATATAAAGAAAGAGGGCATGTGGGAGCCAGGAAGTCATGGCAAAGGCTTGTAGCGCCACCTGGTGCCTTGCTGACCTCGGTGACCAGCATGTCCGTGCCTTACAATGTATTAGAATGTATTGACCTTAAAAGGAGTTGTATTTCCTCTGAGCTGTGATTGACCAATGGGGCGAGGGGGGGAGCCATGACTGGATGGGGTAATGTGAGACATTGGAATGCAGCCATGCGGCTGGGGAGAACAAAGGAGAAATAAAATCGGAGAAGGGAGAGGAAGGAGCTGCTTTTACCCTCCTGAAAATATTGCTGCCTCTGTGTGTGTTTTTCTATGCCTTGCACCCCAAAATGACGGCTGGCTTCCGTCAATTGGTGCCCACAATTGCCCATAACATCCTTCTGGATCGTCTGGAGCAAGGGTGGCCAACTCCCGAGAGACTGCGATATACTTTCAAAATTAAAATCTGGCAGTGATCTACCCCCGTTTTTTAGGAATTGGGGTCAAAGAGTTGTTGAGCTTTTTTGGGGAGGGGAAATGCCCTGTCTTTTAGGGATTCAGCTCTAGGTTGTTGACCTTTTTTTAAGGAGGGAGGAACAGATGCAGTCACTAACCTTACAATCGCTGGCCAGATAACTGCCTCGGTTTCTAAACTCCAGCTTCCCTTCTGCAACAATAGAGGCCGGTGCAGGGAGAGAGGGCAGGGCCGGAAGGGGGCCAGCGATCAACCATGATCTGCCAAAACATCGCAGGCATCGACCAGTAGATTGCAATCAACGTGTTGGACATGGTCTTGTTACGGAAAAATCTGGGTGCAGGGCTATTCTGTCACCCAGCTCGTCAGACTAAGTAAGTCCGCGGGTCCCTGCGGAAGAAAATGAACTCAGCCGGACAGGAGCAAACTGTAGGAGATCCAAGTTTATTGCGCAACAGGTTCAAGACAAGATTGAACCCCGAGAATGGGGCGACATAAACTTTTAAAAGTTCCCTCCAAGTCCCAGAATACAGTGTCATGAATACATTATGGGAAGGTTGGGTTTCATGGATTACATCATGAATATATTACACACGTCATGAATATCTCAGAGAAAGGTGGGGTTACACTAATTAACATTTGAGATAAGGGAGGGGGAAATATGTAGAGCGAGAGATACACATAGATAAACATTTATCAAGTACCGGTGGTGGCAAGACAAAGGGCCAGAGATATGCATCGTCTGCCACCTGGTATTGCCCGGAGGAAGGGTTAGGCGAAACGATCTGACAGGATTAGGAAGTTCCTGTGTACGTGCCCTGCCACTTCAGGGATCATGGAAGTCGGGGTGGCATCATGGAGTCCAAAGGGAGCTGAGTTGAATGACACCAAGAGCTAGGAAATCGGAGTTATGGTTGATTTTATATCAATTTCCAAAGGTTTTCTATGCTTTCTGACCTATTCCGTATTGGTGATCAAAGCGGAAACAAAATGGACACATTGTATCCAGAATTTGACAGTTTTACAAGGTCCGGGGTTTCGGTTCCATTGTTCTCGCCGTGGGGGGGCCGTCAGTAGCTTGTCAGGAGGTTAAATGAGGCGTGCAAGAGCTCCCTGAGCTAGCTCCTGCAGGACGAATGCACGGCTGTGATTGGCTAAAGCGTGGCTCGTTTTATGAATGGGGGATACAATATGATACGGTCGACTCACGTTAGGAATAGGGCGAGAGAAAGGCATAGGAAAGATGGGGCTTATTCCGCCCGCGTGAAGACAGGAAAGAGAGCCTTTTATTTACAAGGCAGGGGTACAGTGTGGTGCCTATGCAATGGTGCGGGGGCTGAGGGTTCGAGGCCGGCTGGGCACTGCAGGGGCCATCGCCTCGGACCCCTTCAGGGAGCGGTGGGGAAGGATGGGTACCCCCCCCGTTCCTTCCGTATCAGTCTAGAGCATGGGTAGGCAAACTAAGGCCTGGGGGCCAGATCCAGCCCAATCCCCTTCTAAATCCAGCTCGTGGACGGACCAGGAATCGGCGTGATTTTACATGAGTAGAATGTGTCCTTTTATTTAAAATGCATCTCTGAGTTATTTGTGGGGCATTGGAATTTGTTCATTCCCGCCCCAAAATATAGTCCAGCCCCCCCACAAGGTCTGAGGGACTGTGGACCGGCCCCCTGCTTAAAAAGTTTGCTGACCCCAGGTCAAGAGGGGCTGGGAGCTGGGGGCACTGTTATACAGTGGTTCCGTTCCTTCCTCCTGAGCCATCTCCAGAAAGTGGTGTGGGAAATGAATGTTCAGACCCCTGGGCTCTCACTTGTGGGGTGCCTCAGGATTCCGTCTTCTCCCCCATGCTTTTCAACATCTACATGAAGCCGCTGGGAGAGATCATCAGGGGATTTGGGCTGGATGTTGATCAGTATGTGGATGATACCCAGCTCTACCTCACTTTCAAATTGGAACCAGTGAAGGTGGTGAAGGTCCTGTGTGAGTGTCTGGAGGTGGTTGGAGGATGAATGACTGCTAACAGATTGAGGTTGAATCCTGAAAAGAAAGGAGTACTGTTTTTTTGGGGGGGGGCAGGCTGGTGTGGAGGACTCCCTGGTCCTGAATGGGGCAACTGTGCCCCTGAAGCACCAGGGGCACAGCCTGGGAGTCATTTTGGACTCACACCTGTCCATGGAGGCTCAGGTCAATTCTGTGTCCAGGGCAGCTGTCTACCAGCTCCATCTGGTATGCAGGCTGATACCCTACCTGCCCACAGACTGTCTCGCCAGAGTGGTGCTAGTTATCTCCTGCTTGGACTACTGCAACACGCTCTACGTGGGACTACCTTTGAAGGTGACCTGGAAACTACAGCTAAGCCAGAATGCGGCAGCTAGACTGGTGACTCGGAACGGCTGCCAAGACCATATAACACCAGTCTTGAAAGACCTACATTGGCTCCCAGTATGTTTCTGGGCACAATTCAAAGTGTTGGTGCTGACCTTTAAAGCCCTAAATGACCTCGGCCCAGTAGACCTGAAGGAACGTCTCCATTGTTCTGTCCGAACACTGAGGTCCATCGCCTTGGGCCTTCTGGCGGTTCCCTCACTGTGAGAAGAGAAGCTACAGGGAACCAAGCAGAGGGCCTTCTTGGTGGTGGGGCCCCTCCCTGTGGACTGCCCTCCCATCAGATGTCAAGGAAATAAACAACTATCTGACTTTTAGAAGACATCTGAATGCAGCCCTGTTTAGGGAAGCTTTTAATATTTGATGGACTATTGTATTTTAATATTTTGTTGGAAGCCGCCCAGAGTGGCTGGGGAAACCCAGTCAGATGGGCGGGGTATAAATAAAAAATAATATTATTTTTATTACTATTAACACCAAACCGGGAGCGGAGGCTAATGTTGCAGAAGGCAGAATCACACCACTTTATTCTGCCTTGGTCAGGCCCCACCTAGAATACTATGTTCGATTCTTGGCACCACCATTTAAGTATCTTAAATTTTGTTTGCCAGGAGAAATGAAGAAGGTGGGGGAACACAATCCATATTCCTTTTATAACACGTGGCCAATGTTTATTGAATACATAAATTGTGACGACTGTTGCAAGAATCCACCCAGCACTCATGGGAAAAGGTGGTGTGATCTTTTTTAGAATAATCGAATGAAACTTTAACACATGGCAGAATGAAAGTCTACAATTTCATCAGGACAAGTTATTTCTTATTTACTGTTGTAACCATTGCTTTCTTTAAAATTATCTTTTGTACCATGAAAATAAATAAAAGCAATATTTTTTTTTCTTTTAAAAAGGAGGTAGAGAAATCATGTGTACTATTCCAATAATCTGCTTATATGTGTTTTCTGTTATTTGGAGACTGTAATTTCACATTATCTATGTGTTTCTGTGTGTTCAGCACACATGATTGCAGGTGAGACTGAATAAAAGACTTCCCAGGAAATTCCCTTTGACTGCTTCTGTATTGTTTCAAATGTGGCTTCACTTACAGATAAGAACAAATATTTATTGCTGACAAATCACACCACAGTCAGCTCATTAATCTCCAACCCAACAAACCCTGCGCTTAGCATGAGCAGCTGCTTTCTTCCCATTTCATAGGTAGAAATAACTGTTAATGGGAAGGAAGAAGGGAGATAGACCCTTTCCCTCAACCTTTGGGAATCTGAGGGGCTTCATTTCACCCCTTAGTCCTGCTTCTGCAAGCTTGGCAAATGTGGAGTATTTGCTCACACACGGCCATTACTTAAAAATGAATCTTCAAAAAAAATAAATTGAAAATGGTATTGCATTCCTAAAAAGTCTCAAGAAAGCAATTCCTGTAGTAGCTGGCATCTTAGTGGGCCCAGTGCCACTCTGCCAACTGTCTCACTCCCAGCTACCTAATCTGGAAAGCTGCCCTGTCATCTCTGCAAGGACTTCAGTGTCCCTTGAATTAGCAATTAAGCATTTATGGAAGAGGAAATTATACACTTTGTATACAGTCTCTACTTACAACCGCCTCAGGTTACAAACACTTCAGGTTACAAACTCCACTAACCTGGAAGAGTTACCTCGAGTTGAGAACTTTGCCCCAGGACGAGAATGGAAATTATGTGCCAGCGGCCACTCCTGAATTCTAGGAGGAGCTTCCTTGCTTCCTGTTGATGTAAAAGGATCATGGGGGGGGGGTGCCCTGTCACAGTCCTGTAACCTCCTATTAATAAAGTGTTTGCCAACAGACTGTCCGTGCACCCTTTAAAGCCCACATCTTCAGCTCCTTCATGGGCTGAGTGTCAGGAGCACCTTCTCTGACCCTTCGATCACAGGAATGCAGGAACAGCAGAGCACAGCATTCCTCTGGAACATGTCCTGGTGCAGCGGACTCACATTTGCTACTGTGAGCACCTCAAATGCAGCAGAGTAATGGAAGCGAAACAATGGAGGTTTCGTTGCATGTTGTTGTTGTTGTTTAGTCATTTAGTCGTGTCCGCCTCTTTGTGACCCCCTGGACCAGAGCACGCCAGGCACTTCTGTCTTCCACTGCCTCCCGCAGTTTGGTCAAACTCATGCTGGTCGCTTCGAGAACACTGTCCCACCATCTCGTCCTCTGTCGTCCCCTTCTCCTTGTGCCCTCCATCTTTCCCAACATCAGGGTCTTTTCCAGGGAGTCTTCTCTTCTCATGAGGTGGCCAAAGTCTTGGAGCCTCAGCTTCAGGATCTGTCCTTCCAGTGAGCACTCAGGGCTGATTTCCTTCAGAATGGATCGGTTTGATCTTCTTGCAGTCTATGGGACTCTCAAGAGTCTTCTCCAGCACCATAATTCAAAAGCATCAATTCTTCGGTGATCAGCCTTCTTTATGGTCCAGCTCTCACTTCCATACATCAATACTGGGAAAACCATGGCTTGAACTATACGGACCTTTGTGGGCAAGGTGATGTCTCTGCTTTTTAAGATGCTGCCTCTGCCTAATAATGATATGACCAGCCCTGTGGGAGACCAAGGATTCGGTGCTCCTTAGGTGCTCCTTAGGTGCTCTACTTTTTAAGATGCTGTTGCATACCTTATTTTGTTCCATACCTCATTTTGTTACTACTGGTTAAACAAAACAAAAGAACATAACAAACATGCACGCGAGAGTCAGGTCTCTCATACCGCCACCTAGTCTCTAGGCAGATCAAAGAAAAACAGCAGAGTGCTGGAGACGGAAGTCTGGAAGAGTGGTTTCCGCCCCTCTTTTCTCTGAGACAGAAAGTAAAACAAACATGATCTTTGCAACGGGAGGGATGAAAATACTGACAAAGACTAATGGGGTCATGTACGACCTCAAAGTTGAAAGAATGGTGTAAAATATGACACAAATGAAAGAAACGCCCTCTGAAATGAGGCAACCACACAGCGAATGTAACCAAAGGAAGAACTTGTGTGTCTCAGGGCCAGATTGCTGCCCTCAGGAGAGGGAGACCCAGGAACCGGGTGCTTCACACACCCCGGAAGCTCCAACACAGCACTCCTCTCCCCCCCATCCTGGCCTCCCTGAGAACAGCTCTCCCAGGCCGGCTTCTCTCGGGTGGGGCTCCGGCCTTCCTCTGGCTGCAGCAGGGCTCGCTCTCCCAAGCCAGACCAGCAGTGTCTCGCCCGCTGCGCTCCAGCCTGGGCTGCGCTGCTCCTCCGCTTCCTGGCCGAAGGACCTAGGGAGATGCTCAGAGCCCAGCCAAGAGCCAAAGGCCCCCCCAAAAAAGGGACCGAGGGAGATGCTCAGAGCCCAGCCAAGAGCCAAAGCCCCCCCCCCAGGGACCGAGGGAGATGCTCAGAGCCCAGCCAAGAGCCAAAGGCCCCCCCAAAAGGGACCGAGGGAGATGCTCAGACCGCAGCCAAGAGCCAAAGCCCCCCCCCAAGGGACCGAGGGAGATGCTCAGAGTCCAGTCAAGAGCCAAAGCCCCCCCCCCAAGGGACCGAGGGAGATGCTCAGACCGCAGCCAAGAGCCAAAGCCCCCCCCAAGGGACCGAGGGAGATGCTCAGAGCCCAGCCAAGAGCCAAAGGCCCCCCCAAGGGACCGAGGGAGATGCTCAGAGCCCAGCCAAGAGCCAAAGGCCCCCCAAAAAGGGACCGAGGGAGATGCTCAGAGCCCAGCCAAGAGCCAAAGCCCCCCCCCCCAAGGGACCGAGGGAGATGCTCAGAGCCCAGCCAAGAGCCAAAGGCCCCCCCAAAGGGACCGAGGGAGATGCTCAGAGCCCAGCCAAGAGACAAAGGCCCCCCCCCAAGGGACCGAGGGAAATGTTCAGAGCCCAGCCAGGAGACAAAGCCCCCCCCCCCCCCAAGGGACCGAGGGAGATGCTCAGAGTCCAGTCAAGAGCCAAAGCCCCCCCCCAAGGGACCGAGGGAGATGCTCAGACCGCAGCCAAGAGCCAAAGCCCCCCCCCCAAGGGACCGAGGGAGATGCTCAGAGCCCAGCCAAGAGCCAAAGGCCCCCCCAAGGGACCGAGGGAGATGCTCAGAGCCCAGCCAAGAGCCAAAGGCCCCCCAAAAAGGGACCGAGGGAGATGCTCAGAGCCCAGCCAAGAGCCAAAGGCCCCCCCAAAAGGGACCGAGGGAGATGCTCAGAGCCCAGCCAAGAGCCAAAGGCCCCCCAAAAGGGACTGAGGGAGATGCTCAGAGCCCAGCCGAGAGCCAAAGGCCCCCCCCAAAAAAGGGACCGAGGGAGATGCTCAGAGCCCAGCCAAGAGCCAAAGGCCCCCCCCAAAGGGACCGAGGGAGATGCTCAGAGCCCAGCCAAGAGCCAAAGCCCCCCCCCAAAAGAGACCGAGGGAGATGCTCAGAGCCCAGCCAAGAGCCAAAAGCCCCCCCAAAAGGGACCGAGGGAGATGCTCAGAGCACAGCCAAGAGCCAAAGGCCCCCCCAAAGGGACCGAGGGAGATGCTCAGAGCCCAGCCAAGAGACAAAGGCCCCCCAAAAACGGGACCGAGGGAGATGCTCAGAGCGCAGCCAAGAGCCAAAGGCCCCCCCCAAAAAAAAGGGACCGAGGGAGATGCTCAGAGCCCAGCCAAGAGCCAAAGGCCCCCCCCAAAAAGGGACCGAGGGAGATGCTCAGAGCCCAGCCAAGAGCCAAAGCCCCCCCCCAAAGGGACCGAGGGAGATGCTCAGAGCCCAGCCAAGAGCCAAAGTCCCCCCCCCAAAGGGACCGAGGGAGATGCTCAGAGCCCAGCCAAGAGCCAAAGGCCCCCCCAAAGGGACCGAGGGAGATGCTCAGAGCCCAGCAAAGAGCCAAAGGCCCCCCCAAAGGGACCGAGGGAGATGCTCAGAGCCCAGCCAAGAGCCAAAGGCCCCCCCCAAAGGGACTGAGGGAGATGCTCAGAGCCCAGCCAAGAGCCAAAGGCCCCCCCCAAAGGGACCGAGGGAGATGCTCAGAGCCCAGCAAAGAGCCAAAGGCCCCCCCAAAGGGACCGAGGGAGATGCTCAGAGCCCAGCAAAGAGCCAAAGGCCCCCCCAAAGGGACCGAGGGAGATGCTCAGAGCCCAGCCAAGAGCCAAAGGCCCCCCAAAAAAGAGACCGAGGGAGATGCTCAGAGCCCAGCCAAGAGCCAAAGGCCCCCCCAAAGCATCCCTTGCCATAGGCGGAGCCAGGGGAAGCTGCCCCCTTAGAGCCATTAAAAATAATAAAGAGCTGAGGTTCAGAAAGGCGAGAGAGGGCTGAGCTGGGGCGACTCGGCTTGGCAAGGGTTAAAGGGAACTGAGCTGCCTTCCTAGAGAGGACAGGAAGCAAGGGGGGGCCAGGTCCTCCAGAGCCAAGGCCCCTCCCTCCCCAGTCCTTTCCTGCAATAAAGGGGGGGGGGGTGTTGCTTTGTGTCTCTCCTGCAAGGGCTGCCTCGCTCTCCCCTCCTGGGATCTGGTGAGTCTCCTCTCTCTCTGGGATCTGGTGGGGGTCCCAGGACTGCAGCAGGGGAGGGGGCCTGGGGGGGTCTGATCTGCTCCTGCAGGGGGGGGCAAGTCAGGGAGAAGAGGGTCCTGCCAGGGAGGGGCCAGGTCTGCCACGCTCTCCTTCCTGCAGATCATAGGATGCCAAACTCATGGGACTCATTTTGGATTCCACCTTCTTCTTTAAACAAAGGAGTCCCTGGGACTTTGACTCTCTGTGACGTCTCTCAGCATCACTGCACAACAGAGGGAAAAGGTGCAAATGGTTTTCCAAAGTTGGGTGAGGAGGTGGACTAGCCCCCCCCCCCCCAAAAAAAAGGTGGGAAAGAAAGGCCAGGAATGAAGAGAGGGATCCCAGCCCAGAGTCTGGCTGCTGCATTGGGGACCAGTTTCCCAGTGTCTCCCAGGGCAGCTCCCCACGGAGGCCACTGCAGCAATCCCCTCGCACCCAGAGCAGGGCATCCCAGGACCACATCCTCTCTCTCCCAAAGGGATGCCGGAAATGGGCGCTGCTACTCCCTGAGCCTCCAGGGACCTTGGCCTCAATGGCTGTGTGTGTGTTAAGCTATCTATTAGAATACTAATACTAAATTACCCACCTAAATTTCAAAGGAGATGTCTTTGGCCCCATCCACATGGCCCTCAGGGGATTGGCCAGATACATACCTGGCCCTCAGAGCAAAGGAAAAGGGACCCCACCCCAGGAGTCTGTCTTGAGAGGGGCAGAGAGTCCAAGTGCAAGAAAAAGAGACAGGAGCAGGGGAGTGGAGGGGGGGGAGCAACTCCTGAGGACCCCCGGGTGAGGACCCCCACTAGAGTGAAGAATCCATTTTTCAAAAAATATACAAATGACTCCCTTGTCAGTCAGTTCTGACTTCATGCATTGACTGGAAGGCAGGAGCAACCAGCCTGATTCTTCTCCCAGAAATCCCTTCAGTTGCCTCCACATTCTGCATTGCTAGAAGGCTAGAGACTTATTTCATCTCCTCTTCCTCCTCTTTCTTTTAAAAAAAGATAGCTCATGGTCTGGTATGCGGTGCAGTCCAGCCCTGGTTCCCAGCAATCCATGCTTGCTCAGGGAACCATTCAACCCCCCCCCCCCCTACAGATTCTGTAACAGAACAATGTATTTGCTTTGTAGGTTTTGGTACAGCTTCACATTAATACGGACAGAACCTGGCAGAAGACCAAAGTGTTCCTTCCGATCTCTCAAAGGCTTCCTGAGAGCACAGATGGATGAGCGAGACTCAGATCGCCCTGAAGCAAGAAGAGGCCATGCCAACCAAATTGGGAGCAGTGGGGGATTCTGGGAAAACTCTGTGCACAAGATCCTGGGTGAGGAGGACACCCACTGCTTAGAGGTGCAGAGCCAGCAGTTGAGGCAGCTCTGCTGCCAGGAGGCCAAAGGACCCCGAGAGGTTTGCAGCCGACTCTACCACCTTTGCCACCAGTGGCTGAAGCCGGAAAGGCACACGAAAGCTGAGATGCTGGACCTGGTGATCTTGGAGCAGTTCCTGGCTGTCCTTCCACCAGAGATGGAGAGCTGGGTGAGGGAATGCGGAGCGGAGACCAGTTCCCAGGCGGTGGCCCTGGCCGAAGGTTTCCTCCTGAGTCAGGCAGAGGAGAGAGAGCAGGCAGAGAGAAAGCAGGTGAGAGAGACTTTCCTCTGGATACTCCCAAGGGGCTCCAAGCAGGACGGAGAACATCCCATAATGCTCTACTGTTGGCCCATCCTTTTTCTGGGAAGGCATCCATGGAATAAGATTTCACACCCTTCAAGTCCTTGTCATTCTCTTTCTAGTATTTCCCCCCATTCTCTGTTTTGAATCCTTGTTTCTTTCTCAGGGAAAGGATCATTTTGCAGAAATGGACCTGGATTCCTGTGAGGCAGAGAGGCCTCCATTGGACACCAGAGAGAGGCCACTGGGTAAGGAGGAAGGTGGTTTTTCTCCTTTTGGTCTCATTCTGTTGGTTTTCCAACTTGTCTGAGGGTTCTTTTCATCTTGTTTTGGGGGGAGACAGTTGGGAACAGGGGTCCAGAGGAGGGGAGATGTATTTTTGCACAATTAACATATGCAATTTGGGACGCAGGTGGCGCTGTGCGTTAAACCACAGAGCCTAGGACTTGCTGATCAGAAGGTCGGTGGTTCAAATCCCTGCGACGGGTTGAGCTCCTGTTGCTCGGTCTCTGCTCCTGCCAACCTAGCAGTTCGAAAGCACGTCAAAGTGCAAGTAGATAAATAGGTACCGCTCCAGCGGGAAAGTGAACGGCGTTTCCGTGCGCTGCTCTGGTTTGCCAGAAGCGGCTTAGTCATGCTGGCCACATGATCTGGAAGCTGTACACCGGCTCCCTCGGCCAATAAAGCGAGATGAGCGCCGCAACCCCAGAGTCGGCCACGACTGGACCTAATGGTCAGGGGTCCCTTTACCTTTACCTAACATATGAAATGGGCACAAAGTTCCTAATGCACTCAGCAGGAAAGGCTTTCTGAAAGGCCCACCTGTAGTTAGAGATGCCCTGCTTCACCTGTGAGAGAAGCAGGCACTCCTGGCATCCTGATTACCTTTTCTCTCTTGCAGGTGACAGAAGGATGCCGGCAAGACCTCCTGATCCATCTTTCCATGGGGGCAGAAGGGAAGCAGCAGCTGTGGAACCAGATCAGGTCAGAGGAAGCTGCCTTGTGGGGACAGAGACCGAGGGGTGGAACAATGTCATGGACTGGTTGGGCACAGAGGAATGGTGGGAGGAAGCAGCCGGGGAACCAGGAAGGGAAGATGGCTCAGAGCCCAAGGAGTGAAGGTGGAGGAAGGATGAGTGGTCAGAGGGGCAAGAGGGAGAAGCCTGGGAAGAGGAGGTGTCAGAAGCTGGAATGGTAACAGGGCTTAGTGGGCTGGGAGACTCTGTGGCAGAATGCAGTGCAGAATCAGAGGCAGAAGAGGAAGGAGGCGAGTAGGAGAGGAAGGTCAAGAGGCAGAGGTGAGTCAGGAGAAGGAGGAGCCACGATGGCTCCCTCTCCTTCTGCTAGAAGCCACCCTCCCTGTTTGTCTCTCAGAGCCAGGAGACGTCTGACAATGGAGGAGCAAAGGCAGGCTGCACATTGGCGCACTGTTCAATCACTTGCCAGAAACCCCAGAGAGGAGGGGGCTTGGAAAGCTGTGGGGAGTTGGGGGCCTTCACTCTTGGCAACTGCTTTTGTGGAGGAAGACCCTGACATGGAATTCTACTCAATATTGATCCAGAGCAGAACTCCAATATATAGTTAGCAGAGTAAAATTTAAACATGTTACAGGATTCCCAAAAAATAGACCAGAGACAATTGTATTTCATTCATCAGAGCTTTACTGCTACTGAATGCTAATGAGCATAACGGTCACAAATCCAATACATTCAGGATTGGCACTGCCCATAAGAAATCCAGTTGCAGCAGACTTAACATAGATTCTTACCATAACTTATAATAAGTCTAAACCTTAACACTAAGCATACTGTGTACAGAACATCAGAAAGAACCGAGACAGAAAGAGAAAGTGAACCCCAGGCTCCTTCTGGCCTCTTATTATAGTCAGCATGACCTTGAGAGAAAGAGATAACAGAACCAGTTTAAACCAACTGTACTCACTTTCTCCGAAGTAATAACCCAAACACCAGGAACTTTCTGCTTGTTTCTTCCAGAGCCCTCTTGAATTAATTAGAAGAGGAAAGAGCTCTACATATCAGATCAATACTTTCTGTTCTAAGAAAAGCAAACCGACAACCTCTCCATTTATTTTAAAACAGCTATCTTATAAACCTTATCTTATCTTATCATCATCTCATCTTATTTTATTTTAACTTATCATAATAATAATAATAATAATAATAATAATAATAATAATAATAATTTATTTATACCCCGCCCATCTGGCTGAGTTTCCCCAGCCACTCTGGGCGGCTCCCAATCAGTGTTAAAAACAGTACAGCATTACATATTAAAAACTTCCCTGAACAGGGCTGCCTTAAGATGTCTTCTGAATATCAGGTAATTATTTATCTCTTTGACATCTAATGGGAGGGCGTTCCACAGGGCGGGCGCCACTACCGAGAAGGCCCTCTGTCTGGTTCCCTGTAGCCTCACTTCTCGCAATGAGGGAACCGCCAGAAGGCCCTCGGCGCTGGATCTCAGTGTCCGGGCTGAATGATGGGGGTGGAGACGCTCCTTCAGGTATACAGGACCGAGGCCGTTTAGGGCTTTAAAGGTCAGCACCAACACTTTGAATCGTGCTCGGAAACGTACTGGGAGCCAATGCAGGTCTCTCGGAACCGGTGTTATATGGTCCTGGCGGCCACTCCCAGTCACCAGTCTAGCTGCCGCGTTCTGGATTAATTGCAGTTTCCGGGTCACCTTCAAAGGTAGCCCCACGTAGAGCGCGTTGCAGTAGTCCAAGCGTGAGATAACTAGAGCATGCACCACTCTGGCGAGACAGTTCGCGGGCAGGTAGGGTCTTAGCCTGCGTACCAGGTGGAGCTGGTAGACAGCTGCCCTGGACACAGAGTTAACCTGCGCCTCCATGGACAGCTGTGAGTCCAAAATGACTCCCAGGCTACGCACCTGGTCCTTTAGGGGCACAGTTACCCCATTCAAGACCAGGGAATCCCCCACACCAACCCGCTCCCTGTCCCCCAAAAACAGTACTTCTGTCTTGTCAGGATTCAACCTCAGTCTGTTAGCCGCCATCCATCCTCCAACCGCCTCCAGGCACTCACACAGGACCTTCACCGCCTTCACTGGTTCTGATTTAAAGGAGAGGTAGAGCTGGGTGTCATCTGCATACTGATGAACACCCAGTCCAAGCCCCCTGATGATCTCCCCCAGCGGCTTCATATAGATATTAAAAAGCATGGGGGAGAGGACAGAACCCTGAGGCACCCCACAAGTGAGAGCCCAGGGGTCTGAACACTCATCTCCCACCACCACTTTCTGGACACGGCCCAGGAGGAAGGAGCGGAACCACTGTATGACAGTGCCCCCAGCTCCCAGCCCCTCTAGACGGTCCAGAAGGATGTTATGGTCGATGGTGTCAAAGGCCGCTGAGAGATCCAGCAGAACTAGGAAACAGCTCTCACCTTTGTCCCTAGCCCGCCGGAGATCATCAACCAGCGCGACCAAGGCAGTTTCAGTCCCATGGTGAGACCTGAATCCCGATTGGAAGGGATCCAAATGGTCCGTTTCCTCCAGGCGTGCTTGGAGTTGTTCAGCAACCACCCGCTCAATCACCTTGCCCAAGAATGGCAGATTTGAGACTGGGCGATAGTTGGCCAAATTGGCCGGGTCTAAAGATGTTTTTTTAAGAAGCGGTTTAATAACCGCCTCTTTCAGCGGGTCTGGGAAGGCTCCCTCACAGAGGGAAGCATTCACCACCCCGCGGAGCCCATCGCCCAGCCCTTCCCGGCTCGCTTTTATCAGCCAGGATGGGCAAGGATCAAGGAGACAGGTGGTCGGTTTCACTTTTCCAAGCAGCCTGTCCACATCCTCGGAGGTAACAGACTGGAATTGATCCCATATAACAGGACCAGACAGAACTCTAGCACTCTCCCGCCCTGGCCCTGCTCCCACGGTGGAGTCTACCTCCTTCTGAATCTGAGCGATTTTATCTGCAAAAAACTTTGCAAAAGCATTGCAGGAGATCTTGGGGTCCCTACCAGGCCCCGGTGGTACAGGTGGTTCCGATAGATTGCGAACCACCTGAAAAAGTCTCCTGCTGCTGTTTTCTGCAGATGCAATGGAGGCGGCGAAGAAGGCCCTCTTCACCGTCGCCATTGCCACTTGGTAGGCTCGACATTGAGCTCTAACCCGTGTCCGGTCTGATTCAGAATGAGTTTTCCGCCACCGGCGCTCTAGCCGTCTCAACGATTGTTTCATCACCCTCAGCTCCGGGGAAAACCACGGGGCTGTCCGGGCTCCATGCAATCGGAGAGGGCGCTTCGGAGCCAGACAGTCAATAGCCCTGGTTAACTCCGCATTCCAGCGTGCCACCAGGGAATCAGCTGAAAGGCCATCAGCTTGGGATAAAGCATCCCCTACCACTCTCTGGAAGCCAATTGGATCCATTAAGTGGCGGGGGCTGACCATCCGAATCGGTCCCACCTCCCTGCAGAGGGGAAGGGTCGCGGAGAAGTCCAGTTGCACCAGGAAGTGATCTGACCATGGCACTTCTTTAGTTTCACTTTTACTTAGTGTCAGATCACCCACGTCACTAGAGGTGAATACCAGATCTAAGGCATGTCCATGACTATGAGTTGGGCCCAACTTATTCAGGGACAGCCCCATGGAGGCCATGCTTTCCACGAAGTCCCGAGCGGCCCCTTGTAAGGTCGTGTCGGCATGGATGTTAAAATCCCCCAGGACAACCAAGCTAGGTGTCTCCAGGAGCATATCCGCCACGACCTGAAGCAGCTCGGGCAGGGAATCCTTGGTGCAGCGGGGAGGTCGGTACACCAGTAGGAATCCTGTACTGCCCCTATTGCCCAACTTCCAGAACATGCACTCAGAGAACTGGGTCTTCCCAATAGGACGCCTGGTGCAAACTAATGACTTCCTAAAAATCACTGCAACCCCCCCTCCCCGCCCACATGACCTGGGTTGCTGTGCGTAAGAGAAACCTGGTGGGCAAGCAGCGGCAAGGACAGGCCCATCTGCTTCATCCAACCAGGTCTCTGTCACACATGCCAGGTCAAATCCTCCATCCACAATCAGGTCGTGGATGGCAGTGGTTTTATTCATCATTGACCTGGCATTGCACAGCAACACTTTCAGGTCATGTGGGTTTCCCTTGCTGATTCCAGTATCCTTCCGGTCAGGACCAGACCTGGAGGCAGGGATAGTCCTCAGACAACGACTAAACCTGCCTCCTCGGTAATGACATGGTCTGGTCTTAGCGTAACTCCTCCTCCTACCCATGATCGGTTGTCCCAGTGCATCCCCCCCTGTGGAACATGCCCCAGCCATTTTGTTTGCTGGGACCCACTCCCAGGCAGCCCTGACCCCTCCCCTTAAAAAGCAAAATACAAATTATATAATAATTTAACAGAATAATAATAATAATAATAATACAAAACAGAACAAAACAAAACAAGAAACAATAGCGCTGACTAAATGCTTATCCCTCCCCAAGCAAAAATAAAATAATAAAATAATATAATATTATAAAAAACAACAACCACCATTTAAGGTGCTGCAAATTAAAATCAATTAAAACATTTAAAACCATTTTGTCCATTCCTGCCGGTCGGTAGCTGCTCAGGCCTCTAAACTGTAGTGGTAGTGCAGGCCCCGCCCCCTAGGCCGGATGGAGTTGGCAGAAGAGGGAGCGGTCCTCCCAACACTCATGCAAGCAGCAACAGCAGCCGTGTCCCGGAGGCCTTGATGGAGGCCCTCAAGCTGTGGCGATGAGTGCAGGCTCCGCCCCCTAGGCCGGAGGGAGTTGGCAGAAGAGGGAGCGGTCCTCCCAACACTCACGCAAGCAGCAACAGCAACAGAATCATAGCAATCATCTTATCTATAATATATAAACTCCACTCAATTATATAAACCAAGGCCTGAAAGCCACACTTTATAGCAGGCAGGTCCAATGTCCATTTTGGGTACCTAAAGCCCAACAATTTCAATCCGAAAAAAAGGTCAGCAACTTTGGTCAGCCCTCACACATGTTTACTACATCAAATCTGGCCTTCTTTGAAAAAAGTTTGGGCACCCCTGCTTTATAGCAAACCTAAACAGCCTCGGTCCAGTATACCTGAAGGAGCGTCTCCACCCCCATCATTCCACCCAGACACTGGGGTCCAGCACCAAGGATCTTCTTGTGGTTCCCTTGCTGCAAGGCGTCAAGTTGCAGGGAACCAGGCAGAGGGCCTTCTTGGTAGTGGCAGCCATGCAGTGGAACACCCTCTCACCAGTTCTCAATGAAATAAACAACTACCAGACTTTTAGAAGACGTCTGAAGGCAGCCCTGTTTAGGGACGCTTTTAATGTTTGCCGCACTATTGTATTTTAATATTTTGTTGGAAGGCGCACAGAGTGGCTGGGGAAACTCAGCCAGATGGGCAGCGTATAAACAATAAATTATTATTATTATTATTATTATTATTATTATTATTATTATTATTATTATTACTACTACTACTACTACTACTACTACTACTACTACCTCTCTAACAAAATACTCAACAGAGCACCCCTTTACAAGAGCACTTAAACAAACTTTGCACTATATAATCTCACCTTTCATATACCTCCACACTAAAGAAACTTCCACCTAGACTAGTCCATTAATTGACAATGCAACCTGACAGACCCTCAGGGAATGAGCTCCTCTTCTCATGAGGCCTGAAATTCAGCCAAGTCTGTGAATATCGTGTTCTTGCTAAGAAAGAGTTACCTCCAGCTGTGAACTGTGGGATTTCCTGCCCAGATAACTCTGTGACACCAGCCTTCTGAATATTGCCAGTACGATACATCTTTAGTTGCAGTTTTCATGGAATCCTAGAGTTGAAAGGGACCCAAAGGGTCATCAAGTCCCACCGCCTGCATTGCAGGAGTCTCAGCTAGATAATCCAAGACAGATGGCCATCCAAACTAGGCTTGTTTTATTTCTGTATTCATCAATGAGTGCTGAAATAGGCTTCTAAGCAGTGGACAGACGATAACAAATAGTGGCCAGGATTCACCTAGCTAGCCCTATCTGCTGCAAAATGGGGCCTGCCCCCCACTCCTCCCGCTCTCCATGCCCCCATGAACCCCTGGAATTTGGCTGTAGGGCATTGGGAGGGAACCTCCCCAGAACAACTCACGAGGAGAGGGGAAAGTGGATCCTTCCATCTGGCAAACTGGAATGCTTGCGTAGGCAGAATGACTTGAAAACCACAAGGTGGAGTACCAACTATTTGCACAAAGACGAATACCCATAATAAATGAAATAATTCAATTAAAATGTCAAAATAAGCATCCAGAATTAAAATGCAGCAAAGGAATCCTATTGAAACAACACAGCAATTAAGAGGAAGGAAATAACAGAGCATTGTGTAGCAGATCATATTTCTGCTGTCTCAGAGGAGGACATTTCCCTTTTTCTTTCAGGGCCCAGTGTGCTTTGAAGATGTCGCTGTTTGTTTCACAGACGAGGAGTGGGAGTTGCTGGATTCTGACCAGAGAGCTCTGCATAAGGACGTCATGGAGGAGAATCGTGGGATCGTGGCCTCTCTTGGTAAGGCTCCCTGTGGGATCGTCCTATCTGCCTGGAAAATCAAAAAATACCTCTATTTGACAAACCTCAAATATTTTCACAGAGCTCAACAGCGCCCCCTCCAACACCTGGGAACCTTACACCCCCCACTAGAAGCAGTAAATTACAGTTCTTTTCTGTGAACCATCTTCCTCCAGTTCTGCCTTTTTCTACCACAGTTGGGCTGGTCTGAACTGCCCAGGCATCTTAAATGTCAGCTTCAGAGTTGTTAGGAAAGATAAGTAGCTTCTGTCAGGTTTTCTGTTTTTGTTTTTGCTGCTGTCAGTCTTGGGTTGACCAAAGAGACGCCTGACACTGAAGATGGAGGGGATGCCATGACTGGGCCAAACAAAATCCATCCCAGAGCAGAGCCAGGCTGATTGAATCTCAGGTAGTACTAGCAGTGATAATAATAGTAATAATAATAATAATAGTAATAATTTTTATTTATATCCTGCCTATCTTTCAACACACACACACATATATATGAAACATTAATAATAACAATCTGATCCGATATAAAATGTACATTAACTTTAAAATGAACAACTTACACTAGTGGCCAAAATTGTAGAAACCTTTTGGGAAAAGATTTAATGGCTTATAACACCACTTTTGGGGGGAATAATACCATAATGTTATACATCAATGGAAAGATAATAAAATGAAGAATGTAATGCAATAACATTTATAAAGGATTATTTATTAGAACAGCAGTCAGAAAGAAGAAAAGTGAAATACATAGAAAAAAGGAGATATACAAAAATTCTCACTATGTCAAATAATACTTAGTTTGGTAACCTTTAGCTTTACTTACGGACTTACAATGCCTTCCCATGGAGTGAACCAAGTTTTTTAGTTCTGCAGCTCTAATAAAGTGAAACCAAGATTAAATTATTGCCTCTGTTAATTGGACTTTATTGCTGGGTTGCTTCTGACTAACAAGTTTCTTTAGTCGGCTCCATAGATTTCTGATTGGGTTAAAGTTTGGGCTATTCCCAGGCCATTCCAGCAGTGAAATATCTTTATCTTGAAAGCACCTTTTGCACACAGCAGCAACATGACATGGAGCGGAATCCTGTTGAAGTAGAAAATAAATAAATAATTATTTATAGAAATATATATAAACGTTTAACTATCTGGGAAAAGATCATATATGGAACACTTCCGTTTGGGCTCAAGTATTTCATTTATGGGGACGCGGGTGGCGCTGTGGGTAAAAGCCTCAGCGCCTAGGGCTTGCTGATCGAAAGGTTGGCGGTTCGAATCCCCGCGGCGGAGTGCGCTCCCGTTGCTCGGTCCCAGCGCCTGCCAACCTAGCAGTTCGAAAGCACCTCCAAGTGCAAGTAGATAAATAGGGACCGCTTACTAGCGGGAAGGTAAACGGCGTTTCCGTGTGCGGCTCTGGCTCGCCAGAGCAGCGATGTCACGCTGGCCACATGACCCGGAAGTGTCTCCGGACAGTGCTGGCCCTCGGCCTCTTGAGTGAGATGGGCGCACAACCCTAGAGTCTGTCAAGACTGGCCCGTATGGGCAGGGGTACCTTTACCTTACTTTACCTATTTCATTTATGTTTTTAAAGCATTTACATTCCCATTATTGACGCAAATTCTGCCCACTCCTTTTGCTGTCATACAACCCCAGATCATAACACTATCTGGGTGTTTCAAAGTCAATGTAATGCATGTAGGATGTAAATCTTCTCTGATTCTTCTCCTTGCATATTTCATGCCATCACTACCAAGCGAGGAGATTTTGGTCTCATTGCTCCTAATAACACTGTCCCATTGTTCCACTGTCCAGTTAACATGGGTTTTAGCCCAGTTTAATCTTTTCAATCTTGGCTTGAGAGATAACAGTGGCTTTTCCCTTAGAAATCTAACATTTTGACCAGTCCTTGCACTCAACTTCACATTACATTGTGCCATGTCATCTTGTAGACACCCAGATGATTTTCTTCTGTCACATAGGCACAGTCTCTCCATTCTTCAATCGTCACTTGCTGTTGTGCACCTTTTCCTGCCTTTACCAGTCTGATTTTGTAGTGACTGAGTTTCCTTATACCTCTTCAACAATATATTGTTGAGGGGACTTGAGGGGGCCTACAATTTGATATGGGTGAGATAAGGCGATGAGTGGAAGACTGCATTCAATACCAGATATGGGACTTTCGAGTATTTAGTCATGCCGTTTGGTTTGCAATCAGGTATGGCCACCTTCCAGGCCTTCATCAATCATGTGTAGGCAGACCTCTTAAACAAATGGGTCTTATTGTACCTCAATGACCTCTTAATTTTCTCGGAGAGCCTTAAAGCACATGTGCAACACGTGAAGGAGGTGTTGTGATGGCTGAGGGCACACAGGCTCTACGCCAAGTTGGAGAAATGCCAGTTCCACAGGAGAGAAGTGGAGTTTTGGGGGTATCAAGTGTCTCCTGATGGGGTGTAAATGGACCCTGCGAAGGTGAAGACGGTGTTAGAGTGGCAGAAGCCCAAGACAAAGAAGGACTTGCAGAGGCACTTGGGCTTCGCTAACTATTACCAGAAGTTTGTGCCCAACTACTCGCAACTCACCACGCCCCTCATGGACTGTTTGAGAGGTAAGAAGCCATTTGTCTGGATGGAGGAGGTACAGCGTGCGTTCAAGAAGCTCAATGAGATGTTTGCAGCAGGAGTATCTGTACCATGCAGATCATTATCAACTGATGGTGCTGGAGTCGGATGCTTCTGAAAGGGCGGTAGGAGCAGTGCTGCTTCAGGAAGATAGCCATGGCAACCTGAGGGCGGGCACATTCCACTCTCGGAAGCTGAACACCTCGGAACAGAACTACACCATTTGGGAGAGAGAACTGCTAGCTATAAAGGAAGCCTTAGGGACATGGAGGCACTTCCTAGAAGGAGCACAACACCAAGTGGAGGTGCGCACAGACCACAAGAACTTAGAATACTGGCAGACCGTGACACAACTAAACCAGAGACAAATCCGATGGGCGCAGTTTTTTGCTCATTTCAACTTCCACATACAATATGTGCCAGGGCATCAGAATCACAGGGCGGACGCCTTGTCTGGGAAACCTGAGTACATGGAGAGAACAGAAACAAGATTGAAACACATTCTGAAGCCAAAACAGTAGCAACTGGTGGTGGCGCCTGTTGTCGGAGTAGATGAGTTTAAGCAACAAATAGAAGGAGATGAATTTGCACAGCAGAAACTGACAGCGATACAGAGCGGTGAGAACAATACTGAAGGATTCATTGAAAGGGAAGGTCTCTTGTTCAAGGGAGAGGCGCTCTACATACCAGAAGGTAACTTGCAGGTGCAAGTCATGCGGCAGTGTCACAACAACCCAACAGTGGGCCACTTTGGATAGTACAAGACCGTAGATCAGCTAAGCAGACGGTTTTGGTGGCCCAGAATGAGAGAAGAGGCTAAGGAGTATGTTAAGGCATGTAACACTTGCCAGTGAGCAAAAATGCCACGGGTAGTGCCGGGTGGGCTGCTGCAGCCACTTCTGACTCCATAAGGACCATGGGAGGTAATTACGATGGACTTTATCACGGACTTGCCAGCCTCCAGGAAACAGACAGTGGTCTGGTTTGTGGTGGACTTGTTCATGAAAATGGCACACTTTGTGCCATGTCCTAAGCTGCCATCAGCACAGGAAACTGCACAGATGTTTGTCGACCACGTGTTCAAGCTGCACGGGTTGCCATTCCGAGTGATTTCGGACAGAGGGACACAATTTACCTCACAATTTTGGAGGAAGCTGATGCAGCTTTTGGAAGTGGAAGTGTATATAACAATGCAGTGCATGCGTTGATCCAACAAACACTGTTTTTAGCCAACTATGGAAAACATCCCAGAGCATTTCCAGATCCATGGAGCACCTTGTCAGTGCCAGCAGCAGAGCAGTTTGTGGGGGAGATGCAGGCTTTACAAGAACTACTGAAGGAAAAACTGGACGGGGCTGAGGCATCATACAGAAAAGATGTGGACGGGTGTAGACAACAGGGGAGGAGATCAAAGTGGGGGATAAGGTGTGGTTGTCAACAAAGGACTTGCCAATGAAAGGGAGGTGCAGGAAGTTGGAGGCAAGGCGGTTTGGGCCCTTTGAAGTGGTAGAACAGATAAACCCAGTGTCGTTCAAACTTATACTCCCAGCCTCGATGAAGATATATCCTGTTTTCCATAGGGCTCTCCTGTCACTGTATGTACCTGCACACCACTACCAGGAACCTAGGCAGGCACCCCCTCCCGCCATTATGGTAGAAGATCAGGAGGAATTTGTGATCCAACAGATTATAAAGTCAAGGCTGTGTAGAAGAAAGTTGCAGTATTTAGTGTCATGGAAAGGTTATGGACCTCAGGAAAACTCTTCGGTACAGAGCCAGGATTTACACACCCAAGAATTGCAGAGGCAGTTCCACTGTAGGTACCCCCCCCACAAGCCCAAGCCTAGAGGGTGGAGGGAGGAAAATGATCTTAGCTAAAAAGCTGAGGAGAGTGATACAGGGTGGGAACCAGAACCGAGAGAGTCCTCTGTGGCAGGCAGCAAGGCCAAAGAGGAGGAGGAAGGGGGCTTAGAGGAGGGGGTGATGTCAGAGAACAGGATTCTTTGACAGACAAGACAGAGACTAGAACAGTGGAAAAACAGTGAGAATTCCTGAGAAGGGGAGGAAGCAATTAGCCCCAGGAATTCAACCTTTGTACACACAGAGGAGGGGGACAGAACGCAGAGAAGAAAGTTGCAGAGCACTGAGAGTGAAACAGACACAAAGTGAAAGGAAATGATCTCTGCCAAATCTCGTCGAGCTATGAAAGTTCATGAGAAGTGCGAAAAAGAGCGGAAGAGACCGTGGGGGCTTGTCGTTGAAGGAAGGGGTGGAGCTCAGACTCAACATCAAACTTGGGGGAAGACGCAGAAGATTGAGCTCCGCAGTGATTAATGAGTTTGAGCAATAAATATGAAATAATTTCTGCCAGAGTTGTCTCACTTCTCTGGGGGAGACCCAGAGTTACAATAACTAACTTCACAAGTAGAGTTACAAGAAGTTTTGTAAGGTGGATTTTATCAATTATTGCAATGTATAATTTACAAATCGTTGGTTTATGATTAGGATTTAAAGGTAATAATTATAATCCCAAAATGAAATATAGGATAAGTGGGGAAACCATTAGTTGAGGAAGAGTAAAATTTCAGGCTGTTGTAGCCAAATGCTTTCTATATTATATATAAGTTGAATGTTATGTTTAAAGTAACTGCAAAAACCAATGAAAATTATTATTTGGCTAAAACTTTTCATAGAATACAGCGAAGTGAACAAATTTTGTTGCACTACGTTCTTGATTAAATTATCTTTCCATTGATATACAATTTTATGAATTAACTCCAAAATGAGTGGTTTTTTGAGCCAACAAACCTCTGAAATACACTTTTTTTCCAAAAGGCTTCCACAATTTGGGCCACTACTGTATATCAAACAAAGCAACATTCAATAATCCATAAAAATCTAATAATAAATATATTGGTAAATGACAAACAACAAATGATCATACACCCAACTCCCTTCAGTTCATCTCCATTTGTTCCTGAGGCTCTAATCCCCTTTTGTCTCCATTGCAGATTGTAATGAATTAGAAATCAAGAACAAAGGTGACCACAAAACAATCTGCAGAGTGGAGAAGGCACGTAAAAATTTGGAATGTGGAAAGAGATCCAGTCAGAGCTCCCATTCCAGTTCCCATCAGCAAACTCTCATTGGAAAGAAACACTATCAGTGCATGGAATGTGGAAAGAGTTTCAGTATGAGCTCCTCTCTCACTTCCCATCAGAGAATTCATACAGGGGAGAAGCCCTATAAGTGTGTGGAATGTGGAAAGAGCTTCAGTCGGAGCAGCAAACTCACATTCCATCAGAGAACTCATACAGAGGAGAAACCCTATCAGTGTGTGGAATGTGGAAAGAATTTCAGTCAAAACTACAGTCTCATTTCCCATCAGACAATTCACACAGTGGAGAAACCTTATCAGTGTATGGAATGTGGAAAGGGTTTCAGTATGAGCTCCTCTCTCACTTCCCATCAGAGAACTCATACAGGGGAAAAGCCCTATCAGTGTGGAGAATGTGGAAGGAGCTTTAGTCAGAGTAGCCATCTCACTTCCCATCAAAGAATTCATACAGGGGAGAAACCCTATCAGTGTGTGGAATGTGGAAAGAGCTTCAGGAAGAGCTATGGTCTCACTAGGCATCAGAGAATTCATACAGGGGAGAAACCTTATCAGTGTATGGAATGTGGAAAGAGCTTCAGTACGAGCTCTGATCTCACTTCCCATTACAGAATTCATACAGGGGAGAAACCCTATCAGTGTGTGGAATGTGGAAAGAGCTTCAGTCATAGTGGCCATCTCACTTCTCATCAAAGAATTCATACAGGGGAGACACCCTATAAGTGTGTGGAATGTGGAAAAAGCTTCAGTCAGAGCAGCAAACTCACATTCCATCAGATAATTCATACAGGGGAGAAACCCTATCAGTGTGTGGAATGTGGAAAGAGTTTCAGTCAAAGCTACAGTCTCGTTTCCCATCAGAGAATTCATACAGGGGAGAAACCTTATCAGTGTATGGAATGTGGAAAGAGATTCAGTACGAGCTCCTCTCTCACTTCCCATCAAAGAATTCATACAGGGGAGAAACCTTATCAGTGTATGGAATGTGGAAAGAGATTCAGTATGAGCTCTGGTCTCACTTCCCATCAGAGAATTCATACAGGGGAGAAGCCCTATCAGTGCGGAGAATGTGGAAGGAGCTTCAGGAAGAGCTCCAATCTCACTTCCCATCAAAGAATTCATACAGGGGAGAAACCCTATCAATGTGTGGAATGTGGAAAGAGCTTCAGGAAGAGCTACGATCTCACTAGGCATCAGAGAATTCATACAGGGGAGAAACCCTATCAGTGTGTGGAATGTGGAAAGAGCTTCAGTCAGAGCAACAAACTCACATTCCATCAAAGAACTCATACAGGGGAGAAAGCCTATCAGTGTGTGGAATGTGGAAAGACCTTCAGTACGAGCTCCTCTCTCACTTCCCATCAGAGAATTCATACAGTGGAGACACCCTATCAGTGTGTGGAATGTGGAAAAAGCTTCAGTCGGAGCAGCAAACTCACATTCCATCAGAGAATTCATACAGGGGAGAAACCCTATCAGTGCATTGAATGTGGAAAGAGCTTCAGTCAGGGCTCCCAACTCACTTCCCATCAAAGAATTCATACAAAGTTTGGAAAAAAACCATCATATAGCTTTAGGTGCCAGGCGAAAACATATCTGTTTAACGAGGCCTTTGGCTGATTAACATCTAATTCCCTTTTAAAATGTGGTGGGGAGGGGGGTTACAGATGTGGATTTTGTATTTTTATATTTTGTTTTTTATGTTGCAACCGTCCTGAGACCTGTGGGTGTAGAGAATAGGAGCCAACTCTTAGAGGCTGAGGGGTCTTTGCCCCCCAATAAGATATTTGAGGGGCCACCCCCCCAGTTGATAGGCATGTCCCTTCCAATTGGGTGCATGCATCATGTGATTGTCAAGACGGGCCTTACCTGGCTCCCACCAATATTTTATTCAAGTTGGCACCACTGGGTGGGGTGGTATACAAATTAAATAAATACATGAATTGCCTTCCTTTGCACATGTTACAGTTTGTTCATATCCTTATTTATTATCATTTTTAAAATTGATGTGTCCTTCATCTGAGGATGTCACAATATAAACATACAGGATGAAAGCATGGCTTTCTCAAAAACAAGTCAAGCCAGAGAAATCTCTCCTCCCCCTTTTTTTGGATGGAGTTACAAAATTCATTGATCAGGGCACTGCTGTGGAAATAGTGCATCTGGATTTCAGTAAGGCTTTTGACGAAGTCCCCCGTGATATTTTTGCAAGGAAGCTGGTAAAATGTGGGCTGAATGAGGAAACTGTTAGGTGGATTTGACTGACCAAACCCAAAGAGGACTCCTTCATGGTTCCTCATCATCCTGGGGGAAAGTGACAAGATGGGTGCTGCAGGGTTCTGTCCCAGGTCTGTTGTTGTTCAACGTCTTTATAAATGACTTGGATGAAGGAACTGAGGGGATGCTCATCACATCTGCAGACAACACCAAACGGGGATGACCAGTATCTTGGGCAAGGTGGAGGTGCTGAGGACCAGGTCCTTTGTGGCCAGCATGGAGAGGAAAAGGTCCATGGGCTGGTGGAGACTGGGCTCTGTCTTGATGGCGAAGAGGATGGTTGTGTTCTCCAGCACAGTCAGTGTGGGAATGTTCAGGAAGGCAGGAGAGGATTTATTATTTATGTTTGTGCATGTTGTATTGCCTGATGACAAACATATATTGTCACCTCTTCATATTTTTATATATATTCATATTTATAAGGAGACTGCACTAGAATGCTCCCAAATACATATTCTAAACTCCAAATCAGGTAGAAAGGTAATTAATTAATTAAGTTTGTTTGCTTGCATTCAGTAAGAAGCCCTCAGCCTACAGGCACAAGTGAGGGTGATTTAGCCAAGATAAGAGCTTAGAAAGAACAGCAAAGCCAGATTCATCATTTTGAATGGGCTTCATGATGAACATGTTAGGAGAACCAGAGCTTACAGGGTTAATAGCTCATGGAGTGATGTCCTGTCCCTGGGGGGGTGTCACATATGGGGTTCTATGCTTTGTTATGTGAGATGAGTTACTTTCGTTTTTGCTGCCAAAGGAGAAACAGCAATGTCTGCTCCCGGACTGCTGATTTATTATGCCGCTGTAAATAAAGCTTCATAGATTAGGAAGAAGCTGCATGCTGAGTGTTTTTCTGCAAGCCTGAGATTCCTTCACACAGAGCACACACCACTGATCACAACACGTCCGGAGCAGAGCTGAGGCGCAACTGGTGTGCTGGACGTTATATTTCACAAGTGATGGCTGCATAACACCACAGAACACCTATCAATGATAGATACTGAAGATCCGGTCAGTCTTCTCCAGAGAGCTCAGCTCCTCCACAATCTTCCCCTGCCTTTCCCATTTCTTCCCTACTTTTATTAGGACATTCCTAGCCCACTTTCCTCCCAGGAACTCAAGGTGGCCTTCATGGTTCTCCCTGCCACCAATTTTTATATTCACAGCAGCCCTGCCAAGTAGGCTAGGCTGGCCCAAGGTCTACCAGTGAGCTTCATGACTGTGTGGGGATTCGAACCCTGCTCTCCCAGGTCCTCCTAGTCCAGCCCTCCAACCACTACACCTCTGCCTGGCTCCATCTTGCATCTCTCCAGCTGCCCAACACCAACGGCCTTCTCCCCCTTCCTGGCGGGTCTCTCTGACTCCAAGGAAGACTCCACCACCTCCCTCAGGTTCTGCTCCTCTTCTGGGACCCCTTGAGACTTGGAGGTCCCTCCTAGGGGTCTCCTCCCTCTCCAGGAAGGGCAGGGCTGTCCTAAGAAGATGAGGCAGAGCAGCCCTTGAACAGCTGGCAATGCTTCTCTTTCCTTTGGGCTGGAGCATTGGATATAGCAAGGGATATGGCATAGCCGTAGAATGGGCTTCCACCCAGAGCCAAGGCCAAGCAGATGTCTCCAGGAAGCCCACCAGCAACAGCCCACTCCTGTGGCCTGTCCTCTCGCAGGTGCCTTCCATGCTAGACTTCTTCTCTAGCTGGAAGCTCTAGACAGCTAGGTCTGATTATAACCAGAGATACTCTCCTCCTCCTCCTCCTCTGTGAAGAGACATGACCCCCGTTCAAAACTGGCAAGCCTGTTGTCCTTGCCACATCTTGTGGCTTCTAATTTCACCAAACCAATTAAACATTATGAGAATAAGTTCCCATCCATGTTAATAATGACCCAAAGCTCTCCCCTCTCCCTGCTTGACTGCATGAATGAGGGAGCCAGGCTCTCTGTATATATATATATATATATAACTGTATATATATAACTAATCCACACCTAATGACCCACCTAAGTGGTACTCAGGATATCACTCAAGAAATCACTCAAGATATCCCTCAAGCAATTAAGGAACAAAAGAAGAAAAGGCACACTAGCCTGGGAACTTCCTCTCTGCCCAGAACATTGGAGGCTATACACCATACCTCCTCTACAGTATTTATAGGAACTCAAACACTGAGATCCTGCTCTGTTCCAGTAACAAGAAGCCGAAAGCACCAGCCTGAAGATGACGAGTGAGACCTCGTCGAAACGTCGCCTAGACACCCCAACTTTTACACGGGAAGATACCCGAGGACACCAAAACCTGCATTCCTGTACCCGTGAAAATCTACGAAAGCAAATATATATATATATATATATATATATATATATATATATATATATATATATGGAGGTTTTGGTGTCCTCGGGTATCTTCCCGTGTAAAAGTTGGGGTGTCTAGGCGACGTTTCGACGAGGTCTCACTCGTCATCTTCAGGCTGGTGCTTTCGGCTTCTTGTTACTGGAACAGAGCAGGATCTCAGTGTTTGAGTTCCTATAAATACTGTTGAGGAGGTATGGTGTATTGCCTCCAATGTTCTGGGCAGAGAGGAAGTTCCCAGGCTAGTGTGCCTTTTCTTCTTTTGTTCCTTAATTGCTTGAGGGATATCTTGAGTGATTTCTTGAGTGATATCCTGAACTCAGGATATCACTCAAGAAATCACTCAAGATATCCCTCAAGCAATTAAGGAACAAAAGAAGAAAAGGCACACTAGCCTGGGAACTTCCTCTCTGCCCAGAACATTGGAGGCAATACACCATACCTCCTCAACAGTATTTATAGGAACTCAAACACTGAGATCCTGCTCTGTTCCAGTAACAAGAAGCCGAAAGCACCAGCCTGAAGATGACGAGTGAGACCTCGTCGAAACGTCGCCTAGACACCCCAACTTTTACACGGGAAGATACCCGAGGACACCAAAACCTGCATTCCTGTACCCGTGAAAATCTACGAAAGCATATATATATATATATATATATATATTCAAATACAAAACAAAATTATACTCTCCATACATCTTAGTTGCATCTTATTTCTCTTTTTTTGACTTAACTTGTCTGCAAATCCTTCATAATTTAACTTTAAACACATTTCTATTTTGTTATTTACATTATTACTGTAAACTTCATCCCAATTTAACACTTATTTCCCACCACAATGCTTCATTAAAACTTACAAACGTAATCTGATTGTCACTTAATTTTTGCAAATATTCAATAAATTTTCCCCAATCTTCTGTAAATCTTTGGTCTTGTCGGTTTCGGATCCTTCCTGTCATTCTGTCCAATTCTGCATAGTCTATCATGTTTGTTCTCCACTCTTCTAACGTATGTAGCTCCTCTTATTTCCATTTCTGGGCCATCAATATTCTTGCTGCAGTTACTGCATATAAAAATAACTTCTTTTCTTTCTTATTTATCTCATTACCTGTAATACCTAGTAAAAATGCTTCTGGTTTCTTAACAAATGTATATATATATTTTTTTTTATAAATATTTTTTATTGCGTTTCTTTCCATAGGTTCATAAATTCAGAAACATACAAGAGTTATAGACAAGAAACAGATTATAAAAATAAAGGAAAATAATAAAAGAAAAGAAAAAAGAGTATATACGTGTCAAATCATCTTTCCATAATTTATCACTGTCAGTTGGACCTCCTCACATCTTCCAGACCCTGCGTTCCCTGCAATGCAATATCGGTGTCAGCAATTTGTTACCTTATTTCGCAACTTAGTGTAGCTTTCAATTATTATGTTTCCAAATTCAAAAAATTGTAATTCAACTTCAACTCCCTTCAAAATAAACACAATATGTTTGTTTCAAATTGTCTCCTCTTTTTTTGTTATGACTTACTTTAACATTTACCTAATCAAATTGCAGAAGCATAACATTTCCTAATCGTGCACAGTCTTAGCATTCAAACAACTTATAGTATTTTTGCAAATAGTCTTTAATTTTTTTCCAGTCCTCCTCTATTGTTTCCTCGCTCAGATCTCGGATTCTGCCAGTCATTTCAGCTAATTCCATATAGTCCATCAACTGCGTCTGCCAGTCCTCCAGTGTGGGTAAATCTTGTGTCTTCCAGTGCTTTGCGATGAGAATTCTTGCTGCTGTGGTTGCATACATAAACAAAGTTCTATCCTTCTTTGACACCTTCCGGTCCACCATGCCCAGAAGGAAGGCCTCCGGTTTCTTAGGGAAGGTATATCTAAATACCTTTTTCAGTTCATTATAAATCGTTTCCCAGAAGGCCTTCACTTTTGGGCAGGTCCACCAGAGGTGAAAGAATGTCCCTTCTGCCAACAAATGTATATTTCAACATTTTCTTCAATTCATTATAAATCATTTCCCAAAAGCTTTTTACTTTCTTACATTCCCACCACATATAAAATGTACCCTCTTTTTCTTTACATTTCCAACATTTGTTACTTGTCTTGTACATTTTTGCTAACTTTACCGGTGTTACATACCATCGATACATCATTTTCATCACATTTTCTTTTATGGTTGTATATGCAGTAAATCTTAAACCTTCTTTCCATAATTTTCCCCAGTCTTCCATTTGTATATTATGCCCTAAGTCTTTGGCCCAGTCAATCATAACTGATTTTACTTCTTCATCCTTAGTACACCATTCTAACAATATCTTATACATTTTTGCTAGAATTTTAAAATCATTATTCAATATTTCTATCTGAAATTTTGATACTTTGTCAGCAAAACCCCTTTGATTCAAATCTTTTTTAAACATTTCATTTATTTGAAAAAAATTCAACCAATCATTAACATATTCCTTAACTTCTTCAAATGGTCTTATTTTCCATTTAACTTCTCTTTTACTTATTAGCTTATCATATGTCACCCATCCTACAGTCATATTAACTTTCTTCACACTCATCGCCTCCAATGGCGATAACCAATATGGAGTTTTTTGTTCCAACAAGTTTTTATATCTTTCCCACACTTCAATCAGGGACCTTCTTATGATGTGGTTTTCAAATCCTTTATGTACACGTTTCTTATCATACCACAAATATGCATGCCACCCAAATCTATTATCAAAACCTTCTAAATCTAACAAATCAGTATCTTCTAATTTCATCCACGTGGCTGCCCATGTCCACATTCTGGTAGCAAATATATACCTGCTCCTTCCACCCATGATGAACCCCATTATTTATGGAGTAAGGACCAAGAGAATCCAGCAGGGCCTCTTCAAGATCTTCTGTGTCAAAACCAGATAAAAGGCCAGGAACTTGGAGCATCTCTTTGAGTTCAGCTGCATCCACTTGCGGGAAAGCACAGGACAAGAGAGGGCTCTTCGTTCTCTGCTTCCTGGTTTCCCCCAGGCATCTGGCTGGACACTGTGAGAACAGGTTGAGAACTAGATTGGCCATTGGCCTAATCCAGGAGTCTCTTCTTGGATTCTCATCCACCTATGCTCAACTTGTATAGAGGTGTAAATAAAGCAGCATATCACACAACACCAGCCAGCCTCCAATGTTTCCAAAAGAACAGGAGTGCAATGGCTTATCCACACTCATTTTGGCCCTCTCTTTCCAGGCAGAGCTTTAACGCTCCGTGTCTGAACATGTTTTCCCTGTCCTCAAAAACCTGCTAATAATACTGGTTCCCCAGCCACTCTGGGCGGCTTCCAACAAAAGATTTAAAATACCGTATTTTTCGCTCCATAGGGCGCATCTGACCATAGGGCGCACCTAGTTTTCAGAGGGGGAAATCAAGGGGGAAAATATGATTCCCCCCCCCCCAGCTCTGGGAGCAGCGGACAGGCCGCCTGCAGCCTGTGTGCTTCCAGACCTTCTCCCTGCTTTTGCAGGAGGTGGGGGAATTTCTGCACCCGATCCTTAGCCTCAGGCATCATCTGAACCAAGTCTGGAGCCTGATCCTGAAGAGTCCCAGTCTGCACAGGTTCCCCTGCAACAAGCACCAGCTGAGCCGAGTCAGGGGCCTGAGCCTGCCCTGGCTCCAGATGCGGGGATTACCTTGTCGCCTCCAGCTGGGCCATCGCTTACAGCTGCTCCACTACCAGTTTGGTCAGGGGAGGCTGAGGTGGCCCCTCGGTCTAGTAACCCACTGACATCTCCCAAGCTGCAGAGACTAAGGTCTGAGAGGAGAGACCTGAGTACTCACAGGAGAAATACTCAACCTTCGGGTGAAACAGGGAGGTGAGTTGCCGGGGGATCAGGACCAGCCGCTACCCTGACGGAGAGCAGGAACAAAATGCTGCAACCAGTAACATGGTTACTTAGAGGTGTTTATTATTTACAGCAGACTCTACAAATTACTATATACAAGAACAGATACAGATCTTAACTAGCTCTCTCTTAACAAACTCCAAACGACTCTTTTCTCTCAGAACAACACACACTCCAGTCAGTAAGGTCATAAGTCATGATGCCTGTGTGAGTTCTCATCCAATGGTAAAGCTGTATCCAAGGTTTCATATCTCCAGGCAGAATTACTCCCCTCAGTCATCCTTGGCCTTCGGCCAACTCTTAATTGACTCTGTCTGTAGCTGCACAGAATGGCACATAGTCAAAAATACCAACAGCAGTCCCCTGATTAACAAAGTTTCTAACTCCATCCCAAAAAAGAAAAGAAAGATTTCTCTGGCTTTCCTTGTTTTTGAGAAAGCCATGCTTTCAACCTGTCTGTTTATGTTGTGAACCACTGTGAAATCCTCAGATGATGGGCAAATAATTTTTAAAAATGATAATAAGAAGGATATTGGCAAGCTGGAACATGTGCAAATGAAGGCGACCAAGATGTTCTTATTTTATTTATGCATTTAATTAATATCTATACCACCCTATACCAGGGGTGCCAACTTGAATAAAATATAGGAGGGGTTTAGTAAGCCTCTCCTCACATAATAAATAACATGATGTGGTGCATGCATGCCATTTCAATGGCAATGCCTATCAACTTGGGGGTGCCCCCTCAAATATTTTATTCGGGGGGGGGGGGACCTGTGGACCTTTAAGAGTTGGCGCCTATTCCCTACACCCACAGGTCTCAGGACGGTTACAACATAAAAACACAAAATACACATCTGTCACTCCACTCCCCACCAAATTTTAAAAGGGCATTAGATGTCAATCAGCCAAAGGCCTGGTTAAAAAGGTGCCTATTTGACAGACTCCTAAAGCTGTATAATAGTTTTTCTGACCTCTGAATGAATTCTTTGATGGGAAGTGAGATTGGAGCTGATACTGAAGCTCTTTCCACATTCTGCACACTGATAGGGTTTCTCCCCTGTATGAATTCTTTGATGGGAAGTGAGATTGTAGCTCGTACTGAAGCTCTTTCCACATAACATACACTGATAGGGTTTCTCCCCTGTATGAATTCTTTGATGGGAAGTGAAATTGGAGCTCTTCCTGAAGCTCTTTCCACATTCCAGGCACTGATAGGGTTTCTCCCCTGTATGGATTCTTTGATGGGATGTGAGATCGGTGCTCCAACTGAAGCTCTTTCCACATTCCAGGCACTGGTAGGGTTTCTCCCCTGTATGAATTCTCTGATGGGAAGTGAGATCGGAGCTCCTCCTGAAGCTCTTTCCACATTCCATGCACTGATAGGGTTTCTCCCCTGTATGAATTTTTTGATGGGAAGTGAGATTGGAGCTCTTACTGAAGCTCTTTCCACATTCTGCACACTGATAGAGTATTTGCCCTGTATGAATTCTTTGATGGGAAATGAGATCGGTTCTCCTACTGAAGCTCTTTCCACATTCCACACACTGATAGGGTTTCTCTCCTGTATGAATTCTCTGATGGGAAGTGAGATTGGAGCTTGTACTGAAGCTCTTTCCACATGCCACACACTGATAGGGTTTCTCTCCTGTATGAATTCTCTGATGGGAAGTGAGTTTGTAGCTTTCAGTGAAGCTCTTTCCACATTCCACACACTGATAGGGTTTCTCCCCTGTATGAATTCTCTGATGCTTAGTGAGATTGGTGCTTTTACTGAAGCTCTTTCCACATTCCACGCACTGATAGGTTTTCTCTCCTGTATGAATTCTCTGATGGAAAGTGAGATTGTGGCTGTGGCTGAAGCCCTTTCCACATTCCATGGATTGATAGGGTTTCTTTTCAACGATAATTCTTTGTTGGAAAGTGTAATGGAAGCTCTGACTGCAGCTCTCTCCACACTCCAAATTTTTACCTGGCTTCTCTTCTCTGAGGATTTTGTTGTGGTCACCCTTGTTCTCGATTTCCAATTCATCACAATCTGCAATGCAGACAAAAATGGGTTAGAGCCTCAGGAACAAATGGAAAAGAACTGAAGGGAATTGGGGAGGGGGATGTTCATTACCTTTGTTGTTTGTCATTAACCAATATATTCATTATTAGACTCTGATGGGTTGTTGAATGTTCCTTGGTTTGATATACATTAGTGGTCAAAATTGTCGAAGCCTTTTGGAAAAAAGTGTTTTTCAGAGGTTTGATGGCTTATAACACCACTTCTTTTGGAGTAATATCATAAAATCATATATAAATGGAAAGATAATTCAATCAAGAATGTAATGCAACTAAGTTTGTTCAATTATCTGTATTCTATCAAAACGTATAGCCAAATAACTAGAAAAACGAAGTACAACTTGCTTAGGTTTTCTCAGCGTGTTATGTGATTGCTATTGTTGATTGGTTTTTTGTGTTTTTTCATGTAGTGAGTTTCTATAATATAATAAAATTAAAGAAATGGCACAAAGAGTTGACTGTTCACCCAGAAAGCGATGTAAAATAGCCAATGTGGTGTAGTGGTTAAGAGCGGTAGTCTCTTAATCTGGTGAACTGGGTTCGCTTCCCCACTCCTCCACATGCAGCTGCTGGGTGACCTTGGGCCAGTCACACTTCTTTGAAGTCTCTCAGCCCCACTCACCTCACAGAGTGTTTGTTGTGGGGGAGGGAGGGAAAGGAGAATGTTAACCGCTTTGAGACTCCTAAGGGTAGTAATAAAGTGGGATATCAAATCCAAACTCCTCCTCCTCCTCTTCTTCTTCTTCTATTAAGTGAACAAGGCTACACTTATGAAGAAATTAGAAGAAAGATTTTGGGAAACATAACCAAAGCTGGCATTCCTATATTTTTGAAGAGCTATAAGGAGACTCAGTCACTACAAAATCAGACTGCTAAAGGCAGGAAAAGGTGCACAACAGCAAGTGACGATCGAAGAATGAAGAGACCGTGCCTACGTGACAGAAGAAAATCATCTGGATGGATACAAGATGACATGGCGCAATGTAATGTGAAGTTGAGTGCAAAGACTGATCTAAATGCTAGAATTCTAAGGAAAAAGCCATTGTTATCTGGGCTACAACCCATGTTAACTGGACAGTGGAACAATGGGGCAGTGCTATTTGGAGTGATGAGACCCAAATCTCCTTGCTTGGTAGTGATGGCATGAAATACGCGAGGAGAAGAATCGGAGAAGATTTATATCCTACAGTGAAACCTTGGATTATGTACCATCCTCCTTACGAACGCTTCGGGTAACGAGCTCCGCTAACCTGGAAGTAGGTCTCCTGGTAGCGAACTTTGGATGTGAGCGAAAGCGCGTCTCAGGATAAAAATGGATTCGGGTTAAGAATGGACCTCCGGAATAGATTAAGTTCTTAACCCGAGGTACCACTGTATTTCTAAATAAACCTCAACTAGGAAAACTGCCAGCATGCCGTGTCTTGTGTGACAGAAGTGCTAAATCTGACAATATACCACTGGTCCTGGAAGACCTACACTGGCTCCCTGGACATTTCCTAGCACAATTCAAAGTGTTGGTGCTGACAATTAAAGCCCTAAACAGCCTGGGCCCAGTATCCCTGAATGAGCATCTCCACCCCCACCATTCAACCTGGATACTGTGGTCCAGCTACGAGGGCCTTCTGGCGGTTCCCTCATTGCGAGAAGCAAAGCTACAGGGAACCAGGCAGAGGGCCTTCTCGGTAGTGGAACCCACCCCACTGAATGCCCTCCAATCAGATGTCAAGGAAATAAACAACTATCAGACTTTTAGAAGACATCTGAAGGCAGCCCTCTTTAGGAAAGCTTTTAATATTTGATGGAATATTGTATTTTGATATTTTTGTTGGAAATAGCCCAGAGTGGCTGGAGAAACCCAGCCAGATGGGCTGGGGATAAATCAATTATCATCATCATCGTCGTCATCGTCATCATCATCTTAACCAGAGGTACCACTGTACATGTATTACACCTACTGTGAAACACGCAGATAGTGTGATGATCTGGGGTTGTATGGCAGCAAAAGGTGTGGGCAGGATTTGCATCATGAATGGGAATGTAAATGCCCCAAAATACATAAATGAAATACTTGAGCCCAAACTGAAGCGTTCCACATGTGATCTTTTCCCCAGATACTGAAGCATTTACATAGTAAAGGTAAAGGTACCCCTGCCCGTACGGGCCAGTCTTGCCAGACTCTAGGGTTGTGCGCCCATCTCACTCAAGAGGCCGGGGGCCAGCGCTGTCTGGAGACACTTCCGGGTCACGTGGCCAGCGTGACATCGCTGCTCTGGCGAGCCAGAGCCGCACACAGAAACACCGTTTACCTTCCCACTAGTAAGCGGTCCCTATTTATCTACTTGCACCCGGGAGTGCTTTCGAACTGCTAGGTTGGCAGGCGCTGGGACCGAGCAGCGGGAGCGCACCCCGCCACGGGGATTCGAACCGCCGACCTGACGATCGGCAAGTCCTAGGCGCTGAGGTTTCACCCACAGCGCCACCCGCGTCCTTGCATTTACATATATTTATATAAATATTTACTGATTTATTTTTATTTTATATTTCCACAGGATTCAGCTCCATGTCATGTTGCTGCTGTGTGCAAACAGTGGTTTCAAGATAATCATATTCCACTCCTGGAATGGCCTGGGAATAGCCCAGACCTTAACCCAATCTTTGGAGCCGACTAAAGAAACTTGTTAGTTAGAACCAACCCAGCAATTAATAGAGGCAATAATTCAATCTTGGTTTCACATTATTATAGCTGCAGAAATTTTAAAAAACTTGGTTCACTCCATGGGAGGACGTTGCAAGGTCGTAATTAAAGTTACCAAACCTAGTATTAGTGGGCATGGTGAGAATTTCTGCACATCTCCTTTTTTCTATGTGTTTCCCATTTCTTCTTTATGACTGATGTTCTAATAAATACTCCTTCATAAACGTTAATCCGGGAAGATTGTTCTTTCAGGGCTCTACCATCGCCATTGATCCCCGGCATTGAATGTGTTGGCCTAGTGTGGGGCTCTGAGGTGAGCTTGGCTGTCTGGCTGGTGTACCGGCCACCTAGCGCACCAGCAGCCACCCTGTCAGGCCTGCTGGAGGCAGTGGCCGGCTGGGCCTTGGAGTTCCCTAACCTATTGGTGTTGGGGGACTTCAACATCCATGCCGATGCCACTCCCTCCTCACAGGCTCTGGACCTGGTGTCTTCCATGGCGACACTAGGGCTCTCCCAGTTTGTTTCGGGCCCCACACATCAAGCAGGCCACACGCTGGATTTGATCTTTGGCGTAGGTATAGATGTGATCATGTCTCCTTCGATGAAGGTGCCATGGTCTGATCACTATGCTCTGAAAGCCAGGATTGACTTTCCACCCCCACCCTGCTTAGGTGGCGAGCTGATTTGGGCTCGCCTGCAGAGGCTGATGGACCCTGATAGATTCCGTCAAGCCTTGCGGGACCTTGCTCCCCCTGGCGACTCATTGACTGAGCTAGTTGAGGGCTGGAATATCCAGCTCCTGGCAGCCATCGATGAGATCGCACCTAAGTGCCCTCTGCGACCCCGCAGAAACCGGGCTCCCTGGTTTATTGAGGAGCTCCGAAAAATGAAGCGGGACCTCAGACAGCTAGAGCGAATATGGCAGGGTGACCGTGACGGAGCCTCAAGAACATCTTATAGGGTTTTTATGAAAACCTACGAGATGGCAGTGAAGGCCGCTAAGAAGTCTTACTTCTCGGCTTCCATTGCATCCGCTAGCTCTCATCTGGCGAAATTATTTAGTATAATTAGGTCCTTAATGTCCCTGGAGGGACAGCCAAATTTAAATAACAATTTGACACACAGTGGTGAGGCATTTGCAAGCTTTTTTGAGGAGAAGGTCCTGTTGCTCCGCCGTGACCTCCTTGCCAATTTGGATACAATAATGGAACTGGAGGCCCCTAGACTGTCCTCGGGTCCAGTACTGGACAACTTTGACCTGATATCCCTAGCTGATGTGGACAGACTCCTCCGAGCTGGAAAGCCCACCACCTGTCCTCTTGACCTGTACCTATCCTGGCTGATTAGATCGTGTCCAGACGAGGTGCGGGCCCCCCTAGGGGATATCATCAATTTGTCCCTTGGCACCGGGACATTCCCAGGGGAACTGAAGGAGGCAGTGGTGCGCCCACTCTTAAAGAAAACATCATTAGATCCCTTAGATCTATCCAATTACTGCCCGGTTTCGAATCTTCCATTCCTGGGTAAGGTAATTGAGAGAGCGGTTGCTGAACAGCTTGGTAGGTTTCTGGATGAAACATTGGCTCTGGATCCATTCCAGTCCGGCTTCCGCGCTGGTCATGGGACCGAGACGGCTCTGGTTGCCCTAACAGATGATCTTCGTAGACAGCTGGATCGAGGCGGGTCAGGGCTGCTGATTCTTCTAGATCTGTCAGCAGCTTTTGACATGGTCGATCACGAACTTCTGGATCACCGCCTTGCCGACGTGGGGATCCAGGGCACAGTCCTTCAATGGCTGCGCTCGTTTCTCTCTGGTCGGGGACAGAGGGTGGCGCTTGGGGGGGAACTGTCATCGCGCCACTCCTTAGTGTGTGGAGTACCTCAGGGTGCGATACTCTCCCCGATGCTTTTCAACATCTTTATGCACCCCCCTCGCCCAGCTTGTCCAGAGTTTTGGGTTGGGCTGCCATCAGTATGCTGATGACACCCAACTCTATCTACTGATGGATGGCCATCCTGACTGGGCCCCAGACACACTGACCAGATGTTTGGAAGCTGTGGCTGGATGGTTACATGGGAGCCGGTTGAAGCTAAATCCTTCGAAGACACAGGTCCTTTGGCTGGGTCGAGACAATATGGGATTGGGGGGGGACTCCCACCTCTTGCGGGGGCGCAATGAGTGCCAGCACCGTCCGTTAAGAGTTTGGGTGTAATCTTCGACACCTCCCTTTCCATGGAGGCGCAGATTACAGCTATAACAAAGGCGGCATTTTTCCATCTCCGCCAAGCTAAGCAGTTGGCTCCTTACCTCTCTCGCCCTGACCTAGCCACTGTGATCCACGTGACAGTCACCTCCAGACTGGATTATTGTAACTCACTCTATATGGGGCTGCCCTTGAGGCTGACCCAGAAACTCCAGCGGGTGCAGAATGCCGCGGTGAGACTCCTTACGGGGTCCTCACTGCGGGATCACATTCACCCAGTGCTATAACAGCTGCACTGACTCCCAGTGGAGTACAGGATCAGGTTTAAGGTGCTGGTTTTGACCTTTAAAGCCCTATATGGCCTAGGACCCTCGTACCTAAGGGACCGCCTCTTCTGGTATGTCCCATGGAGGACCTTACGGTCTTTAAAAAAAACAACAAACAAACATCTTGGAGGTCCTGGGCCACAGAGAGGTTAGGCTGGCCTCAACCAGAGCCAGGGCTTTTTCGGCTGTGGCTCCAATCTGGTGGAATGCTCTGCCACAAGAGACTAGGGCCCTGCAGGACTTGACATCTTTCCGCAGGGCCTGCAAGACGGAGCTGTTCCACCAGGCCTTTGGCCAGGGCATAGCCTGACCCCCTCCTTTGGCAATCCCCACAGAACTCTAGCCAATGGTTGCCATTACTCTGATTTGATTTGATTTTAGAATGAACTGATTTTAGAATGTTATATCATTTTACTGTTGTTAGCCACTCTGAGCCCAGCTTCTGCTGGGGAGGGCGGGATATAAATAATATATTATTATAATTATTATTATTGCATTACATTCTTCATTAAATAATTTTTCCATTGATATAGAATTTTATGGTATTATTCCCCAAAAAAGTGGTGTTATGAGCCATCAAACCCCAGATATACACTTTCCCCAAAAGGCTTCCACAATTTTGGCCAGTAGTGTAAGTTGTTCATTTTAAAGTTAATGTACTTTTTATATGGGATCAGATTGTTATTATTAATGTTTCATGTTTATTATGTGTTGGAAGCCACCCAGAGCGGCTGGGGCAACCCAGCCAGATGGGCAGGGTAATAAAATATTTAATATATAATATATAATATATATTATATATTTAATAATAATAAAATATTTTTTATTATTATTATTATTATTATTATTATTATTATTATTATTACTGCTAGTAGTACCTGAGAGTCAATCATCCTGGCTCTTCTCTGGGACGGATTTTGTTTGGCCCAGTCATGGCATCCCCTCCATCTTCAGTGTCAGTCGTCTCTTTGGTCAACCCAAGACTGACAGCAGCAAAATCAAAAACAGACAACCTGACAGAAGCTACTTATCTTTCCTAACAACTCTGAAGCTGACATTGAAGATGCCTGGGCAGTTCAGACCAGCCGAATCGTGGTATAAAAAGGCAGAACAGGAGGAAGATGGTTCTCAGAAAAGAACTGTAATTTACTGTTTATTGTGGGGGTGTTAGGTTCCCAGGTGTTGTAGGTGTTAGGATCTTTATCTCACCAGCTGGTCAGCAAGTAGCACTATGGTTGTTTATATCATGTGAGTGTCTGAGAGCGTGAGACAGGAAGTCTCAGTACTGTGGAGTACTGCGACAGAAGTTACTTTCACTTCTGTGTGAGATGTTGTTCTGTACTGCTGCTGAGAGAGAGCGGACATGCTGGTGGGTTCTCTGTATATATGGACTGTAAATAAAGTAGTTTATAGCTACTGATTGTCTTTTTCTTCTGCAATGAGATGCCAGAAGACGAGCGTACTCCTCTCAGGAGGGAGGGGTCGCTTATCACTGGTCTCTCTGGACTGAGGAAGATTTACAGCCAGAGAGAGACCACCGGAGGGACACCCCAGTGTCTTGGGAAGGTGGTGGCCTTCCTGGGCATTTTTCCAACAGTAGGGGGCGCTGTTGAGCTCTGTGAAAATATATGAGGTTTGTCACATAGAGGTATTTTTTGAATTTCCAGGCAGATATGACGTTCCCACACGGAGGCTTACCAAGAGAGGCCACGATCCCACGATTCTCCTCCATGACGTCCTTATGCAGAGCTCTCTGGTCAGGATCCAGCAACGCCCACTCCTCGTCCGTGAAATGAACAGCAACATCTTCAAAACACACTGGACCCTAAGAGAAAAAGGGAAATGTCCTCCTCTGAGACAGCAGAAATATGATCTGCTACAGAAAACTGCCTATTAATTGCTATGTTGTTTCAATAGGATAGCTTTGCTGCACATTTTGATGATGATGATGATGATGATTTATTTATACCCCGCCCATCTGGCTGGGTTTCCCCAGCCACTCTGGTGGCTTTCAACAAAGCAATAAAAGCAGAATAAAACACCAAATAATAAAAACTTCCCTAAACAGGACTGCCTTCAGATGTCTTCTAAAAGTCAGATAGTTGTTTATTTCCTTGACATCTTATGGGAGGGGGTTTCACAGGGCGGGTGCCACTACCGACAAGGCCCTCTTCCTAGTTCCCAGTAACTTGTCTTTGGGCAGCGAGGGAACCGCCAGAAGGCCCTCGGAGCTGGATCTCCATGTCTGGGCAGAATGATGGGGGTGGAGACGCTCCTTCAGGTCTACTGGGCCAAGGCCATTTAGGGCTTTCAAGGTCAGCACCAAACGGACTGGGAGCCAATGCAGGTTTTTCACAACCGGTGTTATATGGTCTTGGTGGCCTCTTCTAGTCACCACTAGTCCAGATGCCACATTCTGGATTAGTTGTAGTTTCCAGGTCACCTTCAAAGGTAGCCCCATGTAGAGTGCATTGCATAACTAGAGCATGCACCACTCTGGCAAGACAGTACGCAGGCAGGAAGGGTATCATCTTATGGACCAGATGGAGCTGGTAGACAGCTGCCCTGGACACAGCATTGACCTGTGCCTCCATGGACAGCTGTGAGTCCAAAATGACTCCCAGGCTGTGCACCTGGTCTTTTAGGGGCAGTTATGCCATTCAGGACCAGGGAGTCCACCCTACACAAACATTCCAGTTTCCCCGATGGAAGGATCCACTTTCTCCTCTCCTTGTGTGCTGTTCTGGGGAGGTTCCTTCCCAATGCCCTAGAGCCAAACTCAAGGGGCTCATGGCCACTATTTGTTCTCATTTGTGCACTGCTTAGAAGCCTATTCAGTGATGAATACAGAAATACAAGAAGCCTAGTTTGGATGGCCATCTGTCTTGGAGGATCTAGCTGAGACTCCTGCAATGCAGGGGGTGGGACTTGATGACCCTTGGGGTCCCTTTCAACTCTAGGATTCCATGAAAACTGCAACTACAGATGAATCCTACTGTCAACATTCAGAAGGCTGGTATGACAGAGTTGTCTGGGCAGGAAATCCCACAGTTCACAGCTGGAGTTTACTCTTTATCAGCAAGAACACGATGTTCACAGACTTGGCTGAGTTTCGGGCCTCAAGAGAACAGCAGCACATTCCCTGAGCCTCTTCCTCAACGAAATCAGTTGCTGAGAGTGAAGGCCCCCGGCTCCCCACAACTTTCCAAGTCCCCTCCTCTCTGGGGTTTCTGGCAAGCAATCCAACAGTGTGCCAGTGTGCAGCCTGCCTTTACTCCTCCATTGTCAGACGTCTCCTGGCTCTGAGAGACAAGCAGGGAGGGGGGCTTCTGGCAGAAGGAGAGGGAGCCCCCAGTGGCTCCTCCTTCTACTGACTCACCTCTGCCTCTCAACCTTCCTCTCCCACTCGCTTCCTCCCTCTTCTGCCTCTGATTCTGCACTGCATTCTGCCACAGAGTCTCCCAGCTCACTAAGCCCTGTTACTCCTTCAGCTTCTGACACCTCCTCTTCCCAGGCTTCTCCCTCCCTCTTGCCCCTCTGACCGCTCATCCTTACTCCAACTCCACTCCTTGGGCTCTGAGCCGTCTTCCCTTCCTGGTTCCCCGGCTGTTTCCTCCCACCACTCCTCTGTGCCCAACCAGTCCATGACATTGCTCCATCCCTCGGCCTCTGTCCCCACAAGGCAGCTTCCCCTGACCTGATCTGGTTCAACAGCCGCTGCTTCCCTTCTGCCCCCATGAAAAGGCGGATCAGGGGGTCTTGCCAGCATCATTGTGTCTCCTGCAAGAGAAAAAAGGTAAGCAGGATGCCAGGAGTGCCCACATCTCTCACAGGTGAAACAGGGCATCTCTAACTACAGGTGGGCCTTTGAGAAAGACTTACCTGCTGAGTGCATTTGGACGTTTGTGACCATTTCATGTTAGTTGTGCAAAAATACATCTCACTTCCTTTGGACCCTTGGTCCCAACTGTGCCCCCCCCAAAAAAACCCCAAGATGAAAACAACCCACAGATTACCGTATTTTTCGCTCTATAAGACGCACCAGACCACAAGACGCACCTAGTTTTTGGAGGAGGAAAACAAGAAAAAAAATATTCTGAATCTCAGAAGCCAGAACAGCAAGAGGGATCGCTGCACAGTGAAAGCAGCAATCCCTCTTGCTGTTCTGGCTTCTGGGATAGTTGCACATCCTGCATTCGCTCCATAAGACGCACACACATTTCCCCTTACTTTTTAGAAGGGAAAAAGTAAGTCTTATAGAGCAAAAAATATGGTAGTTGGGAAAGCAACAGAATAGACCAAACAGAGAAAAACCACCTCCCTCCTTACCCAGTGGCCACTCTCTGGTGTCCAACGGAGGCCTCTCTGCCTCACAGGAATCCAGGTCCATTTCTGCAAAATGATCCATTCCCTGAAAGAGCAACAAGGATTCAAAACAGAGGATGGGGAGACATATTAGTAAAAGAATGACAAAGACAAAAACATTCAGGGTGTTAATCTCATTCCATGGATGCCTTCCCAGAAAAAGGATGGACCATCAATAGAGGAATATGAGATGCTCTCCATCCTGTTTGGAGCCCCTTGGGAGTATCCAGAGGAAAGTCTCTCTCACCTGCTTTCTCTCCTCTGCCTGACTCAAGAGGAAACCTTCAGCCAGGGCCACCGCCTGCGAACTGGTCTCCGCTCCACACTCCCTCACCCAGCTCTTCATCTCCGGTGGAAGGACAGCCAGGAACTGCTCCAAGATCACCAGGTCCAGCATCTCAGCTTTTGTGTGCTTTTCTGGCTTCAGCCACAGATGGCAAAGGTAGTAGAGTCGCCTGCAAAGCTCTCGGGGTTCTTTGGCCTCCTGGCAGCAGAACTGCCTCACCTGCTGGCTCTGCACCTCTGAGCAGAGGGTGTCCTCCTCACCCAGGATCTTCTGCACAGAGTTTCCCCAGAATCCCCCACTGCTTCCAGTTTGGATGTCATGGCCTCTTCCTGCTTCAGGGCCAGCTGAGTCTCGCTCATCCATCTGCGGTCTCAGGAAGCCTCTGAGAGATCGGAAGGAACCCTTTGGTCTTCTGCCAAGTTCTGTCCGTCTTAATGAGAAGCTCTAGCAAATCCTACAAAGCAAATACATTGTTCTGTTACAGAATGTTCTGTTACAGGATCCCTGAACAAGCATGGATGAGTCTTGCCAGGAATCAGGACTGGACGGCACCAGAGCCCAAACCATGAGAGATCTTCTTTATAAAGAGGAGAAAGAGAAGAAGGAGAAAGCAGCCTCTAGCCCTCCTAGAAGGAAGATTGCAATACAAAATGTGGAGGCAGCAGAAGGGATTTCTGGGAGATGAATCAACCTGGTTGCTCCTGCCTTCCAGTCAATGCATGAAGTCAGAACTGACTGACAAGGGAGTCATTTGTATCTTGTGGAAAATGGATGCTTGGCTCTAGTGGGGGTCCTCACCTGGGGGTCCTCAGGAGTTGTTCTCCCCCCACCCCCACTCCCCTGCTTCTGTCTCCTTTTCTTTCACTTGGACTCTCTGCCACTCTCAAGACAGACTCCTGGGGTGGGGTCCCTTTTTCTTTGCTCTGAGGGCCAGGTATGTATCTCGTCAACCCCTGAGGGCCAAGTGGATGAGGCCAAAGACACCTCCCTTGAAATTTAGGCGGGTAATTTAGTATTAGTATTCTGTTAGATAGCTTAACACACACAAAGCCACTGATGCCAAGGTCCCTGGAGGCTCAGTGAGTAGCAGCGCCCATTTCCGGCCGCTTTGCCAGCAACAATCCCTTTGGGGCAGAGAGGATGTGGTCCTGGGATGCCCTGCTCTGGGTGCGAGGGGATTGCTGCAGTGGCCTCCGTGGGGAGCTGCCCTGGGAGACACTGGGAAACTGGTCCCCAATGCAGCAGCCAGACTCTGGGCTGGGATCCCTCTCTTTATTCCTGGCCTCTCTTTCCCACCTTAACTTCCTTCCTTCCTGTGGGGTTTTCTTTGGGGGGGGGGGCTAGTCCACCTCCTCGTCCAGCTTTGGAAAACCATTTGCACATATTTCCTCTATTGTGCAATGAGGCTGAGCGAAGTCACAAAGAGTTAAATCCCAGGGACTCCTTTGTATAAAGAAGGGAGATCTTTTCTGAAAGGGGGGGGGGGCGGAGGGCCAAATGAGTTTGGGATCCTCTGATCTGCAGGAAGGAGAGCGTGGCAGACCTGGCCCCTCCCTGGCAGGACCCTCTCCTCCCTGACTTGGGGTCCCCCCGCCCTGCAGGAGCAGATCAGGCCCCCCCCCAGGCACCCTCTCCTGCCCCAGCCCTGGGACCCCCCCCCCCCGTCTCCCCACTGCACCCTCTGGGGGGAGAGAGAGGAGACTCACCAGATCCCAGGAGGGGGCAGCGAATCAGCCCTTGCAGGAGAGACCCCAAACCAAGGAAAGGACTGGGGAGGGAGGGGGGGCCTTGGCTCTGGAGGACCTGTCCCCCCCCTTGCTTCCTGTCCTCTCTAGGAAGGCAGCTCGGTTTCCTTTAACCCTTTCAAAGCCGAGTCCCCCCCCCCCCCCCCGCTCAGCCCTCTCGCTTGGCAGAACCTCAGATTTCTATCATTTTTAATGGATATGGGGGGGGCAGCTGCCCCCCCCCTGGCTACGCCAATGCCCAGATACCCTTTTGGGGTGAGGCTCTTGGCTGGACTCTCAGCATCTCCCTCCTTTCATCAAGAGATCTCAGAGACATTTAAAACACAGAACACATGAGACGCAGACCAATGATGCATCACCTCAAATCCTTTCAAATCTCCAACTCTGCTGCTGCTGCTGCTGCCCTGAGTGCTGGAAGGAAGACCTGCTCCCTGCAAGGCCCTTTCCCACCTGGCCTGGGGGGCGAGGACCAGACTCCCCCTGCTCAACAGAAGAGACTCCTGGGAGGCCGGAGGGACACTGCCCTGCTGTGAATCCTGGGGAGCCCAGACTCACTGGAAGAAACTCTGGGGCTGGGGCAAATCTTTTAAAATGGTTTTTAATCTGTGGCGCTTTCAATGTTGGGTGTCGGTTTTTTCCTCTGTTGGAGGTGGGATAAACGTTTAGTTGGGGCTGGGGATTACCGTATTTTTCACTCCATAGGGCACACCTAGTTTTTAGAGGAGGAAAACATGAAAAAAAAAATATTCTGAATCAAATGTTGTACTAAACTATTTAAAGCAGCAAAGCGGGTGGCTCCTGTCCTCTTTGCTGCTTTAAAGCGAGCCTCAGAGGAGGGAAGGAAGGGGAACCATGGCTTATCTAAGTCCAGTTAATAATGCTGAGCCTGATTTTATATGCATCTCAAAGCCCTTGACATATATACATTATAATGACAAGCCGAGATAGGCCTCCTGCAGAGGAGCAGGGGAGGGAGCCATCATAGCTCAATGGGGAGAGCATGGAGAAGATCCCAAGTTCAGTCCTTGAAAGCTTCTCCGGGTAGGGCTGAGGGTGGGTCTCCTGAAACCCAGGTGAGCCTCTGCCCATCAGTGAAGACAAAACTGAGCTCAGTGGGCTCAGGGGTCCTGACTTGGTACTCTGTTTCTGTTTAAATTAGCCCTTTCTTCAGAACCATGAGGACTACAATCTTAGTTTGTTTTTAAAGGGAACAGCTGTAACCTCAGTGGCTTTGCATGCAGAACACCACACGCTCAATCCCCGGCTTCTCCAGGCCTGAAACTCTGGCAAACTGCTGCCAGTCAGTGTTGACATTACTAAGCTAGATGGAGTAGTGGGTCCGACTCCTTATAAGGCAGCTTCCTAGGTTTCCATTTATGCTTCAGATCTGAGTGTGAGGCTTGCTGTCACGTTTAGTGTGGCGAGGGTGGTTCTTTGCACATCTGGAAGACGACTGTGTCACCTCCCATCACCCTCTTGAAGGTGCTTTTTCAGCTCAGGGGAAAGGGCAGGCAGCCACAGCATCTGTAGACTGTAGCATCCTGAATTAAGGGAGGGAGGGATTCCCCTTGCAGCCAAAGGATTGTTTGAGGCCACCAAGAAAGAGCTGATCTTCAGCTTGAAACCAGGACTTGCTCTTTAACCATGCTGCTCCTCCAGTTGCCAATGCCATCCATGTAACCTGTGTGAATATCAAGCGTGGGTTGTGTCCAGGAACCTGGGGGGATTTATTTCATGTGTGTGCATGTTTTCGTCTTTAAATAAACAGCCCATGCAAGTTTCCAGCTCTTATGGCCATCGAGATTAGCCTGGCCGTCTCAGTGGAAATCTGGGGAGGCTGAGGTGGACTTTCCAGTGGTCAAAGTGTGGTTGTGTCTTCCTGCCCGGCATCTATTTCCTGCCTTCTTTCCCCCCTGCACCCCTGCACCCTGCTTCAAAGCAAGCCACGGAGGAGGGAAGGCTCGCAACAGATTCCCTCCGCTTTGAAGCAGGAAAGTGGGAGAGGAGCTGCTTACACGAGTGTAAGCTGCTCCCCTCCCACTTTGCTGCTTCAAAGGGAGCCCGGGAGGAGAAAATCCGCTGCCTTCGCTAGCAGAGGATCCATGGTCCCCTTCCTTCCCTCCTCCCTCCTCCATGGTTGCTTTGAACCAGGAAAGTGGGAGAGGAGCTGCTTACACGAGTGGAGGAGTTATGCTAAGACCAGACCATGTCATTACCGAGGAGGCAGGTTTATTCGTTCTTTGAGGACTATCCCTGCCTCCGGGTCTGGTCTTGACCGGAAGGATACTGGAATCAGCAAGGGAGACCCATGTGACCTGAAGGGGCTGCTGTGCAATGCCAGGTCAATGACTCACAAGACGGCTGTCATCCATGACTTATTTGTGAATGGAGGACTTGACCTGACATGTGTAACAGAGACTTGGTTGGATGAAGCAGATGGGCCTGTCCTTGCTGCAGCTTGCCCACCAGGTTTCTCTTACTCACAGCAACCCAGGTCATGTGGGTGGGGGGGGGGGGTTGCAGTGATTTTTAGGAAGTCATTAGCTTGCACCAGGCGTCCTATTGGGAAGACCTAGTTTTCTGAGTGCATGTTCTGTATATTGGGCAATGGGGGCAGTACAGGATTCCTTTGGGGATACCAAACCCCCCGCTGCACCAAGGATTCCCTGCCCGAGCTGCTTCAGGTTGTGGTGGATGTTCTCATGGAGACACCAATTTTAGTTGTCCGGGGGGGTTAACATCCATGCCATCACGACCTTACAAGGGGCCACTCGGGACTTCGTGGAAAGCATGGGCTCCATGGGGCTGTCCCTAAGTTTGGCCCAACTCATAGTTGCAGACATACCTTAGACATGAAGACATGACATTGTGCTCGGAAACTTACTGGGGGCCAATGTAGGTCTTTCAAGACCGGTGTTATATGGTCTCGGCGGCCGCTCCCAGTCACCAGTCTAGCTGCCGCATTCTGGATTTGTTGTAGTTTCCGAGTCACCTTCAAAGGTAGCCTCACGTAGAGTGCATTGCAGTAGTCCAAGCGGGAGATAACCAGAGCATGTACCACTCTGGTGAGACAGTCTGCAGGCAGATAGGGTCTCAGCCTACGTACCAGATGGAGCTGGTAAACAGCTGCCCTGGACACAGATTTGACCTGTGCCTCCATGGACAGCTGTGAGTCCAAAATGACTCCCAGGCTGCGCACCTGGTCCTTCAGGGGCACAGTTACCCCATTCAGGACCAGAGAATCCTCCACACCCGCCCGCCTCCTGTCCCCCAAAAACAGTACTTCTGTCTTGTCAGGATTCAACCTCAATCTGTTAGCCGCCATCCATCCTCCAACCGCCTCCAGGCACTCACACAGGACCTTCACTGCCTTCACTGGTTCTGATTTAAAAGAGAGGTAGAGCTGGGTATCATCTGCATACTGATGAACACCCAGCCCAAATCCCCTGATGATCTCTCCCAGCGGCTTCATGTAGATGTTGAAAAGCATGGGGGAGAGGACCGAACCCTGAGGCACCCCACAAGTGAGGGCCCAGGGGTCTGAACACTCATCCCCCACCACCACTTTCTGAACCCGGCCCAGGAGGAAGGAGCGGAACCACTGTATAACAGTGCCTCCAGCTCCCAGCCCCTGAAGACGGTCCAGAAGGATGTTATGGTTGATGGTATCAAACGCCGCTGAGAGATCCAGCAGAACTAGGAAACAGCTCTCACCTTTGTCCCTAGCCCGCCGGAGATCACCAACCAGTGCGACCAAGGCAGTTTCAGTCCCATGATGAGGCCTGAATCCCGACTGGAAGGGATCCAAATGGTCCGCTTCTTCCAGGCGTGCCTGGAGTTGTTCGGCAACCGCTCGCTCAATCACCTTGCCCAAGAATGGAAGATTTGAGACTGGGCGATAGTTGGCCATCGTGGCCGCATCTAAAGATGGTTTTTAAAGAAGCGGTTTAATAACCGCCTCTTTCAGCGGGTCTGGGAAGGCTCCCTCACAGAGGGAAGCATTCACCACCTCACAAAGCCCATCGCCCAGTCCTTCCCGGCTAGCTTTTATAAGCCAGGATGGGCAAGGATCCAGGAGACAGGTGGTTGGTTTCACTCGTCCAAGCAGCCTGTCCACATCCTCGGAGGTAACAGATTGGAATTGATCCCACTCAACTTGACTAGACAGAACTCTAGCACTCTCCCGCCCTGGCCCTGCTCCCACGGTGGAGTCTACTTCTTCCCGAATCTGAGCGATTTTATCTGCAAAAAACTTTGCAAAATCATTGCAGGAGAACATGTGGCCCGTACTGGGCCCCGATGTTGCAGGTGGTTCCGCTAAATTGTGAACCACCTGAAAAAGTCTCCTGCTGCTGTTTTCTGCAGATGCAATAGAGGCGGTGAAGAAATTCTTCTTCGCCGTCGCTATCGCCACTTGGTAGGCTCGACGTTGAGCTCTAACCTGTGTCCGGTCAGATTCGGAATGAGTTATCCGCAACCGGCGCTCTAGCCGTCTCAACGATTGTTTCATTGCCCTCAGCTCCGTGGAAAACCACGGGGCTGTCCGGGCTCCATGCAATCGGAGAGGGCGCTTCGGAGCCAAACAGTCAATAGCCCTGGTTAACTCCACATTCCAGCGGGCCACCAGGGAATCAGCTGAAAGGCCATCAACATGGGATAAAGCATCCCCTACCACTCTCTGGAAACCATTTGGATCCATTAAGTGGCGGGGGCGGACCATCCGAATTGGTCCCACCTCCCTGCAGAGGGGATGGGTCGCATAAATGAAATACTTGCATAAATGCATAAATGAAATACTTGAGCCCAAACTTTCCCCAGATACTGAAGCATTTAGATATATTTATATAAATATTTACTTATTTATTTTTATTTTTTATTTCCACAGGATTCAGCTCCATGTCATGTTGCTGCTGTGTGCAAAAGGTGGCTTCAAGATAATCATATTCCATTTAACACCCGTGAAGTTAAATGCTGGAAATATAAAGAAAAAGAAGGAACCTTTTACCACATGTGGTGGATGTGCCCCAAGGTAAAAGACTTCTGGCAAAGGATTTATAATGAACTGAAAAAAGTGTTGAAAAACACATTTATTAAAAAACCTGAAGCCTTTTTAATTGGTATAGTGGAGGGGTGAAATCCCCAAAAAGTATCTTACTTTTTTCTGTATTCCACAACAGCTGCGAGAATATTGCTAGCGAAGAATTAGAAGAAACAAGATTTACCAACTATCGAAGAATGGCAGATGAAGATGATGGACTATATGGAACTTGCCGAACTGACCGGGAGACTCCAAGACCAGAGAGAAGAGATGGTGGAAGAAGATTGGAAGTTTAAGGAATATTTGAAAAAATATGTTAATATTTAAATCTTAGAATAGCTTTGGAAGTGGATATAGGTGGTAGAGTTAGAAGACAGTGTATTTTGTAAGTGATAAAATGTGAAGTTTTTTATGGTTAAAGTAAGTGTGGGGGGGGAGATGGTTAGAAATTATGATATATGTAAACTGCTAAAGATGAAGTAAAATGAAAATCAGATAGGTGGGACTTGGGGAAGCCCACTTAACAATGTTTAGAAAAATGAGGATATTACAAGAATTTATTTGTTTTGTTTGTCTTTTATGTTTGTGTTTTTTATATGTGCTATAAAATAAATAAATAAAATTTTTTTTTGGGGGGGGGAATCAAGATAATCATATTCCACTGCTGGAATGGCCTGGCAATAGTCCAGACCTTAACCCAAGCGAAAGGCTATGGAGCAGACTAAAGAAACTTGTTAGTCAGAAGCAACCCAGCAATTAATAGAGGCAATAATTCAATCTTGGTTTCACATTATTACACCTGCAGAAATAAAAAAAAAACTTGGTTCACTCCATGGGAAGACGTTGCAAGGCAGTAATTTGTGGGAAAATGATTGCTTGTACATAAGAGCATGAGCAAAGTTCTTATTGTTGCAAAGTGATTTCATAGCAGGAGGCATCGCTTGGAGCATGATCAACGCGTGGACAGCTCATGCTGTCCCAATGATTGGCCCACGTAAGCATAGCCTGATCGACTACATGGCCTGGTGTGATGGCATGGCACTGTCCTTATCTGGTGGCTTAGAAAAAGTTGCTTTCCTTGTATTTGTATCTTTTGGAGTACACACAATAAATGTTGACTGCAGCCGCTGCAGCAGCAGCCAGAATTCTTCAACCCATCTCTGTGTAAGACTGATTCTTACTGATGGCGAGCAGGTTCTCGTCATTTGGTGCCCCGTGTGACTGACTTCGGACTCCACGTTGTTTCACATCGTCCAGCGCTCACCTCACCCGGCAAGGGTTCCAGACGCGTCTTTCATCCACTTCAGATCCCCGGTGAGTGCTCCCGCTCCTTTTGCTGTTATGGGGCAGTCTCTTTCGGCGCCACAAAAGAAATTTTTTGATGAACTTAAGTTCCTTCTTGCCAGTAACAACCTTGTTGTACTTGATGCCAACCTCAAGGCGCTTATTCAAGCTTTGGACACCCACTGCCCCTGGTTTCCTCCGGATGGCACTTGGGATTTAAAAGACTGGGGAAAAATAGGACATTTTTTCCACAACCATCCTCAAATTGATGTCAAAGTTTTGCATGCCTAGTGTAAAGTCTACAAAGCTATGTCGAGCTTAACTCCTGCGAATATTCTTTTGGCTGCTGCGTCGGCTACTTTACCTACCCTCCCGACTCCCACATTGCCTTCTTCGGATCCACCGTTTTATCTACCTCCTAAACCGCTGGACATTTCTCCTTCGGCTCCTCTTGTCCCTCCCCCCGCATTCTCCGCATTCTTCGCTTCCTGCGCCTCCCGTTACTACTCCTCTTCAAAAATCTCTCCATGCCGCTGCTCCGTTGCTGGCTTTTGATTCTGACACTCCAAATCTCTTTCCTGTAATTGTTCCTCCCACCCCGGGGGGAGGCCCAGCCCGGCATGAGCAGTTTGATTTGAGATTCATAAAGGAACTGTATTCCTCTGTCAGGGACAATGGCTTGCAGTCACCTTATACATTGGGACTCTTTGGCACTCTTTTTCATCAGAATCTGGTACCAGAAGATATTAAATTGCTGGCCCGTACTGTTATGCAACCTCATCAAATGATTTTGTTCATGCAAGCATGGCATTGGGCGTGCCAGCGCAGGGTGGAAGATATCTGCACCAATCTCAACAATGCTGCACAGGCTGCTCACCAGGCCGCGCTTGCTGCCGCTGCCGCAGGTGCAGCTCCTCCGCCTGCCCCTGTTATGCTGACTCAAACTGATGTTCTTGATGGGCTGACGGGAGGAGGCAATTTTCTCACTATTGCCCAACAGTTGGCCCTTGACCCCATGTATTGGGCGGCTACTACTGCCGCTGCCCAAGAAGCTTTGTCTTCTGTACCTGATGACAAGAATGAGCGTGGTGGCCGTTGGGGCAGCGTCAGACAGGGTCCAACAGAGCCTTCTGGACAATTTGTCGATCGCTTGTATAACACCCTTAAGCGACAAGTTCAGGACGTGGCAGCCGAAGAAGTGATTGTCCGCCAGCTTGCGTTTGATAATGCCAATGAGGACTGTAAGCAAGCACTACGCCCTTTGATGACAACTCCCAATATAGCCATTGCAGATATGCTTAAAGCCTGCCAGTCGGTGGGCACTGAGACGCATAAAGCTCGCCTGCTAGCCACGGCTCTGTCCACCACCGTGTCTCAGAATCCTGCCAAGGATAAAACCTGTTTTGGATGTGGCGAAGTGGGCCATTTTCGTGCGCAGTGCAGATCTACCACACAGCAACGTCACCCCAGCACAAAGTGCCCCATCTTTGATACAGGCCAGGACTTGTCAATTTTATGAAGCACATCTTAGATCTCACACTGGCCACCCTGTGTATTTGGCAGAAGGGATTTTACGCCTGCTGAACTTCACTTCAGGAAGGAGGAAGTGTTGAAGCGCCCTTTAGTGTCTTACAGGTCGCGGATTTGCTGCCATTGACGTGGACGGAGTTACACGATGGGTTCCAGCCCGCTGCGTTCGACCTTGGCGTTCTTCTGCTGCTTCGTCTTCGCCCAAGGAGACACCAGCGCCTTGAAACCGTATTTTACGCTGTCTGCAGGTGGGGATCTGCCTTCTGACCTCAACCTGCACTGCAGCTGGAGACATCGCCCCATTGATGTGCCCTGGATGGAGTCACCTTCTACAGCTGTTTCAGTGTTTCCCGGCACGTTGAAAGGCCATCTTCGTCCCTACCGCATTGGCCCCCCTTTTCCCTGGGAAGCCACTTCAACCACCAAATATCATTACAGTTTTGGCTTTGAAGGATGCCCTCGCTATACTGGCATCGCTTGGGTTTTACCCCCCAGATCTCTTCTTCTTTTCTCCTCCCTCAGGAGTCCTGCCCCATGGTGTGTTCCCCTGAGCATGTACAGAAAGCTGTCTTGGAACTATTGTGGACTCTTGGCAGGAAAGGGGGTGAGGGGGTTTCAGTGTATTCCAGTTGTTTCTTTCTTGTGCTTTGGCATGGTTCCCGGACAGAAAGCAAGTTGCAATGTGGTTCTTTAGCAGGGCCTGTGAAGACAATGGGCTCTGTTCTCTACCTTGTTGCAATCTTTTTAGTTACAGCAAGCGGAATATGCTTGGCTAGTGCCTTTTAGCTGCTGAGAAAAATGATTTTGAAAAGCTCTGAGAAGCTTTGAGCCTGCTTTGGTGGGGGTATTCCAGTAAATGCTTCATATAAGATTAGTAATAATATGAAGGATAATCGTACAAGCTCACCCCGTGTTTTTGTCGCTTGCAGAAATTACCGTGATCTGCATAAATTGGCAAATTGGACCGAGGCTTTGTTTAATTCCACCATCTTGGCTTTAAAAATAATCAACAAAGAAATGTCAGAAATAAGAGATGTAGTGCTTAAAATTTTTTGTTTTAGATGTAATCCTTGCTTCCAAAGGTGGAGTTTGTGCCTTGATTCATTCTCATTGTTGTATGTATATATCTGATCAATCGACTAATATCTCTGCTACTATTGATTATATGGAACAAATGATAGCCCATAATCCTTTGAACCCACCCGAAGGTTTTGATCCATGGAAATGGTTGTCGTCTTGGCTACCTAATAGAACATGGTTAAGAAAAATTTTGCTAATTGTAATTTTGCTTGTTGTAGGATTCATTGTGGTGTGCTGTTGTATTCAATGCTTGCCTTCTTTGATTTCCCAATGTACTGTGTGGTGGTATCGACCAAGACCCACCACAGGGGTTACAAGAGGAATTTATGTTGCAAAATATAAACGCTTAGGTAATGAGATATATGATTCTGATTAAAAAGTCCCCTCCCTCTTATAATATAACAAGAAAAGAGGGCATGTGGGAAAAGGATTGCTTGTACATAAGAGCATGAGCAAAGTTCTTATTGTTGCAAAGTGATTTCATAGCAGGAGGCATCGCTTGGAGCATGATCAACGCGTGGACAGCTCATGCTGTCCCAATGATTGGCCCACGTAAGCATAGCCTGATCGACTACATGGCCTGGTGTGATGGCATGGCACTGTCCTTATCTGCTGGCTTAGAAAAAGTTGCTTTCCTTGTATTTGTATCTTTTGGAGTACACACAATAAATGTTGACTGCAGCCGCTGCAGCAGCAGCCAGAATTCTTCAACCCATCTCTGTGTAAGACTGATTCTTACTGATGGCGAGCAGGTTCTCGTCAGTAATTAAAGCTAAAGGTTACAAAACCAAGTATTAGTTGTCATTGTGAGAATTTCTGCATATCTCCTTTTTTTCTATGTGTTTCACATTTCTTCTTTATGACTGATGTTCTAATAAATACTCCTTCATAAACGTTATTGCATTACATTCTTCATTAAATAATCTTTCAATTGATATATAATTTTATGGTATTATTCCCCAAAAAAGTGGTGTTATGAGCCATCAAACCTCAGAAATACACTTTCCCCAAAAGGTTTCTACAATTTTGGCCACTAGTGTAAGTTGTTCATTTTAAAGTTAATGTACTTTTTATATCTCACTGCAGACAGGTGACAGCAGTCACGAAATTAAAAGACGCCTGCTTCTTGGGAGAAAAGCAATGACAAACCTAGACAGCACCTTAAAAAGCAGAGACATCACCTTGCCGACAAAGGTCCGTATAGTTCAAGCTATGGTTTTCCCAGTAGTGATGTATGGAAGTGAGAGCTGGACCATAAAGAAGGCTGATCGCCAAAGAATTGATTCTTTTGGTGTTTTTTTAAAAATAATATTTATTAAAGTTTCAAAAGAGTTACAAGAATAAGAGGGGGGGAAAGAGAAAAAATACAGAAAAGTAAAAACAATTAAAAACAAATCCACCTTTCCATGTCTTGTCTTTCATTTACTTGTTTCCCTGACCACCTCACGCCTCCCTTTTTTGTATTCTAGTTCAATTGGTTATTACAGCAAATCCTTCCCATTTTTACTTTTATTTTAATAGTTTATCTTAATCTATTATAACTTTACTGTAACATTACTGCTAAAACCACATAATTTCATTCCAACATCCTTCTAACATTCCTTAATAATGCAATATTTCTGTAGATAGTCTTTAAACCTCTTCCAATCTTCTTCTACCGACTCTTCTCCCAGGTCTCGGATTCTGCCAGTCATTTCCGCCAGTTCCATGTACTCCATCACCTTCATCTGCCATTCTTCCCGGGTGGGTAGGTCTTGTGTCTTCCAATACTTTGCGATGAGTATTCTTGCTGCTGTTGTTGCATACATAAAAAAAGTTCTATCCTTCTTTAACACCAATTGGCCGACCATGCCCAGGAGAAAGGCCTCTGGTTTCTTCAAGAAGGTATATTTGAATACCTTTTTCATTTCGTTATAAATCATCTCCCAGAATGTCTTAATCCTTGGGCATGTCCACCAAAGGTGAAAGAATGTACCTTCAGTCTCTTTACATTTCCAGCATTTATTATCGGGCAAATGATATATTTTTGCGAGCTTGACTGGGGTCATGTACCACCTGTATATCATTTTCATAATATTCTCTCTTAAGGCATTACATGCCGTAAACTTCATACCTCTGGTCCATAACTGTTTCCAGTCAGCCAGCATAATGTTGTGTCCCACATCTTGTGCCCATTTTATCATAGCAGATTTCACCATTTCATCCTGAGTATTCCATTTCAACAGCAACTTATACATTCTTGACAGAATCTTAGTTTTGGGATCTAACAGTTCTGTTTCCAATTTTGATTTTTCCACCTGGAAGCCAATTTTCTTGTCCAAATTGTATGCCTCCATTATTTGAGAATAATGAAGCCAATCTCGCACCTTGTCTTTTAGTTTTTCAAAGCTGCAATTTCAATTTATCTCCCTCTTGTTCCAAAATTTCCCAATATTTCAGCCATTTCCCAATATTTCAGCCTTCGCTTCCATCGGTGACAACCACCTTGGGGTTTTATTTTCAAGTAGGTCTTTATATCTTATCCAGACATTAAACAATGCTTTCCTAACAATAGGGTTTTTAAATGCTTTATGTGCTTTGACCTTGTCATACCACAGATATGCATGCCACCCAAATACATTGTTGAAACCTTCTAAGTCCAAAATGTCTGTGTTTTCAAGAAGCAGCCAATCTCTCAGCCAGCAAAATGCAGCTGATTCATAGTAAAGTTTAAGGTCTGGCAGGGCAAATCTACCTCTTTCTTTTGCATCCGTTAGTATTTTAAATTTTATTCTAGGCTTCTTACCCTGCCAGACGAATCTAGAAATATCTCTCTGCCACTTCTTGAAACAGTCCATTTTATCCAAAATTTGCAGTGTTTGAAACAAAAGCAACATTCTTGGCAATACATTCATTTTTATCACAGCAATATGGCCTAGCAATGAAAGCTTCAAATTTGACCATGTTTCTAAATCTTTTTTCACTTCCGTCCAGCAGTTTTCATAATTATCTTTAAATAAATTCACATTCTTAGCTGTCATATTAACCCCCAGGTATTTCACTTTCTTAACCAATGTTAAACCTGTCTCCTTCTGAAACCTCTCTCTCTCAATCACTGTTAGATTTTTCTCTAAAACCTTAGTTTTTAACTTATTCAACTTAAATCCTGCAACCTGACCAAATTCTTGAATCAATTCCAATACTCTTTTAGTACTAGATTCTGGCTCCTGTAATGTCAATACTAAGTCATCTGCAAATGCTTTCAATTTGTACTGTTTGGCTCCGACTTGTATACCCTTAACCAATTGGTCCCTTCTAATCATATTTAAGAGGACCTCCAGGACCGATATAAAAAGCAATGGTGAAATTGGGCAGCCTTGTCGTGTCCCTTTCCCTATCTTAAATTCCTCCGTCACCACAATATTAACAATTAATTTGGCCTTTTGTTCAGAATATATTGCACCTATACCATTTCCAAAACCTTGACCAACCCCCATCCCCTGTAAGTTCTTCTTCATAAAACTCCAGGAAATATTGTCAAAAGCTTTCTCCGCGTCCACAAATATCAAAACTGCCTTGGTATTAATATTCACTTGTAATTTTTCTAAAATGTTAATTATATTTCTCGTGTTATCAGACAAGTGTCTACCCGGGAGAAAGCCGGCTTGATCTTTATGTATCTCTTCCACTAATACTTTTTTCAATCTTTTAGCCAAAATATCTGCAAAAATTTTATAATCCACATTAAGCAGAGATATGGGGCGGTAATTCTTAAGCTGTGTCTTCTCATACTCAGTTTTTGGTATAAGTGTAATGTAAGCATCCTTCCACGACTCTGGTGCTTTTTTCCCTTCCAAAATTTCATTACAAACTTCCTTTAGTGGTTGTATTATCCAATTTTTCTTTTTTTATTATTAATTTTTAAAAGCTTTTTCTTTTACAAATTGTTCAAACACAACCATATTCAACAATTTACAAGTTTTTGACTTCCCCCAGCTCCTCCCACAATCCTCATGTTTTTATATTTGTTCCGCATTTCCTTTATAATATATTGCCAGTTTATAATATCCTTACATCTCATTTTCTCTTTACAATACCCTTTCTCATCACAAAGCCTCTTTAAATCCAACTAGCGTTGTCTGTTCATCACAAATATTTTCCAGATAAATCATAAACTGTCTCCAGTCCTGAGTGAACTTGTGATCTTTCTGGTATCTAATTTTTCCAGTCATTTTATCTAATTCTGCAAAGTCCATAAGTTTCAGCCTCCACTCTTCCAATGTCGGTAGTTCCTCTTGTTTCCATTTTTGGGCAATTAGGATTCTTGCCGCAGTCACTGCGTATTGGAAAAGTTTATAATCACTTTTGTTAATTTCTCTTCCTGTAATTCCTAACAGAAAAGCTTCTGGTTTCTTCACAAATGTATATTTAAACATTTTTTTCAACTCATTATATATCATTTCCCAGAAGCCCTTCACCTTCCTACATTCCCACCACATATGATAAAACGACCCTTCCTTTTCTTTACATTTCCAACACTTATTGCATGTTTTATACATTTTTGCAAGTTTAACTGGGGTGATGTACCATCTGCATACCATTTTCATAATGTTTTCCTTTATCGTCATACATGCAGTGAATTTCATATTTTCATTCCATACTTTTTCCCAATCTGCTAATTGTATGTTATAACCAAAATCCCTGGCCCAATGTATCATAACCGATTTAACTTCTTCGTCCTTTGTTTGCCACTCCAATAACATTTTATACATTTTTGACAATATTTTACAATCATTATTTATTATCTCTTTTTGAAATCTAAACTCCCCTTCGATATATCCCCTCTCTTTAAAGTCCTTTTTAAACATTTCATTTGTTTTAAGATAGTGCAACCAATTATATATATATATATTAACTTGTTCGTATGGCTTCATTTTCCATTTCCCCCCTTCTTTAATAACTATATCTCCATAAGTCATCCAATGCTCTCTTGTTTGTCTTTTTAACACTCATGACCTCCAGTGGGGACAACCAATTTTTCAAACATCTATAGTATCTTGAAGTTAAGCCGTCCGGCCCTGGAGATTTACCCAGGGCCGGGGCGGGAGAGTGCTAGAGTTCTGTCTAGTCAAGTTGAGTGGGATCAATTCCAATCTGTTACCTCCGAGGATGTGGACAGGCTGCTTGGACGAGTGAAACCAACCACCTGTCTCCTGGATCCTTGCCCATCCTGGCTTATAAAAGCTAGCCGGGAAGGACTGGGCAATGGGCTTCGTGGGGTGGTGAATGCTTCCCTCCGTGAGGGAGCCTTCCCAGACCCGCTGAAAGAGGCGGTTATTAAACCACTTCTTAAAAAACCATCTTTAGATGCGGCCACGATGGCCAACTATCGCCCAGTCTCAAATCTTCCATTCCTGGGCAAGGTGAGTGAGCGAGCGGTTGCCGAACAACTCCAGGCACGCCTGGAAGAAGCGGACCATTTGGATCCCTTCCAGTCGGGATTCAGGCCTCATCATGGGACTGAAACTGCCTTGGTCGCACTGGTTGATGATCTCCGGCGGGCTAGGGACAAAGGTGAGAGCTGTTTCCTAGTTCTGCTGGATCTCTCAGCGGCGTTTGATACCATCGACCATAGCATCCTTCTGGACCGTCTTGAGGGGCTGGGAGCTGGGGGCACTGTTATACAGTGGTTCCGCTCCTTCCTCCTGGGCCGTGTCCAGAAAGTGGTGGGGGGGGATGAGTGTTCAGACCCCTGGGCTCTCACTTGTGGGGTGCCTCAGGGTTCCGTCCTCTCCCCCATGCTTTTTAATATCTATATGAAGCCGCTGGGAGAGATCATCAGGAGGTTTGGGCTGGGTGTTCATCAGTATGCGGATGATACCCAGCTCTACCTCTCTTTTAAATCAGAACCAGTGAAGGCGGTGAAGGTCCTGTGTGAGTGTCTGGAGGCGGTTGGAGGATGGATGGCGGCTAACAGATTGAGGTTGAATCCTGACAAGACAGAAGTCAGGACAGAACACTCATCCCCCACCACCACTTTCTGGACACGGCCCAGGAGAAAGGAGCGGAACCACCGTATAACAGTGCCCCCAGCTCCCAGCCCCTCTAGACGGTCCAGAAGGATGTTATGGTCGATGGTGTCAAAGGCCGCTGAGAGATCCAGCAGAACTAGGAAACAGCTCTCACCTTTGTCCCTAGCCCGCCGGAGATCATCAACCAGCGCGACCAAGGCAGTTTCAGTCCCATGGTGAGGCCTGAATCCCGATTGGAAGGGATCCAAATGGTCCGCATCCTCCAGGCGTGCTTGGAGTTGTCTGGCAACCACCCGCTCAATCACCTTGCCCAAGAATGGTAAATTTGAGACTGGGCGATAGTTGGCCAAATTGGCTGGGTCTAAAGATGTTTTTTTAAGAAGCGGTTTAATGACCGCCTCTTTCAGCGGGTCTGGGAAGGCTCCCTCATAGAGGGAAGCATTCACCACCCCGCAGAGCCCATCGCCCAGCCCTTCCCGGCTCACTTTTATCAGCCAGGATGGGCAAGGATCCAGGAGACAGGTGGTCGGTTTCACTTGTCCAAGCAGCCTGTCCACATCCTCGGAGGTAACAGATTGGAATTGATCCCATGTAACAGGACCAGACAGAACTCTAGCACTCTCCCACCCTGGCCCTGCTCCCACGGTGGAGTCTACCTCCTTCTGAATCTGAGCGACTTTATCTGCAAAAAACTTTGCAAAAGCATTGCAGGAGATCTTGGGGTCCCTACCAGGCCCCGGTGGTGCAGGTGGTTCCGATAGATTGCGAACTACCTGAAAAAGTCTCCTGCTGCTGTTTTCTGCAGATGCAATGGAGGCGGTGAAGAAGGCCCTCTTCGCCGTCGCCATTGCCACTTGGTAGGCTCGACGTTGAGCTCTAACCCGTGTCCGGTCTGATTCAGAATGAGTTTTCCGCCACCAGCGCTCTAGCCGCCTCAACGATTGTTTCATCACCCTCAGCTCCGGGGAAAACCACGGGGCTGTCCAGGCTCCATGCAATCGGAGAGGGCGCTTCGGAGCCAGACAGTCAATAGCCCTGGTTAACTCCGCATTCCAGCGGGCCACCAGGGAATCAGCTGAAAGGCCATCAACTTGGGATAAAACATCCCCTACCACTCTCTGGAAGCCAATTGGATCCATTAAGTGGCGGGGGCGGACCATCCGAATCGGTCTCACCTCCCTGCAGAGGGGAAGGGTCGCGGAGAAGTCCAGTTGCACCAGGAAGTGATCTGACCATGGCACTTCTTTTGTTTCGCTTTTAGATAATGTCAGATCACCAACGTCACTAGAGGTAAACACCAAGTCTAAGGCATGTCCGCGGCTATGAGTTGGGCCAAACTTATTCAGGGACAGCCCCATGGAGGCCATGCTTTCCACGAAGTCCCGAGCGGCCCCTTGTAAGGTCGTGTCGGCATGGATGTTAAAATCCCCCAGGACAACCAAGCTAGGTGTCTCCAGGAGCATATCCGCCACGACCTGAAGCAGCTCGGGCAGGGAATCCTTGGTGCAGCGGGGAGGTCGGTACACCAGTAGGAATCCTGTACTGCCCCTATTGCCCAACTTCCAGAACATGCACTCAGAAAATTGGGTCTTCCCAATAGGACGCCTGGTGCAGACTAATGACTTCCTAAAAATCACTGCAACCCCCCTCCCCGCCCACATGACCTGGGTTGCTGTGTGTAAGAGAAACCTGGTGGGCAAGCAGCGGCAAGGACAGGCCCATCTGCCTCATCCAACCAGGTCTCTGTCACACATGCCAGGTCAAATCCTCCATCCACAATCAGGTCGTGGATGGCAGTGGTTTTATTCATCATTGACCTGGCATTGCACAGCAACACTTTCAGGTCATGTGGCTTTCCCTTGCTGATTCCAGTATCCTTCCGGTCAGGACCAGACCTGGAGGCAGGGATAGTCCTCAACCAACGACTAAACCTGCCTCCTCGGTAATGACATGGTCTGGTCTTAGCGTAACTCCTCCTCCGGCCCGTGATCACTGAGATCGGGTGTCCCAATACATTCCCTCCTGTGGAACCTGCCCCAGCCATTCTATTGGTTGAGGCCCACTCCCAGGCAGCCCTGACCCTTCCCCTTAAAAGGCAAAATACAAACTATATAATAACTTGACAGAATAATAAAAATAGAAGCACAGCAAAAAACAATGGTGCTATAATTAAACTGTTCCACACCCTAACTAAATACTTGACCAACCGCAAACAGAAATAAAATTATAAAATTATAAAACATTATAAAAAACAACCACCACCATTTAAGGTGCAGCAAATTAAAAGCAGTTAAAACATTTAAAACCATTTTGTCACTTGCTGCAGGTAGCTGCTCAGGCCTCTAAACGGTAGTGGTGAGTGCAGGCAGGATACCAGCTGTCCATGGAGGCACAGGTCAAATCCGTGTCCAGGGCAGCTGTTTACCAGCTCCATCTGGTACGTAGGCTGAGACCCTATCTGCCTGCGGACTGTCTCGCCAGAGTGGTACATGCTCTGGTTATCTCCCGCTTGGACTACTGCAATGCGCTCTACGTGGGGCTACCTTTGAAGGTGACTCGGAAACTACAACTAATCCAGAATGCGGCGGCTAGACTGGTGACTGGGAGCGGCCGCCGAGACCATATAACACCGGTCTTGAAAGACTTGCATTGGCTCCCAGTACGTTTCCGAGCACAATTCAAAGTGTTGGTGCTGACCTTTAAAGCCCTAAACGGCCTCGGTCCAGTATACCTGAAGGAGCATCTCCACCCCCATCATTCTGCCCGGACGCTGAGGTCCAGCGCCGAGGGCCTTCTGGCGGTTCCCTCATTGCGAGAAGCAAAGCTACAGGGAACCAGGCAGAGGGCCTTCTCGGTAGTGGCGCCCACCCTGTGGAACGCCCTTCCAGCAGATGTCAAAGTGATAAATAACTACCTGACATTCAAGAGACATCTTAAGGCAGCCCTGTTCAGGGAAGTTTTTAACATGTGATATTTTATTGTATTTTTGGTTTTTATGGAAGCCGCCCAGAGTGGCTGGGGAGGCCCAGCCAGATGGGCAGGGTATAAATAATAAATTATTATTATTATTATTATTATTACCCAATTGCATATTCTGGATGGCACCTTCTACCTCCTGTTCATTTATTTTATAATTCAGCATTAGCTTGTTTTCTTGAGAGATTTTTTGTAGTCCATTTATTTTCAAGAATCGATCTATATCAATTTCTTTCTGTGACCCTTGTGTATATAGTTGTTTAAAATACCTCTGGAAACAATTTCTAATCTCCACTGGGTTCTGTATATTCTTTCCTTCCACTTCCAAATTTGTAATAGTGTTAAGTTTTTGTCTTTTTTTCATTTGCCAGGCCAGCAGTTTCCCACATTTATTAGCCAACTCAAATGTCTTTTGTCTCATCAGTTTAATTTTCCATTCTATTTCCTGATTCATCATTTTCATATTTCATATATAGACCTGTGATCCTCAAGTTGCCTCTGTATGTCTGGTAACTTCTCCTCTACGGCAGCTGCTTTTTTCTTAGCTTCTTCAGCGGTCTGTCGAATCAGAGTAGATTCCTGTAGCAATTTCTCAATAGTTTCTGTATTAGTATTCACCTTTTGTCCCAAATTATTGATGCTTATCGTGTTTTGATCAATTTTAGTTGATGCTTCAACCACTTGTTTACTTAATTTTTCCAGTGATTCATTTATCTTACCTAATGCAAGTGCTAAAGCTTCTTCAGATGACATACCTTTTGACTTAGATTGTATAGATGAAGCTGCAGATGAGGCAGAAGGGCTCTTCGCTGCCAAGATTTCCCAGACCTCGTTGTTTTGTCTTGTAGAGAGTCTACCTTTTATTTTCCATCTGCCATAACACTTTAGCTGAATACCCAAGGTCAATCTCACGACCACAGTTTGTTTTGAAGTGGAAAATTCCCCTGGCCCAATTGTTGTAACAATTTCAGAAACTTCCTCTAGGGGGACACAGTAGCAGTCTGTATTTGTTGCATTAAAAAGTAGCACTTTTTAAACCCCCATTTCACAAAATAAAAGACAGTTTCAATTTCAGTTACTTTTCAGTTACTTCCCCTTCTTTCTAAGATCAGGAGACAGCCAGAAACAATGTATCTCCCTTGCAGAGCTAGCTGTCAAAAAGTACTCTATTCACGGACAGTGCATTTCACAATGCGGCAGTCTTATTGTCCATTGGCAGCCCATTCCCGGGTTTTGAGCAGTAGATTTTTATTTCCTTCCCTCTCTCTTGCAGGCAAATATAGTCCAAGCCTCTCCCCCCTCCTCTCCTGCAATCAAGGGGGGAGTTCACTTATTTTGATGTTGAAATTTTGGTCCTTTCCGATCAACTTTCCCAAGGCTTTAGCTTACAGCTTTTTTGCTTTAGTCTATTTACAAAAAGCAGAAGGCGGACTTCCTGTTTATGCCTCCCCGCCAAATTAAACCTTTTTTCCCCCTTCCTTTTTTCAATTTATCCTACTCACGGGTAGTTGCTTTTGTAGTCGAATTGTCACAGGAAAAAGTCAGCGCTCTCCGGCAACGGCTGTGCGGCTTCGCTCCGTGAAAGAATCAGTTGACTCACGGCACCGCGCCACTCGCCCCGCTTCGCTCCGGAGCCCGTAATCGGGTTTCCTTGCGAATTGGGGGGGGCAGTTTTGAGATCTATAAATTCCAATTAGCCAGCAGAGGGTGTCACAGGGCCAGCCTACTTTCCCTTTAAAGCAAACATGCGTCTCCAGCTGTTTTTGGACTACAACTCCCATCATCCCTCGCTAGCAGGACCAATGGGGAGGGATGATGGAAACTGTAGTCCCGGGAGCTGCTTGGGACCCAAGTTTGGCAAACCCTCCTTTAAAGCAACTTTGGTGTTTGGCCCACAAAGATGGGACCTGTCCACGTTTGTATTTTGTTTTTCTCATGACCTTTGTGCGGTTTTTAAAATTTCTTAAAAGGGAAAATTGAAAGTGAAATTGTATGGCAAGTTGTGAAAGAAAAAAAGGTTGCATTTGAAAAAAACACACAAAGAAAACCTGGGGGGTGGCCTCCTCAAATATTTTAGGGGGGTGCAAAGACCCCTAGGAATTTAAGAGTGGCTGTATTCCCTACGCCCACAGGTCTCAGGAGGCTTAGAACATAAAAACACAACATAAAAACACAAAACATCACATGTTAAAATAGCATTAGATGTCATTAAGAAAAAGGCCTGGTTAAAACAGTGTGGATTTGCCAGGCTCCTAAAGCTGTATAATGGTTTTTCCAATCTTTGTATGGATTCTTTGATGGGAAGTGAGTTTAGAGCTATTAGTGAAGCTCTTTCCACATTCTGTACACTGATAGGGTTTCTCCCCTGTATGAATTTTTTGATGGGAAGTGAGATTGGAGTTCTTACTGAAGCTCTTTCCACATTCCATACACTGATAGGGTTTCTCCCCTGTATGAATTCTTTGATGGGAAGTGAGATGGGAGCTCTTACTGAAGCTCTTTCCACATTCCATACACTGATAGGGTTTCTCCCCTGTATGAATTCTTTGATGGGAAGTGAGAGAGGAGCTATGAGTGAAGCTCTTTCCACATTCCACACACTGATAGGATTTCTGCCCTGTATGAATTCTTCTATGGGAAGTGAGAGAGGAGCTATGAGTGAAGCTCTTTCCACATTCCACACACTCATAGAGTTTCTCCCCTGTATGAATTCTGTGATGGGAAGTGAGATTGGAGCTATGAGTGAAGCTCTTTCCACATTCCACACACTGATAGGGTTTCTCCCCTGTATGAATTCTGTGATGGGAAGTGAGATTGTGGCTCTGCCTGAAGCTTTTTCCACATTCCACACACTGATACGGTTTCTCCCCTGTATGAATTTTTTGATGGGAAGTGAGATCAGTGCTCTGCCTGAAGCTTTTTCCACATTCCACACACTGATAGGGCTTCTCCCCTGTATGAATTCTTTGATGGGAAGTGAGATTGGAGCTCTTCCTGAAGCTCTTTCCACATTCCATACACTTACAGGGTTTCTCCCCTGTATGAATTCTGTGATGGGAAGTGAGAGCGGAGTTCTGACTGAAGCTCTTTCCACATTCCACACACTGATAGGGTTTCTCCCCTGTATGAATTCTTTGATGGGAAGTGAGATTGGAGTTCATACTGAAGCTCTTTCCACATTCCACACACTGATAGGGTTTCTCCCCTGTATGAATTCTGTGATGGGAACTGAGAGAGGAGCTACGAGTGAATCTCTTTCCACATTCTATGCACGGATAGACTTTCTTTCCAATGATATTTTGTTGATGGGAAGTGGAACGGGAGTTTTGACTGCAGCTCTCTCCACACTCCAAATTTTTACGTGGCTTCTCCTCCCTGGGGATTTTATCGTGGTCACCTTTGTTCTCAATTTCTGATTCATCACAATCTGCAATGGAGACAAAAGGGATTAGAGCCTTAGGAACAAATAGAGAAGAACTGAAGGGAGTTGGGTGTGTGTTCATTACCCGTGTTGTTTGTCATTAACCAACATATTTATTATGAGATTCTGATGAGTTGTTGAATGTTGCTTTGTTTGATATAAAGTATTGGTTAAAATTGTGGAAGACTTTTGGAAAAAAGTGTAGTTCTTCTTTTGGAGTAATATTATAAATTTATATATCAATGGAAAGATAATTTGATCAATAATGCAATCAAGAATGCAATCCAACAAAATTTGTTCAATTACCTATATTTTATCAAACCTTATAGCCAAATAACCAGAAAAAGGAAGCACAACTTGCTTAGGTTGACTTTTGTCAGTGTTTTATGTGATTGCTATCAAGTTGGTCATTTAGTGAGGTTGAAAAACATAATCAAATTAAAGAAATGGCACAAAGAGTTGACTAATCACCCAGAAAGTGATGTAAAATTGTACTATTAAGTGAACAAGGCTACAGTTATGAAGAAATTAGATGAAAGATTGGGAAAAACTACACCAAAGCTGGCCTTTCTATATTTTTGAAGAGGTATAAGGAGACTCAGTCACTACAAAATCAGAGTGATAAAGGCAGGAAAAGGTGCACAAAGGCAAGTGACGATCGAAGAATGAAGAGTCTGTCTCTACATGACAGAAGAATATCATCTGGGTGGATACAAGATGACATGGTACAATGCAATGTGAAGTTGAGTGCAAGGACTGGTCTAAGATTAAACCCATGTTAACTGGACAGCAGAACAATGGAACAGTGTTATTTGGAGCAATGAGACCCAAATCTCCTTGCTTGGTAGTGATGGCATGAAATACCCAAGAAGAATCAGATAAGATTTACATCCTACTTGCATTACACTGACCGTGAAACACCCAGACAGTGTGATGATCTGGGGTTGTATGGCACCAAAAGGTGTGGGCAGAATTTGCATCATTAATGGGAATATAAATGCTCCAAAATGCATAAACAAAATACTTGAGCCCAAACTGAAGTGTTCCGCAGGTGATCTTGTCGCGAATTCCTCGCTGCGCTTTTAGCAGAAATGCTCAGAGTCCCAGGTTTTTCCAGTGCAGTCTTTTTAATGTGAGCTATATACAGGTATTTACAAAAACAGTCCATACAGAGTACCTGCTCCTTAAGGCAAACGAATACTCTCCACCACAGCATCACCACACCACAGCACAACCACCACACTTACGGTTGAACAGGCTTTCCTTTTAAAACAGGTGATAGCCAATCACATTCCTGCTGAGTCACTCTGACCCAGCACTTCACAGAGTATTGCATCAGCCTGTTGAAGCCTGCAGACTTACTCATCATCCTGCGAATCCCAACACTCCTCAAGTCAAAGGCTTGAGACCTAATAATTCTCTTAAGTCTCGAAATTTAGGAGCATCCAAACATTTTGTATACAAATCCGCCACATTATATTTTGTGTTACAGTGCTGTACCTTTAACACATTTCTTTCCAAAGCATTTTTCACATTTCTGTATCTTATAGCAATATGTTTACTCTTGCTCTTAAAGTTCTGTTGGTTAGCAAGCTGTTGTGCAGCCATGTTGTCACTTAGCACAGTGATTGGCATTTCAGAAGGTATTCCAAGTTCTTTTGTTAGACAAGCAAACCACTCTATTTGTGACACACATTCGCTTATGGCTGAGTGTCAGGGGTTCAGGGAGAGAGGCACAGATGAGGGAGGAGACTGAGAGCGAGGGGGAAGAATCCAGGAACGAGGAGGAGGAGGATGACAATGACTTGAGGGCTTCCATGAGTCTCTCAAGTGAATCGGAGGATTCCCAAAAGGGGGCGCCCCTGGTCAGGCCAAGGGGAGCCACAGGGGGGACTCGTCAGGAGCAGGGGAGCAGCAGGGAAACCCCGAGTGGGAGTGGGAGATCGGGGCCGGCTTCCCAGCCGGAACGGAGTGAAGAGGGTGGAGTTCCCAGTGTGACACACGGAGCAGAGCAGGAAGCAGAGAGGGGAAGGAGATCGGGGCAACACGTCCTGCCGGAAGGGGCGGAGAGTAGTACAGAGAGTAGTATAACTGTCAAGAGGAAGGTCAGGGGTAGCGAACGCGCGCCAAGTTCAAATGTGGAGGCGCGCGGAAATGTGGAGAGCCCGGAGGAGGAGCCTGGTCCCAAAGCACGGAGGAGGGGGGAACAGGCATCTGGGGACTCAGCGTCAGGGGAAAGCAGGAGGGAAGGAACCCAGGGGGGCAGAAAGACCCTGCGGAAAAGGAAGGACAGGAAGAGGTGGACCAGCACAAGCCTCTTAAACTGGTGTAGAGGCGGGACTGATTCAGAGGGGACTTCAGCGGTCTAAGCGTAACAGACGTGGGGCTGCGCGCCTCGGCTGTGGAACAAACAATGTACTTCAATAAAGATTTTTGTAAATAAAGTGGACTTGGCGTTGGTCTCTTGTGAGCTGGGACCTGAGGCGGCCCTGACACTGAGTAACTCTGCTTCACAAGTACTTGTGGCAACAAATGTTTGTTTCTGGGATTTCCACTGAACCAGGGCATTTCCAATATATATGGCATAGCCAGTGGTAGACTTTCCATTTTCTCTGTCCCCCCAGCTGGCATCAGCGTATGCATACACTTGCTGATTATATCCTGTATCCAGCACCAGTTTGTAATCTTTTGTGCCTTTCAGATACCTTAGGATTCTTTTAAGTGCTACCCAATCTCTCTGAGCCGGGTCTGCACTTCTTTGGCTTAACATGTGCACTGCCAATGTTATGTCGGGTCTTGTCCAACAACTTACATATAACAGAGAACCCAACAGAGAATGAAACGCTGCTGCATTCTCAAATTTTTGCCCTTCTGGTTCATTTTTGTACTGGGTAGTTATGGGAGTGTCAACCTCATTTGCCCTCTCCATTCCATATGTCTTTAGTAACTTTTCGATTTTTTCCTTCTGACTCAGAGAGTAGATGCCCTTTTCATTTCTCTGAACCTCTACTCCTAAGTAATTCTGAATCTCTCCCAAATACTTCAGTTTGTATTTGTTACCTAGGCTGTTTATAAACCAAGACACTTGCTTTTGTGCAGTTGTTATTAGACAGATATCGTCAACATACAAAAGTAAATAACAAACACTTCCTTGCACCATTGCTGAATATAAACAGGAATCAGCCAGGCTTTGTTTGAATCCCATCTTTTTCAAAGTTGTATCTATGCATTGATGCCATAGACATGCACTTTGGTGCAAACCGTATAGTGCCCTTTGCAGCTTTAACACCATGCTGCCTTTTTCCAGCTCATAACCTGGTATTTGCTGTAAATACACCTCGGTGTCAATAGGAGCATTTAAATATGCTGAGGCAACATCAAAATGATTAACTTTTAACCCCCTCAGACTTGCCATTGCTAAAACTGATTTTACTGTTTCAGCCTTTGCTGTTGGGGCAAACACTTCATCATAATGTATCATTTTCCTTTGTGTAAAGCCCCTTGCAACCAACCTGGCTTTCCTCTGACAACTACCATCAGCCAGCTTTTTCACTTTAAAAACCCACTTACAGCTTATGGGCGTTTTACCTTCAGGCAATTCTGTAGGTACAAACACATTGTTGTTTAGCAGAGAGTTATACTCTGCCTGCATTGCCTTTAACCACGCCTCTTTCTCTAGAGTAGGTAACTCTTGCACTTCTTCAAAGTTTTCTGGCTCAGTTACATAAACCTGGTTTATGGTGGCTGGGAACCCATAACGGTCTGGAGGTTGACCTTTATTACTTCTTGCAGACCTCCTTGGTTCATTAATCTCACCCCCTGGGCTACCTTCAGGACTGCTTTTGGGGTGGATTGATTCTAGAGATTTACCTCCTCCTGTCCCAGTTGCACTTTCTTCTCTCCCCTGCTCCATGCTAGCAGCTGGAGAAAAATGCTCAACCTTCATCTCCTCCCTTTCAGTTTCTCTGGGAGAGCTGCCAATTCTTAGCTTTGTTTCAACTGCCTTATCAGGTACGCTCGGCAGTAAAACTTTTTCTGGCAGCAGGTTTGCATGTATCTTGGGCCAATTTCTTTGCTCATTAAAGCTGGCTGATCGACTATAACTCAAAAGATTTTTATCATCTTCAAACTTGTAGGCTTTCATACCCAAGAAATAGCAACTGCTGTGCCCTTTCCCCACCTTTTCTTCGGTTTTTTTACAGGTATGTCAACCCATGCCTTTGTCCCAAAGATTCTCAAATGTTGCAAACTGGGACTTTTGTTATAGAGAATCTTATAGGGTATGTCATCTAGTACCCTTGACCACAAGCGATTCCCAATATAATTCGCGGTCTTAATACTCTCAGCCCAGTACTTAATTGGAAGATTTGCATCTGCTAACAATGCTTTCATTTGTGTCTGCAAGACACCTCCTCTACGCTCTGCTACTCCGTTCTCCTGAGGCGTTGCCACATTGGTAAGCCTATGTTTAATCCCTTGGGAACGCAACCAGTTTCTTAGGGAGCTTGCCATAAACTCTCCTCCCCTGTCTGTCTGAATAGAGCACACCTTTTCGCCAAGTTGCCTTTCTACCCTTCTTACCCAGAACTTCAAAGTTTGGGCAACGTCAGACTTTTGCTTTAATGGATAGACCCAGCCAAATCTAGAATAGTCATCCGCTAGGATCAAACAGTACTTGTTATGGGAGACACTTGGTGGAAAAGGACCAGTTACATCAGCATGAATCAACTCCAGTGGTTTTTTGGTTTCTCTTTGGCTTGCTCTTGCTACTGGGCAAGCCCTGCTTTTAACCTCCTTGCAGATATTGCAGTCTAAGTAATTATCACAACTTTTAATGTTTTTCATCCCCACACACAATTCCAATGTTTTGTTCAGCACCTTAAAGCTAGCATGAGCCAGACGCCTGTGCAGGAGATGAATACACATATCATGGGTTGGGACATTTTGCACATTCGCAACCTTAGACTCACACTGCAGTACATACATATTAGTTCTAAGGTTAGCATTTGCCAACACTGCCCCATTTTGCTTTATCTGACACTGGTCTCCCACAAAGTTTACTTCAAAGCCTGCTTTTGCCAAGTCAGGAATACTCAGGAGATTGTTTTGCAAACTAGGCACACACAACACATTCCTGAATGTGTGTCCCAGCTGTGGGAACACAACCTCCCCCTCACAAACCACATTAGCTTTCTGGCCCATAGCAAGACTTACATGTTTTTTGTTTGAAGCCCTAGCATCAGTTAGCAATCCTTTTCTTTTACAAAAGGTTTGAGAAGCTCCACTGTCCAGAACCCACAGCTCTTCATTTTCTTGACCATCTGCAGACACCCAAGCGGTAGACTCTGCTGCCTCCTGTGCTTCTGCTGTTTTTGTTGTTTTCTCAGGCAGTCCCGCAGATGTCCACTGGACTTGCAGCAAAAACGCCTTTTTACTTTGTTGACCACCGGCTGGTCTGCAGCAGCTCCTCCTGGCTGTTTCTCCGGCTCCCGACACCTCTGGTCTTCCTGGCTGTTGTTCCCTCTGGGATGCTCCAACAGCTGGGCTGAGGTCATCTTTCGCTCTGCACGCCTGTCCTCCTCTGCATACAACCGTCCAGTAACGTATTCCAGAGTCAGCTTATCAGTCTCTACAGACTCGAGGGAATTGACCAGCATATCATAGCTGTTGTCAAGGGAACTCAGGACTATAAAGACTTTGTCCTCTTCCCCCACAGGCCTCCCTCTTAAGGCTAGCTCCTGGAAACAGCCTGTTATGAATTTTAGGTGGTTCACCAGGGAGTCCCCCGGTTTCTTCCGACACCTGTACAGTCTCCTGGTCAGTGTTATCAGTGAGCCAGGTGTCTCTTGCACATGGACAGCCTTGAGTGCATTCCACGCCTCACTTGCCATCACCTTATCAGCTGCGTAGACTAGCTGGCTGTCGTCCACTCCAAGAATGATCGTAGCCAAAGCTTTCTCATCCTTTTCTAGCTGGGCCTCTACTAGTGCCAGCTTTTCTTCATCGTCCTCATGCTCCTCAGGGGGCTGCAGTGGAGTTTCCACCACCTTCCACAGGCCCTCACGCTTGAGGAAGTGTTGCATGCGGACCGGCCAGATGCTGTAGTTCGTGGCCGTCAGCTTCTCCAGCAACACGCCAGTTCTGGACAGCTCCATCCCTGCAGCTCACCTCCAGCACCCACGGCTAGATAACTGCCACCTGTACTCTTGCGCAGCGGAAGCGTGCTGGGCCCATAACCCTGTCGAGAATTCCTCGCTGCGCTTTTAGCAGAAATGCTCAGAGTCCCAGGTTTTTCCAGTGCAGTCTTTTTAATGTGAGCTATATACAGGTATTTACAAAAACAGTCCATACAGAGTACCTGCTCCTTAAGGCAAACGAATACTCTCCACCACAGCATCACCACACCACAGCACAACCACCACACTTACTGTTGAACAGGCTTTCCTTTTAAAACAGGTGACAGCCAATCACATTCCTGCTGAGCCACTCTGACCCAGCACTTCACAGAGTATTGCATCAGCCTGTTGAAGCCTGCAGACTTACTCATCATCCTGCGAATACCAACAGATTTTTTCCCAGATACTGAAGCATTTATATATTTTTATTTTTATGTATTATTTCAACAGGATTCAGCTCTATGTCGTGTTGCTGCTGTGTGCAAAAGGTGCTTTCAAGATAATGATATTTCACTGCTGGAATGGCCTGGGAATAGCCCAAACTTTAACCCAATCAGAAATCTATATAACCGACTAAAGAAACTTGTTAGTCAGAAGCAACCCAGCAATAAAGTCCAATTAACAGAGGCAATAATTTAAGCTTGGTTTCACTTTATTACAGCTGCAGAACTAAAAGCTTGGTTCACTTCATGGGAAGGCATTGTAAGGCCGTAATTAAAGCCAAAGGTTGCCAATGGTTAGGACTGCTGTTCTAATAAATGGTTATGCCTGCTGTTCTAATAAATACACCTTCATAAATGTTCTTTCATTACATTCTTCATTAAATTATCTTTGCATTGATATATAATTTTATGGTATTACTCCACACAAAAGGGGTGTTATGAGCCATCAAACCTCAGAAATACACTTTTCACAAAAGATTTCCACAATTTTGGCCACTAGGAGAAGTTCACTTTAAAGTTAATGTTCTTTTTATATGGGATCAGATTATTATTATTTATGCTTCATGTTTATATATGTGTTGGAAGCCGCCCAGAGTGGATGGGGCAACCCAGCCAAATGGGCAGGGTATAAATAAAAAATATTATTATTACTACAGTGGTATCTTGATTTAAGAACAGTCCTCTTCCGGAAAAGATTAAGTTTGTAAACCGAGGTACCACTGTATTATCATCATCATCATCATCATCACCACTGCTACTTCTACCTGAAATTCAGTAAGCTCTTCTCTGGGATGAATTTTGTTTGGCCCAGTCATGGCATCCCCTTCATCTCCAATGTCAGTCGTCTCTTTGGTCAACCCAAGATTGACAGAGGAAAAAACAAAAACAGAAAACCTGAAGCTACTTATCTTTCCTAACAATTCTGAAGCTGACATTTAAGATGGCCTGGGCAGTTGAAAGCAGCCCAATCGTGGTAGAAAAAGGAATAATTTGAGGAAGATTGTTCAAAGAAAAAACTGTAAGTTACTGTTTATTGTGGGGGTGTTAAGTTCCCAGGTGTTATAAGGGCCACTATTGAGCTCTGTGAAAATATGAGGTTGGTCCATAGATGTATTTTTTGAATTTCCAGGCAGATACGACGATCCCACAGGGAGCCTTACCAAGAGAGGCCACGATCCCACGATTCTCCTCCATGACGTCCTTATGCAGAGCTCTCTGGTCAGGATCCAGCAACTCCCACTCCTCATCTGTGAAATGAACAGCAACATCTTCAAAGCACACTGGACCCTAAAAGAAAAAGGGAAATGTCCTCCTCTGAGACAGCAGAAATATGATCTGCTACACAATGCTCTGTTGTTTCCTTCCTGTAAATTGCGGTGTTGTTTCAATAGGATTGCTTTGCTGTACATGTTAATTATGGGTGCTTATTTTATTCTGCATTTTAATTATGGGTATTTGTCTCTGTGCAAATAAGTGGTACTCCACATGTGGTTTTCATTTTTTAAAAAAAATAATATTTATTCAAGTTTTAAAGGTTACAAAAAGAAACAAAGAAAAAATAAATCAATACATAAAAATAAGTTACATCCAAGAAAAAAAAAAACAAAAACAGATAAAAAGGAGAAAAAAAGAAAAATAATTAGATATACATACAATCAAAGAGAAAAAAAACAAGTCAAACCTTTGCATAATTTTCTTTCTTTAACTTATTTCCTTGACCTCCTCACACCTCCCCTCTTTGTTTTGTTTTTTTAAAGATATTTATTAGGATTTTCAATATTAATACAGTAAAATCAAAAAGGAAAAAAGGGGAAAAAACAAAAAAACAAAAGTACAAAAATAAAAATAATTTAAAAACTCACAAAATTTCCATTACTTATTTTCCATTAACTTGTTTCCCAGACCTCCTCATACTTTCCTTTTTTGTATTCCAATTCAAATTATTAGTTCAGCAAATTCTCACCATTAATTTTACTTATTTCTAAACCTTTTTTCCATATCTCTTAAGCATTACAGCTGGAAACCCCTTAATTTCTATCCAACATCATTCTAACATTCATTAATTTTATAATACTTCTGTAAGTAGTCTTTAAATTTCTTCCAATCTTCTTCTGCCGACTCTTTTCCCTGGTCTCGGAGGTCCTGCTGAATATTATCAGAAGGGACCAGTTGGTGAAAGGTATACAGGTCGGAGCAAAACAGTACAAATTTAGGGCATTTGCAGATGACTTAGTATTGACATTACAGGAGCCAGAATCTAGTAGTAAAAGGGTTCTGGAACTAATTCAAGAATTTGGTCAAGTGGCAGGATTTAAATTGAACAAGTTAAAAACTAAGGTTTTAGAGAAAAAAATAACATCGATTGAAAGAGAGAGGTTTCAGAATGAAACAGGTGTGACTTTGGTTAAAAAAGTGAAATACCTGGAGATTAATATGACAGCTAAAAATGGGAATCTATTTAAAGATAATTATGAGAAATGTTGGACGGAAGAGAAAAAAGATTTAGAAATTTGGTCAAATTTGAAGCTTTCTTTGTTGGGTCGAATTGCAGCTATAAAAATGAATGTATTGCCTAGAATGTTGTTTTTGTTTCAAACATTGCAAATTGTGGACAAGATGGATTGTTTCAAGAAGTGGCAGAGAGATATTTCTAGATTATCTGGCAGGGCAAGAAGCCCAGAATAAAATTTAAGATATTAACTGATGCAAAGGAAAGGGGTGGATTTGCCCTGCCAGACCTTAAACTTTACTATGAATCAGCAGCATTCTGCTGGTTGAAAGATTGGCTGCTCCTTGAGAACACAGACATTTTGGATTTAGAAGGTTTTAACAATTTTTTTGGGTGGCATGCATATTTGTGGTACGACAAGGTCAAAGCACATAAAGCATTTAAAAACCATATTGTCAGGAAAGTATTGTTTAATGTTTGGATAAGATATAAAGATTTATTGGAGAATAAAACTCCAAGGTGGCTGTCACCAATGGAAGCAAAGCAAAGGCTCTGAAAAGACTCAATATGGAGTCCAAATGACCGAAATATTGGGAAATTTTGGAACAAGAGAGAGATAAATTGAAACTGCAGAGTTTTGAGAAGCTTAAGGATAAGGTGTGAGACTGGCTTCATTATTTTCAAATAAGGGAGGCTTACAATTTGGATAAGAAAATTGGCTTCCATGTGGAAAAATCAAAATTAGAAACAGAATTGTTAGAACCCAAAACTAAGACTTTGTCAAAGATGTACAACTTGCTGTTGAAATGGAATACTCAGGATGAAACGGTGAAATCTGCTATGATAAAATGGGCACAAGATGTTGGACATAACATTATGTTTGCTGACTGGGAACAGTTGTGGACCACAGGTATGAAATTTACGGCATGTAATGCCTTAAGAGAGAATATTATGAAAATGATATACAGGTGGTACATGACCCCAGTCAAGCTCGCAAAAATATATCATTTGCCCGATAACAAATGTTGGAAATGTAAAGAAACTGAAGGTACATTCTTTCACCTTTGGTGGACGTGCCCAAGGATCAAGGCTTTCTGGGAAATGATCTATAATGAAATGAAAAAGGTATTTAAATATACCTTCCTGAAGAAACCAGAGGCCTTTCTCCTGGGCATGGTTGGCCAATTGGTGTCAAAGAAGGACAGAACTTTCTTTATGTATGCTACAACAGCAGCAAGAATACTCATCGCAAAGTATTGGAAGACACAAGATCTACCCACTCTGGAAGAATGGCAGATGAAGGTGATAGACTATATGGGACTGGCAGAAATGACTGACACCTCCCCTCTTTGTATTCTAGTTCAAATAGGTATTTCAGCAAATCCTTCATCTTTGTTTTTATCCTAATAATTTATCTTAATATACTGTAATTTTCCATTCTCTCTTTCACCAATTAGCCGTCCACTTTTACCTTATTTAATCTTATTTCTCATTAAAACTGATATATTTGAACTTATTCTCTTAAGACATTTCCCCTAGGGTCATAAAAATTTCATTCCATGATTTTCCCATCTCTCATTTTAAGTCTCAATATATACACTTTAAATTCCCAATTTTCTTTCACCATCTCCCCTCCCCGGTCTCGGCCCCTACCAACAGTTCCATCAACCTCCAACAGTCCATCAACCTGGAGATCTTAAATCCAAGGCTCTTAACTCCTCTTCATGTCCCATCTGCCGATCTTCTTGATAATCTTTGGTATTAAAAAGCAGTTCTCGGGGGGGCTCCAACCCAACGATGGTCATATTCCTTCTTAGCAGGTCTGCCAGATTTCCATAGTTAAGGATAGGGCCCATAAAGTATTCCAAATCTTGTTTCACACTTCTTCCAAGTCCAAAGGCCCCAAAGACTCCGATCTCCTCCTGGCTCAGATTCATATCCCAAAAGTCATTTGATCCCCACATAAGGTGATCTCTCCACCTTTCATTTTCCAGATCAAGCCAGGCTCCCATCTCCAGAAACTGGCTTCTCCTAATTATAATCATATAAGGCCTCAACTTATAATCCTCCATTTGCCTCTGTAGGGTTAAGGCTCCCCCTTGCATCACTTTAACAACAACTTTCTCCTTCTCTGGTTTTTGAATTTGTTCAATTGAAAAAGATTCCTGTGCTGGATTCTTGTCGACTTCTTTGCTGATGCCCACTTTTGTTCCCAAAATATCAACACTGGTAGCCATGGCATCTATCTGTTCATGCAGCTTTCCCAATAGATAAAATGTCCTATTCAGTACAGACGCTACTTCTTTCTCTACCGACATCCTTGAAATGTTCAAGGTCAAAGCTGGTTTCTCAGAGCCTTTATCTTTAAAACCAATTTCCCAGCTGCATTCTTGTAACAATGTCCCAAAACTCCCTCTAGAGGGAAACAGTCTCCATTTATCAATCCTTCCAGCACAGTCCCAAAAGTCTCAAAAGTAAATTAGCAACAATTCCAATTACCTTTCCTTCTTTTTAAACGCAGAAACGGACAATGGAAACAAAGTCTTTCTTTTGTATCTAGACAGCTAGCTGTCAAATTTGTCTATTCACCGTCGATGGGCTCCTCACAGACCGCTCCCAGGTTTAGGGATATGGCGCTTCAATTCTTAAATTTTCCCCTTCTCCTGCAGGCTTCCCCTGCTTCCAAAGGCGGTATTAGAATAGTTTCAATCACTGGAGTTTTAATCCTTTACGTAGGACTTTCCAAGACCTTAGTTAACAAGTTCTTTGCTTCAGTCTATTTACAGAAAGGGGAGGTGGACTTCCTGTTTAGACCTTCCCCGTTCAATGCCAAATTAAATTATTTTAAAAGCCCAATTTCCCGTTCTACTCACGGGCTGTTGTTTGAAATCCAATTGTCCACAAGAAAAAATCAGCGCTCTCCGGCAACGGCTGTGCGGCTTCACTCCGTAAAAATAGCGGTCGATTCAAAACACTGCGCCACTCGCCCCACGTCACTTTGGATCCCCAAAAAAGGGGGTTCTCTGCGAGTAGGGGGGGGCGCTCCTGGTGTCAGCCGAATCCCACATTCCCAGGCTTCCTCCGCCTGGGATTTTTGAAGGGTCTCCGCCTTCGCCGCCGCGGCAAGACCCGAATTTCACGGAGCGGGTTCCTCTCAGAGGAGCTCCGCCATTGCCGATGACGCTAACCCGGAAGTCCTTCCACATGTGGTTTTCAAATCATTCTGCCTATGCAGGGATTCCAGTTTGCCAGATGGAAGGATCCACTTTCTCCTCTCCTCATGTGCTGTTCTAGGGAGTTCCCTCCCAATGCTGTAAAGCCAAATTCAAGGGGTTCCTGGGAGCATGGAGGGGGGGGATGGGGGGCAGGCCCCATTTTTCATCCGATGGGCCTGGTTAGGTGAATCCAGGCCACTATTTGTTCTCATTTGTCCACTCCTTAGAAAACAATTTTAGCATACAGTGATCACTCTACAATTAAAATAAGCCTATTTTGGTCTCCTGGCTCTGAGAGACAAGCAGGGAGGGTGGCTTCTGGCAAAAGGAGAGGGAGCCACCGGTGGCTTCTCCTTCTCCTTACTCACCTCAGCTTCTCGACCTTCCTCTCCCACTTGCCTCCTTCCTCTTCTGCCTCTGATTCTGCACTGCATTCTACCACAGAGTCTCCCAGCTCACTAAGCCCTGTTACCATTTCAGTTTCTAACACCTCCTCTTCCCAGGCTTCTCCCTCTTCCCCCTCTGACCGCTCATCCTTCCTCCACCTCCACTCCTTCGGCTCTGAGCCATCTTCCATTCCTGGTTCCCCAGCTGCTTCTTCCCACCATTCCTCTGTGCCCAACCAGTCCATGACATTGCTCCATCCCTCGGCCTCTGTCCCCACAAGGCAGCTTCCCCTGACCTGATCTGGTTCCACAGCCGCTGCTTCCCTTCTGCCCCCATGAAAAGGCGGATCAGGAGGTCTGGCCGGCATCCTTCTGCCACCTGCAAGAGAAAAAAGGTAAGCAGGACGCCAGGATTGTCTGCTTCCCTCACAGGTGAAACAGGGCATCTCTAACTACAGATGGGCCTTTGAGAAAGACTTACCTACTGAGAGCATTTGGAGGTTTGTGCCCATTTCATATGTTTGTTTGTGCAGAAATACATCTCCCCTCCTCTGGACCCTTGTTCCCAACTGTCTCTCCCCAAAACAAGGTGAAAAGAACCCTCAGATGAGTTGGAAAACCAACAGAATGAGACCAAATGGAGAAAAACCACCTTCCTCCTTACCCAGTGACCTCACTCTGGTGTCCAACGGAGGCCTCTCTGCCTCACAGGAATCCAGGTCCATTTCTGCAAAATGATCCTTTCCCTGAAAAAGAAACAAGGATTCAAAACAGAGAATGGGGAGAAATACTAGAAAGAGAATGACAAAGACTTGAAGGGTGATAGATCTCATTCCATGGATGCTTTCCCAGAAAACAGATGGGCCAACAGTAGAGCATTATGGGATGTTCTCCATCCTGTTTGGAGCCCTTTGGGAGTATCCAGAGCAAAGTCTCTCTCACCTGCTTTCTCTCCTCTGCCTGACTCAGGAGGAAACCTTCGGCCAGGGCCACCGCCTGGGAACTGGTCTCCACTCCACAGCCCCTCACCCAGCTCTCCATCTCTGGTGGAAGGACAGCCAGGAACTGCTCCAAGATCACCAGGTCCAGCATCTCAGCTTTCGTGTGCCTTTCTGGCTTTAACCACTGGTGGCAAAAGTGGTAGAGTCGGCTGCAAACCTCTCGGGGTCCTTTGGCCTCCTGGCAGCAGAACTGCCTCAACTGCTGGCTCTGCACCTCTGAGCGGAGGGTGGCCTCCTCACCCAGGATCTTCTGCACAGAGTTTTCCCAGAACCCCCCACTGCTCCCAGTTTGGATGGCATGGCCTCTTCCTGCTTCAGGGCCAGCCGAGTCTTGCTCATCCATCTGTGCTCTCAGGAAGCCTCTGAGAGATCGGAAGGAACCTTTTGGTCTTCTGCCAAGTTCTGTCTGTCTGAATGAGAAGCTCTAGCAAATCCTACAAGCAAATACATTGTTCTGTTACAGAATTTGTAGCTCAGGAGAAGAAAAAGATTCCCTGAGCAAGCATGGATGAGTCTTGCTGGCAATTAGGGCTGGACTGCACCACATCCCAGACCATTAGCTATCTTTTTTGGGGGGAAGAAGAGTAGGAGGAGAAGAAATATGTCTCTAGCCTTCTAGCAATGCAAATTGTGGAGGCAACTGAAGGGATTAATGTGAGGTGAATCAGTCTGGTTTCTGCTGCCTTCCAGTCAATGCGTGAAGTCTGAACTGACTGATAAGGGAGTCATTCGTATCTTGTGATAAATGGATGCTTGGCTCTAGTGGGGGTCCTCACCTGGGGGTCCTCAGGAGTTGCTCCCCCCACTCCCACTCCCCTGCTTCTGTCTCCTTTTCTTGCACTTGAACTCTCTGGCACTCTCCAGGCAGACCCCTTGGGGTGGGGTCCCTTTTTCTTTGCTCTGAGGGCCAGGTATGTATCAGGCCAACCCCCTGAGGGCCAAGTGGGTGGGGCCAAAGACATATCCCTTGCAATTTAGGCGGGTAATCTATTATTATTATTATTATTATTATTATTATTATTATTATTCTCTTAGATGGCTGAACACGCACACAGCCCCTGATGCCAAGGTCCCTGGAGGCTCAGTGAGTAGCAGCGCCCATTTCCAGCAACAATCCCTTTGGGAGAGAGAGGATGTGGTCCTGGGATGCCCTTCTCTGGGTGCGAGGGGATTGCTGCAGTGGCCTCCGTGGGGAGCAGCCCTGGGAGACACTGGGAAACTGGTCCCCAATGCAGCAGCCAGACTATGGGCTGGGATCCCTCTCTTTACTCCTCTCCTTTCTCTCCCACCTTAACTTCCTCCCTCCCTGTGGGGTTTTCTTTGGGGGGTGGGCTAGTCCACCTCCTCGTCCAGCTTTGGAAAACCATTTGCAGATGTTTCCTCCGTTGCGCAATGAGGCTGAGCGACGTCACACAGAGTTAAAGTCCCAGGGACTCCTTTGTCTGAAGAAGGGAGATCTTTTCTGAAAGGGGGGGGGGCGGAGGGCCAAATGAGTTGGGATCCTCTGATCTGCAGGAAGGAGAGCGTGGCAGACCTGGCCCCTCCCTGGCAGGACCCTCTCCTCCCTGACTTGGGGTCCCCCCCTGCATGAGCAGATCTGGCCCCCCAGGCCCCCTCCCCTGCTGCAGCCCTGGGACCCCCCCCCCCATCTCCCCACTGCACCCTCTGGGGGGAGAGAGAGGAGACTCACCAGATCCCAGGAGGGGAGAGCGAGGCAGCCCTTGCAGGAGAGACACCAAAGCAGGAAAGGACTGGGGAGGGAGGGGCTTTTCCTCTGGATCCCTTATTTTCACATCTGAAAGTTGACAGCTATGGACTCACCAGATCCCAGGAGGGGGCAGCGATTCGGCCCTTGCAGCAGAGATACCAAAGCAACACCCCCCCCTTCCTTGCAGGAAAGGACTGGGGAGGGAGGGGCCTTGGCTCTGGAGGACCTGCCCCCCCCCCCCCCGCTTCCTGTCCTCTCTAGGAAGGCAGCTCGGTTCCCTTTAACCCTTGCCAAGCCGAGTCCCTCCAGCTCCGCCCTCTCTCGCTTGGCAGAACCTCAGATTCTTATCATTTTTTATGGATTTAGGGGGGCAGTTGCCCCCCCCCCCCCGCTACGCCAATGCCCAGATATCCTTTTGGGGGTGAGGCTCTTGGCTGGACTCTGAGCATCTCCCTCCCTTGGCCGGAAACCATAGAATCATAGAATCATAGAATCATAGAGTTGGAAGAGACCACAAGGGCCATCGAGTCCAACCCCCTGCCAAGCAGGAAACACCATCAGAGCACTCCTGACATATGGTTGTCAAGCCTCTGCTTAAAGACCTCCAAAGAAGGAGACTCCACCACACTCCTTGGCAGCAAATTCCACTGTCGAACAGCTCTTACTGTCAGGAAGTTCTTCCTAATGTTTAGGTGGAATCTTCTTTCTTGTAGTTTGGATCCATTGCTCCGTGTCCGCTTCTCTGGAGCAGCAGAAAACAGCCTTTCTCCCTCCTCTATGTGACATCCTTTTATATATTTGAACATGGCTATCATATCACCCCTTAACCTCCTCTTCTCCAGGCTAAACATGCCCAGCTCCCTTAGCCGTTCCTCATAAGGCATCGTTTCCAGGCCTTTGACCATTTTGGTTGCCCTCCTCTGGACACGTTCCAGTTTGTCAGTGTCCTTCTTGAACTGTGGTGCCCAGAACTGGACACAGTACTCCAGGTGAGGTCTGACCAGAGCAGAATACAGTGGCACTATTACTTCCCTTGATCTAGATGCTATACTCCTATTGATGAGGCCCAGAATTGCATTGGCTTTTTTAGCTGCCGCGTCACATTGTTGGCTCATGTCAAGTTTGTGGTCAACCAAGACTCCTAGATCCTTTTCACATGTACTGCTCTCAAGCCAGGTGTCCCCCATCTTGTATTTGTGCCTCTCATTTTTTTTGCCCAAGTGCAATACTTTACATTTCTCCCTGTTAAAATTCATCTTGTTTGTTTTGGCCCAGTTCTCTAATCTGTCAAGGTCGTTTTGAAGTGTGATCCTGTCCTCTGGGGTGTTAGCCACCCCTCCCAGTTTGGTGTCATCTGCAAATTTGATCAGGATGCCCTTGAGTCCATCATCCAAGTCGTTGATAAAGATGTTGAATAAGACCGGGCCCAAGACAGAACCCTGTGGCACCCCACTAGTCACTCTTCTCCAGGATGAAGAGGAACCATTGATGAGCACCCTTTGGGTTCGGTCAGTCAGCCAGTTACAAATCCACTGAGTGGTAGCATAGTCAAGACCGCATTTTACCAGCTTCTTTACAAGAATATCATGGGGCACCTTGTCAAATGCCTTGCTGAAATCAAGGTAGGCTACATCCACTGCGTTCCCTTCATCTACCAGGCTTGTAATTCTGTCAAAAAACGAGATCAGGTTAGTCTGACATGACTTATTTTTCAGAAATCCATGCTGACTATTGGTGATCACAGCATTCCTTTCTAGGTGCTCACAGACTGTTTGCTTAATGATCTGCTCCAGAATCTTCCCTGGTATTGATGTCAGACTGACTGGGCGGTAATTATTTGGGTCCTCTCTTTTCCCCTTTTTGAAAATAGGGACAACATTTGCCCTCCTCCAGTCTGCCGGGACTTCGCCTGTTCTCCAGGAATTCTCAAAGATGACTGCCAGTGGTTCTGAAATCACATCTGCCAGTTCTTTTAATACTCTTGGATGCAGTTCATCTGGCCCTGGAGACTTGAATACATCTAGACTAGCCAAGTATTCTTGTACTATCTCCTTAGTTATTCTGGGCTGTGTTTCCTCTGCTGAATAATTTGCTCCAAATTCTTCAGGTCGGGCATTGTTTTCTTTATCGGAGAAGACTGAGGCAAAGAAAGCATTGAGGAGTTCAGCCCTTTCTGTGTCCCCTGTTTGCATTTCACCATCTTCTCCTCTGAGTGACCCCACGGTTTCTTTGTTCTTCCTTTTGCTACGAACATACCCATAAAAGCCTTTTTTGTTGCTTTTAACCTCTCTAGCAAGCCTGAGTTCATTTTGTGCTTTAGCTTTTCTGACTTTGTGTCTACACGTGCTGGCTATTTGTTTGAATTCCTCTTTGGTGGTTTCCCCCCTTTTCCATTTTTTGTACACATCCTTTTTTAATCTTAACTCAGTTAAAAGTTCTTTAGATAGCCACCCTGGCTTCTTTAGGCACCTTCCATGTTTCCGTCTCATTGGTATTGCCTGAAGTTGTGCTTTTACTATCTCCCTCTTAACAAACTCCCAGCCATCTTGAACTCCCTTTCCTTTTAGTATTACTGTCCATGGGATCTCACCCAGCACTTCCCTAAGCTTTATGAAGTCGGCTTTCGTAAAGTCAAGAAATTGAGTCCTAATATGCTTGGCTGCTCCTTTCCGCTGTATAGTAAACTTCAGGAGAGCATGATCACTCGCGCCTAATGATCCTTCCACTTCTACCCCACTAACCAGGTCATCAACATTGGTTAGGACCAGATCTAAAATGGCTGTTCCTCTTGTTGCTTCTCCCACTTTCTGGACAATGAAGTTGTCTGCAAGGGCAGTGAGGAATCTGTTTGACCTTATGCTCTTGGCTGAGTTTGACATCCAACAAATATCAGGGTAATTGAAGTCCCCCATTACTACTATCTCCCTTCCTTTTGCATGCTTGGCCATCTGTTCCAGGAAGGCATCATCTATGTCCTCCGTTTGGCTTGGGGATCTATAGTAAACTCCCACAATGAGGTCACTGTTATTCTTCTCTCCCTTAATTTTCACCCAAATGCTCTCACTTTGGCTTTGAGGTTCTAAATCTTGGATCTCTTCACAGGTATACACATCCCTGACATATAACGCCACTCCTCCTCCTTTCTTGTCTGGTCTGTTTCTTTGAAATAGATTGTATCCCTCCATTATTACATTCCAATCGTGGGATTTATCCCACCAGGTTTCAGTGATTCCTATTATGTCATATTTAGTTTGCTGTACCAGGAGCTCAAGCTCATCTTGTTTATTTCCCATGCTTTGTGCATTAGTGTACAGACATTGAAGTCCATTAATCATTCCCCCAGAGGAAGAGTTTGCAGGGAAAAGGGCTTTGCAGGAGGCAAGGAAGCTCCTCCTCGAATTCAGGAGTGGAGAGAGAGGAGGGGATCCCAGGGTCATCTAGTCCAACCCCCAGCAAGGCAGGAATCTCAGCTAAAGCATCCATGGCAGATGGCCCTCCGATCTCTGCTGAGAAACCTCCAAGGAAGGAGAGTCCCCCACCTCCCAAGGGAGACCTTTCCCTGCCCAACTGCTCTTAGGTGTCCCTCAAGGCAGCGGGTCCTGAGTTCTAGCCCTGCTGAAACAATTGCATTGGCTGCCAAGGAGGAACCAAGCAAAGTTCAAAATAAATAAATCCCATTTTCATCATAAATGAGTAATACTTTCTTATGCACGCTTATGCACGCAACAAAAGTATGCCATTTCCCTTTCCAGAAATGCTTAATTGCTAATTAAAAGGCCTGAAAATGATTGTTGTTATTATGTTTAGGGAAGCTTTTAATGTTTGATGGACTATTGTATTTTAATATTTTGTTGGAAGCTGCCCAGAGTGGCTGGGGAACCCAGCCAGATGGGTGGGGTATAGATAATAATAATAATAATAATAATAATAATAATAATAATAATAATAATACTATTGATCAGGTGAGTGTTCTCCTTTTAAAAGAGGCAGGTGGAATCTCCACGATTGTTAATAACATAACATTGAAAGGCTAGTGAAATACGGGAAGCCCTAGAGCACCTGCTTGGCATGCAGAATGTCCCAGGGTCAACCCCTGACATCTCCTGCAAGGGCTGGACAAAATCCCTGCCTGAAACTCTGGGGAGCTGCTGCCAGTCAGTGTAGGCCAGGGGTCCTCAAACTATGTCCCGCAGGCCGAATCCAGCTCATATGGGTCGTGAATCTGGCCTGCACAGCCATTTCAGAACCCGTCAAGTGTCCGAGGCTGAGAGCATCTCGCCGCCCGGTCAGTCAGTCCCTGTGTTGTGCTGAGGTAAACGCCACTAGCATGGTGGCAGCTCTACCAATGAAAGGCGAGGGGGTTTCGCCCGGGGACGGGAAGTCTTGTCTTTTGACTCGAAGAGAGGAGTTGAGGTTGGTGGTGGAAGGCAGACTTGGATCAATTCAGTTTTGTTACATAGACGTTTACTTTAAAGGTGGGAGAAGGAAGTATAGTCCTATTTCTGTGCATGGAGCAGCGGTCTTTCCGCTCATGTGGTTTACATGCTCTGAAAGTTGGGATCTGTTTTGAGATTTAAATTTTAAAAGGATGGAGTGGAACCGGATATTGACCATCTTGTTAGCCTGGGGCAGGGCTCAGCAACCTTTTTCAGCCGTGAGGCGGTCCACCATCCCTCAGACCATGTGGGGGGCTAGACTATATTTTTTTGGGGGGATGAACCAATTCCTATACCCCACAAATAACCCAGAGATGCATTTTAAATAAAAGGACACATTCTACTCATCTAAAAACACACTGATTCCCGAATCATCTTTGGGCTGGATTGAGAAGATTGGGCCGCATCCGGCCCCCAACCCTTAGTTGCCTATCCCTGGCCTGGCCTGGAATCCAGGAGAAAACTCTTGGAATAGCCTTGCCAGGTTCTCAGGGACGGACTCACCTGTCCCCATGTCCTTCTCTTTGCAAATGTGCTGTCGGTTGCACATCCCTCCCCCAGGGGTGAGTATTGGAGAGAACCAGAGCAGGGACTCAGACCTGCCCTCTTGCCCCCTACTCTGCACTCTCGGATGTGGAGAAGCCCTCCCTTTGTGAGGAACTGACAGCCTGTCTTTTGCCTTTCACCTGCTGGAGGAAGATCAGCTGTACCTGCTGGAGGTGATTCAGAACTGCCAGGCAGCTCAGCTCAGGGGGCTCTGAACCCAGAACTGCTCCAAGCAGGAGACGGCCAAAGCCATCCTGGTGAGTGATGGGAGGTGTGGGGGACCCCCATGGGGAAGTGGGGGTTTGGGGAAGGGGTTGTCCGTCTGCTGGAGAGGAGGACCCTACTGGCCTAGGTTCACGTATCCTGTTTGAAAGGGGAATCATCTTAGGGACCTCTTGTGGAAATCTGGGTCAGGAATGCTGTTCCTGGAATGGACAAACACACAAGACGTAACCGGCTGTGCATTCACATGAACAATAAGCTTCTATATATTCTTATCACAATATCAAAGGTTTATCTTCCACATAAACAACACATAAAGTGCAATAATATAGACGGAAGTCCCAATAAATCAGTTCATTCATAAAGACCAAATGTCTGCTAAGTCCAAATTGGAGCCTACTACAAGTTCCACATTGTTGACAAGGTGTGATGGCCTGGGATTCGGACTTGGATGCTGAACCTGAGGGATCCCAGCCTGCACACGATTCCCCTCCTCCAGAACCAGCTGAGCCGGGGCTGGGGCATGAGCCTGAAGGGTTCTCACCTGTGCTGGATCCTCAGGTGCAGGCATCAGCTGAGTCTGCTCTTGCTCCTGAGGTGATGGAGGACCCATTGCCTGCAGGTGCTCCACTCTCAGCCCCGTCAGAGAAAGCTGAGGTTGCCTCTGGGTCCGGTAACCCTCCAGCCTCTCCTGGGCTGCAGAGGCTCAGGGTTAGAGAGGCGAGTCACCAGAGGATCGGGGCCGCCCTATGCCTCAGGACAGATAAAAGCCGGCCAGCCCCAGTCCCAAGTTGCGGAAGCAACATTGTTGGTTGCTAGTTCCTGCCTGAGCTCCTGACCCGCCCTGGCTCCCTGCTTGCAAGCCTCTTCCTGACTTCACCCAACTCCCTGCCCTGCACCCAGCTTCAGCTACTACAGACTGCCTCCACGTTGCACCTTTGACCAAGGACTGGACTTGGACCTAGCCTCTCTGGTAACCCACGGGACCAGCACAGTTCGCTCCCGCCACAACCGCACTCTCCCTTCGTTGGGGTGCGTTCGGGAGGAACCAGAAGCAATGGCTGACCAGGAGGCTGCGCTGGTGGCATTGGCCCAGGAGAACCAGGCCTTGACTCACACCGTTCAGCAGCTAAGCAATGCAGCTACAGCACTTCAGCAGCGTTTGGACGCCTTACCAGCTCCTGGTGCCGACGCCCCAGCTTCTGGCAAGTACCCAGTGGCCCTACCAGAGAAATTCAATGGGTCCCCAGCCAGCTTTCCCATGTTTCTTGCCCAGGCCAAGCTGTATATTCAGGGGCGAGCCCGGAATTTCCCCGATGACCACACCAAGGTGCACTTCCTGATCAGCTTGCTGAAGGACCGGGAGGCCAAGTGGGCATTGCCGCTGCTCCGGCAAGACTCTCCCTTAGCTGACAGACTATACAGGGTTTTGCAACCATATGGAAACCGCGTTTGGCAACCCTCAGAAGGGGAGTCAAGCCAATCGGGCGATTCAGCGGTTGAAACAGGACAAGTCCACAGTGGCCGCCTACGCCCCATAATTTCGGCTGTTGGCACAGGACTTGTCCTGGAATGACTCCACCCTTCAGGACCAGTATCTCTGTTAGGATATTTCCGTTCCACCTTAAAAGGGAGCAGGCTTGTGAGTCACAGAGTCTGCGCATTTCCTGTTCTCAGGATGTTTATGTTTGCTATTGCTTTCATTTTCTCTCTCTCTGCGCCAGAACACACTAGCAGGCGGTCATGTTTGTTCTTTGTTCTGACCAACGCTGAATAAACATTCTAAATGATACCCTCCTGAGTGCAACTTTTGCTGTGTGAACTCTGCTGACAGAGTGTGCACCAGCCCAAGAATGTGGCAAGCTATTTCTTAGGCTTCGTGTCGCTAATTGCTGATACTGTAACTACGGGAGGTCGATGGATCGTCCGACAGCCGGCTTGGGGGCTCAGATGGACTTTATCTCCCTGGCAGTATCCCAACAATCTCTAGGGGCTTTCGGATGAGATACTGGGCCAGCTGGCCGCGATGGATCGCCCTGCCACGCTGGACTCCCTCATTCAGCGGAGACTGCAGATAGACGATCGGTTGGAGGACCATCACCAGGCTCAGGGCCGCCAGCACTCCCGGCTCCCGTCCTTCCCAGCAGTTCCACGGCCACAGCCAAGTCACTGGAGGAGCCAATGCAGCTTGGGACAGCGCAGCCTCGCCTCTCCCCCTCGCACAAGACTCGGCGTCTGGAGGGGAACCTGTGTCTCTACTGCGGCAGAAGTGGACACTATGCCCAATCCTGTCCTGAGAACACGCCGGCCACAGGGAAATGGCCAACCCCAGTAGCCGATGGCCCAGGCTACCTGGGGTCCCAAACATCGCATGATGGGCCCTCACCGGTGGAATTGCAACACCTCATGGTTCCGGTACGTCTATATCCCCTTGGCGGGCCCTAGATTCTCACCCACGCTCTGGTAGATTCAGGGGCAACCCACTCCTATATGGACTCTGCCTTCGCCGCCCATCATCAGGTGCCACTCCAGGACAAGCCAGAACCGGTACAGGTGGAGGCAATTGACGGACGGCTCCTGCGCTCGGGGGCCGTTACTCAGGAGACTCAGCCCTTGGTCCTGTGTCACCAGCAGCACTGGGAGGTGCGCACCATGAACATTGCCACCATGCCCCAGTTTCCCCTGGTGCTCGGGATGGACTGGCTGGAATCTCACAACCTTCAGATCGACAGTCAATCAGACTGTGCGCTTCCCAGACCCGTGTCCCCATGCTCGGTCCGAGGTGCTAGTGGCCGCCCCCACAGGGAAAGCTGCGTCACTGCTCCCCGCTGTTTACCAGGAGTACCAAGAAGTTTTTGAGGAACAGCTGCTGCCTCATTGGTCTTTCGACAGCGGCATAGACCTCCAGCCTGGGGTGCCCCTGCCTGTGAGCTGCCTATACTCTCTTACGGAGCCAGAGCGCTAAGCCTTGCAGAAGATTAGTGAATTGTTATTTTTTCATTTTCTTATCTTGATTTCATTTATTACTTTGATTTATTTTATTTATTTTGATTTTCTTTTATTCTTTATTTTTTTATTTTAGCACTTATTTTTCATCTTTGTTTTTTATTTTACATTTTTGTGCACATCTGTGCATATTTTGTATATTTTTATTTTGTACATAGAGGAGTAGTTAGGGTTAGGTTTAGGGTTAGGTGTAGGGTTAGGATGGGGGTTGGGGTTGAGATCATAGATAGGAGGGTGGGATCTTTTCATGGATGACATGGGCAGGCTGTAAGTAGCATTCCTTCCCTTTCTCTTCATCTCCTGGGGGGGGGTCCCCTGCCCAGACTTGGCTCTCTGGAGAGGCCTGGTCTTTAGTCAATGAACTGTTGCAACAAGACTTCCAACTACCACATGGAAGAAGCCCATTTCACCCACAACACCTTTTAATAAAATGTCATACATGCATCACATCTGTGTCATACATACATCACTAATCTGTGGGTTAGTAGTGAGGCGAGTGGAGGAAAGAGGAGTTCATGGTGGTTGGAGAAGAGTTTGGTTTATTGTTATTTTTCCAGTTTCTTATTTTGCTTACCATTTCATTTAATAATTTTATTTGATTTATTTCTTAGTTTTTTATTTTAACACTTTTATCTTATTGTTCTTTATTTTAATATTTTTTATTTTATTTTGTGCACATATGTGCATATTTCCCCTTCATGGATCACTGCCTTGCCGTGGCGAAGGGGCTTGAAGAACTCAGAGAAGCTATGAACTATGCTGAGCAGGGCACACAAGATGAACAGGTCATAGTGGAGAGTTTTGACCAAACGTGATCCACCTGGAGGAGGAACCGGCAAGCCACTCCAGTATCCTTGCCAAGAAAACTCCATGGACAAAGACAACAGGCATATAAAAGTTATGACGCTGGAAGATGAGCCCCTCAGGTCGGAAGGCGTCCAACATGCTACTGGGGAAGAGCGGAGGGCAAGTACAAGTAGATCCAGAGCTGATGAAGCGGCTGGGCCAAAGCCGAAAGGACGCTCAGTTGCGGATATGCCTGGAAGCGAAAGGAAAGTCCAATGCTGTAAAGAAAAATATTGCATAGGAACCTGGAATGTAAGAACCATGAACCTGGGTAAGTTGGAGGTGGTCAAAAATGAGATGGCAAGAATAAATATTGACATCCTGGGCATCAGTGAACTAAAATGGACGGGAATGGGCGAATTCAGTTCGGATGACCAGCACATCTACTACTGTGGGCAAGAAACCCGTAAAAGAAATGGAGTGGCCCTCATAGTCAACAAAAGAGTGGCGAAAGCTGTACTGGGATGCAATCTCAAAAATGATAGAATGATCTCGATATGAATCCAAGGCAGACCTTTTAACATCACAGTAATCCAAGTTTATGCACCAACTACTGGTGCTGAAGAATCTGAAATTGACCAATTCTATGAAGACTTACAACACCTTATAGAAGTGACACCAAAGAAGGATGTTCTTCTCATTATAGGGGACTGGAATGCTAAAGTAGGGAATCAAGAGATAAAAGGAACAACTGGCATGTTTGGCCTTGGAGATCAAAACGAAGCAGGGCAAAGGCTAATAGAGTTCTGTCAAGAGAACAAGCTGGTCATCACAAACACGCTTTTCCAACAACACAAGAGACGACTCTACACATGGACATCACCAGATGGGCAGCATCGAAATCAGATTGATTATATTCTCTGCAGCCAAAGATGGAGAAGCTCTATACAGTCAGCAAAAACAAGACCTGGAGCTGACTGTGGCTCAGATCATCAGCTTCTTATAGCAAAATTCAAGCTTAAACTGAAGAAAGTAGGAAAAACCACTGGACCGGTAAGATACAATCTAAGTCAAATCCCTTATGAATACACAGTGGAAGTGACAAACAGGTTTAAGGATTTAGATTTGGTGGACAGAGTGCCTGAAGAACTATGGATGGAGGCTCGTAACATTGTACAGGAGGCAGCAACGAAAACCATCCCAATGAAAAGGAAATGCAAGAAAGCAAAGTGGCTGTCCAACGAGGCCTTACAAATAGCAGAGGAGAGAAGGCAAGCAAAATGCGAGGGAGATTGTGAAAGATACAGGAAATTGAATGCAGATTTCCAAAGAACAGCAAGGAGAGACAAGAAGGCCTTCTTAAACGAGCAATGCAAACAAATAGAGGAAAACAACAGAATGGGAAGAACCAGAGATCTGTTCAAGAAAATTGGAGATATGAAAGGAACATTTCGTACAAAGATTACCATAATAAAAGACAAAAGTGGAAAGGACCTAACAGAAGCAGAAGACATCAAGAAGAGGTGGCAAGAATACACAGAGGAACTATACCAGAAAGAAATGGATGCCTCGTACACCCTAGGTAGTGTGGTTGCTGACCTTGAGCCAGACATCCTGGAAAGTGAAGTCAAATGGGCCTTAGAAAGCACTGCAAATAACAAGGCCAGTGGAAGTGATGGTATTCCAGCTGAACTATTTAAAATTTTAAAAGATGATGCTGTTAAGGTGCTATACTCAATATGCCAGCAAATTTGGAAAACTCAGCAGTGGCCAGAAGATTGGAGAAGATCAGTCTACATCCCAATCCCAAAGAAGGGCAGTGCCAAAGAATGCTCCAACTACCGCACAATTGCACTCATTTCACACGCTAGCAAGGTTATGCTTAAAATTCTACAAGGAAGGCTCAAGCAGTATGTGGATCGAGAACTCCCAGAAGTGCAAGCTGGATTTAGAAGAGGCAGAGGAACCAGAGACCAAATTGCAAACATGCGCTGGATTATGGAGAAAGCTAGAGAGTTCCAGAAAGACATCTACTTCTGCTTCATTGACTATGCAAAAGCCTTTGACTGTGTCGACCACATCAAACTATGGCAAGTTCTTAAAGAAATGGGAGTGCCTGATCACCTCATCTGTCTCCTGAGAAATCTCTATGTGGGACAAGAAGCTACAGTTAGAACTGGATATGGAACAACTGATTGGTTCAAAATTGGGAAAGGAGTACGACAAGGCTGTATTTTGTCTCCCTGCTTATTTAATTTATATGCAGAATACATCATGCGAAAGGCTGGGCTGGATGAATCCCAAGCTGGAATTAAGATTGCCGGAAGAAATATCAACAACCTCAGATATGCAGATGACACAACCTTGATGGCAGAAAGTGAGGAGGAATTAAAGAACCTTTTAATGAGGGTGAAAGAGGAGAGCGCAAAATATGGTCTGAAGCTCAACATCAAAAAAACGAAGATCATGGCCACTGGTCCCATCACCTCCTGGCAAATAGAAGGGGAAGAAATGGAGGCAGTGAGAGATTTTACTTACTTGGGCGCCTTGATCACTGCAGATGGTGACAGCAGCCACGAAATTAAAAGACGCCTGCTTCTTGGGAGAAGGGCAATGACAGGCCTAGACAGCATCTTGAGAAGTAGAGATGTCACCTTGCCAACAAAGGTCCGTATAGTTAAAGCCATGGTCTTCCCAGTAGCGATGTATGGAAGTGAGAGCTGGACCATAAAGAAGGCTGATCGCCGAAGAATTGATGCTTTTGAATTATGGTGCTGGAGAAGACTCTTGAGAGTCCCATGGACGGCAAGAAGATCAAATGCATCCATTCTTAAGGAAATCAGACCTGAGTGCTCACTGGAAGGACAGATTGTGAAGCTGAGGCTCCAGTACTTTGGCCACCTCATGAGAAGAGAAGACTCCCTGGAGAAGACACTGATGCTGGGAAAGATGGAGGGCACAAGGAGAAGGGGGCGACAGAGGACGAGATGGTTGGATAGCGTTTTTGAGGTTACCAGCATGAGTTTGACCAAACTGCGGGAGGTAGTGGAGGACAGAGGTGCCTGGCGTGCTCTGGTCCATGGGGTCACGAAGAGTCGGACACGACTAAACGACTAAACAACAACAAATGTGCATATTTTGTATATATTTTGTACATATTTATTTTGTACATAGAGGGGTAGTTAGGCTTAGGCTTAGGGCTGGGGTCAGAGTTAGGCTTGGATGGGCATTTTAGATAGTTGGCTAGTTTAGAGAGGAAGATGGGATTTTTTCCTGGACAAAATGGGAAGACTGTAAGTAGGATTCCTTCCCTTGGTCATGGTCTCCTGGGGGGGGGTGAGTCCTGGGGTCCCCTGCACAGTCTTGGCTCTCTGGAAATTGACCCGGCCCGACTTCTCCAGAGAGCTCAGCTCCTCCACACTCTTTCCCTGCCTTCCCCATTTCTTCCCTGCTTTTATTAGTACATTCCTAGCCCACTTTCCTCCCAGGGGCTCAAAGTGGCCTCCATGGTTCTCCCTGCCACCAATTTTTATCTTCCCAGCAGCCCTGCAAAGTAGGCCAGGCTGGCCCGAGGTCCACCAGGGAGCTTCATGGCTGAGTGGGGATTCGAACCCTGCTCTCCCAGGTCCTCCTAGTCCAGCCCTCCAACCACTACACCTCTGCCTGGCTCCATCTTGCATCTCTCCAGCTGCCCAATGCCATCGGCCTTCTCCCCCTTCATGGGGGTCTCTCTGGTTCCAAGGAAGACTCCACCACCTTCCTCTCTCAGCCCCCCGCACAGACACAAACACCCCCCACCCATTGGGGCTCCTGAATCGCTGTCTCCGCCCTGCTCCTCTCTTCTAGGTTCAGGTGGTTCAGGGCCCTGTTCAGCTTCTGGCGAAGGAACACACAACTTTCCAGGCCGTCCTAGAGCCAAGCCTGGAGTTTGAGGTCAGAGGTGCCCTCCTGATGCCCCCCGGAAGGACCTGACTTTCCTCCTCTGCTCTCTTCCAGGACATCCTGGGGCACCTGGGGTGTTTTGACAAGCGCCCCATAATCCAAACTTCTCCGACCTCTTCAGTTCAATAGTCCACAGGATGTTTCAGGCACCCCTGGAGATGAAACGCAGGTGAACAGGAAGGTTTGTAACTGTTGGTCTTGACTTCTCTCTTTCTTTCTTTTTAATAACATATTTATTGAAATTTTCAGAAAAAATCCAGAAAAAGAGAAAAAAGAAAAGAGAAAACATTTACCATTTAGACCTTATTTTCAATAACATCTTTCTAAGACTTCCCCACACCTCCCCTTCTTGTATCCCATTTCCATTTATTTGGTTCAACAAGTTCTTATCCCCAATTTTTGACCTTATTGTATTTAGTTCATTATTCAATTTAGTTCATTTTATATAGCCACTTTCACCTTATGATCCACAGTCTTTATACATTAGAATCTTTTTCTAAGGTCGACCCCAATTCCCTTCCACGAATTCCCCATTTTTGTACTCATAGCAAAACAAAATAAAAAGAGAAGAAAAATTCAAAATATAATCATAAACCCTTTGGATTCCCAAGCTCCAACCCCCCTTTCCCGGTTTCGATCCCCAATGTCCATCGGTCTAACTGCTATCAGCCTGGAGACCTCACGTCCGAGGCCCTTAATTCTCTCTCAGTTCCTCTCTGCCGGTTTTTTTGATAGTCCTTTATATCAAACACCAAATCTCGGAGAAGCTCTGTCTCGAAAATGTCCATTTTTCTTCCATCCAGACCTCTATATTTGAAAGTGGAGCTCAAATCTTGTTTCTTAATCCTTTTGAGTCTGAGTGTCCCATAAGCTCCAACTTCCATCTTGATCAAATTTGTAATCCATAGGTCTTCAGATCTCCACATCAGAAGATCTCTCCAATCTTCATTGTCCAATTCAAACCCAATTTCCATCATCCTGTCGGTGATGATACACTGGGCTAGGGACATCGGTCACAATATATATTATGAAGACTGGGAAAAACTTTGGGAAAAAAATCTTAAATTCACAGCGTGTATAACGTTGAAGGAGAACTTAATGAAGATGTTTTACCGATGGTATATAACCCCTGCAAAATTAGCAAAAATGTATAAAACTTGCAGTAAATGCTGGAAATGCAGGGAAAAAGAGGGATCCTTCTACCATATGTGGTGGGAATGCAAAAAGATAAAAAGCTTTTGGGAAAGTGTATATAATGAAATGAAGAAAATTCTAAGATATACTTTTGGAAAAAAACCTGAGGCTTTTCTGTTAGGATTATCAGGAAGGGAGATAAAGAATACCGATTGTAAACTGTTCCAGTATGCAACAACTGCAGCGAGAGTCCTGCTAGCCCAAAACTGGAAACAACAGAAAATACCGACAGTTGAGGAATGGAGAATGAAATTGTTAGACTACGCGGAGTTGGATAGATTGACGGGGAAAATCAGATATTTAAGAGACCAAAGGTTCATTGATGACTGGGGGAAATTTGCGGAGTATCTGGAAAATATAAGTGAAGGTCAGATAACGCTAGTTGGGTTTAAAAGAGCTCTGTGAAAAAGGTAGGAATATTGTCTGAAGAGAAATGGAAGAAAGGGGTCAAACAATGTCAATATAAAGCAAGAAATGCGAATTTTTTTAAAAAAAGGCTACGGATGATTTGCGGAGAGGCTGAAGGAAGTCCTAAAGAAAGAAATTTGTGATAACAAGATGTTGATCTTTTTTATTTCTGTCTGTTATGTTGTAAATTAATAAAAATCATATATGCAAACCCAATTTCCATCATCCAATTCTTGTTTTCCTTTATGTCCTTCCTAACAGGCCTCTGGCCTTCCTTAATTTTCTGCGGCATTGTAACTCCTCCTTCATTCTCTTCCAGATCATCATGTGTCTCTTGTTCCCCTTTCTCAGATTTCTCAGGTTTCTTTTCCTGCTCAGCTGCAAAAACTTTTAACTCCGCTTCAAGGACTTTTTGCTCAGGAACAAAGACTTGAGTCAAGTCCCTTCCAGTTTCAGTAAATTTGTTTACTGTTTCATTCAGCATAGTAGCCCTTGTAGCCAAAATATTACTTTGATCTTGAAGCTTTCCCAGGAGATAAAAAGTCCTGTTCAGCTCCATGAGTATTTTTCCACTTGCAGCCATTCTTGTAATGTCCCAAAACCCCCTCTAGAGGGATTATGGTTACTTAATATCCTTCCAGTTCCAACCCAAAAGTCAAAATAACTTGTTCTTGCTGTTTTCATTGTAACAAATCTAACCAGCAAAGGCACCAGAAACAAAGTTCTCTTTTTATTCCCCAACTTTGACAGCTAATTTGACAGCTGTCAAAGTCTTCTGTATCTCTTCAACAGGCTCTCTCGCAGATCACTCCCGGTTCCCGGGGGGTTGCACTTCAGCTCTCAAAATCCACTCTTATCCTCCAGCAAAATTACTTGTACTTTCCAATCGTGAAATTAATAACTTTTATCCAATAAAGAAAAGGCTGTTCTCTCAACCTTAGTTATCTAGTCCTTGCTTTAAGTTGTTTACAAGGCGAGGAGACGGACTTCCTCTTTGCGCCTTCCCCAATCGTGCCAAATCCAAAAAGAAAATTTCGCTTTTAAGTACAATTTCCGTATTACTCACGGGTTGTTACTTTTGATCCGAATGTTCAAAGGAAGAAGTCAGCACTCTCCGTCCATGGCATGCGGCTTCACTCAGCAGGGGAAGCAGAAGACTCTCAGCACCACGCCGCTCCCCGTCCCCCGTTCCGTAGCCTTTAAAAAGGCTCCTTCGTGGGTCGGGGGGCGCAAATGGTGCCCACCGAGTCACCACGTCCACAGGCTTCCGCGCCCGTGGTTTTTAAGAGTCCCCGCATCGCCGCCGCGGCAGGACCCGACCCCTGCTGAGCTGATTCCCTCCGGAGCTCGGAGGGAATCCGCCATTAGGCGATGGCGCTAACCCGGAAGTCTGGTCTTGACTTCTCTTGACATGGCTCTTTCTTCTTCCTCTTCACACACTTCCACAACTGCACTCAGGACTGAAAATCTCTTCTCTCTTTCCCTCCTTCCGCTTCGTGGACCTGCTGGCTTGAACATGGGCGTCTTCCACAGGAACTGAAGTGGCACTTCCATCGTCTGCTCTGACAAAGACTCCCAATGCTCCACACCTCCTCCTCCTGCTTAACGTAAGTGTCTGGATGGCATCAGAGATGGTAAAGGAAAGCCAGGGACTCTGTGGTGGGGGCAGTGGAGGGCTGCTTTGGCCCAGGCTGGCCCCTGACTCTGAGATGCTCTTTCCTCCCGCAGGACCTCCGATGTTACGCCCTTTGGGAAAGTGGGGAGGAACAGAAACTAGTGGCCAACAGCATCTCTACTTAGCTGGCCTTTGCCCGAAGTTCCCCCATCTCAGAGCAAGTAGCTTTCCCCCATGGATTCAATCCTTTCATCACTTCCATCTTCCCAAGAGGATCCCAAGGCTACTCATCCTCTGCAGTTGATAGCAGACCTAACTGAAAAAAGGGCTGTCTCTTCTGGTGACACCAGAGAATTCTAGAAGACATTCACCCTTTCCATAGCAGTATAGATGCACAACACTTCTTTAGTTGGAATCTTCTTTCTCGCAAGTCTTTTGGGTCCTTGTCTCCAGAGCAGGAGCAGGTGCAAGCTTCTTGCATCTTCCATGTGGGAGCCCTTTGGGTATTTGAAGACGGCTCTCAAGTCATGTCTCCGTCTCCCCTTCTCCAGGCTAAACATCCCCAACTGTGAAATCCACTTAAAAAATAATAATAATCTGGCCTTTTTGCAGTTTGGAAAATGAAGGGTAAATGCATTGAAAAGTGTGGTGGGAAGACTTTTAAGAAATTGGGATGAGTGTTCATGGTCCTATACCTGCCCCACAAAGAAATCTGAATTGGATAGAATCTGATCTCCGTGTGCAGAACCTTAGATTTGTCCCTCTTGAAATTCGTTCCTGCTCTGTGCCAGACTCCAAAGCTGGGCTTGGGGCTTTATGGGAAACCTAATGCAGAAGCAAGATCTGTAAGGGGGAGTGCTAAGAGCCCCTCTATCCTATCCTTAGGTTGTATATATGTGCAAATAAAACCAGGTATCCTGAAGACTCCACAGTCTCTGCTAACCTTCATTCCCAGAAAACTAAACCCCAGGTAAGGAGAAGCACCCCTGGAGTTTCTTGTTGCACAGAGATTGGGGTGCTGGGTAAGAAAAGGGCACACCCTAGAATGTTAGGACGATGTCGATTCTGAAATTAAGTGGTTGTTTGCTGTAATGATTACGTAAATATGAAAAGAAAGACCAAAGATTTAAACAGAAACTAGGGGAAGGATTTGTTGAAGAGAATTGATCAGAGAATAGAATGCAGTAAGGGGGGGTATGAGGAAGTCGGGAAAGTAAGTTTTATGAACATAAGGGAAGGAAATTATACATGTGGTTTTGTGTCTTTTTTGTATGCATTTTTGTCTTTTCTTTTTTGTACTTTTTTCTTTTGTGATTTTTATGTTGTGTTAATTTCTGAAAAAACCAATAAATATCTTTTAAAAAAAAAAAAAGGGCACACCATAGAGGTCAGAGCAATAGCGGATCGTGGCATCTCAAATGGTGGTGCTGCCCTGTACGATGCCAAATTCTGGCACCACCTCCCCCTTGCCTCACGCTTTCCTCCCCCCCCCCCAGCTTTATTAATATCCTTGCAATACATTATATATATATGTATATATATATAGTACATCTTGTAAAATAGATTAAAGTTTCAATCACATATATACACACACACAAAAAGGAACATATACCTGTCTTTTCTTACATATTTATGAACCTTACGCTTCAACTGTATTTTTTTATGTGATATCCTATGTCCAGCTATGTGCACTGCTACACTTGCAAATAGCCTTAAGAGGAGAAGAAGGAGAAGGAGAAGGAGAAGGAGAAGGAGAAGGAGAAGGAGAAGGAGAAGGAGAAGGAGAAGAAGAAGAAGAAGAAGAAGAAGAAGAAGAAGAAGAAGGAGAGGAGGAGGAGGAGGAGTTTGGATTTGGATTTGGTATCCCGCTTTATCACTACCCGAAGGAGTCTCAAAGCAGCTAACATTCTCCTTTCCCTTTCTCCCCCACAATAAACACTCTGTGAGGTGAGTGGGGCTGAGAGACTTCAAAGAAGTGTGACTAGCCCAAGGTCAGCCAGCAGCTGCATGTGGAGGAGTGGAGACGCGAACCCGGTTCACCAGATTATGAGTCCACCACTCTTAACCACCACACCACGCTGGCTCTCAAGAGGCCTGGCTCTCAAGGGGGGAATTGTTAAAATAATTTTTTAGGATATATTATATAAATGTTCCTAAATGTACCAAGCAAATACATATATAAATATATAAACCACATGTCCAAAACCCACAGGAAAAGCCCTAAAGCCATTTTGACTCTTTTACTCACCTCAAATATTTCTCTACAAGGTCGAAGGAAATGCAGAAACCTCCCCACTGTCTCTGTCCTCACAAATCCTGCCTTAAGGGCACATTTAAGGTGTGAATAGGGTGAGACTGCGACATAGGCACTGACTCCATGGGGCCTGAGGGGGCCCGAGCCCCCTCAAAAATTCGTTTAAGAAAATTATTAGTTCGGCCTCATTACGCCCCCCCCCCCCCGGCGATTCTCTGCCAGCCGCTTCATTCCGCTTCCACGCGCCTCGGATAGAAGGTGACGCGCCCCGCTACCTTCTGTCGCCTCCGTCACTTCCCGGCTTCGTCTCCCTTCGTCCCCGCCCACTCTTGGTTCTTCGGCGCTCCTGCTCGGCCGGCAACAGCGGAGACTGCGACCCGCTCCGAACCGGCGCTCTCCAGGCGTGAAAAACCCGCGAGGGGGTCTTCCCATCCGCCGCCCGGAGCTGCGCGCAGCTTCTCTGCTGGAAGCGCGAAGTCGCCGAGGGGATGGAGCACGGGAAAAGCAGGAGGAGGAGACCGGAGGCGCCCCAAATAAAACTGTAACGGCATTCAGCACTCCGCCTCCCCGGTGGGATCCCGCACGGGCAGCCGGGCAAACGACGAGCTGAGGGAGAAAGTCTGCCTTTCAGCCCCGGCTGACTGACAGCGGGTTCAAAGCGCAGTCGCCGCTCCGGCTTTCTCTGCACCGGCCGCGTCCGCCCCCCGCCAGCCTAGTTGGCTCCACCCTCCCCGGTATGGCCCCCCCCCCCAATATTTTTTATAAGTCGGCGCCCCTGGACTGCGACCTGGCTCAGGAATGAAGTATTATCATTACAAAAGAATGTCCAGGCTCCCCAGGTAATCCAGTCAAGTGATCATTTACAGGTAACCTGGCAGACAAGGTAAAAACAACGCACTCAGATTTCTGTTGTAGACCGCTTTTTCTGTGACTTAGGTATGATGCATCTGGGGGGTAGTTTTGGGCCACACCTCTTCTGTGATGTATGTAGGGTGTTTCTGGGGGTGGTCTTGGACTCCAGGGTGGGCAATTAAAAATGTCTATGTAAGGGCCTGCATGCATGGCCAGCTTCCTCACATAAATATCACAGAGGACTTTCTCAAAAGCCTTACTGAAATCGAGGTGCACTATTTCCACAGCAGCTCCCTGATCAACAAAGTTTGTAACTCCATCCAAAAATAGAAAAGTAGAAAAGGAGAGATTTCTCTGGCTTGTCTTTTTTTTTTTTTTTTTTTTGAGAATGACATGCTTTCATCCTGTATGTTTATATTGTAAAATCTTCAGATGGAGGGCAAATAAATTTTAAAAAGCATAAATGAGGATATTGACAAGCTGGAACATGTGCAAAGGGAGGTGATTTATGTATTTATTTAATTGGGAAACCACCCCACCCAGTGGTGCCGAATTGAATAAAATATTGGTGGGGGGCCTTGCACAATCAATCACATGATGCATGCATGCCATTTGATATTTTTTTTTTAATAATATTTATTAAAGTTTCAAACAATAAAACAAACTTCACCATACAAAATAGAAAAAAAGAAAAACACCACTCAGAAATCAGAAAGAAAAACACAGTGAAAAACCCATCAGAAAAAGCAAAAGAAAAATGCATAAACAGACATAAAAAAGAAAAAACCAATTTCTTAGATATTATTCTCATAACCCTCTTTCCGGACTCCCTCGCATCTCCCTTTTCTGCGTTCCCTTTTACAAAATCTTATTCAGCAATACCTCACCTTCTTTCAAATCTTATTTCAAATTTATACGTTTCCACTATTATGTCTCCAGTTATTTCCCATTTTTTCGTTTTGTTTAAATTTGACATAATATTGTTCTGACTTCACCTTTGTTCTGTTAACCATTTTTGCATACACCTTTCGACTATATCACTAATACCATATTATCTTCATATCCCGCATCATTCTAACATTCATACAATTTACAGTGCTTTTGCAAGTAATCTTTAAATTTCTTCCAGTCCTCTTCCACCTTCTCTTCTCCCAGGTCTCGGATTCTGCCAGTCATTTCTGCCAATTCCATATAGTCTATCAGTTGCATTTGCCATTCTTCCAGGGTGGGTAAATCTTGAGTCTTCCAGTGCTTTGCAATAAGTATTCTTGCTGCTGTTGTTGCATACATAAATAAAGTTCTATCTTTCTTTGGCACCATTTGGCCAACAATGCCCAAAAGGAAGGCCTCTGGTTTCTTAGGGAAGGTATATTTAAATACCTTTTTCAATTCATTATAGATCATTTCCCAGAAAGCCTTAACCCTAGGGCATGTCCACCAAAGGTGAAAGAATGTTCCCTCAGTTTCTTTACATTTCCAACACTTATTATCTGGCAAGTGGTATATTTTTGCAAGCTTGACTGGGGTCATGTACCACCTATATATCATTTTCATAATATTTTCTTTCAAGGCATTACATGCCGTGAACTTTACTCCAGTGGTCCATAACCGTTCCCAGTCAGCAAACATAATATTATAACCAATATCTTGAGCCCACTTTATCATAGCTGATTTGACCGTTTCATCTTGAGTGTTCCATTTTAACAGCAGGTTATACATTCTTGACAATACCTTAATTTTCGGTTCTAACAATTCAGTTTCTAGTTTCGATTTTTCCACCTGGAAACCTGTTTTTTTGTCCTCATTAAAGACCTCCCTAATTTGACAATAATGTAACCAATCTCGCACTTTATCTTTTAACTTCTCAAAACTCTGCAATCTCCAAGTGTCTCCATCATTTTCTATTATCTCCCAATATTTTGGCCATTTGGCCTCCATATTAAGTCTTTTCTGAGCCTTAGCTTCCATTGGTGACAACCACCTTGGAGTCTTATTTTCCAGCAAATCTTTGTATCTTGTCCAGACATTAAACACTGCTTTCCTGACAATATGGTTCTTAAATGCTTTATGGGCTTTAACCTTGTCGTACCACAAATATGCATGCCATCCAAACACATTGTTGAACCCTTCTAAATCCAAAGTGTCAGTGTTCTCTAGAAGTAGCCAATCTTTCAACCAGCAGAAAGCTGCTGATTCATAATATAATTTCAAGTCTGGCAGGGCAAACCCCCCTCTTTCTTTAGCATCAGTTAATATCTTAAATTTTATTCTGGGCTTCTTGCCCTGCCAGATAATCTAGAAATATCTCTCTGCCACTTCTTGAAACAATCCATCTTGTCCACAATTTGCAATGTTTGAAACAAAAACAACATTCTAGGCAATACATTCATTTTTATAGCTGCAATTCGACCCAACAAGGAAAGCTTCAATTTTGACCAAATTTCTAGATCTTTTTTGATTTCTGACCAACATTTTTCATAGTTATCTTTAAATAAGTTCAGATTTTTAGCTGTCATGTTCACCCCTAGATATTTCACCTTTTTAACCACATTTAACTCTGTCTCCTTCTGAAACCTTTCTTTTTCCATAGTTGTCAAGTTTTTCCCCAAAACCTTAGTTTTTTGTTTATTTAGTTTAAATCCCCCCACCTGACCAAATTCTTGAATCAGTTCTAAAACTCTTTTCGTACTAGATTCTGGCTCCTGTAATGTCAAAACCAGGTCATCTGCAAAGGCCTTTAGTTTATATTGTTTGGCTCCGACCTGAATTCCTTCAATCAACCGGTCCCTTCTAATCATTTCCAAGAGCACCTCCAGGACCAAAATAAATAACAATAGAGAGATAGGGCAACCCTGTCGTGTTCCTTTTTCAATTTTAAACTCTTCTGACACCACATTGTTAACTATCAGTTTTGCTTTTTGTTCTGAATAGATTGCATCTATACCATTTTCAAACCCCCGTCCCACTACCATCCCTTTAAGATTTTTCTTCATGAAATTCCAGGAAATATTGTCAAATATTGTCAATATGCATGCATGCCATTTGAATGGCAATGCCTATAATGGCAGTGACTTTTTAAAAAAGTAATATTTTGAGCCCCTATTTCAATTTCCAAGCAGATTCTTTCCCTTTCTCTTGGTCTCCTGGGGGGGGGGTGAGTCCTGGGGTCCCCTGCACAGTCTTGGCTCTCTGGAAATGTCACAGGGCCAGCCCACTTTCCCTTTAAAGCAAATTGGGTCTCCAGCTGTTTTTGGACTACAACTCCCATCATCCCTAGCTAACAGGACCAATGGGGAGGGATGCTGGAAACTGTAGTCCCGGGTGCTGCTTGGGACCCAACTTTGGGAAAGCCTCCTTTAAAGCAACTTTTGCGTTTGGCCCGCAAAGATGAGACCTGTCCATGTTTGTATTTTCTTGTATTTTGTTTTTCTCATGACCTTTGTGTGGTTTTAAAAATTTCTTAAAAGGGCAAATTGAAAGCGAAATGGTATGGCAAGTTGCGATAGAAAAAAAAAGGTTGCATTTGAAAAAAACACACAAAGAAAACCTGGGGGGTGGCCTCCTCAAATATTTTATTGGGGGGGGCGCAAAGACCCCTAGGAATTTAAGAGTGGCTGTATTTCCTACACCCACAGGTCTCAGGAGGCTTAGAACATAAAAACACAACATAAAAACACAAAATATCATATGTTAAAATAGCATTAGATGTCATTAAGAAAAAGGCCTGGTTAAAACGGTGTGGATTTGCCAGGCTCCTAAAGCTGTATAATGGTTTTTCCAATCTTTGTATGGATTCTTTGATGGGAAGTGAGTTTAGAGCTATTAGTGAAGCTCTTTCCACATTCCACACACTGATAGGGTTTCTCCCCTGTATGAATTCTTTGATGGGAAGTGAGATGGGATCTCACCCTGAAGCTCCTTCCACATTCTCCGCACTGATAGGGTTTCTCCCCTGTATGAATTCTTTGATGGGAAGTGAGAGAGGAGCTTGTACTGAAGCTCTTTCCACATTCCACGCACTGATAGGGTTTCTCCCCTGTATGAATTCTATGATGTTTAGTGAGATCGGAGCTTGTACTGAAGCTCTTTCCACATTCCACACACTGATAGGGTTTCTCCCCTGTATGAATTCTTTGATGGGAAGTGAGATTGGAGCTTGTACTGAAGCTCTTTCCACATTCCACGCACTGGTAGGGTTTCTTCCCTGTATGAATTCTTGGATGGGAAGTGAGATCAGTGCTCTGAGTGAAGCTCTTTCCATATTCCACACACTGATAGGGCTTCTCTCCTGTATGAATTCTCTGATGGGAAGTGAGTTTGGACTTTTCAGTGAAGCTCTTTCCACATTCCTCACACTGATAGGGTTTCTCCCCTGTATGAATTCTTTGATGGGAAGTGAGATTGCCACTCTGACTAAAGCTCCTTCCACATTCTCTGCACTGATAGGGTTTCTCCCCTGTATGAATTCTTTGATGGGAAGTGAGATTGGCGCTCTTCCTGAAGCTCTTTCCACATTCCACACACTGATAGGATTTCTCCCCCGTATGAATTCTTTGATGGGAAGTGAGAGAAGAGCTATTAGTGAAGCTCTCTCCACATTCAACACACTGATAGGGTTTCTCCCGTGTATGAATTATTTGATGGGAAGTGAGATGGCCACTCTGACTGAAGCTCTTTCCACATTCAACACATTGATAGGGTTTCTCCCCTGTATGAATTATGTGATGGGAAGTGAGAGAGGAGCTGTTACTGAAGCTCTTTCCACATTCCACACACTGATAGGGTTTCTCCCCTGTATGAATTCGTTGATGGGAAGTGAGATTGGCGCTGTACCTGAAGCTTTTTCCACATTCCATACACTTATAGGGTTTCTCCCCTGTATGAATTCTTTGATGGGAAGTGAGACTGGCGCTGTACCTGAAGCTTTTTCCACATTCCATACACTTATAGGGTTTCTCCCCTGTATGAATTCTTTGATGGGAAGTGAGACTGGCACTCTGCCTGAAGCTTTTTCCACATTCCATACACTTATAGGGTTTCTCCCCTGTATGAATTCTTTGATGGGAAGTGAGATGGGAGCTCTGACTGAATCTCTTTCCACATTCTATGCACTGATAGACTTTCTTTCCAATGATATTTCGTTGATGGGAAGTGGAATGGGAGTTTTGACTGCAGCTTTCTCCACACTCCAAATTTTTACGTGGCTTCTCCTCCCTGGGGATTTTATCGTGGTCACCTTTGTTCTCAATTTCCGATTCATCACAATCTGCAATGGAGACAAAAAGGGATTAGAGCCTTAGGAACAAATAGAGAAGAACTGAAGGGAGTTGGGTGTGTGTTCATTAACTGTGTTGTTTGTCATTAACCAACATATTTATTATGAGATTCTGATGAGTTGTTGAATGTTGCTTTGTTTGATATAAAGTAGTGGTTAAAATTGTGGAAGACTTTTGGAAAAAAGTTTAGTTCTTCTTTTGTAGTAATATTATAAATTTATATATCAATGGAAAGATAATTTGATCAAGAATGTAATCAAGAATGCAATCCAACAAAGTTTGTTCAATTACCTATATTTTATCAAACCTTATAGCCAAATAACCAGAAAAAGGAAGCACAACTTGCTTTGGTTGACTTTTGTCAGTGTCTTATGTGATTGCTATCAAGTTGGTCATTTAGTGAGGTTGAAAAACATAATCAAATTAAAGAAATGGCACAAAGAGTTGACTAATCACCCAGAAAGTGATTTAAAATTGTACTATTAAGTGAACAAGGCTACAGTTATGAAGAAATTAGATGAAAGATTGGGAAAAACTACACCAAAGCTGGCCTTTCTATATTTTTGAAGAGGTATGAGGAGACTCAGTCACTACAAAATCAGAGTGATAAAGGCAGGAAAAGGTGCACAAAGGCAAGTGACGATCGAAGAAAGAAGAGACTGTGCCTACATGACAGAAGAATATCATCTGGGTGTATACAAGATGACATGGTACAATGCAATGTGAAGTTGAGTGCAAGGACTGGTCTAAATGTTAGAATTCTAAGAAAAAGCCATTGTTATCTCTCAAGCAAAGGTTGAAAAGATTAAACCCATGTTAACTGGACAGCAGAACAATGGAACAGTGTTATTTGGAGCGATGAAACCCAAATCTCCTTGCTTGGTAGTGATGGCATGAAATACCCGAGGAGAAGACTCAGATAAGATTTACATCCTATTTGCATTACACTGACCGTGAAACACCCAGACAGTGTGATGATCTGGGGTTCTATGGCAGCAAAAGGTGTGGGCAGAATTTGCATCATTAATGGGAATATAAATGTTCCAAAATGCATAAACAAAATACTTGAGCCCAAACTGAAGTGTTCCGCAGGTGATCTTTTCCCAGATACTGAAGCATTTATATATATTTATATATTTTTATTTTTATGTATTATTTCAACAGGATTCAGCTCTATGTCGTGTTGCTGCTGTGTGCAAAAGATGCTTTCTAGATAATGATATTTCACTGATGGAATGGCCTGGGAATAGCCCAAACATTAACCCAAACGGAAATCTATAGAGCCGACTAAAGAAACTTGTTATTCAGAAGCAACCCAGCAATAAAGCCCAATTAGCAGAGGCAATAATTTAATCTTGGTTTCACATTATTACAGCTGCAGAACTAAAAACTTGGTTCACTTCAAGTGAAGGCGTTGTAAGGCCGTAATTAAAGCTAAAGGTTACCAATGGTTACCAAAGGTTTCACGTTTTTTCTTTATGACTGCTGTTCTAATAAATACTCCTTCATAAAAGCCATTGCATTACATTCTTCATTAAATTATCTTTCCATTGCTATATAATTTTATGGTATTACTCCACACAAAAGCGGTGTTATGAGCCATCAAACCTCAGAAATACACTTTTCACAAAAGGTTTCCACAATTTTGGCCACTAGGAGAAGTTGTTCATTTTAAAGTTAATGTTCTTTTTATATGGGATCAGATTATTATTATTTATGCTTCATGTTTATAAATGTGTTGGAAGCCGCCCAGAGTGGCTGGGGCAACCCAGCCAGATGGGCTGGGTAAAAATAAAAATTCTTATTATTACTACAGTGGTATCTTGATTTAAGAACAGTCCTCTTCCGGAAAAGATTAAGTTTGTAAACCGAGGTACCACTGTATCATCATCATCATCATCATCATCACCACTGCTACTTCTACCTGAAATTCAATAAGTATAGTTCTTCTCTGGGATGAATTTTGTTTGGCCCAGTCATGGCATCCCCTCCATCTCCAATGTCAGTCGTCTCTTTGGTCAACCCAAGACTGACAGGAGCAAAAACAAAAGCAGAAAACCTGAAGCTACTTATCATTCTGAAGCTGACATTTAAGATGGCCTGGGCAGTTCAGACCAGCCCAATCATGGTAGAAAAAGGAATAATTTGAGGAAGATTTTTCAAAGAAAAAACTGTAAGTTACTCTTTATTGTGGGGGGTGTTAGGTTCCCAGGTGTTATAGGGGGTGCTGTTGAGTTCTGTAAAAATATATGAGGTTCGCCTCATAGAGGTATTTTTGGAATTTCCAGGCAGACAGGACAATCCCACAGGGAGCCTTACCAAGAGAGGCCACGATCCCACGATTCTCCTCCATGACGTCCTTATGCAGAGCTCTCTGGTCAGGATCCAGCAACGCCCACTCCTCGTCCGTGAAACGAACAGCGACATCTTCAAAGCAGACTGGACCCTAAAAGAAAAAGGGAAATGTCCTCCTCTGAGACAGCAGAAATATGATCTGCTACACAATGCTCTGTTGTTTCCTTCCTGTAAATTGCGGTGTTGTTTCAATAGGATTGTTTTGCAGCACATTTTAATTATGGGTGCTTATTTTATTCTGCATTTTAATTATGGGTATTCGTCTCTGTGCAAATAGGTGGTACTCCACATGTGGTTTTCAAATCAATGTCCCAAAACTCCCTCTAGAGGGAAACAGTCTCCATTTATCAATCCTTCCAGCACAGTCCCAAAAGTCTCAAAAGTAAATTAGCAACAATTCCAATTACCTTTCCTTCTTTTTAAACGCAGAAACGGACAATGGAAACAAAGTCTTTCTTTTGTATCTAGACAGCTAGCTGTCAAATTTGTCTATTCACCGTCGATGGGCTCCTCACAGACCGCTCCCAGGTTTAGGGATATGGCGCTTCAATTCTTAAATTTTCCCCTTCTCCTGCAGGCTTCCCCTGCTTCCAAAGGCGGTATTAGAATAGTTTCAATCACTGGAGTTTTAATCCTTTACGTAGGACTTTCCAAGACCTTAGTTAACAAGTTCTTTGCTTCAGTCTATTTACAGAAAGGGGAGGTGGACTTCCTGTTTAGACCTTCCCCGTTCAATGCCAAATTAAATTATTTTAAAAGCCCAATTTCCCGTTCTACTCACGGGCTGTTGTTTGAAATCCAATTGTCCACAAGAAAAAATCAGCGCTCTCCGGCAACGGCTGTGCGGCTTCACTCCGTAAAAATAGCGGTCGATTCAAAACACTGCGCCACTCGCCCCACGTCACTTTGGATCCCCAAAAAAGGGGGTTCTCTGCGAGTAGGGGGGGGGCGCTCCTGGTGTCAGCCGAATCCCACATTCCCAGGCTTCCTCCGCCTGGGATTTTTGAAGGGTCTCCGCCTTCGCCGCCGCGGCAAGACCCGAATTTCACGGAGCGGGTTCCTCTCAGAGGAGCTCCGCCATTGCCGATGACGCTAACCCGGAAGTCCTTCCACATGTGGTTTTCAAATCATTCTGCCTATGCAGGGATTCCAGTTTGCCAGATGGAAGGATCCACGTTCTCCTCTCCTCATGTGCTGTTCTAGGGAGTTGCCTCCCAATGCTGTAAAACCAAATTCAAGGGGCTCCAGGGAGCATGGAGAGGGGGGAGGAATGGGGGGCAGGCCCCATTTTTCATCTGATGGGGCTGGTTAGGTGAATCCAGGCCACTATTTGTTCTCATTTGTCCACTCCTTAGAAAACAATTTTAGCATTCAGTGATCAATCTACAATTAAAACAAGCCTATTTTGGTCTCCTGGCTCTGAGAGACAAGCAGGGAGGGTGGCTTCTGGCAAAAAGGAGAGGGAGCCACCGGTGGCTCCGCCTTCTCCTGACTCAACTCTGTCTCTCGCCCTCCCTCTGCCCACTCACCTCCTTCCTCTTCTGCCTCCGATTCTGGACTGCATTCTGCCTCAGAGTCTCCCAGCTCACTAAGCCCTGTTTCCCCTTCAGCCTCTGACACCTCCTCTTCCCAGGCTTCTCCCTCTTCTCCCTCTGACCGCCCATCCTTCCTCCACCTCCACTCCTTGGGCTCTGAGCCATCTTCCATTCCTGGTTCCCCGGCTGCTTCCTCCCACCATTCCTCTGTGCCCAACCAGTCCATGACATTGCTCCATCCCTCGGCCTCTGTCCCCACAAGGCAGCTTCCCCTGACCTGATCTGGTTCCACAGTCGCTGCTTCCCTTCTGCCCCCATGAAAAGGCGGATCAGGAGGTCTTGCCGGCATCCTTCTGCCACCTGCAAGAGAAAAAAGGTAAGCAAGACGCCAGGAGTGCCTGCTTCTCTCACAGGTGAAACAGGGCATCTCTTACTAAAGATGGGCCTTTCAGAAAGCCTTTCCTGCTGAGTGCAGGTGGACGCTTGTGCCCATTTCATATGTTTGTTTGTGCAGAAATACATCTCCCTTCCTCTGGACCCTTGTTCCCAACTGTCTCCCCCCAAAACAGGACGAAAAGAACCCTCAGATGAATTGGAAAACCACAGAACGAGACCAAACGGAGAAAAACCACCTTCCTCCTTACCCAGTGGCCTCTCTCTGGTGTCCAACGGAGGCCTCTCTGCCTCACAGGAATCCAGGTCCATTTCTGCAAAGAGATCCTTTCCCTGAGAAAGAAACAAGGATTCCAAACAGAGAATGGGGAGAAATACTAGAAAGAGAATGACAAAGACTTGAAGGGTGATAGATCTCATTCCATGGATGCTTTCCCAGAAAAAGGATGGGCCATCAGCAGACCATTATGGGATGTTCTCCATCCTGTTTGGAGCCCCTTGGGAGTATCCAGAGCAAAGTCTCTCTCACCTGCTTTCTCTCCTCTGCCTGACTCAGGAGGAAACCTTCAGCCAGGGCCACGGCCTGGGAACTGGTCTCCGCTCCACAGTCCCTCACCCAGCTCTCCATCTCCAGGGGAAGGACAGCCAGGAACTGCTCCAAGATCACCAGGTCCAGCATCTCAGCTTTCGTGTGCCTTTCCGGCTTCAGCCACTGATGGTCAAGGTGGCAGAGTCGGCTGCAAGCCTCTCGGGGTCCTTTGGCCTCCTGGCAGCAGAACTGCCTCAACTGTTGGTTCTGCACCTCTGAGCGGAGGGTGTACTCCTCACCCAGGATATTCTGCACAGAGTTTTCCCATAACCCCCCACTGCTCCCAGTTTGGATGGCATCACCCCCTCCTGTTCCAGGGCCAGCTGAGTCTTGCTCATCCATCTGCGCTCTCAGGAAGCCTCTGAGAGATTGGAAGGAACCCTTTGGTCTTCTGCCAAGTTCTGTCCGTCTAAATGAGAAGCTCTAGCAAATCCTACAAAGCAAATACAATGTTTTGTTACAAAATCTGAAGGACAGGGGGGGAAATGGTTCCCTAAGCAAGCATGGATGAGTCTTGCTGGGAACCAGGGCTGGAATGCACCACATCTCAGACAATGCACTATCTTTTTGGAAAGAAAGAGGAGGAGGAAGAGGAGAAGAAATAAGTCTCTATCCTTCTAGCAATGCAAAGTGTGGAGGCAACTGAAGGGATTTCTTTGAGATCAACCGGGTTTCTGCTGCCTTCCAGTCAATGCATGAAGTCAGAACCGACTGACAAGGGAGCTATTTGTATCTTGTGAAAAATGGATGTTTAGCTCTAGTGGGGTCCTCACCTGGGGGTCCTCAGGAGTTGCTCCCCACCCCCACCTCCACCCTACTCCCTGCTTCTGTCTCCTTTTCTGGACTCTCTGCTGCTCTCCAGACAGACTCCTGGGGTGGGGTCCCTTTTTCTTTGCCCTGAGGGCCAGGAATGTATCTGGCCAACCCCCTGAGGGCCAAGTGGGCAGGGCCAAAGACTTTTCCCTTGTAATTTAGGCGGCTAATTTATTATGATTATTCTCTTAGATAGCTTCACACACGCAAAGCCATTGATGCCAAGGTCCCTGGAGGCTCAGGGAGTAGCAGCGCCCATTTCTGGCTGCTTTGCCAGCAACAATCCCTTTGGGACAGAGAGGATGTGGTCCTGGGATGCCATGCTCTGGGTGCGAGGGGATTGCTGCAGTGGCCTCCGTGGGGAGCTGCCCTGGGAGACACTGGGAAACTGGTCCCCAATGCAGCAGCCAGACTCTGGGCTGGGATCCCTCTCTTTATTCATGGCCTTTCTCTCCCACTTTTCTTCCTTCCTCCCCGTGGGTTTTTTTGAGGAGGGGGGGGCTAGTCCATCTCGTCCAGCTTTGGACGTTCCCTCTGTTGTGCAATGGGACTCCTTTGTTTAAAGAAATGAGATTTCGTGGGAGAATCATTGTTTTTCTGAAGGGGGGGGGGGAGGGCCAGATGAGTTTGGGACCCTCTGATCTCCAGGAAGGAGAGCGTGGCAGAGCTGGCCCCTCCCTGGCAGGACCCTCTCCTCCTCCCTGACTTGGGGTCCCCCCCCCCCTGCAGGAGCAGATCAGGCCCCCCCCGGCCTCCTCCCCTGCTGCAGCCCTAGGCCCCCCCCCCCGTCCCCCCACTGCACCCTCGGGGGGGGGGGGGAGAGAGAGGAGACTCACCAGATCCCAGGAGGGGGCAGCGATTCAGCCCTTGCAGCAGAGACACAAAGCAACACCCCCCTTCCTGGCAGGAAAGGACTGGGGAGGGAGGGGCCTTGGCTCTGGAGGACCTGCCCCCCCCTTGATTCCTGGCCTCTCTAGGAATGCAGCTCAGTTCTCTTTAACCCTTGCAAAGCCAAGTCTGCCCAGCAGACAGAACCTTGGCAGAACCTCAGATTTTTATTATTTCTTATGGATTATGGGGGGCAGCTGCCCCCCTGGCTCCGCCAATGCCCAGATATCCTTTTGGGGGTGAAACCAGAGGAAGAGCTTGCAGGGAAAAGGGCTTTGCAGGAGGCAAGGAAGCTCCTCCTAGAATTCAGGAGTGGAGAGATAGGAGGGGATCCCAGGGTCATCTAGTCCAACCCCCAGCAAGGCAGGAATCTCAGCTAAAGCATCCATGGCAGATGGCCCCCCGATCTCTGCTGAGAAACCTCCAAGGAAGGAGAGTCCACCACCTCCCAAGGGAGACCTTTCCCTGCCCAACTGCTCTTAGGTGTCCCTCAAGGCAGCGGGTCCTGAGTTCTAGCCCTGCTGAAACAATGGCACTGGCTGCCAAGGAGGAACCCAGCAAAGTTCAAAATAAATAAATCCCATTCTCATCATAAATGAGTAATACCTTCTTTTGCACGCTTATGCACGCCACAAAAGTATGCCATTTCCCTTTGCCGAAATGCTTAATTGCTAATTCAATGGACTGAAAATGATTGTTGTTATTATGTTTAGGGAAGCTTTTAATGTTTGATGGACTATTGTATTTTAATATTTTGTTGGAAGTCGCCCAGTGTGGCTGGGGAAACCCACCCAGATTGGCGGGGTATAAATTATTATTATTATTAATCAGGTGAGTGTTCTCCTTTCGAAAGAGGCAGGTGGAATCTCCACGGTTGCTAATAGCATAATGTTGAAAGTCTAGTGAAATATGGGGAGCCCTAGAGCACCTGCTTGGCATGCAGAATGTCCCAGGGTCAACCCCTGACATCTCCTGCAAGGACTGGACAAAATCCCTGCCTGAAACTCTGGGGAGCTGCTGCCAGTCAGTGTAGACCAGGGGTCCTCAAACTATGTCCCGCGGGCCGAATCCAGCTCATTTGGGTCGTGACTCTGGCCTGCACGGCCATTTCAGAACCCGCCAAGTGTCCGAGGCTGAAAGCATCTCGCTGCCCCCTCATTCAGTCCCTGCGTTGCGCTAGGTAAACGCTACCGGCGTGGTGGCAGCTCTACCAATGAAAGGCCAGGGGGTTTCGCCCGGGGACGGGGAAGTGTTGTTTTTTGACTTGAAGAGAGGAGTTGAGGTTGGCGGAGGAAGGCAGACGGGACGATATGGTTTCATTACGTAGATGTTTACTTTAAAGGTGGGAGAAGGAAGTATAGTCCTATTTCTGTGAGTGGAGCAGGGGTCTTTCCACTCATGTGGTTTACATGCTCTGAAAGTTGGGATCCATTTTGTTATTTTAATTTTAAAAGGATGGAGTGGAACTGGATATTGACCATCTTGTTAGCCTGGGGAGCCACATTCTGGTTGAAGGAGGCCAGGATTGGCCCCCAAGGCTTGGGATGTCCCTCCTCCCCTGCAGTAGGACTTGGAACCCAGGAGAAAACTCTTGGAATAGCCTTGCCAGGTGCTCAGGGAGGGACTCACCTGTCCCCATGTCCTTCTCTTTGCAGATGTGCTGCGGTTGCACATCCTTCCCCCACAGGTGAGTATTGAAGAGAACCAGAGCAGGGACTCAGACCTGCCCTCCTTGCCCCCCACTCTGCACTCTGGGATGTGGAGAAGCCTTCCTTTCATGAGGAACTGACAGCCTGACTTTTGCCTTTCAGCTGCTGGAGGAAGATCAGCTGCTGGAGATCCAGCCTCTCCTGGGCTGCAGAGGGTCAGGGTTAGAGAGGCGAGTCACCAGAGGATTGGGGCCGCCCTATGCCTCAGGGCAGATAAAAGCCGGCCAGCCCCAGTCCCAAGTTGGGGAAGCAGCATTGCTGGTTGCTAGTTCCTGCCTGAGCTCCTGACCCGCCCTGGCTCACCGCTTGCAAGCCTCCTCCTGACTTCACCCAACTCCCTGCCCTGCACCCAGCTTCAGCTACTACAGACTGCCTCCACGTTGCACATTTGACCAAGGACTGGACTTGGACCTAGCCTCTCGGGTAACCCACGGGACCAGCACAGTTTGCTCCCGCCACATCCGCACTCCCCCTTCATTGGGGTGCGTTCAGGAGGAACCAGAAGCCATGGCTGACCAGGAGGCTGCGTTGGTGGCATTGGCTCAGGAAAACCAGGTCTTGACCCACACTGTTCAGCAGCTAAGCAATGCAGCTACAGTGCTTCAGCAGCGTTTGGACGCCTTACCAGCTCCTGGTGCCGACGCCCCAGCTTCTGGCAAGTACCCAGTGGCCCTACCAGAGAAATTCGATGGGTCCCTGGCCAGCTTTCCCATGTTTCTTGCCCAGGCCAAGCTGTATATTCAGGGGCAAGCCCGGAATTTCCCTGATGACTGCACTAAGGTGCACTTCCTGATCAGCTTGCTGAAGGACCGGGAGGCCAAGTGGGCATTGCCGCTGCTCCGGCAAGACTCTCCCTTGCTGACTATACAGGGTTTTGCAACCATCTGGAAACCGCGTTTGGCAACCCTCAGAAGGGGAGTCAAGCCAATCGGGCGATTCGGCGGTTGAAACAGGACAAGTACACAGTGGCCGCCTACACCCCAGAATTTCAGCTGTTGGCACAGGACTTGTCCTGGAATGACTCCACCCTTCAGGACCAGTATCTCTAGGGGCTTTCGGATGAGATACTGGACCAGCTGGCCGCGATGGATTGCCCCGCCACGCTGGACGCCCTCATTCAACGGAGACTGCAGATAGACGATCGGTTGGAGGACAGTCGCCAGGCTCAGGGCCTCCAGCACTCCCGACTCCCAGCTCCGGTCCTTCCCAGTAGTTCCATGGCCACAGCCAAGTCGCTGGAGGAGCCAATGCAGCTTGGGGCAGCGCGGCCTCGCCTCTCCCCCTCGCAGAAGACTCGGCGTTTGGAGGGGAACCTGTGTCTCTACTGCGGCGGGAGTGGACACTATGCCCAATCCTGTCCCGAGAAAACGCCGGCCACAGGGAAATGGCCAACCCCAGTAGCCAATGGCCCAGGCTACCTGGGGCCCCAAACATCGCATGATGGGCCCTCACCGGTGGAATTGCAACACCTCATGGTTCCGGTGCGTCTATATCCCCCTGGCGGGCCCTGGATTCTCACCCACGCTCTGGTAGATTCAGGGGCAACCCGCTCCTATGTGGACTCTGCCTTTGCCGCCCATCATCAGGTGCCACTCCAGGACAAGCCAGAACCGGTACAGGTGGAGGCAATTGACGGACGGCTCCTGCGCTCGGGGGCTGTTACTCAGGAGACTCAGCCCTTGGTCCAGTGTCACCAGCAGCACCGGGAGGTGCGCACCTTGGACATTGCCACCATGCCCCGGTTTCCACTGGTGCTCGGGATGGACTGGCTGGAATCTCACAACGTTCAGATCAACTGTGTGCTTCCCAGACCCGTGTCCCCATGCTCGGTCCGAGATGCTAGTGGCCACCCCCACGGCGAAAGCTGCGTCACTGCTCCCCGCTGTTTACCAGGAGTACCAAGAAGTGTTTGAGGAACAGGGGGCAGAGCAGCTGTCTGCTCTGACAAAGACTCCCAATGCTCTGCACCTCCTTCTCCTGCTTAACGTAAGTGTCCTGATGGCATCAGAGATGGTAAAGGAAAGCCAGGGACCCTGTGGTGGGGGCAGCGGAGGGCCGTTTGGCCCAGGCTGGCCCCTGACTCTGAGATGCTCTTTCCTCCCGCAGGACCTCAGATGTTACGCCCTTTGGGAAAGTGGGGAGGAACAGAAACTAGCGGCCAACAACATCCCTTCTCTGCTGGCCTTTGCCCGAAGTTCCCCCATCTCAGAGCACGTAGCTCTCCCTCGTGGATTCAGTACTTTCATCACTTCCATCTCCCCAAGAGGCTCCCAGGGCTACTCATCCTCTGCAGTTGATAACAGACTTCACTGAAAAAAACGGCTTCCTCTTCTGGTGACACCAGAGAATTCCAGAAGACATTCACCCTTTCCATAGCATTATGGATGTATGATTCCCACAGACTAGTTTCTTGGCAAGACAAGGGCCTTCTCTGGCCATAGAGTGTCCTCCTCAGCATCCCCAATGAAGGAGCTGGGTTGCAAGAACTGCAGCTAATTGGGGGGGGGGGCTGTCCTCCCCCCCTCCCATCTCACCTGACTGCTAGGTAGGAAAGCAAGACCCAGAGAGAGTTGTGGGAGACCCAGAGACAGGCTTCCTCTGTGCCGGAGCCAAAGCTGCCACTAATAGAGAAGCAAGATCTGTTTGGGTGTTGATGTTGTGAGCCCCTCCGTCCTACACTCCGGTTGTGTATCTGGGTAAATAAAACTAGATATCATAAAGACGCCACAGTCTCTGCTGACCTTCATTCCAAGGAAACTGAATCTGGGGAAGTGCCTGAGACCCCTGGAATCTCAAACCTCAAGAGACTGGGGTAGTTTGCAAATGCGCACACACACACAAATGTTCCTGTGTTCCTAATACATAACTAAGCATGATGGGCATGCCATGTGCTTTAGCAACAGCCCTCCTGTAAATAAGGGAATGCAACCCCCATTGCTGATCAACTCAAAAAAGCAACAAGGGAATCTGCTCTGGTGTCCCATGAGGTCTGTGGGGCCCTTCAAGATAGAGGAGCCATTGTTTTTGTTTTATAGGGTATAGGGTGGTACATAAATTCAGTAAATAAAATAAATAAATTTGCTCATTGCAAACAGGTGAAAGTCTGTAGATTTTGGTAATAAACCTGATTTGCAATTGGGTTTCGATTGCCACTGTATTTCTCAACCTCCAAGTCTCTTTCTAGATTCTTGCTTTGCAGGGTTTTGGACTAGATGACCCTCGGGATCCCTTCCAACTCGACAATTCTATGATTCTACGATTCTGGCCACCTCCTGGAAGACCCTCCTTGTTGAGATCTCAGCCTCTCAAGCCCCTTGGAGTCTCTGGGATTTGGAGCAATCCACAGAAAACCCGAATTGCCTTTTGTTCCGAAAAGAGCAGGTTTTCCCAGGCAAAGTTCTGGGGCAAAGAAGTTTGGGGGGGGGGGGGAAGCACTCAGACATGGAACTTTAAAGGCTGAGCCTGTATGGTCCAAAGGTAAGTGTGGCTGAGCTCTAGAAGGGGCAAAGCTGCCCCCACTTTGTGGAAGTGAATTGCAGAGGCCAAGCAAAGCTCCCTCTTTGCACATTAGTCTCCTTGTTGCCCCATTTTAAAAGCTTGTATCGAGACATGTTATGATAGTACACCAAAAAACTGACCCACTTTTCAGCTCCTGGCCTACCCATAGGGCACACGCCTTCCCTTTTGATGGGGCTCGCTGCCGATGAACCAACACACATCATGCTCAAACCTGTTACAAGGTGGAAGGGCAAGGCACACTGCTTATGTTCTTGCTCTGCTCAATATTGTTTTGGTGGCAGGTGCACCACTTTACCCTGACCTTTCGACTCATGAGATGCCTACTTTCAGGATCCACACTACGGTCACTGCAATCAGGTTCAACCATTATATTTTATTTTTTACTCGCCCTGGGACCTGCTAGTGATGGGCAGGAAATAAACACTCCATTATGGTTTTAAGGCACCTGTATCCCACCCCATAACTTTTAGATGAAAGGTGGACTATGAAACTTAGAATAACAAGCTTCTGCTTCCTAAGTTTTCATGATTCTGTGTTTGCCTGCCACTGCTTCCAATTGGCTGCAGGAGTGTCCTGCAGCAGACTGGAAGCTACGGAAGACGTTTGGCTTCCGAAAATCATTTGAAAACCGCAACTCACTTCTGGGTTTTGATCTTTCGGGAGCAGACTTGTTCGGGAGCCAAGGCATTTGTGATCCAATCTACAACTCTACTATGTGGCTAGTCACCAGGTGAGAACGAATGCTGGTTGCTTGTTGTGGCTCGCCTGAAATCATGTGTGCTCCTGAACCAGTTCTAGCTGTTTATGTCTAACATGGAATGACAGATATGTGGTCAATGAACATTTCTTTGTTGAGTGGCATCTCACTGCGCTACAATCCTTAGGAAGCCCCAGCATGATGCCAGTCCCGTTCCAAACTCTGATTACTCTTCATTCAATTAGGTTTGCAATTCTTGTTTCCCCCCAGTATTAGTGCTGTAGTTAAGGAAACACTATTCTAAGCCGTTTTACCCAGGCAAGAACAGTCTCCAGATGTTCTATAAGAAACACAAGTGGCATTTTTTTCAGTGTTTCTTAAAAATCCAATCAACTCCGCTGCTGGTGGGTTAGATATGACCAGCAAACCCTTTTGCCCTTCAAAACATAACCACCAGGCATCCTTGCTTTCAAGTAATGCAGATGAAACACAGGGGCATTTATCCAGGCCAAAGCAACAGATGAGCATGGTTACTTTTAACTCTGAAACCCTATGCTAAAAAAGAAAATAGGTAGGTCAACAGGACAATCATCTACGCAGATTTCTTGTAAGGCAGCAAAGGTGCAGATTATTTTCAGTGTCACTAGAAATGAAAGGAGATGCTGCCCGCCTAACAATTGAAGGACTTGCTGTCCTCCTTTAGAATTAACTTCCACCATGAAGATTTCCCACTTTAGGCACAATGCTCAGTTGCTATCCCTACTGGCACTCGATTTACTAACAGCACCCTTATTTGCTTCTAGGCATGCCTTACTGAGTTCTCTTTTCACAAAACGAATTCTGGCAGCAGCAGATGATACAAGCAGATGGGATGTGCCACAGGGGAGCTGTGTCCCCTACCCCCCAAAAAACTCCTTCCCCAGAAATAACAAAATCAAAGGTCTTTACAAAAGGTTTATTTGAGCAACTCAAGGAGAGCCATGAGGAGCCACTTTAGAACTTTTGGAACTGCTTCTTGGTGCCGGCAGCCTTGGTCACCTTGAGGACGTTGAACCGGACCGTTTTGCTGAGAGGACGGCACTCGCCCACAGTCACAATATCTCCAATCTGCACATCCCTGGAAACACAAGAAAGTAACAACAACTTTAGGGCAGGGATGTAGGAGAGAGCGTATTGAGGGAAAGAAGGGCTTGCTATTTTTTTTGACAGAATGCAAACTAAGCCTGAAGGAACATGAAAAGACCAATAAAAAAATAATGGCAGATGTGTTGGTGAATAGCTTATATGATCCCTAAAACAAAAATAAATAAAATGCCAACTCAGGTGACAAAAAACAACAACCACCCTCCAACCGAGCAAGCTTTATGGTTCAGTGACTGCCAGACTGGCATTTTCAGCAGCCTCTCATTCACCAGAGAGGGCTAGGAAGACCATCGTGAGTTTGTACATCATCACCAACATGCTTGCTAGACCAACCACAAACCCAGTTACAAAAAGTTCTCTGTTATTTGAACTAAAAGAGGGCTACAAATATACAGGGGCAAAAATAACCGGTGCTGTTCTTTGTGTGTTGTAATTATTTTATCTGTGTCAGCTTATACAGCACGAAGCAGGAACTGGTCTGCAAACCTTATGCAAGACCTGAAGGAACCAGATAAAACAGTATCTGCGCAAGGTCGGGGATGGCAGCTAGAGACCCGCACCCTCTCACCTGAAGCAAGGGGACAGGTGCACAGACATGTTCTTGTGCCGTTTCTCAAAGCGGTTGTACTTGCGAATGTAGTGCAAGTAGTCCCTGCGGATCACAATAGTGCGCTGCATCTTCATCTTGGTGACCACGCCTGAGGGATGGAGGGAGAATGGAAGACGAATGAGACACTCGCTCGGCGAAGGAACAGGCCTGCCTCTGTCCCCCACCCCCTCACCTCTCATGAGTTCCCCCAGGGATGCCTGTGTGTGAGTGCTGGGATGGCAGAGGCACAAAATACCACACAAACACCAATAATGTGCATTTAGGAGGTTCAATTCAGATGCAGCAGACCTAAAGATAAGGAAAGCACGTCTGCTCCTCAGTCCATTCAAGCACCATCAGTTCAGCCACAAGGCAATTTCATCAGAACCCTGTTCACCATGGGGGCTCAGCAGACCATCGTGAGAAAAACATCACCTGCAGCTTGAGAACTGTTGGGAACAGATGTGCAGCACCTCTGGGCTATTGGCAGCAAAATATGGTTCTGCCACACAGCTCTATGGGGGAACGCTCCAAATAATCATTCAAGTGATCTGTTACTAGCCTACCACTTTTCACATGGAATCAAACCAATGAGGAACTTGGGGGACCTTTCAGATGTTGCTGGACTCCCAACACCAATCAGCCTCAGCCAGCATGGCCCATGGGCAGGGATCATGGGAACTGTGGTCCAACAGTATCTGGAGGGCCAAAGGCTCTTCACCTCTGCTTTAAGACTCAATCTAGCTTCCTGGTTACAATAAGGTACAGTGGTGCCTCGCAAGACAAAAAGAATCCGTTCTGCGATTCTCTTTGTCTAGCGGTTTTTTCGTCTTGCGCAGCAACCCTATTAGCGGCTTTGCGCTATTAGCGGCTATTAAAGGCTTAGCGGCTTAGCTGCTAAAAGGCTATTAGCGGCTTAGAAAAACGGGAGGGGGGGGAGCGGGGGGAAAAAATCGCAAGACTAGCAAGACGTTTCGTCTTGCGAAGCAAGCCCATAGGGAAAATTGTCTTGCGAAGCAACTCAAAAACGGAAAACCCTTTTGTCTAGCGGGTTTTCCGTCTTGCGAGGCATTCGTCTTGTGGGGCACCACTGTAGTCAAAAGTAACAAGTTTGACCAGTAAACCCCAATAAAGTCCCAATTGCTTCATTTCCCAATATGGGTCTAGATGTCAAAAGAACATTGGGACAATGGCCACACCAAAATCTCTGGTTACAGGATGCTGGGGTCTGTTTCTGAACAGGGAGGCTGCCCTACCGCGCATCAAGCACATTTCCTATCCAATCTCAACCCATTTTGACCAATTGTCCCTGCGAAACACTCATTCCATCAGGCATTTGTGAGCTGTACGGATTTTACTGTTTTGTTGTTTGTTTAGGCAGTTGTATAGCTTTTAAAACTCTATCCATCTTAATGCAGAGTTAAGTTGCATGCTACTTAGGGTGCTTTCTTGTAGAAATCTGGTTTATAAATCCTGAAAACAAAAGGAAAGGGGTTACACCCAAGGCATAAGGATCTTCACTTGACCTGCATGAACTCCCTGCTCTGCCCTGGGAGTCTGGGAAGAAGTTGCTGCCTTGAAGACAGCAATACCATGTGGCAGTAAAGTGGCACCTGTCCTCATTGCTGATCAGACGCCATGTCTCTTGCTGGGGCAGATGGGAGTGGTCCATCCACACTGGGAGGGCCACAGGCACCCAAGGTTTCCTTTTCCATGTGGGACTTTTAAATGTACACTTGATTTACCGTACCATCACTGCAATATGAGTGTGCACCTCACGCTGCTTCAGAACTCACCTTCTGTATTGCTTTTAGCTGCTTTTATTGTACAAACTGTTTTTATTGAACAAATGCACCTCCACAAAGCACACAAAGGCTTATTGGTGCGCTGGAAAAATTCAATGCCCAGATCACTGTTAAACTTCTCGATGGCTCACAAATGGTGCCATAGATAGATGCAGGAAACAAAAGAATTTCCAGGAAGCAAATCCACCACAGGGCTCAAGAGAAACAAGAGGTAAGTGTCCACATCTTATACTCCGTGAGCTTTAAACAGAACCTCCTCCTACCTGATAAAATGCGGCCCCGAATCGACACATTGCCAGTGAAAGGACATTTTTTGTCAATGTATGTGCCTTCGATGGCCTGGATGCAAAGAAAGAGTCATCAGAACACAACCAAGGAAGGAGACAACACAAGCACAATGAAGGGCCCCCTTTCTCCTCATATAATTACAGCAATAGTCCTCCCTGTTAAGACCTCTCCCCATTTCTTTCCCAGCCAGCGACAATCTGAAAGGAGGGCTGCTTCTCAGCCTGCCTCCTAATGCAGTCCTGTTCTCAGCTTGACTTCAGCTGATGATGGTAATGAAATTATCACCGAAGGGGTAAAACCGAAATGCGGGCTGCTACTTCAGCCCAGAAGTATGTGTGTGTATCTACACTGATCTTACATCATAGAAACTTCCTGCAAAACCCGCCCCCACAAATCCTTGTTTAGAGAAAAGGATCATGGATGAAAAGGCCAAGCAAGAACCTTTCTCTCTGATGCATTTCCTGCACCTAACAGTAATGTATCTCTTGGAAGTAGGCACATCCCATTATGTGGATGCTGCCGATAGCAGTCCAGCCCAGAGACAGAAAGGTTTGCCACCTTGATGATAAAATCATATCCTAGATGCAAGAGGCTGCTGTATGAAGAATTAGCCAGGCCTCCTGCTTTTATGCACATGAGCTGACGTCAGTAAGGTCCTCTTGGACACTCTCGTCAAAGCCCCTTCACCATTGGGGCTTGGAAGACCATCGTGAGAATGTACATCATACGTCAGCAAAGGGAAACTATCCTACTGTTTAAACATTTGGCCTAATGACTCCACCACATATAGTAATTATTTTGAGCATACAGGTTTGTACTCAAGTTTCCACAAGGGAAAGTATAAAAGCGGAAATGTAGTCTACCTTTGTGTATAATTTTACAAACTTCACAGGGCTTAACAAGCACCCTCCCATTGGCCCAAGCTGCCTTCTAAGCTCAATACCTCTTTGGGGGTCTTGAAGCCCAGACCAATGTTCTTGTAGTAGCGGGGGAGTTTCTCTTTGCCAGTCTCTCCCAAGAGCACACGTTTTTTGTTCTGGAAGATTGTGGGCTGCTTCTGATACGCCCTCTCAGTCTGCATGTGAGAAAAAAGGAATAAATGAGTTTAGAAAGGAAGAACATAGACTAGATTGTCATCTGTTAAGGGTCATTAGCAGATGAGCAGCTTCTGTGGGTCTTGCACAGTCCACAGGCAGCTTTTTTGGCTCTTCTGTCTGGTATACACTAGATTATGGATACACTAGATTATGGACTGGGTGCCGAACTGCACCACAACAAACACTCTGATAACATTGTATACTAAATGGACTAGTTGGCTGCTTTGGGAAGCGGTCTCGGCTAAAAAGTAAGCTGTAGAAGCTTTACCTCCCTTTAACAGAAAAACTGGGCCACCAGGCCTATAGGAGTTAAGAGGATGGTTGTTTTGCATGTTGAAAAGCATATTTGGGGCGGGTGCTTGCAAGATGGAATGGAGCAGCCTAGAAATGGGCCATGGTTCACCAGACACATCCTGCTCCATGTGAATATTAGAAGCAGTGTGACCCCAAGCTTGAGCATCTTAGGAAACTGTTCCCAGAAGCAAGAGGGACGAGGTGCCAATAGGAAGGCAGCACATGCAAGCTGGGCCCCAACTACCTTAGGAAGGCACAGCAATTAATTTGGTGTTGCAGAGAATAGTCCCCAGCAAAGCTGCAGTCCTCTTGCGATGGAAAGGAGTGGCTGAGCCTAAGCAGGCACTCTTTCTTCCTCTGGCCCTGGGAAGGCCTCCTTCCCCCCTTTGCCAGCTGCTTTGAATGGGTGAGGGCGAATTCATGGAGGAGAGGGCCATTGGGTGCCCTCTACAGTTTGAGGTAGGGCTGCCCTTGTGCTCCAGCTTGCTGCCTTCCCCTAATGGGCAGCTAATGGGAACCAGGCAAAGGGTCTTCTCGGTAGTGGCACCCACCCTGTGGAACGTCCTCCCACCAGATGTCAAAGAGAACAACAACTACCAGACTTTTAGAAGACCTCTGAAGGCAGCCCTGTTTAGGGAAACTTTTAATGTTTAACAGACCACTGTATTTTAATGCTTTGTTGGAAGCCGCCCAGAGTGGCTGTGGAGAAACCCAGCCAGATGGGCGGGGTATAATAAATTATTATTATCATCATCTCATCAGCCACCGTGAGAACAGGATGCTGGACCAGGTGATCCAGAACCCTCTTCTCATCCTCTTACAGGAAACACAGGAGGGGAGAGCACGTGTTGTGCCCGATTTCCAGCTCCTCATAATGGGCTGCAGCGCTGCCCCCCCCCCCGGCCTGATTCTGCAGCAGGACCCTCCTTCGTCGTGGTCTTAGGAAGGGGGTCAAGGACCGTTTCCTAAGCCGGGATTTTGGGGGTGGGGTCTCGACCTGCGGGCCACGAGGGCGCGCAGAGCAGCCTTGCAGGGCCGCCTGAGCGTTGGAAGGGGAGGCAGGCGAGGGCCGGTGGCGAGGCCCTCCTCCTGCTGCTGCTGAGGGAAGAGGCCTCGGAGGCCTCAGGGCGGGAGAAAGCAGGAACCCCCCTCCCCACTCACTCAGCCCCCCACCAATTAACCCCCCCCTTAAAGTAGACTGGAAACCCCCCCCAGCCGCCCCCTTCCCCGTTCCTAGGGGACCCGCAGTCTCTCCCCCTCCCCCGTCACGGGGAGCCGCTCCGACCTGCGTGTCCGCCATCTTGGCCGCGCGAGGCGAAAGGAGGATGCGCGGGGGATGACGGGAAACTTATCGCCGTGAGGGGGTGGGGAGAAGGAGCCGCGGGAAGTGACGTCAGCCGAGCTCCTCCGTCCCGACCATACAGAGCAGCGGAGGGGAGGGAGGGGGAAGAGGCGGGCGGACTAGTAGGCGGAGCGAGAGAGGAAAGGAGCCCGTTCGCCCCGACGTCATCGCGTTAGGAAGAGCGCTCAGTTTTGCCCCGCCCCCTTCTTCCCTAAGAAGCCGCGGCGGCCATTGCTGTGTGGGGCGCCTGCGCGCGCAGCACGGTCGCGAGGCGCGGGGAGGCGGAGTGGGGGGAGGGGGCGGAAGAACCTGAGGAGAAAAATATTTCTCAAAAAACCCCGTTTAAATGCTGGTGAAGAGAAAAACTTCCCACATTTCCTTTCTACTCGTAAAAGGGGTCATAGCAGCCGCTCCTTCATTTATTTTTAGTTATGTATTTTTAGGCGATGCCTTCCCGCCGTTTTGTGTGAGAGGAAAATGAGGCGTTTCTGTCGCCACTGCCCAAAAAAGAGGCCTCCCGTGACCCTCCTGAGGGAAATTTACACGTGTTATTTATATAATAAATAATATTTTTTTTCCTCGCTGTTGCCAAGTCAGCACTTAAAAACCCCCAGTGCTACGTGCTTATTTTATTTAGCTCATGACATTTATGCATTTATCGATTGGGGGAAAATTGCCAACACCTCAAAGCAGTTTGCAAAACAAAACCAAGAAACGTAATAAAATAATTAGCAAAAGCAAAACATTTTTTTTCAAAATGTTGGTAGGAGTTTAAATGTTTGTTTTATTTAGTTCATAAATTTTATATACCACTTGATTGTAACAAGCAAACTTCAAAGCAGTTTACAAAAACACCCTGTAAGAATATTGCTAAAAACCATTAAAACTGTTAAAAAAGAAACGTAAATTGAAAATATGCAGTTTACAGTGGTACCTCGAGTTAAGTACGTAATCCGTTCCAGAGGTCCATTCTTAACCTGAAATTGTTCTTAACCTGAAGCACCACTTTAGCTAATGGGGCCTCCTGCTGCCTCGGCGCTGTCTGAGCATGATTTCTGTTCTCATCCTGAAGCAAAGTTCTTAACCCGAGGTAGTATTTCTGGGTTAGCGGAGTCTGTAACCTGAAGCATATTTAACCTGAAGCATATGTAACCCGAGGTACCACTATTGTTTTTGGAGGGAGCCTGGATGCAACGTTGGCTCCCAGGTGCCCATAATCTCAGAGCTCAGGATGTCCCAGCTGCCTTCGTCCAGCTGCCAGCGCATCTGTAGGCTCAGGTGAAGGAGACTTTTAAGTATTTTACGGTCTTTTCGAAATGCATCCCCGTGGAACTAACCTGCTACGTAAGCGTTTTAAAATAAAACTTTTGAAAAGATAACAATAGACGAGAAGCAAAATATTTAAACTTGCGCCAGCTTTCTAAACATCTGGGCAGGCTCGTCCAGACAAAAATGTTTTTAGCAGAAAGTCGAAAAGAATACCGCGTGGTTGTCTTGAAACTTCTGTGACAATACTAGAGAGGGAGATCATGCTTTCCCCTTGGAAGCATGTAGGCCAGCAACCCCAGGAGCATGTGGCCATTCATTTGTTTGGAAATCCAACTGCAAAAGCTTTTTCCAGGTCTTGCCACCTCCTCAAAAGCTTTTGAGCACACAGTGTTTGATATGTGGTGATGGTGGGAATCACCTGTATGAATTAGAACCATATGCAGTTTCACCTAACACACATATTTTGCTAAGCGTATTTCCCCTGATGTATCTTTGTAATTTATTTTCAGTGATGTATGCATTTGCTCACACACTTTCCCCAGTACACGCATTCTTATACCCATAACTTGGTTGGAGAACTGCATTGCAAAATCTGGAGAAGTGTGAATTTTGAAGGGTGCCTGCTTTTCGGATTATTATTTTTTTGTGAACTGCAAGTTAGTTAGGTTAGCCTTTAGATGCAAACTGAATTGAATTTCTTCTCTATTCCTAGGCCATTGTGACATATGCCCTGGTATGTGCACCTGGAGCCTGGAGTTGGTGCGGAACGCTGAGTTCGTGAGTGGTGAGTAGGGCCCTTTACCAGGCACATATATCCATGCTAAAGGATCTACGCTGGCTGCCTGTTAGTCAGCAAGCCAGTATTAAGGCCTTGTGTGTGTGTAAGCCCTAAACTACTCTGTACATGTTGTTGTTATTGTTATTTATTATCTTCTAAACCACTGTCTCAATTTAAACACAATATAATTAAAAACAGGCAAAAACACAATACAAATTCATTTAAAACAATGAAGTTTTGTGGTAAAGATCCATTTATCCAACTAAGAAAGTCTGTTGGGGGAAAAATGTATTCAGTCATTTCCATAATGTGCAGATAGCAGGCACCTGTTGTTACCTTGAGAAGTACCCTATTCCACAGACCAAGGACAGCTGTTCTAAAAGCCTTGCTTTGAGTCACTGCGGAGGAGGCTTTTGAGATCTTTGAAACTTGCAAAAGAAACTCTCTTGCAGACTACAGTGATCTGCAGACTACAAGATTCTCTTGCAGACTACAGTGTGGATAAGAAATAACTCAAGTAACCTGGTCCTGAGCTGCATAAGGACTTGTGTGTTAGGACCAACATCTTGAACTATCTGGAAGATTGTATTCCCTTCCAGTACCTGCTAAAGGGGATTAAGATCAACAAATGGAATTTGGCTAGTCTTGTCTTGACCTAATCATTATTTGTTTTTAGGGGACACTGGTGGCCCTGGTGTAATAGAATGTACTCCCTGTTGAAATACAAGAGACCCCTTGTGTGTTGGCACCTATCTGCACCTGCCTTCCCTTGATCTCTCAGCCAGTCTCTCCTGCTTTAATTACTGTGTTGTTTTAGTGCATATTTTAATTATGGGAATTTTTAAAATGTTCATATACTTCATAAGAGATATGATTCTGGACCAAGACCAAGAGTGACTGGATTTGTGTCCTTTATTTTTTCTTTTTGGCATTCACTGCCCCACCAGTAAGTGTCCAGATGCGTCACTAGCCTCCATTTTTTTTTTTTTTAGGAGACATCTTTTCTCCTCAGGAGTAAGCCGACCACCTTGTCACGGATCAACTTGGTCTTCACACCATAGACGATGGGATTGCAGAAGGGAGGCACCAGAATATAGAAGTTGCCGATGAGGATATGAATGTAGGGGGCCACATTGTGGCCAAAGCGGTGTGTGAGGAAGGAGAAGAGGGCAGGTGTGTAGGCCAAGACAATCACACAGATATGGGAGCCACAGGTGTTGAAGGCCTTGGCCTGGGCTTCCCGAGATGGCAGCCTCAGCACGGTCACGATGATCTTTGCATAGGACACACCAATGAATGTTAAATCCAGGCCCACCACCAGCAAGGCCACGGTCAAGCCATACATGTTGCTGATCACAGTGCCAGCGCAGGCCAGCCTGACGATGCCCATGTGCTCACAGTAGGTGTGGGGGACCACATTGGTTCGGCAGTAAGGCAGCCTGCTGGCAAGGATGGGGAATGGGGCAGTCAGAATGGCCCCCCTGGCAACTGCCAGGCAGCCAATCTTCACAATGGCAGGATTTGTGAGAATGGCCGCATAGCGCAGCGGCTGGCAGATGGCCATGTAGCGGTCAAAGGCCATGGCCAACAAAATGGCCGACTCGATGATGGACAGCGCATGGATGGAGAACATCTGCGTCAAGCAAGCTTCAAAGCGAATCTCTCGTGAGCCGAACCAGAAGAGGCAAAGCATTTTGGGCACAACGGAGGTAGATCCAGCCAGGTCAATCACAGCCAGCATGCAAAGGAATAAGTACATGGGCTCATGCAAGGTCTCTTCCACCCAGATGACAAACATGATGGTGCAGTTCCCCAACACAGTCACCACGTAGATGAAGCAGAGGGGGATGGCCAGCCAGACGTGGGCCGCCTCCAGCCCCGGGATCCCCAGCAGGAGGAAGATTGAAGGGTGGAGGGTGCCATTGTAAGCGCCACCAAAGGCAGACATATTAGACTGGAGGGGCCTTGGGACTCCTCCTATGGCCTGTGCAAAGGAGAAGCTTCTTGTTAATCTGGAGGTGGGGGAGGCAGGCAACAGTTAAAGGGCATGTTCTGCATCCAGCAAAATTTCACACCACCATTTTGAGGTCTTGTTTCCACCAGCAGGTATAAATTAGCCTGGTTGCTCAACCCCATTCCTGCTGGCAGGAAGAAATACAGGCTTTCAGCATGGCCTAATGGTGAAGGTCGGCAGCGATACAACAGTTGAAAATTTAAGTGTTGGGTAACAGCACTCAGGAGTGTGATAGATACTCAGAGCCTTTTATCCTCTAGTGTGCCTGGCTGCCTACATTTAAAGGACGCTAACGTTAATTGAGCATTCAGTGATATTTTCCTCATTTAGTCAAGTAGCAAAATGTGTATAGTTATCTCAGCCAACCCTCCCCCAGCTGCTTCTGCTGTCTCCTGCCTAGTCGTTCCTCACTAGCTGTTCCTGCATTGCAGGGGGTTGGACTAGATGACCCTTGGGATCCCTTCTAACTCTATGATTCTGTGACACTCTGCAGCCTGCCTCTTCTGCTCCAGGGGAAAGATTTGCTTTGACCTGAGCAACTATTGTGCAAATTTGAATTTTGAAAAATTTGCACCTTCTTACTCTGCTGGTATAACAGTAGCAACTGGCGATAAGGCTCTTGAGGCCTTTAACAGCTGGATACCCGGCAGCTTTCCCCAACTGGATATGTAAATAGTGAGGACCCATAGTCCAGTTGCTGGGCCCAGGAGTTCAAATCCCCACCTGGCCATGAAACATACTGGGTGATCTCGGACAAGTCACTGTCTCTCAGCCTCACCTACCTCACAGGGTTGATGTGAGGGTGAAATGGGGAGATGAGAACCAGGTTCACCACCGTGAGCTCCTTGAAATAAAAGGTAGTATATAAATATAAGAAATACTGCAAGAAAATAAATATGCAGGAAGTCCCAGGCTCAATTCCTAACATCATCTCCAGTTAAAGGCATCAGGTAGCAAGAGACAGGAGAGACGTTTGGGAGATTCTGACATGAGATACATCAAAAAAAGAAGTCTCACCCGCTTTGCTTCATCTGCTTTGCCTGTCTATTCCTGGCTTGTTTCTGATGTGATACTCTACCCTGTGGAATTATCCAGGGGTGTGTGCATGTGGAGAACGTTAAACAACAAGAAAATCCCTTGTGGATTTTACACAGGTAATCTGCGGGCTAGATGTCAAATTCATATTGCCAGCTTCCTCAGAATCCATTTGCCTAATACATTATGACATGACATGTCTCTTTTGGGCATATCAGTTTTGTGTTGAAAGCTCACTCTTGCTTTTCCTTAGAGAGTGTGCATAAGAATATAAGATGAGCCCTTCTGGATCAGGGCAATGGGGTCCCAACTAGTCCAGCATCATATTCTTACAGTGGCCAGTCACATGCCTGTGGGAAAGCTGCAAGAAGGACCTGAGGACCACCTCTCTCACCTCTCGTGGTTTCCAGCACCTGGAATTCAGAAGCATTGCTGCATCTATGGCCCCAGACTTAGCAAGGGGGCTTTCAGCTAGAAGATTAAATTGATGTTTTAACAGCAGCCTTTGCCTCTCAGCGTACACTTCTCTGTATATAAAAGCCAGTCCAGCTTACTTTCCAAGCTGGGTCCAAAGTCTCAGCAGGTCTTCAAGGGAGAATGTATTCTTTCATGCAATTGACTGTAATTCCAGCCCTAAAAAGCCTAATCCCACTGGCTGGGTGAAGACACAGGCTATGGAGATGGTCACCTCTGCCTTCCATGCTGCTTCTGCATCCACCTGAGGGAGTCATCACCAGCTCTTATAGGGGAACAGCACCTGGGCGATATAACCTGCCTGGGGCTAAATATAGTCACTCACCTTAGCAGATTGCAGAATCTCCCTTTGAAGAAGTGGCCATGCTGTGCCCAGTGCCCTTGCCAGCCTCTCTAGGATCCAGTGGCGGGAACTGCTGCCAGGTCTTATTTATAGATCAGTCTGGTCAGCACCCAAGAGGAGGCTTCTAATTCCCTTCAGCCTCCGCCAGTTGCATTCAAAGACCTCTGTGGGCAAGGATGCCTCCCTCTCCATTCTTCCTTAGATAGCCAACAGGTGCTCTTGGGAACAAGAGTACTTTTTCCAGCATACACACAGACACACTCTTCACTTTCCAGATCAACATTATGATATAAGTACCTTTGTGAGTGAGGAAGCTCTCCCATCTATTTTCCTACTTACAATCTCTTCTAACCTGAAATAGTTCTTCCTTTTATGGCAGTGTTGGGATTTATTTATTTATTTTTTAAAAACAGCTGCACAAATATAATATGTGGAACATCTGGCTAGCTAGTAGTACATGTGAAAAGGATCTAGGGGTCTTAGCGGACCACAGGCTTAACGTGAGTCAGCAATGTGATGCAGCAGCAAAGAAAGGCCAGTGCTGTTCTAGGCTTCATCAACAGAATTATAGTGTTCCAATCACAGAAAGTAATTGTACCGCTCTATTCTGCCTTCGTTAGGCCACACCTGGGGTATTACATCCAGTTCTAGATTACCCTCAGGATCCCTTTCAACTCTGTTAGTGTTGTTTTTGGCATCCGCCTATCTCAGGCTCCCTTTCATTTTAAGAGTCTTGTGCTCTGGAGATCCTTGTGACCATGACAGGGAATTCTAGCAGGTGCAATAGGGTTCCGGGTACAGGGATTTCTGAGCTGTCTACATACAACAAATATTTATTTACTATATCACAAAAAAGTTACACAAAACTTGTAGTATAGCAAAAGCCATATAAGGGGCTTACAATTCATGTAAAACAATTGCAAACACATTTTAAAAAGATGAATCTAAATTTGACATAAATACAGCTGCAGAGAGGATAAAACAAATTAAGCATATTCTGTAAATTATGGGCTATAGCCAATGCCAGTCCTGCTCAGAATAGACCCATTAACCCTAAGTTGCCCATGACCATTAAATTCCAATGATTCTGCTCTGAGTAGGACTAACATTGGATAAAGCCGTATATACTTACAGAAGCACGAACAATTTCACAGATATGTTGAACACCATATATAACATCAATAAAGCACAAAAAGACTTTGGGTGGTATTCAGCTAAGTTTTATTAAGAGTAGACCCACTGAAATTAATGGGCCTAACTTAGTCATATTCATTAATTTTGATGGGTCTATTCTGAGTAAGAGTCAGTTGAATACCACCCGTTAAGATGAAAAAAGATGGGATTAAAAAAAAGTGCTTACAGCCTTACTACTTTTTAATATTTCTTTACTGCCTGCAGCCTTCTAGATGTTGCATTCAACACTGCAAGCCCTTATTGAGAGTGTGTTGTTATGTAGGTCGCTTCCTTCTGAGAACTATGTGAGTCACTCGTTCACGGATCTCCTTGGTCTTGACACCATACACAATGGGGTTCAGCATGGGTGGGAAAAGGAGGTAGAAGTTGGCCAGAAGGATGTGAATGTGAGGCTGAACATGATGGCCAAACCTGTGTGTTAAGATGGTGAAAAGAGCTGGGGTGTAGGAGACCAGGATCACCACCACGTGAGGTGCGCAGGTGCTGAAAGCCTTATAGCGGGCGTCTTTTGACGGCAGAGCCATGACAGCCCTGGCGATCATGCAGTAGGACAAAGTGATGAACAGCAAATCCACCCCCACTACGAGGAGAGCCACCAGAAGCCCATAGACAACATTGGCCAGGATGCTTGAGCAGGCCAGCTTCACCACAGCCATGTGCTCACAGTAAGTGTGGGGGATGACGTTGGTCTTGCAGTATGGAAGACGGGCTGCCAAGATGATGATTGGGATGATGAAGACTGTGCCTCTCAGGATGACCCCTGCTCCAATCTTGGCCAGCAGTGGGTTGGTTAGGATGGAGTCGTATCTCAGAGGATTGCAAATAGCTACGTAACGGTCAAAGGCCATTGCTACAAGCACTGTCGACTCCATGATGGAGAAGGAGTGGATGAAGAACATCTGGACCATGCAGGCACCAAAATCTATTTCCCCAGCTCGGAACCAGAGGATGCAGAGCATCTTGGGCAGGGTGGAGGTGGAGAGCACCAGGTCTATGCCAGCGAGCATGCAGAGGAAGATGTACATGGGCTTGTGGAGGCTCTGCTCTGTTTTGATTGTATACAGTATGGTGCAGTTTCCTAGCAGTGTGATGACATACATTGAAGAAAGAGGGATGGAGAGCCAGTAGTAGGACGCTTCCAGACCAGGGATACCCAGCAGAATAAAGGAGTAGGGGGTGGCATAGCTCCCGTTAAATACAGACATCACTCATGGGAGGCATGGCGCATGGATAGTCTTGCTGGCTGCAGTGGAGGGAAGAGCCACAAATTGAGACAGCATGTGAACTTTGTGCATCCTCAACAACAAAAGCATTCCCCTGCTAAATAACTTTAAAGGTGTCAGTATGAATAGCATAAATTAGGGATTCTCTTAGGTGTAGACTTAGGGAAAGCTAGGAATTACAAGGGTCTGGAAACCAAGCCTTATGAGGGACAGTTGAGGGAGTTGGGGATGTTTAGCCTGAAGAAGAGAAGACTGAGAGGTCAATATGACGACCATCTTCAAATACAGTGGTGCCTCGCAAGACAAAATTCGTTCCGCGAGTTTTGTCGTCTTGCGATTTTTTTCGTCTTGCGAAGCACGGTGTCAGGAAAGCTTTGGAAAAGCTTCAAAAATCACCAAAGTCTTTAAAAACCTCAAAAATGGCTACCACACCGCGTTCTATGAGTTGCTCCTCAAAGTCAAGTCGCAACTGTATTAACAGTGTTAAGAAAAAGGAAACAAACTTGCAAGACGTTTCCATCTTGCGAAGCAAGCCCATAGGGAAAATCGTCTTGCGAAGCAGCTCAAAAAACAAAAAACCTTTCCGTCTAGCGGGTTTTTTGTCTTGCGAGGCATTCGTCTTGCGAGGTACCACTGTATCTAAAAGGCCATCTCATGGATGATGGACCAAGCTGGTTTCCTGCTGCTCTGGTGGATAGGACATTACGAAGAGCTTTTTGAAAGAGCTGTTCAGCAGTGGAATTGACTCTTTTGGAAAGTGGCAGACTCTCCTGCACTGGGTGTTTTTAAAGAGAGATTGGATGGCAATCTGTCAGAGATATTTTGGTCTTTGATTCCTGCTTTGCAAGGGGATGGACTAGATGACCCTTGGATACCTTCCAACCTTACAATTCTATGAGTCTATATTTCATTCTAGCAGGCCAAGCCCCTTGCTCGTTTATGTGGCAGTAAATCCTATTGAGTTCAATTTTTATTTTTGTTTTAATTACATTTATATACCACCCTTCATCTGAGGATCACAGGGCAGTTTACAATATAAAAACACAAAAATACATAATATGGTAAACAGATGTGCTTACTTGAAAATAATGCATGGAAAAAATTGCTCTCCTAGAGAAATCTTGATAGTATGGGTTACACCTGGTGAATTGTGTTTAGCTGCCACTGGAATCAAATAGGACTTAAGTCACGTGTTAAACTTTCCACATTGGTTCCAGTGGGACTGAAGCACCTCTATCATAATTGACATTTGGTGCAGTGAAGAGCAGCTAGGTGTGCTGGACAAGTGTCTCCCCTATTCTCATATCAAGTGGAGTGGGTATCCCAACAGACACAGCTTTGAGTTACATGGAAGAAAGCAGGGAGATAAACGATGTTAGATGCTGCTGAGCCACTTCTCTATTACTGACATTTTCTTCCCACCCCAACAACCCCCAACCTTTGTCATGTAATAATAATAATAATAATAATAATAATAATAATAATAAAATTTTATTTGTAACCCACCCTCCCCGGCCAGAGCTGGGCTTAGAGCAGCTAACATCATATAACTAGTGCAATATGCATAAAAACAAGCAATCAATTGATTAAAATGCACCCCAAATTAATTCAAATAAATTAAAATTAAAGTTAAAACTGGACAAATAACAATCCTCAGGTTAAAATTGAAAGCGGTTAATATTCGCCAGGACCAACTGTTTCCACTGATATTATAAAGACCTGTGAGCAGGCTGGGAAACCTCCTTCATGCTTGTTCTTATACCAAGAGAAAACAAAGAGAGTCAGACAAAACCCTGACCAAAGGCCTGGTGGAACAGCTCCGTCTTGCAGGCCCTGTGGAAGGATGTCAAATCTTGCAGGGCCCTGGTCTTTTGTGAGAGAGTAATCCGCCAGACCGGGGTCATGTCCAAGAAGGCCCTGGCTCTGGTCAAGGCCAGTCTAATCTCCCTGGGGCCCAGAATCTCCTTGTGGGACATACCAGGAGAGGCAGTCCCGTAGGTATGAGGGTCCTAGGCCATATAGGGCTTTAAAGGTTAAAACCAGCACCTTCAACCTGATCCTATACTCCGCCAGGAGCCAGTGCAGCTGGTATAGCACTGGGTGAATGTGATCCCGCGGCGGAATAAAACATTTTATCACTGTAGTTGGAGGCAGCAGCGCTTCTGAATGCCAGTTGCTGGAAACTGCAGGAGGGGAGAGGACTCTTGTGTTTGAGTCCTACTTATGTGTTTCCAACAGGCATCTGTTTGGCCACTGTGAAAACAGGATGTTCTTGCATTACCTACTGGAACTGTATATATGTATATGTTCCCTTGCACCTAATTCCGGAAATATCCTAACAGAATGACATTGTTCTCTCAGATTCTGTTAGTCAAGTTCTTTTTCGGGGGGAGGGGAGGCAATATTTTCCGGCCTTTATGGTCAGTACACCAGTAAATGGGTTCAACAATGCATTATCTTTATTCTAAAATCACCCTCTCCTAGAACTTCCTGCACATTCTGCTGGTATATGGCATTTTAAAAAGGCATATTTTATTTACTTACTTTCTTATGCATGCACACACATACACTGAGTCAACGGGCATACAATTTTTGATACAGTAATTTTTTAAACAAAATATATAAGTCATTTTCTGAAATTGTTATTTACTAAAAACCAGCTTACAGAAAGTACAGAGAAAGTAAAACGTTGAGTGTGTGTCCAATATCCTCCAGTGCTTTAAAAAACCCCGACTCACATTCTCCCGGTTGGGGTCTGTATTGTTATTGCATTAAACTAATAGGCTCACGGGCATTGCTTTGTACTTTAGATTTTCTTTCACTTACTCAGATAATTCTTGTAAGCCACTTTCCACTTAGCAATGTAATAGGGAGTCCTTGGAGCACCCCACAATCGCCTAACCTTGACTCCCTTAGGTTCAGGTCCAGGTCGCAAGCAACAGACTCTTTGTCTTTGCCTTGTGGTGTGGAGAGGCAAGGCTCGTGGTGGTGATGGTCTCTCACCCTCCCCTTCCAATTTCCCAGTAATAACAAAGAAGTGCCCAAATGATATTTTTACCCTCTAGAAAGAAAGACCCCAGACCATCAAGGTCTGGTGTATTTTTTATCCCCGCACTAAGCAATAGCCCAACAAAATCCAGGACAGAACCAAATTATGTGGCTCTGTGCAGTGCTCAAAGGTAAGTGAAGGTCCTGGGTGTCAGCCAGAGTAATCCAGTGGTGATACTCACTTCTGATGCTGAGCAACAGGCGCTTGAAACAAACATGGTAACTTCACGGGGGCAACAGCAGGAGGAGGAACCATCGGCCTTTTCATGTCCTACCCCTTAGCTGTTCCCTGTGGGAAGCAGGATGCTGGACTTTGATCTGACACAGCAGACTCTTCTTATATCTTTATGTGCTGTAAGAGTAGAGGGGAGCATTTATGCAGCTTTTGTCAGTGCCGCGCTGTGTGCAGATGGCCCCAGTGGCTCTGAAAGCACAAGATTTCCCTCTGGATCAGTAGTTTAGGCTGTTTTCTCTCTTTATGGTCTCCTCTCAGGGTTTCATCATGCACTCACAGCTCTGCTGGTTCTCACACTCAGGCTCTCAACTCAGGAAATCCCAAAGTTTTATTAATGAAATGAACAGGTGGTCTCGGCATCAGCTCAAAGTACAGGTTACACAGTTGGAAGGGTGCACCACCAGCAGCTAGGATACGTGGTTAAAGGTAAAGGGACACCTGACATTTAAGTCCAGTTGCGAATGACTCTGGGCTTGCGGCGCTCATCTCGCTTTACAGGCCCAGGGAGCCAGCGTTTGTCCACTTCCGCAGACTGTTTTTCTGGCTCACGTGGCCAGCATGTCTCTGGCGAAGCCAGAGCAGTGCACGGAAACGCCGTTTACCTTCCCGCTAAAGAGGTACCTATTTATCTACTTGCACTGTGTGCTTTCGAACTGCTAGGTTGGCAGGAGCTGGGACCGAACAACTGGAGCTCACCCTGAACCGCCTTGAACCACTGACCTTCCAATAGGCAAGTCCGAGCAGCACAGTGGTTTAAACCACAGCGCCACCCGTGTCCCTAGGATACATGGTTAGGAATAAGCAAAGACATCCCAACACTTGACACGCCGCTTTTGCTGTCCCTTTAAAGGAGAGGAGCAGGGCCCTTCACTTGCGCTATTCTTGTCCCAGGTGGGAAGGTTGAAATTGAAAGCAAACACCTACCTGGGGCAGGGGACTGAGTCTGTGCCTGCACCAATGGTGGTGCATTGTAGCTAATGGGACTGAAATCCCCGTCCCAGTCCCGGTCCCAGCCAACAAAATGGCTGGGGCATGTTCCACAGGGGAGGATGCACTGGGACAACCGATCTCAGTGATCACGGGTAGGAGGAGGAGTTACGCTAAGACCAGACCATGTCATTACAGAGGAGGCAGGTTTAGTCATTGTCTGAGGACTATCCCTGCTTCCGGGTCTGGTCCTGACCGGATGGATACTAGAATCAGCAAGGGATACCCACATGACCTGAAGGTGCTGCTGTACAATGCCAGGTCAATGATTCATAAGACCACTGCCATCCATGACTTGATCATGGATGGAGGACTTGACCTGGCATGTGTGACAGAGACTTGGTTAGATGAAGCAGATGGGCCTGTCCTTGCCGCTGCTTGTCCACCAGGTTTCTCTTACGCACAGCAACCCAGGTCATGTGGGCGGGGAGGGGGGGTTGCAGTGATTTTTAGGAAGTCATTAGTTTGCACCAGGCGTCCTATTGGGAAGACCCAGTTTTCCGAGTGCATGTTCTGGAAGTTGGGCAATAGGGGCAGTACAGGATTCCTACTGGTGTACCGACTGTTGGTTTCTGCTTTCTTCACTGTGCAGCGAAGTGCTTGTCATGGGACAATGTTTTGCATTCCACAGTCAGAGTACTGTTGGGTTTCCCACGGGAATGGGAGACTGGATGTGACGTACACTGGTTTCCTGTTTTTCACTGTTCCGAGGTGGAGGTTGCTTCTCTGCTCTCGCAGAGGCAAGATGTATGTTTGTAATCTCTCAGCATTGAAGTGTAAATAAAGTAAAGTTAAGCATGTGGCACGTACTGCTCGTCCTTCCGCTGTGTACAGGACTCTGCAAATACAACATTTTTGGTTCCGGGCCCAGAAAAACGCAGTCAAACTGAAGGATGGACTCCAGAGGCCGAGTCAGAATGCTGTCAGAGGGACAGAGAAACGGATCGGCGTTATCTGCTCTGTGCGTCAAGTTGATTGATGAGAGGTATGTGCTCATGCTCCAGGCAGCCTGCCAGCTTCTAGTTGATGGCTTTATGGCTGGACTTTGAACTTTTAAAGCCATTTTGCCGCGATACAGGCAAAGGCTCTAAGGCACAAGCTCACAGGCTTGGGAGACGTGAAAACCGAAAGTACCTTTGAAAGTGCTGTTGGAATGAGGTTTGAAGCAGCAGTGACGCAGCTTAATTAAACGCCGCGGAGATGGCAAATGCAAGGCTGGCTGATGCTTTTGGGATTCCTAAGCTCAATAAGAAAAACTATGCGGACTGGGTTATCTATGCAGAGGCTATTCTGCGGAAAGAGGGTCTGTTTAAGGTTATTACAGACAACCCCCCAGCTCCAGTTACAGATGAATGGAAAGCTAAGGATTCCGAAGCGATGGGAACTCAGATTGCCACTCAGATTGCTGTTCAGCCAACTGCTCAGCTCACAGTAGCCTATGATACTGCCGTGATTCTGAATGAAGCAGACCGCCGGGGTGCTAGCTGCATGGGTAAGGGGGAGTCTTCACAGACGTCATCCCAGAGTGCAGTGGAACCACCAGATGGCGCCAAAGCTTTGAAGGCAGTCAAATGCTACTCGTGTGGACGTCTAGGCCATATGAAGAGGGAATGCAGATATCCCAGGGCCAAGACAGAGCAGTGCAGCGGAAGCTCATCGCGTGGAAAAGGCCAAAGCAAAGGCAAAGGTCCAGTGTCCAGGACAACGCAGCACAAGGCAATGGTCTCACGCTTCACTCCAAAGGTTGCAAAGGTCCAGAAAACATCTAGATCTTTCTTCGTTGTTGATTCAGCAGCGACCCACCACATGTGCAACGATAAGCGACTGTTTGTGTCTTTTACACCGCAGGAAGGTGCGATTCACCAGGCGGATGACCACACGATCCCCAGTCAAGGCTACGGAACTGTTGTTCTTCACAGTTTGGACTTATCGATACAAGATGTGCTTTACGTACCAGATGCCACACACAATCTACTCAGTGTTGCGCAGCTGAATGAACGGAACATTGACGTTTCCTTCAAGAACAAGAGGTGCACCATCACAAAGAAAAACGATTATGTATTGCATGCTGAATATGTTGATCGTTTGTTTGTTTTGTATTATGATGATGTTGTGCAGAATGAAACTTGTTGCATTGCAGGTTCTAACAAAAGTTTGCATGCAGGATGTATTCACGATTTTCACAGGAAATTTGGTCATTTGCATTTTGAGGCAGTATCTAAAATGCCTGCCTTGGTTGAAGGTATGACTATTAAACCCTGCAGGTACCACATGAAGTGCAAGGCATGCGCAGCAAACAAGGTGAAAATGGCTGTGAAAGGTAAGGTGTCTAGTAGGCAAGCTACAGAACCATACCAGGTTGTTCATGCTGATTTGGTTGGTCCACTATCGCCCTCTTTGGGTGGAAATAGGTACTTCATGGTTCTCATTGATGCATTTTCCAGGTATATTTATGTGTACAATCTCAAGCAGAAATCAGAGGCTTTTCCAAGGTTCAAGGAATTCTGTGCTTGGTTGGAAAATGTGCATGGTAAGAAGATAAAAACTCTTTTCACTGATCGTGGGGGGGAATTCACTTCTCAGCAGTTTGAAGCTTTTCTGACTGAGAAAGGAATTCAACACGATTTGTCTAGTCCTCGCTTGCCATGGCAGAATGGACTTTGCGAGAGGGCAAATCAGACATTGCTTCAAGGGTTAAAAACCTTGCTGCATGATGCCAATCTTCCAGAGAGTTATTGGGCCGAATCTCTCTCGTGTTTTGTTTACAGTTATAATTGCAGGTTATCTTCAGCGATTGGTTGTACCCCCTATGAAAAGATGTTTGGCAAGAAACCGTACATCAAACACATGAGAATTTTTGGTTCTGATATGTGGGTTCACACACCACAAAGCTCCAAGTTAGACAAGCGTGGATTGCATGGTATCTTTCTAGGTTATCAGAAAGGTTTTTTACAGAATAATGATGACTGACTCTAAGACAATTAAGCTCACAAGAAGTGTTGAGTACAATGCCAAGTGGGGGGAGAATGTGGGAATTTTCCAATGTTATCCTGATGACAGTGATGAGACTGAGGATAGGCAACAGCAAAAGCAGCCGCAACAACCCACTGATGAAGGTTCTGAGTCTGAGTCTGAGACTGAATCAGGTGATTCAGAGGATTTCAAGAGTGCGAAAGCCTCTATGTGACCCTCTGAAAGCTCTGATCGAGAAGAATTGGAAGAACCATTGTTCACAATAGGCCACTTTTCTCCTAAGAAGGAAGAGGAAAGTGTTGAAGACTTAAGGCTAATTCGCAGGTCACAAAGAGCCACAAAAGGCAGACCTCCAAAGAGATTTGCTGATTAATTTGCTAAGACAGCAGTAGCAGCTGTTAAAAGCTCCAAGAAGGTATTTGAACTTTCAAGTTTCCAAGAAATCCAGGATTTGGATTCAAAGGAAGCTGAGCCATGGTTAAATGCCATGAAGGCTGAGCTTGATTCCTTAGAAAGGAACAAAACATGGGAGCTAGTTCCAGTAGTTCCAGGAATGAAACTGCTTGGAAGCAAATGGGTCTTCAAAGCGAAGACAGATCAAAATGGCAAGATAGTCAGGCACAAAGCCAGATTGGTAGCCAGAGGTTTTGCACAGGTACCAGGTGAAGACTATCACAAGACCTACTCACCCACAGTGAGATATGAGAGCATTAGGCTTATGCTCAAGCTAGCTGCAGAGGAGAATCTACACGTTAGTCACCACGATGTGAATACAGCGTTTTTGTACAGATCTCTAGGTGAATCACTGTATATGCTTCCACCTGATGGCGTACAGGTAAAACAGGGATTTGTTTGTGCTCTAAAGAAGTCCCTTTATGGTCTCAAACAAAGTGCACGGTGTTGGCACACAAAACTCACTGAAGTATTGTTTTCTCTAGGTTTTCAGCAAGGGAAAGCTGATCCATGTGTATTTGTCAAAGAGAAGGGGCAAAAGAAGCTGTATTGCTTGTTTTATGTTGATGATATTCTGTTCTTTTGGAAAGATGTCACAATGTACAATAAGGCCCTAGCTCAACTGAAAGAGCACTTTGACATGAAAGATCTTGGTGAGGTAAACAACTACCTATCTCTGGAAATAGAGAGAGATCAAGGTGGTAACATTCTAGTACACCAGTCACAGAAAATTGCTGATGTGTTAAGCAAACTAAACCTGATGGATGCTAACCCTGTAGACACACCGATGACAACAGGTTATCAGGTAGAAGACATTGAAGAAGCATTTTCTGACACTACACTGTACAGAAGTGTGCTAGGCAAACTAAACCTCATTGCCGGATGTTCAAGACCTGACATTGCTGTTAGCTGTAATTTGCTAAGCAGACAAGTCAACAATCCTAGTGTTAAGGATTGGAAAGCTCTGAAACGCGTAGCACGCTATTTGAAAGGCACTATGCATTACAGACTGAGATTTAACAATCAGAAGTCTGGTGGTCTTGAGATATTTGCAGATGCAAGTTTTGGAAGTGACACTACAGACAGGAAAAGTACGTCTGGAGTTTGCTACATGTACAGTCAGGGTCTATTTGATTGGTCATGCAAGAAGCAAACAACAATTAGCTTAAGTACTTGTGAAGCTGAACTGAATGCACTGTCTTATTCACTAAAGGATTGTGAATGGTTGTTACAATTGTGCAAAGACATGAAAATTCCTGTCAAATGTCCAATCCAGGTTTACCAGGACAACAAAACATGTTTGGCTTTGCTGAATTTGGAAGGTTCTAAGCAAACCACGAAGCACTTGCAATTGAAACTGCAACATGCTAGGGAATATATTCAGAAGGGACTCGTAACGGTGTCCTATATGCCAGGTAATGAAATTCCTGCTGATGTATTGTCCAAGATTGTATCAACGGATCAACACTGTACCTATGTACAGAAGTTGGGTTTGTACTGATATTGTACGAACACGCTGCCCAGTGATGTTCACAGAAAGGGGGAGGATGTTGGTTTCTGCTTTCTTCACTGTGCAGCGAAGTGCTTGTCACGGGACAATGTTTTGCATTCCACAGTCAGAGTACTGTTGGGTTTCCCACAGGAATGGGAGACTGGATGTGACGTACACTGGTTTCCTGTTTTTCACTGTTCTCTCGGTGTTCCGAGGAGAAGGAGGTTGTTTCTCTGCTCTCGCAGAGGCAAGATGCATGTTTGTAATCTCTCAGCATTGAAGTGTAAATAAAGTAAAGTTAAGCATGTGGCATGTACTGCTCATCCTTCCGCTGTGTACAGGACTCTGCAAATACAACACCGACCTCCCCGCTGCACCAAGGATTCCCTGCCTGAGCTGCTTCAGGTCGTGGCGGATGTCCTCCTGGAGACACCTAGCTTGGTTGTCCTAGGGGATTTTAACATCCATGCCGACACGACCTTACAAGGGGCTGCTCAGGACTTCGTGGAAAACATGGCCTCCGTGGGGCTGTCCCTGAATAACTCTGGCCCAACCCATAGCCGCGGACATGCCTTGGACCTGGTGTTTACCTCTATGGATGTTGGTGATCTGACACTAAGTAAAAGCGAAACGAAAGAAGTGCCATGGTCAGATCACTTCCTGGTGCAACTGGACTTCTCTGCGACCCATCCCCTCTGCAGGGAGGTGGGACCAATTCGGATGGTCCGCCCCCGCTACTTAATGCATCCAAATGGTTTCCGGAGAGTGGTAGGGGATGCTTTATCCCATGTTGATGGCCTTTCAGCCAATTCCCTGGTGGCCTGCTGGAATGTGGAGTTAACCAGGGCTATTGACTGTTTGGCTCCAAAGCGCCCTCTCTGATTGCATGGAGCCCGGAGAGCCCCATGGTTTTCCACAGATCTGAGGGCAATGAAACAATCGTTGAGACAGCGCCAGTGGCGGATAACTCATTCCGAATCTGACCAGACACAGGTTAGAGCTCAACGTTGAGCCTACCAAGTGGCGATAGCGACGGCGAAGAAGACTTTCTTCGCCGCCTCTATTGCATCTGCAGAAAACAGCAGCAGGAGACTTTTTCAGGTGGTTCACAATTTAGTGGAACCACCTGTGACATCTGGGCCCAGTACGGGCCACATGATCTCCTGCAATGATTTTGCAAAGTTTTTTGCAGATAAAGTCGCTCAGATTCGGGAAGAAGTAGACTCCACCGTGGGAGCAGAGCCAGGGCGGGAGAGTGCTAGAGTCCTGTCTAGTCAAGTTGTGTGGGGTCAATTCCAACCTGTTACCTCCGAGGATGTGGACAGGCTGCTTGGACGAGTGAAGCCAACCACCTGTCTCCTGGATCCTTGCCCATCCTGGCTTATAAAAGCTAGCTGGGAAGGACTGGGCGATGGGCTTCGTGGGGTGGTGAATGCTTCCCTCCATGAGGGAGCCTTCCCAGACCCGCTGAAAGAGGCGGTTATTAAACCGCTTCTTAAAAAGCCATCTTTAGATGTGGCCACGATGGCCAATTATCGCCCAGTCTCAAATCTTCCATTCTTGGGCAAGGTGATTGAGCGAGTGGTTGCTGAACAACTCCAGGCACGCCTGGAAGAAGCGGATTTGGATCCCTTCCAGTCGGGATTCAGGCCTCATCATGGGACTGAAACTGCCTTGGTCGCACTGGTTGATGATCTCTGGCGGGCTAGGGACAAATGTGAGAGCTGTTTCCTAGTTCTGCTGGATCTCTCAGCGGCGTTTGATACCATCGACCATAACATCCTTCTGGACCGTCTTGAGGGGCTGGAAGCTGGGGGCACTGTCATACAGTGGTTCCGCTCCTTCCTCCTGGGCCATGTTCAGAAAGTGGTGGTGGGGGATGAGTGTTCAGACCCCTGGGCTCTCACTTGTGGGGTGCCTCAGGGTTCTGTCCTCTCCCCCATGCTTTTCAACATTTACATGCAGCCACTGGGAGAGATCATCAGGAGGTTTGGGCTGGGTGTTCATCAGTATGCGGATGATACCCAGCTCTACCTCTCTTTTAAATCAGAACCAGTGAAGGCGGTGAAGGTCCTGTGTGAGTGCCTGGAGGCGGTTGGAGGATGGATGGCGGCTAACAGATTGAGGTTGAATCCTGACAAGACAGAAGTACTGTTTTTGGGGGACAGGAGGCGGGCAGGTGTGGAGGATTCCCTGGTCCTGAATGGGGTAACTGTGCCCCTGAAGGACTAGGTGCGCAGCCTGGGAGTCATTTTGGACTCACAGCTGTCCATGGAGGCACAGGTCAAATCTGTATCCAGGGCAGCTGTTTACCAGCTCCATCTGGTACATAGGCTGAGACCCTATCTGCCTGCAGACTGTCTCGCCAGAGTGGTGCATGCTCTGGTTATCTCCCGCTTGGACTACTGCAATGCGCTCTACGTGGGGGCTACCTTTGAAGGTGACCTGGAAACTACAACTAATCCAGAATGCGGCAGCTAGACTGGTGACTGGGAGCGGCCGCCGAGACCATATAACACCGGTCTTGAAAGACCTGCATTGGCTCCCAGTACGTTTCCGAGCACAATTCAAAGTGTTGGTGCTGACCTTGAAAGCCCTAAATGGCCTCGGTCCAGTATATCTGAAGGAGCGTCTCCACCCCCATCGTTCTGCCCGGACACTGAGATCCAGCTCCGAGGGCCTTCTGGCGGTTCCCTCACTGCGAGAGGCCAAGTTACAGGGAACCAGGCAGAGGGCCTTCTCGGTAGTGGCGCCCGTCCTGTGGAACGCCCTCCCATCAGATGTCAAAGCGATAAACAACTACCTGACATTCAGAAGACATCTGAAGGCAGCCCTGTTCAGGGAAGTTTTTAATATGTGACATTTTAGTGTATTTTTTATCTTTGTTGGAAGCCGCCCAGAGTGGCTGGGGAAACCCAGCCAGATGGGCGGGGTACAAATAATAAATTATTATTATTATTATTATTAATCCAGCCCTCTGACTTTCCCTCCACTTGGCCATCCCCACTGACTGGCCTACTGGCTCTTCAGCTACAGGAAGAGCCTCTTTCCCACAGGAGGCAGTGATGACAGCTGACCTGGATGGTTTTAAAAGAGGATCAGACAAATTCATGGAGAAAGAGAAGGCTATGGATGGCAGTGAGCCAGGATGGCTCTGCTCTTCCTCCACAGTTGGAGGTAATACTTATTCCAACAACTGGTATTCAGAACCATTGCTGCCTCCATCTGTGGAAACAGAGCATAGCCAACATGGCTAGTAGCCTTTTTGATTTATTTTTATTTTTTATTATGACAAAGTAATAAGAATAAATAAATAAGAATAAAAATGTGCACCTCACCCCAAGACCATTCCATTATAACTATCCAGCCTCCCAAAATTTCAACACCTCTTGCGATGGATTGACCTTTTCCATTTTAACAGTGCAAATTCTGCAAACATCTTCCATATCTCCTCAAAATCATTTCTGCTGCATATTCCCAATCTTAATTGCACATGTTAATTTATCATGGATAGCTATATCCCACACCTCTTTGTACCATTCTTCCATTTTATACTCACCTTGCCCCTTCCGCTTCCTTGCTATGATAACTCCTGTAGCTGTCAATAAATTTGTGAGCAAGACCTTCATAGCCTTCAAACCTTCCACCCCATCATAAATTGATAATAGTGCTACCTCTAGGCTTTCAGCCAGCTTTAATCCAGTGATTTCTGTCATCTCCTTAAACACCCTTTGCCAAAAAATTGTACATATTTACACGTCCACCACATGTGAACATATAGCAAATCTCTCTGCACTATTTCCATATCTTTATTTTCCAATTATCTCCTTTTTATCTTTAGCCAAATGGGCGGTTGTCTAGATAATAAATTATTATTATTGTTATTGTTATTATTATTATTATTATTATTATTATTATTATTATTATTATGCATTACTTCTTTTATCTTTACCATTAATATATTAGTTTTCCAGTCTCCTAATTTCTTCTTCTAATGCTCTCATCTCTTGTCCCCCCCCCAATTTACTGGATTCCCTAATACTAATTCCCCTCATCACTGCTTTCATTTTATCTCATATTATTGATTGAGTACTTTGCACCTTCTCATTAATCTCCCATGTGTCTAATAATTCCTTCCCCATCTTATTTACTGTTTGGCTATAATGGAAGATCCTTGTATCTAACCTCCATCTTCTGGCTTCCTTATAATCTTTCTTTATTTTTAATACCATATTAACCAATGCGTGTTTGGTTACCTTTATGCTAGTAGCCTTTGACAGCCCTCTCCTCCATGAATTCACTTTTAACGCCATCAAAGTTGGTGGCCATCACAGCCTCCTGATGGAGGGAGTTCCATGGTTTGACTCTGCACTGCATGAGGAAGCCCTTTTTATCTCTCCCAAATCTTCCAAAATTCAGCTTCATTCCATGTTCCAAAGTGCCAGACAAATATAATTCCTAGCCCTTATACCAGAGATGGTTTTAACTGGAGATGCTTGGGATTAAACTTAAGGGGTTCTCCATCCAAACCCTGTGAGCCACCATTGAGCTATGTGCCCTCCCCGAAAGTTGTCCTTTGTCCACCTGAAATAAGGAATATAGTGAGAATCCTCTCCCTGATCATCTTGGTTTTCACCCCATATATAACAGGATTCAGAGTGGGGGGCACCAGAAGGTAGAGTATAGCCACTATAATGTGGATGTGGTGGGGGACATTGTGGCCAAACCGGTGAGTGAGGAAAGTGAAGAGAGCTGGAATATAGAAAGAAAGAATAACACAGATATGGGAAGCACAGGTCCCAAAGGCTTTCAAACGGGCTTCTTGGGATGGGAGTCTCAACACGGTCTTGAGGATCATGACATAGGACATAGCAATGATGAAGATATCGAATACAACAACCACAAAAGCCACAAAGAGGCCGTAAACAACGTTGGCTCGGATGTTCCCACAAGCCAGCTTCACCACAGCCATGTGCTCACAATAGGAGTGGGAAATGAATTGGTGGCCACAGTAGGGAAGCCTGTTAGCCAGGAAGGCAAAGGGGCTGATGAGGAGAACTGCACGCAGAAGAACGAGGCTGCCCAGGGTCCCTATGGCTTGCAAGGAGAGGATGGCCGAATGCTGGAGCGGGTAGCAAATGGCCACATAGCGGTCGAGCGCCATGGCCATGAGTACGCCCGACTCGACAGACGAGAAGGCATGGATGAAAAACATCTGGGCCAGGCAGGCATGGAAGTCAATGGCCCCAGCACTGAGCCAGAAAACAGCCAGCATTTTGGGCACGGTGGAGGTGGAAAGAACTAGGTCGGTGATGGCCAGCATGGCCAGGAAAAGGTACATGGGCTCCTGCAGTCTGGGCTCAGTCTTGATCACGTAGAGAATGATGCTGTTTCCCAGGGCTGCAATGACATACATGGTGAACAAAGGGATGGCAATCCAAGCCTGCGCCCACTCCAAGCCTGGTATGCCCACCAGGAGGAAGAAGGCAGGATGCTGCTGGGCACCACTGTCATTGACCGGCAACATGGCACACAGTGGACTCTTTGTTTCTGCCTCCAGCCTCTGGCATCAGAGCATCTCTGTTCCACTTCGCCGTATTCTTGTTGATCCAGGTGTCAGGTTCATTAGGCTTCTGCTACTCTGCGAGTTTTCAAGGAAAAGAACATTGGTCATATTTTGAAATTGGATATCATGTGACTTTCACTGTAAGAGGGAGAGGCTTGATGGACCCTGGTAGATCAATAGATTTTATTTATTTATTTCCTACAATTTCTATCTCACATCATTGTAGAAAAAGACTCAAAACCAATTACAAAGAAGATAAAACCATAAAATTATCAGCAGCAGCTCTCAGTTTGAGCCCTGTCCCATTTTTCAAGCCAGTCATTTAACTTTGGAACAAGAGGGAGAGGGATTGATGCACCAAGGGTGCACCTTTTGCTAAAGAAAAGCATTTGGGCTTGGAGAACATGGTCACCATACTCCACATATGCTTTTTACTAGGTTCTGCTCCTCCTCTGTTGGCAACCATTTGTCTTTCTTGCACTGGAGTCCTATTAGAACTCTGTTCTGTTAGGACTGAGATATAGAAGGAAAATGTAGCCGAAACAAGAATGTGCCCTCCAGCAGGATCTGTGATGCCTGTGCTGTTTGCACACCCTTGTTCTCTGTCATTCAGGACTCTTTTTTTAAGAAGGAAATCTTTGCTAGAGAAGACCAAAGTAAGCCCGCTTAGCCCAGAACCCTCTTTCCCACAAGGCCACAAAGGAAAGTCCATTAGCAGGCATTAAAGCAACAACCACTGCCCCAACCCTCGCTTCCTCAAATCATAGATTTGTATAGTCGCAACACCCTGCGAGGTTTGAATCACAGCTTCCCTGAGCTACAAGTTGAATAAAGAAATGGGTACCCTAAGCAAGGAAAAATAACAGCCCATTCAGTTGAAAACAGCTGTTGTGTTGTTTAGTCGTGTCTGACTCTTCGTGACCCCATGGACCAGAGCACGCCATGCACTCCTGTCTTCCACTGCCTCCCGCAGTTTGGTCAAACGCATGCTGGTAGCTTCGAGAACACTGTCCAACCATCTCGTCCTCCGTCGTCCCCTTCTCCTTGTGCCCTCCATCTTTCCCAGCATCAGGGTCTTTTCCAGGGAGTCTTCTCTTCTCATGAGGTGGCCAAAGTCTTGGAGCCTCAGCTTCACAATCTGTCCTTCCAGTGAGATAACCGGAGAAGGTTTAAGTGGATGCTTGTGAATCGCTTTTGGGAGACCTGCTCCCTCTCCTGGGAGCTGGTGCTGATTATGGGGACATTCTGGGTGATTACTGCCATCTTCACTGGTGGGAAGCTCAAGTGCAAAAGAGAGAGAAAATGCAACCAGGGGCCCATCTCCCATATGGTGCCCTATTGGTTGTGCATCTACTAGGGGTGGCCAACTCCCAAGGGGGTTCAGGTCAAAGCTGTTGAGCTTTTTTAGGGAGGCCTAAGTTGTTGAGCTTCATTGGGGGGAGCCACTGATCTACCACAGACGATCTGCCTCCTGGACGTGCCTGTAGTACACTAACACACTGGCTCAATGCAGCTTGTGTGACATTAGGCAGGCGCCATCACTGTACTCTGAGATGCCTGCTTAAAACGTTTTTCTTTCAGCAGGTCTATCCAGACACTTTGGGTAGGATAAAACTAATGAATCCTCCCAGTGGAGAGCCAGTGTGGTGAAGAGCGGTAGACTCGTAATCTGGGGAACTGGGTTCGCGTCTCTGCTCCTCCACATGCAGCTGCTGGCTGACCTTGGGCTAGTCACACTTCTTTGAAGTCTCTCAGCCCCACTCACCTCACAGAGTGTTTATTGTGGGGGAGAAAGGGAAAGGAGAATGTTAGCCACTTTGATACTCCTTCGGGTAGTGATAAAGCGGGATATCAAATCCAAACTCCTCCTCCTCCTCCTCCTCCTCCTCCTCCTCCTCCTCCTCTTCTTCTTCTTCTTCTTCTTCTTCTTCTTCTTCTTCAGAGAATAAGGAGAGCCTGCTGGGTCAGGCCAATAGGGCCCATCTAGTCCAGCATCCTGTTCTCATGGTGGCCAGCCAGGTGCCTCAAGGGGAAGCCCACACGTAGTGCCTTTGTGCAAGAACCCTCTCCCCTCTTGTGATCTCCAGGAACATTCCTGCCTCCAGCTGTGGAGGCAGAGCATAGCCATCATGGCTTCCGCACCTGCATACCTCCTGTGATCCCTGAAGTTGGCTCTGTGGGCCCAGGAAAAGCCCCAGAATAGCATGTGTGGGAAGGAGAGGCAGGTTGCTCTGTTAGTCAAGGTGAAATGCTTGCACTGGTGGTACGTTCATCGTAGCTCAACGTTGAATTCCTCACATGATTTGGTGACACGTGCTCTTAGATTTGTTTTAGATAATGTGTTCTGATGTTTTTAACAGTTTTTTAATGCTTGAGATTTTATTTCTTTTATTTTCAGTTGTATTTTGATGAATAGAATCAAGACTGAAGCTTTATGTAAATAAATAATATTTTTATTAATGCATTACAGACTTCTGTGTGATTATTTTGTTTAGAAGGAAAAAGCATCCTAGATAATTAATAATAAGGTTAAGCAACCTTGTCTCAGAAGTTTCCGCATTTCATGCTGCAAAGTGATGCTAAGTAGATGTTAAACTAACACAAGTGAGTAAAAGGAGGAATAAATAATAAATAATATTATTTATTATTATTATTCATTTAATTTCTATACCACTTTATATTTTAAAGAAAAAAATCTCAAAGCATGCATTACTGACTTCTACGTCTGTGTTCCTCACCTTTTGCTTCCCTTGAGATGTATTTATGCGTAATGTGACTTTCATTTCCCTTTGATACGCTTTGTGGATTATGCTTACATATTTCATAAAGGTAAAGGTACCCCTGACCGTTAGGTCCAGTCGTGGACGATTCTGGGGTTGCGGCGCTCATCTCGCTTTAATGGCCAAGGGAGCCGGCATACAGCTTCCAGGTATGTGGCCAGCATGACGAAGCCGCTTCTGGCGAACCAGAGCAGCGCCTGGAAACGCCGTTTACCTTCCCGCCAGAGTGGTACCTATTTATCTACTTGCACTTTGACGTGTTTTCAAACTGCTAGATGGGTAGGAGCTGGGACCAAACAACTGGAGATCACCCTGTCGCGGGCATTTGAACTGCCGACCTTCTGATTGGCAAGCCCTAGGCTCTGTGGTTTAGATCACAGCGTCCCTTGCGTCCCCACATATTTCATAGACTGCAATAAATTTAATGGGTTCTTTTGTTGATTAATTTCATACACATTCTTAAAACTGATTTCACCCTCCAGTCATAATCAGGTTACAAGTCTCTAACTTCACCGGGGCAAATTAAGGGCATGAGTTTCAAAATCCAGACTTGGGAACAACACAGCCTCCTACACATAAATGTGCTGAATGTTTTTTCTAAGATACTTCAGTTAACTTTTGCCCTTCTGAAACAGTTTAACTATCCTTGTTCGAATCTGTTTGGTTTTCACACTGTACACAGTGGGATTCATCAATGGTGGCACCAGAAGGTACACATTGGCCATGAGGATGTGGACAATGGGTGGGGCATTTTTCCCATAGCGGTGGATCATAGAGAGGCCAATCATTGGGATATAGAAAGTGAGGACAGCACAGATGTGAGAGATGCAAGTATTCAAGGCCCGAAGCCGCTCTTGCTTGGAGGCAATGCTCAACACGGTTTTGAGGATCATGATATAGGAAAAAACCAGCAACACAGAGTCAAGAGCCATGGAGGAGATCACCACCATCAAGCCATAGATGCTGCTAATTTTCCTGTCGGAACGCACCACCTTCAGAATATCCTGGTGCAAGCAGAATGAATAAGAGAGCACATTCTCTTTTCCATACCGTAGCCTCTTCAGGAGGAAGGAGGCTGGGAACACAAGAAGGGCAGCCCGAAGGGCAACCCCCACTCCTATCTTGATGATGTTTCTGTTGGTCAAGATAGATGCATATCTCAGAGGGTTCCGGATGGCCACCAGACGGTCAAAGGCCATGGAGATTAGAATGCCTGACTCAAGAATAGAGAAAGTATGGATGAAGTACATCTGGACCAGGCAGGTGTTGAAACCAATTGTGCGGTGGTTGAACCACAGGACTCTCAGCATGGTGGGCATAGTGACACAGGATAGTCCCAGGTCTGTCATGGCCAGCATGGAGAGGAAATAGTACATGGGCTCATGGAGGGTTTGGTCCATCTTGATGATGAAGAGGATGGTGCAGTTTCCCGCGATGGCTGTGAGGTACATGGAGCAGATGGGGATGGAAATCCAGGTGTAGTGTTTCTCTAGCCCAGGAAAGCCCGTGAGGAGGAAAGCAGGAGTACTGACTGTCTCGTTGATGGAGAACATGATCTTGTCAAAGACTGTTCTTCTGTGCCCTTTGCTGCTCCCTGAATTAGAAAAAAAGCCTTCTGATTATTCAGACATCCCATTTCTTTCCACCAGCTGCAACTGATCCTTTCCCTCCTACAGTAGCCATCGCAGCCTGAACACAAAATAAACATAATAGTATTTTACAATTTGATTTTGACTGCAAAATCTACCCCACATTCTTCAATTCAAAACCATCTGTTCTAAAGCACCCAAGAGCAATATCATATTCAATAATTAATTTATCCCAGTAGACCTTTGATACAAATCAGTCTTGTCTGTGGTAAAAGTATCACAATTCATCTGGTAAGCATGCCGGGCAACTAGAAAGGGGCCACCCAGTGGCTGGCTTCCCCCTCAAGCAAACTGATTGCAAATGCAACTTTGGCCTAATCATTTGGAAAGTCGGACACCCGTACTCTCACACCTAGCTCAAATTCTTGGCGGTTTCCTCAGAACTTGGCAGGGAACAAGACTCGGGTCTGCACTAGCGGCGCATGGCAGGGGCAGCATGGGGTGCTGCTTGCATGGCAGTCATGTCAGCCTTCAACTGCATTAACCTCATATATTCTGGTTTTCTCAGTAGAAGTTTTGAGTAGCTTGGTCTGTGTCAAGGACCAGCTCCTTGGGAGCCTGGCTGATGGCTTTCAGCACATCCCACACTTCCGATATGTGTGCATTGATACTCCCTGAATGGAGAATTCTGTCTTTGTCTCTGTTGAATCAGCTCAGGTTCCCATTCTATCAAAAGGGAGTCATGAAATCCTGCCTAGGACTTCGCCGAGTTCATTAACATCAGGTTTCTTCAGGTTCACACTTGATTAGGCTCACCTTTGGATTCATGTAAGACCCTGAAGTCCAGCATTACATTGTCACTTTTCCACCCTGCTGTTTTGCGTGTGATGCTGCTAAGTGGCAAGGAAACAGCCCCTGAGGAGATACCAGCCCTACTTCTATAATTCTAGCAGACTTGCTGTTCAAAATTCCTTGTGTTCATTTGTTCTTTGAGGTAGCACCACAAATATTTTCTCTTTTCTTCCCTTTAAGAGAGAGGTTGGAAACGCTGTATGTTCACGTTTGCCCAGATTTATCTCAGTGAAGGGATGGTCAGAGCCTGAGAAACAATGTTAAAATACTTAATGCCTGAGGATGCTTTCTAGTGGGACAACTAGAATTATCCTGGAGAGGAGGGCTGTCAAGGAAGTGCTCTGCAGGGCAGGGTGTTAGAGAGAGAGGGAGTTTTGAACTGCCAGTGAGAAGAGAGTGAGAGTGTGCCAGGAGTGTCTAACTCGAGTGAACTGGACTTAGGATATGTATGGCACTGAGCAGTGGAGGCTACACACATTGATTTCTGGAAATGTGGTGTGCACTGTCTGCTACAGTAAGCTTTTGGTTTCTGTGAGGTATGTTCTGTTTGTATATTTGTAGTAAAGCAAATACTGAAGATGTCCCAAGTCCACAGTTCCCTCAGTTCTGGCAGCACATAGGTGAGTGCCATTGGCATTATAAGAGAACAAGTGAGGTGTTCGTGGTGAGTTCTGGAACCTCTTTTTCTAGAAAAATAGCACTGGCCAGATCTGAAGTTGCCTGCCATTTCAGGATTCTCTTCCTTCCTCCTCTGTCATGTCTGCCACAGTCAAAGTCGTGTGGGGCTGGCATTGTGTGATGGGGTTTCTTTGCTCCATTCTCACCTAAGTTGAACCTACTGCACTGACAACCCCCTAAGACTTGTTAAGGCGAGCCTATCATGATGTCAAGGAAATGGAACTCACCAAACCGCCTCTTGTTAGTGGACTTGAAGCAAGTCAATTCTAGTGGACTTTTCCTGTGTCTCCGATGCTACAGCAAGAGGCACCCAGCATCGCCTCTACTCATGGACACATGTCTGTGATGCCAGCAGTGCAAGGGAGCCTTTATGTGTTCCCCTGTTCCCCTGTGGGAAGTGCTTGCATCAGCTGCCCTTGGGTTGCACCATTCTGACAAAATGAATGTGCAAGCCATGCTGCAATCCCCAGGAAGGTATAAATAAATTATTTATTATTTATTTAATATTTCAACAGAATTCAGCTCCGTGTCATGTTGCTGCTGTGTGCAAAAGGTCGTTTGAAGATAATAATATTCCACTGCTGGAATGGCCTGGGAATAGCCCAGACCTTAACCCAAGTGACAGTTTATGGAGCTGACTAAAGAAATTTGTTAGTCAGAAGCAACCCAGCAATAAAGCCCAATTAATGGAGGCAATAATCCAGTCTTGGTTTCACATTATTACAGCCGCAGAACTAAAAAACTTGGTTCACTCCATGCGAAGGCGTTGTAAGGCCGTAATTAAAGCTAAAGGTTACCAATGGTTACCAAAGGTTTCACGTTTTTTCCTTCAGGAAGAAACACCACAGATGGAATAATTGACACACACAGGAAGAAAAAGGATATAGTTAGAGTTCCTCACTTGTAGTTTTATAAATCATTTAATGTGTCAACACAAATAGAAGCTATTAATATTGCAGTTGTTGTATAAGGGATTATTATTATTATTATTATTATTATTATTATTATTATTATTACCAGGGTAATATTGTGTTTTCAATATTCAGTTGGGAGCCACCCAGAGTGGCTGCGGAAACCCAGCCAGATGGGTGAGGTATTAATAATAATAATAATGATAATAACAATAATAAGTTTTTGGAATGCAGAAATAAAGCAAATCATCAAACCATCAATTCTAGCATTTGGGGCCACTTTAAATTATATACTTTGGTATTTGAATGATTAGTGTTAATAATTGTATTATAAATTGATAGTGTTATAATGAGGCTATTATTGGATTGTAATTGAAAACTAATTGCTGTTGTTTAGTCGTGTCCGACTCTTCATGACCCCATGGACCAGAGCACGCCAGGCACTCCTGTCTTCCACTGCCTTCCGCAGTTTGGTCAAATTCATGCTGGTAGCTTCGAGAACACAGAGTCAGGAGCCATGGAGAATATCACAACTATCAAGCCATAGATACTATTAATTTTCTTGTCTGAATGCGCCACATTCAGAACATCTTGGTGTATACAAAATGAATATGAAAGCACACTTACTTTTCCATACTGCAGCCTTCTCAGCAGGAGGGATCCAGGGAGGACGAGGAAGGCAGCCCGAAAGGCAACCCCCACCCCAATCTTGATTATAGTTTTGTTGGTCAAGATAGTTGTGTACCTCAAGGGGTTCCGGATGGCCACCAAGCAATGAAAGGCCATGGCCAACAGAATTCCTGCATCAGCAATAGACAAGGTGTGGATGAATCATAGAATCATAGAATCAGAGTTGGAATAGACCACAAGGGCCATCGAGTCCAACCCCCTGCCAAGCAGGAAACACCATCAGAGACATATGGTTGTCAAGCCTCTCACCATCCTGACATATGGTCAACACCATCCTGACATATGGTTGTCAAGCCTCTCATTAAAGACCTCCAAAGAAGGAGACTCCACCACACTCCATGGCAGCAAATTCCACTGTCGAACAGCTCTTACTGTCAGGAAGTTCTTCCTAATGTTTAGGTGGAATCTTTTTCTTGTAGTTTGGATCCATTGCTCCGTGTCCGCTTCTCTGGAGCAGCAGAAAACAACCTTTCTCCCTCCTCTATGTGACATCCTTTTATATATTTGAACATGGCTATCATATCACCCCTTAACCTCCTCCGGGCTAAACATGCCCAGCTCCCTTAGCCGTTCCTCATAAGGCATCGTTTCCAGGCCTTTGACCATTTTGGTTGCCCTCCTCTGGACACGTTCCAGTTTGTCAGTGTCCTTCTTGAACTGTGGTGCCCAGAACTGGACACAGTACTCCAGGTGAGGTCTGACCAGAGCAGAATACAGTGGCACTATTACTTCCCTTGATCTAGATGCTATACTCCTATTGATGCAGCCCAGAATTGCATTGGCTTTTTTAGCTGCCACGTCACACTGTTGGCTCATGTCAAGTTTGTGTTCAACCAAGACTCCTAGATCCTTTTCACATGTACTGCTCTCAAGCCAGGTGTCACCCATCTTGTATTTGTGCCTCTCATTTTTTTTTTTTTTTGCCCAAGTGCAATACTTTACATTTCTCCCTGTTAAAGTTCATCTTGTTTGTTTTGGCCCAGTTCTCTAATCTGTCAAGGTCGTTTTGAAGTGTGATCCTGTCCTCTGGAGTGTTTGCCACCCCTCCCAGTTTGGTGTCATCTGCAAATTTGATCAGGATGCCCTTGAGTCCATCATCCAAGTCGTTGATAAAGATGTTGAATAAGACCGGGCCCAAGACAGAACCCTGTGGCACCCCACTAGTCACTCTTCTCCAGGATGAAGAGGAACCATTGATGAGCACCCTTTGGGTTCGGTCAGTCAGCCAGTTACAAATCCACTGAGTGGTAGCATAGTCAAGACCGCATTTTACCAGCTTCTTTACAAGAATATCATGGGGCACCTTGTCAAATGCCTTGCTGAAATCAAGGTAGGCTACATCCACTGCATTCCCTTCATCTACCAGGCTTGTAATTCTGTCAAAAAACGAGAAATAGAGATGTATTTCTCTAGTCAGAAGTGGATCTCTGGCATGTTGGTTGGCTCTTGTATATATTTGATTATTGTTTGCATTTAGTTGTAAGCCACGTAGCATGATGACAGACTGAATTTCATGCATTTGTGCCCTCACTTTGGGAAGAACAAACCCACAAATTGCCCCCTTTCTCTCCATATGCAGTTTAGAGCTATGTACTCACCTAGGTGACCACATTTTAAAAATACCTGTTTGGACTGTGTTCCACTTAGCCACCGTAAATTAGTTAAACTTCAAGGTGTTACAACAATGCACTGTTCTTTTCAATGCAAAATTTGCAATTGTACAGTTGGAGGAAGGGACTGATGTCCTGCACCCCTGACTTGAAAGGGATACATAATCACTCCAATTGGAGTGCTCCAGCCTTTACCAAAGGTGTCATGGACTTTGAAGAAGCATGAACTCAGGGCAAAAAGGAGAAATGAGCTAAGCGGAAGGCATGTTTGGCAAACCCTCACTGTGATCAACTCCCGCCTGGAAACCTAAGTCTCCACTGTGGAAAGACATGTGGATCCAGAATTGGCCTCCACAGTCGCTTACGGACTCCCGGTTAAGACCGTTTTCATGGAAGACAATCTTATTTGGCTACAAGTGATCACCAAAGAAAAAAGATAATCCCTCCTGTAACTTGCTTGCTCTGGTTGCTCCTGCTAAGAGTTTTCTGTTAACTCTTCCAAAACTGTCTGATTATCCTTGTTCGGATTTGTTTGGTTTTCACACTGTACACAGTGGGATTCATCAATGGTGGCACCAGAAGGTACACATTGGCCATGAGGATGTGGACAATGGGTGGGGCATTTTCCCCATAGCGGTGGATCATAGAGAGGCCAATCATTGGGATATAGAAAGTGAGGACAGCACAGATGTGAGAGATGCAAGTATTCAAGGCCCGAAGCCGCTCCTGCTTGGAGGCAATGCTCAACACAGTTTTGAGGATCATGATATAGGAAAAAACCAGCAACACAGAATTGAGAGCCATGGAGGAGATCACCACCATCAAGCCATAGATGCTGCTAATTTTCCTGTCAGAAAGCACAACATTCAGAATATATTGGCGCAAGCAGAACGAATAAGAAAGCACATTGACTCTTCCATACCTCTGCCTCTTCAGGAGAATGGCAGTTGGAAAGACAAGAAGGGCAGCCCGAAGGGCAATCCCCACTCCTATCTTGGTGATGTTTCTGTTGGTCAAGATAGATGTATATCTCAGAGGGTTCTGGATGGCCACCAGACGATCAAAGGCCATGGCCAACAGAATACCTGACTCAACGATGGAGAAAGTATGAATGAAGTACATCTGAATCAGGCATATGTTGAAATGGATAATGCGGTGGTTGAACCACAGGACGCTCAGCATGGTGGGCAAAGTGGCGATTGATAAACCCAGGTCAGAAAGGGCCAGCATGGAGAGGGAAAAGTACATGGGCTCGTGGACGGTTATGTCTGTCTTGATGATGAAGAGGATGGTGCAGTTTCCTGCGATGGCTATGAGGGAAGTGGAGCAGATGGGGATGGAAAGCCAAATATGTTTTTTCTCCATCCCAGGGAAGCCTGTGAGGAGGAAAGCTGCAGCACTGGCTGTTTCGTTAGAGGTGGACATGATGTTGTTCGAAGACCATTCTCCCTTGTTTCTCCCTATTTAAGAGAAAAAGAAGTCATCTGGCTATTCAGACATTCAAATCCTCCCCACCAATGGCAACACAGCCTCTCTTCTAAGAGTCGACACCAGAGCCTGAATGTGAAACAGAGATTTCCTTATGCTGATTTACATTTTGATTTTAACTGAATAATGTGTCCCATACTCTTTGATTCAAAACCACCAATTTCCCCCCCTCATTAGAATTGTGGGTATGAGTGTGCCTTTTCCCAGCTCCTCCTTGAGGATCTCCCACACACCTTGGGCTCCTTTTTGCACTAGTATTATTTGGGATTCTACCTGACATTACTCTGAGTTCGTTAAAAAAAATGATTTCCTCAAGTTTCAGACACACACTTGACAATGCTCACCTTTGGACTTCCAAAAGCTCCCAACTTCTAGCATTGTGTGGTCACTTTCCCCCAAGGCCCTCACTCCTTGCTGTTTGTGTTGTGAAGCTGCATGTGGGGCAAAGGAGCATCTGCCAAGGAGTCACCAGGCCCACTCCTACAATTCTAGCAGACTCGCCTTTTGAGAAGCCTTGTATTCCTTTGTTCTTTGAGATAACAGCACAGATAAATTCTCTTTTCTTCCCTTTAACAGAGAGGCAGGCTGGCTGATGGGACAAACGGGAACTGTATATTGGTGTGTTTCCCCAGATTTATCACTGTGAAAGGTTGGTTAGAACCCAAGAATAAACTTCGACATGCTTAATGCCTGCAACTGCTCTCCATATGGAACCACTTGAATTATCCAGGAGAGGAGAGGTTTGAATGCTCTGCAGCTGTTTTAAAGACAATGAGGTTTGAATTGCAAGAGATAAGAGTATCTGAAGAAGTGTGCATGCACACGAAAGCTCATACCAAGAACTAACTTAGTTGGTCTTTAAGGTGCTACTGGAAGGAATTTTTTTTGTTTTGACTATGGCAGACCAACACGGCTACCTATCTGTAAGAGATAAGAGTGTGAGGGAATGCTAAGGGTGTCTATCCGGAGTTAGCTGGACTTGGGATATGCACTGAAGGGCAGAGGCTACAAACATTGATCTCTGGGAATATATTGTGCCCTGCCTGCTATAGTAAGCTTTTGGTCTCTGCAGTATGTTCTGTTTGCAATAAAGCCAATACTGAAGATGCCCAAGTCATCAGTGCCCTCCCACACACCAGAAGGAAACTAAACCAGGGACCTCTGCTCCCCAACAATGTTTCAGCATTTGAGTTTTAGGGGGTCCTCAGAAAGACCACAGGCAGGGAAAGAGATGGCTATGCAGGCCGAAGGAAGTGCAGGGCACAAGGTGCTCAACAAGGCTTATCTTATTAAGTGCGGTGGACTCGTAATCTGGGGAACCGGGTTCGCGTCTCCGCTCCTCCACATACAGCTGCTGGGTGACCTTGGGCTAGTCACACTTCTCTAAGGTCTCTCAGCCCCACTCACCTCACAGAGTGTTTGTTGTGGGGGAGGAAGGGAAAGGAGAATGTTAGCCGCTTTGAGACTCCTTCGGGTAGTGATAAAGCGGGATATCAAATCCAAACTCCTCCTCCTCCTCTTGACATTTGCATCTGGAAGTAATGTTTGCTACAGTAAAATTCATGTGGTGTTGGTGTTTTGTGGTGGGGTCTCCCTGCTCTCTCATCTGAGTAGAACCTTCTGCACCGGTAAACCCCCATGGCCTGTCAAAATGAGCCTATAAAGATGTCAAGTAAATGAAATGCAACTCACCCAAATCACACCTTGTTAGAGGACTTAAAGGTAGTCAATTCAAGTGGGCTTTTGGTGCCTCACTCCAGCAATTTTGTGTGTCTTGCATTCTACAGCAAAGAGACATTCAGCATCATCTTTGCACATGAACGAGTGCTCACAATTCCAACAATGCAAGGAGCCTTTATGTGTTCCTGTGTTCCCCTCTTGGGAGATTCTTACATCATTGGAAGCTGCCCTTGGGCTGAAAAGTTCATTATCCGCAAAGCCCGAAATGAATTCCTGGGGACTTGGGTAATTTTTGCAGGATTTTGTGTGTGGTGCTTATGGATGCTTGACAAAGTTGGTCTTGTGAATTTTAATATGAACTGAATTATCCCTATCTCTTGCACTTTGAGGACAGGAACGTAGTTTCCTTCAGATTTCTCAATCCGCCAAATTTGCTGCGGCCATGCTTGGTTTAAAGATGTAGCAAGATGTATTTTAAAATGCATGTTATAGGATAAGGATTGGAGAAGTGTATTTTGTGAGAAGATTTACAAAAATATGTTGAAATGCAATTTTTTATGCAGGGCAGCAGGGGTGTTTTGTGTTGGGTATTTTTTAAGTAGTTTAATGCATAAAAAGTGAGGGGCAAGTGGTGCTCATTCACCTGGGAAGGTAAACCATCTAGGAGAAGGAAAGCACTGAACTTAGGTCTCTGCTTCCCTGCAGGATATTTTTGGCATAATAATAAATAATAATAATAATAATAATTTATTTATACCCTGCCCATCTGCCCGGGTCTCCCCAGCCATTCAGAAAAAAGGGCTCAAGGGTAAACCCTACACAGATCCGGAGTGGAGTTCCTATGACGGTTGGATGGCTCCTTGTACATCTCCTTCTAGCAACTCCTGCACCCAGGCTGGTGCCAAATGTCTTGCTCTGCTTTCCTTTGGACCACATCAGCAGGTCCAAAAAGGTGATGTTGTCTGGGTAGCCCATGACCTCCAGAAATACTGCCCAGGCTTGCACCCTGAGGAGGTCACTTTGGTGTTGCTAATACAGTGGTTTGATGTCACCCCCCAGAGGCACACTCCATTGCCTCTTGAGACAGATGGATGACAACAAATGCAGAAACAGGTAGGAATGGACTCATGAATGAGCAGATTTGAAAGAGTTATTGGGGAAGATTCACCTAACCAACACCGTCAGCAGAAGCCTTGTGCAAAGACTTCTGCTTATGAAGTGTGGCTTTCCCATGTCTCTTCCCCCTGTACCCCCACACCCTCTGAAGAAGGCCTGGGAGTGGGCTCAGTAGAACCCCCTGAGCAGCACATAGAAGGAGGAGAGGGGCATCTTTCCATCTGGCTAACAGCAATGCTGCACAGACAGAACAGTTGGAAAGAGGCAATGTTGAATTCCATCTATCGCCTGGCAAGTGAGGGAGGAGAGCTCAGAAGGCAGGGGTGGGAAAGGGGAGAAACTTACGCTTAAATCTCTCTGCTGTGCAAATTTAACAAGTCTACATACCCTCCAACATTCCTCTAATAATAGAATGTCACGATTTTCATCTGAGGAGTGTTGGAGGGTATGAGATAAGACAGAGGCACTGTTAGTGGGTGGTTTTGTAGATGGGAAGGTGGGATACTGCCTGCTCTTCATGAGGTTACACTCCCTGTAAAGGAGCAGATACATAGCTTGGGGTTTCTTCTGAACCCATTGCTGTCACTTGAGACCCAGGTGACCTTGGTGGCACGGAGTACCTTCTGTCAGCTTTGACTGGTGGCCCAAATACACCCCTATATGAACAGGGATAGCCTAGCATCTGTGGCCTATGCCCTGGTAATCTCTAGGTTAGATTACTGTAATTTGTTATACACGAGGCTGCCTCTAAAGATGGTCCAGACACTTCAGCTAGTGCAAATTTTGATGGTCAGGTTGTTCACCAGGGCAAGACAATTCTGTAGCTCAGCTGCACTGGATACTAAGTAGTTCTGGGCCCAATTCTGAGTGCTAGAGCTCAGCTAAAATGTCTTACATGGCTCAGGACCTCAATACCTTAAGGACCATCTCTCCCCATACAAGCTGACTCAGATGCTGTGCTTGTCTTCCAAGGCCCTTCTCTGTGTCTCCACTCCCTGAGAGGTTCAGAGGGTGACAACCCGAGGGCTCCTTGTTTGTGGAATTCCCTTGCCAGAGAGGCTCACCATCATTACATGTCTTTAGGTGCCAGGTGAAAACTTTTCTCTTTACCTAGGTCTTTGGCCATAAAACAACCAGAAGGAATAAATAAAATAAAATAAATAAATAAATAAATAAATATGTAGCATTGGGAAACCTGTCACTTTGAGGCTTTTGATGCCTTTTCCTTCTTCCGGAGTTTCAAGATTATCCGTGTGCGGATCTGCTTGGTTTTCACACTGTACACAATAGGGTTCATCAGAGGCGGCACCAAGAGATAGACATTAGCGATGAGGATGAAAATGATGGGCGGAGCATGCTTCCCATAGCGGTGGATCATAGTCAGGCCAAGCATGGGGAGGTAGAAACTTAGGACAGCACAGATGTGGGAGACACAAGTACTCAGCGCCTTGAAACGCTCCTCCTTGGAGGCAACTCCCAACACAGTTCTGAGAATCATGAAGTAGGACAGGACGAGCAGCAGGGAATCCACACCAGTGGAAAAGAGCATCACCAGCAAACCAAAGATGCTGTTGGTTCTCTTGTCTGAATGCACCTCTTTCAGAACATCCTGGTGCAAGCAAAATGAATAGGAAAGCACACTTACTTTTCCATACTGCAGCCTTCTCAGCAGGAGGGATCCAGGGAGGACGAGGAAGGCAGCCCGAAAGGCAACCACCACCCCAATCTTGATTATAGTTTCGGTGGTCAAGATGGTTGTGTACCTCAAGGGGTTCCGGATGGCCACCAAGCGATCAAAGGCCATGGCCAACAGAATTCCTGACTCAGCAATAGACAAGGTGTGGATGAAGTACATCTGGCCCAGGCAAGCGTTGAAGCTGATCACACGGTGGCTGAACCACAGAACGCTCAACATGGTGGGCAGAGTAGTAATGGACAAGCCCAGGTCTGTCATGGCCAGCATGGAGAGGAAATAGTACATGGGCTCATGGAGGGCTTGGTCTGTCTTGATGAGGAGGAGGATGGTACTGTTGCCTGCAATGGCCACTAGGTACATGGAGAAGATGGGGATGGAGATCCAGGCATGGTGTTTTTCTAGCCCTGGGAAGCCTGTCAGGAGGAACACAGGAGGACTGAAGGCTGAGTGGTTGGAGGACATGATAGTCTTCCAAGAACTTTCTCCCGTATTCTTTGCTGTTCTCTGTTAAAAGAAACACAGTTATTTCTTTCATAAAGTTTATACACCACTTGATTGCGGGGGGGGGGGGGATAACCTCAAAGCGGTTTTCAAAAAGTTATTTTATTGAGTTGTGTGCATTTCTTTCCCCTTCCAAGCTAAGTGTGAATCAAAAATTGCTTTTCCATTGTCACATGGACATTGACCATCACAGGGAAGCCTGTGCAGATGATGGCAACCAAGATGATCAAGGGACCTGAACCTCTGGATTCAAGTTACAAGAAAGGACGTTCCGACTAAACATCAGGAAGAACCTTCTGACAGTAAGAGCTGTTGGATAGTGGGACATGTCAGAATTCTCAGCCGCAGTCAGAGGTAACTGGCCTCACATTCCAGGCAATCGGCTGAGATTCTTGATGACCTTCCCGTCTGCGTCTCCCGGCAGGATACAGGCAAGGTCGCAACTCGGCGATCCTCCTCAAACGTGAAGAGAACACACCCTCCTCCTCTCCCTCCCTGCATTCCCCCAGGGAGGGGAAAAGAGACAGACAGGAGTCCTATTTACATGTCTTTTATTCCTGTCATTCAGCAGTACAGAGAAACATGTCTGTACCCACCAGTCTCTGGCAGAAGAGTCACAGCTCCACCCCTGTACTTCCAGTACAGGTCAGATGACACTCTGAGCTAACATCCGGTGCTCAGTACAGAGAATAGACTGCCCCTTTTTCCCAGCAGTACAGCTCCAGACAGCAACATCCTGTTTTGCATTCCAGCCACCTGCAGCTGGCTTTTGCATTGCTGCTTTTTCCTGACAGGACAGACTCCCTCACACTCCCTCACAAGGTGGTGGACTCTCTTTCCTTGGAGGTTTTTAAGCAGAGGTTGGATAGCCATGGATGCTTTAGTTGAGATTCTTGCATTGGAGGGGGCTGGAGTATATGACCTTGAGGTCCCTTCCAACTCTACTTTCTATGATTCAAGGCTGGTGACAGTTAGATTGATTAATCTGTCGTGGTTAATCAGTTCAATGAGAACTTTAGTGAAGACTTTGTTGCTGGCATTTATAAAGGAAGCCTGACATATGAATATGTCACCTTTCTAAATGGAAGTGACATATGGCCCCCTATACAACTTTGCTGGAGAGCAGATGGCTGCCTGTTTTGGGTATGTTGTGGCTGCCACTAATATAAACAGCTAAAACCCCAATGATCTACTGATGGGTCCCTTTCGGGGGGAAACAGGTGATGTTCGTGTGCAGAAGGTGGGCAGGGTCTACATCTTTCTACAAAAGCTGTACAGCAGTTGCATCAGCATTACTGGTCATCAGGAATTTGGCCACTTGGGCACCTCAATGGTGGTGGCAAGGAGCCACAAGGCATTGACTACATGTGCCATAGCTGCCATGGCAGACTGTACCCAAGCCTTTTCGGGTGTTGCAGGGCCACCGCCCAGCAGACCAGACCCCTGGAAAAAAATATCATTGTGTAAATCTATCAGCATTGTAGTGCAAACTCTTTCTAATACAGTACACACATTTTTGTATGCAGTTCTAGCACACACATTTTTGCAAGCAATTTCCCCTAATTTCGTGCATGTGTGTATGTCATTCTCACTAATACATGCATTTTCTTGCACATTACTCCCAATATATACATTTTCTGTACAGATTTCTTTGTTAGAGAATTGCATCACAAAATTCAGAGAAATGTGAATTTCAGAGGATAGCTCTGTTTCTGTCATGCTGACTCTTTGTGAGTAGCATTTAAGGATGGGATAAGGTTGAGGTAATGGCACCTTCATTCTCCACCCAACCACCCAAAGCCTCTCCCTATTTGTGTTTCACTGCGCTTTGTGGGTAAAAGCCTCAGCGCCTAGGGCTTGCCGATCGAAAGGTCGGTGGTTCGAATCCCCGCGGCGGGGTGCGCTCCCGTTGCTCGGTCCCAGCGCCTGCCAACCTAGCAGTTCGAAAGCACTCCTGGGTGCAAGTAGATAAATAGGGACCGCTTACTGGCGGGAAGGTAAACGGCGTTTCCGTGTGCGGCTCTGGCTCGCCAGATGCAGCTTTGTCACGCTGGCCACGTGACCCGGAAGTGTCTCCGGACAGCGCTGGCCCCCGGCCTATAGAGTGAGATGGGCGCACAACCCTAGAGTCTGTCAAGACTGGCCCATACGGGCAGGGGTACCTTTACCTTTTTTAAGGTTGAGGTAATGGCACCTTCATTCTCCACCCAACCACCCAAAGCCTCTCCCTATTTGTGTTTCACTGCGCTTTATCAAGAAGGCTGCCAACTGCAAACCTCAGCATCTTATTCCTTTATATAGGATGAAGCATCGCTGCATAACATCTAAGCCTTCCCTTCTAAAATTTTTTTAAATAAACCAGCTTTTGACAATTTCTGTGCTGCCAAAATTTTGGACCACAACTTCTATCAACCTCAATCAGCACAGCTTTTTGAAGTTGTAGTCTGAAACATCTGGAGGGCACCAGGTTGGCAAAGGCTGCTACAACCTCATTGCAGAGGCCCTTTTAACTCTACAGTTGTATGATTCTTTGAACTTGTTAGGGGTTTGAGCAGGTCTTTTCTCTCTCACTCTCTCTTCCTCTCTCCCTGCCTAACCGCCTTCCATTTACTTCTCTATCATGGCACAGTATAAACGAAACACAACTCACCAAAATGACCTTCGGTTAGAGGATTCAAAGCAGGTTGGTTCAGGTGGCCTTTGGGTGCCTTCTTCCAGCTTTCTGAAGCTCTGTCATAAGAAGACAACCATCCTCTAGCCTAGGGACATGGGCTCATGCCTGCAACACTATCACAACAGAAATGCCTTCTTTATATGTCCCTTTGCACCTCTCCTGGGAAGTGCTTGCATTCAGCAGACGCTGCCCCTGGGAAGCCTGGGATAATTTCCTAGGAGCCAGGTAAATTTTGCAATACCTCCATCTGTGGACAAGTCCGTGGGGATCAGCTGAGTTGTTGCTATTGTAGCTACCAGTATGTTTAAAATATTTGTGCCACGTAGTCTGAACATTTTTTATTTATTTTGCAGTGGAATCCTATAGCTAGCCACTCAGCAGTAAGTCCCATTGGATTTAAGGTGACCGACTCCAGTTGGGCATGTCAGAGGAATCTCTTGAAAATGATGATCAAGTGGATGTGCTTCCATCCTTCCATTTGACCTCCATTGTGGCAGAAACTCTCTCTGTGAAGGCTCTTCACCTTAGTTCTCTAGGATGAACATTTTCCCTTAAAAACACGCACAAGTTACTTGTAAAAAGTTAAGTAAAGCCTCAAGCAGGCCAAGGTTATCTTGGGGGTGGTGTTGGATAAACCCAGAACTGTGGTTTTGGGTGGCTTTAAAATCCATGCTGAGGATGCCTCAGGTCTGTTTTGGAAGTTCATGGCCTGCATGGTGACCATGGGCCTGTCTCCTGTGGTCATCAGTCCAATGCACAGAGCAGGGCATAGATTTGTTTAAGTATTTGGTCTTCCTCGGGTAGTGAAGGTCTGGAAATAAGAGGAGTGGAAAGTCATGGTCAGACCACTTCATGGTGTGGTTTGGACTTGCAGCAACAATTCTCTCCTGCAAGGCCAGAGGATCAGATAGGATCATCTCCCCCCAAGGTTATGTCCAGAGTGTAGGACTGGGTGAGTGTTCCTCAGTCCCCCTGGCATTTGTGCTGTGGGGTTCCACAGGGTACTGTTCTCTCCTCATTGCTATTTAATACCTATATGAAACTGTTGGAAGCCATCATTAGGAGTTTTGGAGCAAAGTGCCACCAGAACATTGATGACATACAGCCCTACTTCTCCACTACATCTGAACCAGGAGCGACTGTGAAAGCTCTGAACTGGCGTCTGAATGCAGTGGTAGACTGGATGAGGGCCAATAAACTGTGCTTGAATCCTGGGAACATGGCAGCTCTTTGTGTGGGTAGTTGCCATGCTTATGTGACAGGCAATTTAACCCATCTGTTTTGGGTGGGGGTACACTCCCTCTGAAGGAGCAAGTGTGTGCTCCTGGGCACAACTTTGTCACTAGAGGCCCAAGTGTCCTCTGTGACTGAGAGTATCTTTTACCAGCATTGTATGATGTGCCAACTAAGGCTGTACCTAGACAGTCTATGAGTTGGCAAACTCAAGGCAACATGCTGTATATGAAGCTGCTCTTGGGTCTGTTTCATATCCTCCAACACAACGTGGCCCAAATCCATCATCTTGCGCCCAAAATGTCCAGGTTTTTCTAGGGCAGTTGATGAGTATGTTGTTTTGGAACTCCAGCTGGTGCGGAATGCAGCAACCAGACTGCGGATGGGGACGTGGTTGTGAATATCTGACACCATTGTTGAAACAACTGCATTGGCTGCCCATGTCTGCTACTGAGCCAGGTTCAAGGTCCTCGTCAAAGCACTGAACCACTTAAGTCCAGTGCGCCTTAGAGATCACCTGAACACTTGTATCCCAGCTAAGTCACTGAGTTCATAGGCATAGCAAAGCATAGGGAGCTGCCTTATGCTGGCGCAGACCACTGATCCATCTGCCATTGTCTTGTCTACATTGACTGGCTGTGACTGTCCAGAGTTTGAGGCAGGAGCCTCTCTCAGTTGTATCTGGGGCTTGAACCTGGGACCTTCCTCAGGCAAGGCAGATGCTGTTCCACTGGGCTGCATCCCTTCCGCCATCATCTGCAGGAGAGCTGTTGGTTGATCCCTGAGTTGGCAAGGCTCAGTTGACCATGAGAAACTGAGCTTTTGGTGTCATCAACCAGTATTGTGCAATACTCTGCTAATGGTGATATATTTTAACTTCCAAAGTCTGCTGAAAAAATTTCTGTTCCATCAGAATTGTGAAGGCAATTAAGAATACTGATTTCTGATTTTAACATTTTTATATGGTTATTATTGTATGGTTTTATGTAGAATTATTGTAAACTGATCTGATATTTTTATGAGTAGCAGTATGTAAATAATTTTTTAAAATGCATAAATTCATTCAAAAATGTTTTGCAATAGATATTTACATATTCATTGATGTATACAGGTGCCTTTTCTTGTTTCAATTTATTTCCAAAGGCAGTTGATATGCACTATAACTGCAATCCTAGCCATGTCTACTCAGAAGTAAATCCCATTACATTCTTTACAACAACAGCAAATCAGTGAGGCTTTCCCTCAAATTTCACTTTTAATCTACTATTGTGACTTTTGAAAACCAATGGAATGCCTCATTATTTTCATATGGAAATGTATTTATTTCATAAAATTTATACACTGCCTGATTGTAGAAAAATCCTCAAAGACACTTACAACTTACAGAGTAAGTTGGGCAGGATTGCTCTGTCAATTTCATAAATAAGTACAATTTTATATGCTAAATTATGAACTATGTATTTTATATTGTTAAAGCAGTAAAATAAGACTTGGTGAGAAAGCAAGTAGTGTATCCTTTAAGTTTCCCCAAATTTTCATTCCCCTCCCACAGAGCTCCTCCCAAAGCAGGATTTTTCCATGCTTCAGAATTTCCAAAGCTTGTAATATCTAATCCAGCAGCAAAGTAAAACATCTCTATTTCCTTCCCAGAACATCCAGTGCATGTATTTTTAAACTGTTGTTTGTATTTTGGGCTGTACAGCACTTTAGGGACAGGAGCCAGAAAGTAGGGTAGAAATTCAGAACCAAAATAATGAACAAGTAAATGAACCATAAAGCAACATAGTTGAAGAATTCTCAGTGGAAACCTGGAGTGTCCAAAGCCATTCCTAGTGGATGGTCCTTTTCTTACCAAATGCCATCAGGATGCCCTTCTGAATGGGCTGAGTTTTCACGCTGTACACAATGGGATTGAGGACTGGTGGGATGAGGAGGTAGACATTGGCCATGAGGATATGAGCAACGGGGGAAATGTCCCTCCCAAATCGGTGTATCATTGACACCCCAATCACAGGAATGAAGAAGATCAAGACGACACAGATGTGGGAGACACATGTGTCGAAAGCCTTGAGCCGCTCCTCCCTGGAGGCAATGACTGTGATGGTCTTAATTATCTTCACATACGACAACAGGATGAGCAGAGAGTCAATCACCAAAGTGCAAAGGACAACACACAAACCATAGACACTGCTTACTCTTGAGTCAGAGCAAGAGAGCTTCAGCACATCCTGGTGTAAGCAAAAAGAGTGGGAGAGCAGCAGGGTGCCCCTGGGGTACTTGTACCTCCTGAGTAGCCATGGTGTTGGCAGCACAATGCCTGAACTCCTTGCAGCAATGGCCAGGCCAATCTTGACTAACGCTGAATTTGTCAAGATGCTGCTGTATCTCAGTGGGTTGCAGATAGCAATGTAGCGGTCAAAGGCCATGGCCAATAGCACTGAGGACTCCATGAAAGAGAAGGTGTGAATAAAGAAGAGTTGTGTGGCACAGGCGTTAAAGTCAATCTCCCTCACATTGAACCAGAAGAGCCCCAGCACCGTCGGTAAGGTGGAAATGGACAAGCCCAAGTCGGTGATGGCCAACATGGAAAGGAGAACATACATGGGCTGGTGAAGGCTTGGGTTGGTCTTGATGACAAAGAGGATGGTGCTGTTACCTAAAAGGGCCATGAGGTAGATAGTGCAGAATGGGACGGAGATCCAGTGGTAATACATCTCCAGCCCAGGGAATCCCATCAGCATGAAGGTTGGCGGACTGAAGTCACTGCTGTTGCTCAGAGTGGGCATTATCTGGGATCAGGAAGGGATCTAGTTACAGACTGGAGATTTTATTTTATGTTAGAAAAAAAGCAGCAATTATAAATCCATTGCAGTACATAATCTAGCAGCAGACCATCAATCCACGAAGAACATAATGGCATTAAGGACGCTGAGAACTGAGTTAGGTCAGTTGTTTAGAGTGTTGTGCTGATAATGCCAAAGCTGTGGGTTTAATCCCCTTATGGGCCACCTGCACATTCCTGTATTGCAGGGGGTTGGACTAGATCAGTGTTTCCCAACCACTGTTCCGCGGCACACTAGTGTGCCGCGAGATGTTGCCTGGTGTGCCGTGGGGAAAGTTCGAAAGATTTTTTTTTTTGTAAAAGTCAAATTAGGTCCTAATCTATCCCTCGAGCGCCTCTTGTCCGTTATTGTGACGCATGAAGCGCGTTCCCGCCCACTCCCCGCCCTCCCTTGCTTCTCTCTCTCTCTCTGTGGCGTTCTCCGCCACTTCCTGCTGGGCATGCGCAGCTCACCTCGCGCTTCCATTCCGGCCCCTCCTTCCCCCGACTACCCTGCCGCTCCGTTCCTTTCTCTTTCTCGCGTGTCAGAGAGTGGCGGCGCGAGCGCGGCGGTTCCCTCAGGGCTGACGGAGGGCTCGAGGAGGAGGAGGCAGGACGTGGAGGCGGAGAAAGCGGCGGCAGCCACCCCCCACCTCCGGCTCGAGGCCCGCGTAGAAAGCTGAGGGGGAGAGATAGATAGAGGTGGGCGGCGGCGGCGGCGGCGACCACGACCAACCGCCACAGTAGTTGTAGCGGTGGCGACGGCGAGCAGGGACTCCCGCTCTCTCTCCGTCGTGTCTCTCTCTCTCTCTCTCTCTCTCTCTCTCTCTCTCTCTCTCTCTCTCTCTCCCCCTCCCGGGCCCGTCCGTTGAGTCTCCCGCGCGCCTCGGCTACAAGATGAGCATCGAGATCCCGCCGGGTCTGACTGAGCTGCTGCAGGGCTACACGGTGGAGGTGCTGCGGCACCGGCCGCCGGACCTGCTGGCCTTCGCCGCCGAGTACTTCGCCAAGCCGCGCTCTCCTTCCTGCCTCACTTTACTGCCTCCTCCCCCCCACCCCCAAAGCTTGGAGGTTCCCCGGCGCCGACCCGCAGGTTTGACCCCCTTCTCACACCTGTTCGCGCTCCTTGCACGGAATGGGGCGGATGGGGAGGAACGGGGCTCGCCGCTGCCTCCGCTCGCCCTCCCCCCCTCCGCCGGCGGTCCCGCGATTCTTGGCTTTTTGGCGGTTGGCACAGAAGGAAGGCAAGGGGGAGGGGAAAAAATTGAATCTTACTCTTTCGTGCGTCCCTCCCGGCGTGACGCTGCGCGCTGACGTCACGGGGCTGTAATGGTGGTGTGCCTCGAGATTTTTTTCATGAAACAAGTGTGCCTTTGCCCAAAAAAGGTTGGGAAACACTGGACTAGATAACCCTAGTCATCCCTTACAACTCTACAATTCTATGATTCTGTGGTGTAGCCATCTTAAATATCTCAAAGGCTGCCATATGGAAAATGGAGCAAGCTTGTTTTCTGCTGCTTCAGTAAGTAGGATCTGAATCAATGGAGTCAAATGACAAGAAAGAAGATTCCAACTAAAAGTTAGGAAGAACTTTCTCATAGTAAGAGCTGTTCAACAGTGGAATGGACTCCCCCAGAAGGTTATGGACTCTCCTCCCTTGGAGGCTTTTAAGCAGAGGTTGGATGGCCACTTGCCATGGATTCTTTAGCTGTCATTCCTGCCTTGCAGGGAGCTGAACTAGATGACCTTGGGGTTACTCCCAACTCTACAGTTCTCTGTTTCAATTATTCATTGATTCTAGAAAGAGAAGAGCCCTACTGAATCAGACCAAAGGATGATGCAGCCCAGCATCCTTGCCCCCATAGTGAGCAAGGATGCATGAGCAAAAAACATCTTGAAATTCATTGATTGTCATAATCTTGACTCTTCAGGACCCATCTGGTGCTAGATTTCCCCCAGCATTGCAGTCCTGATCTGAATCAGGCCTTTTACAACTGCTAATAACAGTTTTAAAACCTGCAAGGGATGGATCTCCTATGTCACTCACATCTAATGTAACATTTGTTATAGTTTGTCTGAGTGTGTGTCTGAGAGAGAGACATGTTTGCAATGGCTGCCAGTGTCTGAGAGAGAGACATGTTTGCAATGGCTGCCACAGAGAGACTGTGTGTCTGAGAGAGAGACATGTTTGCAATGGCTGCCAGCAGCGATGGCTGAACTGTTTCAATAAAGAGCTGTAAATAGACAAACCGGACTGCGTGTGTTTGTCAAAGGACGTGATAGTTTTCCCGCTGTGTCCAACTCTGCTAAGCCGTGAACTGGAGGGAGCAACAATGGCGCAGCTTTTGAAGAAGTGTGCCGGACCCGTTGTAAACTGCTGATTGACGTTCGTAAAGTAATCAGAGGTCACGGCTCATCGATCAAGCTCTGCAGATCGAATTTCGTAACAACATTGAGCCAAAGAACACAAGGAGAGCTTGCTGGATCAGGCCAGTGGTCCATCTAGTCCAGCATCCTGTTCTCACAGCTGCCAACCAGATGCCCTAGTGGGAAACTCCCAAGCAGAATTTGAACACAAGAGCTGTCCAGCCTCTTGAGGTTTCCAGCAACTGCTATTTGGAAGCATTGCTACCTCAGACTTTGAGGCAGAGCAGAGCCATCTTGGCTAGTAGCCATCAATAGCCCTCTCCTCCTCCATGGTTTTATCTAATCCTCCTTTAAAGCCATCCAAGTTGGTGGCTCCCTCCTGTGGGAGCCAGTTCCATAGTTTGGCTCTGTGCTGCATGAAAAAAGTCCCTTCTTTTATCTGTCCTGAATCTTCCAGCAGGTGTCTGGCTTAACAAACTCTGGTAATCCCCCTACCCCACTCCCTCCTTAACTGGCTTTTGGGATGTAAGTGGAAAAGTTTCTCCAGACGTCACCACTGTGCACTTTGCTAACCTTTACAAGCAGAAGAGTAGTCAGCCTTCAAACCGAGAGAGCCCACAGGCATGTTGGGAAATTTGCCATGTATGGTGCAGAGTCTCTCAGTCCTGTAAGGAATATTCCAGCCATCCTTCCGATCACTCTGGGGCTCTGGCAATGTGTGAATCTCCTTCCTATTGTTCTGTAGCAGCCTGTCCCTGCCGTCATGCAAGCCTTGTTCTAGGCAGCTTTTGAAGTAGTGAGGTTTTATTGGATCTGGGGAATTCCTTAAGGAGAGTCCCCAGAGCGGATGCAAGTCTAGCTTGTGGCTGGCGTCGTGCCAAGGAGTGGCCTTGAGGAATGAACAGCAGAGCCATTTGGAGCTGAAGAGCATTCTGGTGGGCATTCGGATCAGTAAATGAGGTTTGATACCAACTGGATTTTTTAAAAAAGTATTTCCAAAAAGAGAACCTCCACTGTTTCTCAGTCCCTCACTCTGCAGCTTGTGATTTTCTTCGCAAGGCAGAGTTCAGCTTAATTTGTCTGCAATTATTTTTTCCGTTCTCAGTCTTAGAATGAGACTTGCCACTAGGTTTCCCACATTTTCTCTCTCTCTCTTAGCAGCCAGTAAGACAAAGAGCTCTGTGTAAATCCAAAGCCCCCACACACTATAGTGAAACTTAGTTTTTCCTAATAAAGTAAAGGCATTCTCTTAAAGTTCCTGATTGAATCTTATTCTACTTAACTCTTTAAAAAAATCTGCTGTCTGTGACATGGATGCTCTCCAAATGTTGCTGAACTCAAGTCCCAATAGTGTAAGAATATAACATAAGAAGATGACGTGCTGTTGGATCAGGCCAAAGCCCATCTAACCCCACATCCTTTTCTTGCAGAGGCCATCCAGATGCCTAGGGAAGCTTGCAAGCTGGACCTGAGTGCAGCAGCCCCAATAGCCAGCATAGCCAATGGTCACAGATGATAGGAGTTGTAGTCTAGCACCGCATTGAGGGTCCTCACGGGTCTATGGTGTTTCTCATCAATGGTTCCACCCTTAGCCCATGTGACCTTTAGTTCATCTTCCTGAATTGCAGGGGATTGGACTAGATGCCCTTTGGGGTCCCTTCCAACTCTGTGATTCTGCAACCTGTTTGTGGCCCCATCCGTCAATGAATCTGCGACATTTGAGCACCCGCCCACTGTTAGGTGGGTGCTCTGGGTCAGGTTGTTTGTGGACCAGATGAGTAACCAAAGGAACTTGGACCCCTATCGATTGCAAGGCAGCCAAGCTCCAAATGGTTAATGTTTTCTTGGCGTCAGGCTGGAGCCCTCCTCATCTCCCAGCCGGGCTACTGGATGTCACTGGAAGTGACAGATGGCAAGAAACAAAGAGGCTGGCTCAGCCTAGTCTGGATGAATAAAAGGGGCTTCTTCTCCCACCGCCATGCCATTCTCTCTCTCCTCCCCCCCCCCCCCCGGAGTCTGTAGCAAGGCACAGGTGAGAAGGGCTTCTATGAGCAATGGAGGTTCCCTTGTAAATTTAACCACAGGTGAGGGAGGGGATGGGCAGCTGCCTAGGATGGGTTGAGCCCAGAACTGAATGCTCCCATGTCTCACCACATATAAGGCGTCTTGGGTAGATGCAACGCCCTGGCATCTCAGGTTGCAGCTGCTCCTCCTGTCGTTGTTTCTAAACAGTGAAATGTATATGGCTAGACTGGGAGAAGAAGAGGTTTACCTACAAAGGAACCACAATGAAAGGAGAAATGGAACACGGGAAGAAGCCTTCTGCTGACTCAGACCATCAAGCTCAATGTTTTCTACAGTGCCTGGCAGCCAATCTCCCGTGTTTCAGGCAAGGGATATTCCCAACCAGCAATCAGGGATTAAACCTTCTGCATGCAAATCGGGTGCTCTGTCACTGAGCTACAGGTGCCTTTCCCGTCTACGAAGCCTCCCTCTTCTTAATCTTTCCTGTCTGTGGGGACATTGCACTAGGGTAGTAGTCAGAGATTGTCTCAGACAGTCAATGGAAAAGATAAGTTTGAGGAGGTGGAGAAGATTCAGAGGGAAGCCCTGGGAAGCCTGGAGGGGGAGACACTCAAATTTATAATATTGTTACACACCGCCCCATCTCCACAAGAGCGAGATTCCAGACGTTGCATGCCCGCCTACTAGGGTCTGTGTTCCCTTTTGGGACAATGAGACACAGTGGAGAATGTGGTGTCTTTAGGATACATGGTTTTATTTACACATACATGCAACCTGCACCTAGATGGAGAGATTGCAGAGCCATCCTATGAGGGTATGGTTTCCCCCATAACGGCAGCATTGGATGCAAAGGACAGCAAAAAGCTACCCTCTGTGTCTTTTGGTTTTAGCTTGTCATTCCCAGCTCACTTGAAGTTCTGCCGCTCCTTCTCCTTCTCTACTGAGCTACCTTGCTACTAACTGACTCCAAAGACCTCCCCCAGGCTACATCATCCAAAGGTGAAACCCCAAACCTGCCCTTTGCCTCTGCTCACTGGCACGTTGCAGAGAAGGGGTCCCACTCCCGCTTGGCCCCTTCAGCTAGCTCTGAAGAGCTGGTTTGCCTTGTTAGCATAACTAAATCCAAGGGGTTTCTGTGTTTGGCAAAGTTTAATCAACAGCAGTCACGAAATTAAAAGACGCCTGCTTCTTGGGAGAAAAGCAGTGACAAACCTAGACAGCATCTTAAAAAGCAGAGACATCACCTTGCCGACAAAGGTCTGTATACTGTAGTTAAAGCTCTGGTTTCCCCAGGAGTGATGTATGGAAGTGAGAGAGGGACCATAAAGAAGGCTGGTCGCAGAAGAATAGATGCTTTTGAATTATGGTGCTGGAAGAGACTCTTGAGAGTCTCATGGACTGTAAGAAGATCAAACCGATCCATTCTGAAGGAAATCAGCCCTGAGTGCTCACTGGAAGGACAGATCGTGAAGCTGAGGCTCCAAGACTTTGGCCACCTCATGAGAAGAGAAGACTCCCTGGAAAAGACCCTGATGTTGGGAAAGATGGAGGGCACAAAGAGAAGGGGACGACAGAGGACGAGATGGTTGGACAGTGTTCTCGAAGCTACAAACATGAGTCTGACCAAACTGTGGGAGGCAGTGGAAGACAGGAATGCCTGGCGTGCTCTGGTCCATGGGGTCATGAAGAGTCAGACACCACTAAACAACAACAACCCTTGATTGGTGGGGTATAAATAAAGTTACTACTACTACTACTAAATCCAGGAATCATGGGGAGGACCTGGCACCCAGGAATTTGGGGGAATCTAGCCCCCCACAAACTCATAACAATATTCTGTTGGAGATGTTTTGCCTGAGCTTTTCATTACAGAATCAAAAGTTTTGCAGTATTTTTATTGTGGGCATCACCTGGAATGAACAGATCCATGTTCCCTGACCCCCAGATGAATGCATTTTGTAAGACTGCCATACTCTGAATGTTCTTTACTTGCTCAGAATTCAGGGAAGCAGGTTTTGCTCCTTTGTTGTCAGTTTGCATCATGATTAGCAATGGGTGATCAAGCTCTGAAACTCTAGGGGCCATAAAAGGAATGAAGCCTCCCCCCACATTTCCCAGGACTCTGGTGGTGCTTCTTATGTTCTGATCTGGCAGTGTTTGCCACCTTCATTCATAGGAGGGCTGGAAGCACCAGAAGGAAGGTGCCAGGTGGGTGGACCCAACTGATTAGCACAAAGGAGCGTCTGATATAATTGGAGTGACAGGGACTTTGCTCAAAGGGAGCCATTGAGATTAGGGTTGGGTTTCTCCTGCCTGCACAAGGGAGCAGTAATCTTCAAAAATGTGTCACCCGAAAACAATGAGGATTTGGAGCCCTGGCTTTCGAAGTCCTGAGGGAAACTCCAGGCCCTGGTGTCTGCACTGCAGATGCAAGTGAGCTGCAAGTTCCCTGGAACCCTCAGCACCTCGCAGAATTAATCCGGTTAGTTATTCTGCTTCCGTGCATCTTTTCCTGCAAGCTCCCGCAGCTGTTTCATAGGCTAATGTGAGACTGTCCTGAAAACACAGAGGAGGCTGGCTTGCTTTTCAGGGAAAAGGATCCCTGATGAGGAGGTGTCTTGCCCCATTCTGAACATGCTCCCTTAGGATGGAGAAGTTCCCAAGGAGTTCAGGGGAACTTATTTCCTGGTGAGGATGCTTCGGGTGCTGCTGGTCTTAATCTTGCCCAACAAAATAGCAGCAGGATGAACGGAGAGGTTCAGAGCAATCAAGCAGCTTCCCTTCTCTACCTCTATTTCTAAGTATCTGAAAGCTGCAGTTAGCACAGAATTGCTGACAGGTGGGAGGCCTTGTCAGAGGTAGGTGACTTCAATGTACTCTTTTTGGTGCCTACTGAAAACATTCTTCTTTAGACAAGCCTGTCCAGAAATGTAGAATGTCGATGTGTGCTTTATTCTGTTTTTAGGTTATTGTTAAGTTTTATTGATCAGGTTATAGTTTCATTGGTCCCGGTTCGGTAGTGCTTAAATTTTATGCAATGCCTAAATAATAAACGAATCCGTTCTATGATTCTACATGCCTTGCCCTGGGAAGGAACAAGTGGCACCAGCTGCTTTTCCTTGGCGCCATTTGGGTTTGTACATAACAACCTTCCCCAGCCTGCCCACTCCTGCCGGCTTGGTGTTTTGGACTACGGCTCCGTTGGGGCTCCAGGGTGGCGAAAGCAGATGCAAATTCCCTCCCTGCCACCCAGCCCACAGCCTGGCACATGCAGCTACAGCACAGCTCTGGAGTGTATTATTTGTTCAATAAAATATATTTATTTTACATCTGGGAAGCCTTTTGCCACCATCACTTGTTATGGAGAGGGAGCAGGCAGAGCTGTATCGGCAAATCTCTTCCTGCACAGCCGGATTGCTGGCAACCTCCCTTAAAGAATGTAAGAGCCTTCATTTGAGGAAGCTGGGTTTGTTTGGCCTGGAAAAGAGACTGAGAGGTGTTATGATAACCATCCTATCTATCCCTGGGATAGCTCAGTCGGTAGAGCATGAGACTCTTAATCTCAGGGTTGTGGGTTTGAGCCCCATGTTGGGGGGGGAGAAGATTCCTGTATCGCATGGGGTTGGATTAGATGACCCTTGGAGTCCCTTCCAACTCTACAGTTCTAGGATTCTGGGAGAGTGCAGCACAGCAGCAGGAGCAAATGGCAGCAAGCAGCCGTTGCCCAAGAAGAGAGAGTGTGGCATGGCATGGCACAGTCATGCAGCTGAGCGTTCCGCTGGGTGAATGTGCCCTGAATAAATAGCAATGGGGAGGGCACAAAACGCAAGAGTGAGCTGCTAGTTAAAAGCTCCCCCCCCCTCTTTTTTCCTGGAATGAGGCACTGGAATTATTCCAGGAAACGGAAGGCAGAACAGTTCCTTCTTCCCACTGTAGGGCATGAAATGAAAAGGAACTGCAAACTGCGAAGCAGCCAAAGTGAAGTGCAAGGCAGGTGCAGTGTGAGGCAAAGGGAAGTTATTTAGAGTTTTGAAGCAATGCTTCCCTTCCCTTCTGTATAATGCTTGTCAGGCGATTCAAATGCAAAGCAAAAGATGGAATACAGAGCCCAGTCTACATCACATGCTCCTGATGCTTCTCTTCTTCAAAAAGAACCCAAGGCAGAGGTTGTCTTAGGTTCGCGTGACCATTGTGGCTGTACTGGTCATTGATGCAGAGGGTGCCACAACAATGCTGTAGGATGGAGTGCAAAAGGCAGGGGCAGCGGGGAAATTTTTTAGTGTTGCACAGGTTGCCAATGAAATCTGAGAGGCCAAAGTCTGCCACTGTCCAAGGCATGGCTGCAAAGATTCTTTCTTGCTGGCCCAGTTTGGATTCAATCTGCAGCTGCAAAAGAAGAATCTCTAAATAGATAAATCACCCAGCCTGAACTTGGCACTTTTTGAATTTGTGCAACAACAATAAAAAGTGCGCTTAACCAGGCGCTCAACAATTTGTATTGATTTTTAGACAGGGTTTACTCTCTCTTCCATTATTGCTTTGTTCTGCATTAGGCAGCATGAGTTATTCTGGCTAAGAGAAGGTTGGATAGTGATCTGTTAAGAAAATGGTGTGATTAGTTTTGGCTAGGCAAATGACAACAGTTGTGGCCACAAGAATCCACAGCCAGGGGCATTTGAGAAACATTTGCATTTTAGTCTCACTCTTAGGTGCTTGCAGATAATGGTGATGATCAGGGATCCTAGGGAGAAGACGTGCATTTCCAAGAAGAGCTTTTTGGACTGCAGACACATTGAAACCACCTGATTTATTATTACTATTTTAAGATTTTGCAATTTAGCAACACCCATTTAGTGCAGCAAAGTATAAGTAAGTGGCATTACAAGTAAAACATAAAAGGGGGGCTTGAGAAGAAAGAAAGAAATGACAAATTGAGAGAGCATAAACTTTGAGATTAGTATTGAAAGGAGAGATATCATCAAATACACCATCACTCCAAAAAGTCAGTCCCATGGAGTATGATGGGACTTGCTCCCCAATAACTGTACAGGGATGGTGTTCCAAATCTTCTTACTTCCATCAACTGCGTGGGAGAGTCACAACCCAACTGATGCTTCAATCCAATGTGCAGTTATTACACTGGCTATACATTCCGTATGTTAGTTACCAATGACATAAATCAATCAACTATTGATTATGGTCTACCAACTATTAAAGTAAGTACGAAATCAGATCCTGAATGCTATAATACCATCTCTGTTTAGTGAAGATCAAAATTTATTTCTGTGCAAAATAATTGAGAATGAATGTCCACATCATCTTCATGATCGATTTACATAAGGTAGAAACAAAAAACCCCCAAACAGGACAGCAAATGTGAGTTTAGTTATGTAAGTATTAATAATTATATTACCTGTCATTAAGTGCTTAATTTTCTCATGCACTTCATCCTCTTGAGCATGCAATGTATTGACCTAGTCACTTAGATGATTTTTTTTTTATAGTGAGTGACTAATAAATCAAATAAAAAATAACAATAAGAATTTTGGAATGAAAAAAGAGATTTGCATAATCCACAAAGACATCTGGTCGGCCACTGGCCTGATCCTGCAGGCTCTTCTCATGTTCTTATTTGCAGTCTTATTTTCATTCCTTTTGCACAGCTTTGCATTGGGTGGTCTTGATGAGGCACCTCAAACTCAGTCACCTGTTGACATTAAATTGTCGTTTGTTGCAACCAACATTGCCCAGCTGAGACAAAGCGCAGCTCACTGGCTCCTGAGAAACCTTAGAAATGTGATTTGAGCAGGGAGGTGGTGGCGATGCAGCTGCATTGGCCGTGTGTTACTGCTTTTGCAAGACATATATTGTGCACAGACATTGTACTTTTGTGGTTAAAATTCTCCATGTAAAAGCAAAAGTGCTAACTTGTGTGATGACTTTAAGAATAATCATTCAAATGCACAATTGCTTCACTTCTTGTTTCTTGCATCCTTTTCTAGAGAATGGAGCTGCTAGACCCTCCATCAACGATGAGTAATCACACCATTCTTCACCATCCTAATAATACTGCCCTCCCTGGGCTTCTCTTTCTCCTGATGGGTTTTCCTGGACTGGAATCCACCCCATATTAGCTGGCTTTCCCCGTGGGCACAGCCTACCTGCTGTCCGTTCTTGGGAATGGGGCCGTCCTCCTTGTCATAATCACGGAAACAGCCCTCCATTCCCCCATGTACATCTTCCTTGGCCTGCTAGCTGCCTGTGACTTGGGCTTGGCCACAGCCCTCCTGCCCACAATGCTCCAGGTCTTCCTCCTTGGATCAAGGGAGATCAGTCTGGACGCTTGCCTCTCCCAGCTCTTCTTCATCCATACGTTCTCCATCATGGAGTCCTCTGTGCTCTTGGCCATGGCCTTTGACCGCTTTGTGGCCATCTGCTACCCTTTGAGGTACACCTCCATTTTGACCAGCTCCAGGCTGGTCCACATTGGCTTGGCCATTGGCCTCCGGGGTGTGGCCTTGCATGTGCCAATCCCCTTTCTTCTCAGGAGGCTGACTTACTGCCACCATATTAACGCCCTTTCTCACTCATACTGCCTGCACCCGGATGTGATGAAGCTGGCCTGCCACAAGTCCAGCAGGGATGGCATCTATGGGCTCTTAGTGGTCTTCTCCACTATGGGTCTGGACCCACTACTCATCGTCTTGTCTTACATCTGGATCTTGAAGACCGTTGTGGCCATCACCTCGCTGGATGAGCGCCACAAAGCTCTCAACACCTGTGCCTGCCACATCTCCGTGGTCCTGCTGTTCTACACCCCCATGTTGGCATTGTCCTTGATCAGCCGCCTCAAGCTCCACACCCCGCCCTTCCTCCACATTCTGTTGTCCTACATCCACTTCCTGGCCCCACCTTTGCTCAACCCCGTGCTCTACTGTGTCAAAATGAAAGAGGTGCGCCAAAGGATATCTGCAAAACTCTTTTTGGCCCAAAGGGTCCATTGGGAAGGCTGAAGACCCTTGTCCACCTGCCCTGCTGCAGAATCAGAAGGGAGGCCAGCTCCATGAGGGCTCCATTGCCCTTCCCAATAGTTCAAATCTCCCATCTCAACTTACTCCCCTTTTTGTATCTGCTCCCAGCCTAAAACAATGCACATTCCATTTGGCCATGCCTTCAACACACAATAGCAAAACAACATCCTTGAGAGCAAGTTCCATCTTCTGCCAGGTGAAATCTCTATGTAAAATGAACACAGGCTTGCAAATTTGTGCCATAGAATTTGCCTTTTCTTTACACAGAAGCAATCCATGTCCAGTAAGGAAATTGAAGGTCTTGTTTCAGTGCTAATAAAGTTTTTAACCAATTTTCTACTGTGTGTTTGTGAAATTGCTGCAATCACAAAAAGCTGTATAGCTCCATATAGCAAGTTCAACAAATTTAACATAGGCTAAAAATTTCATTGACCAGAGTCCACTTCAAATGTATTGTATGCGGTGGACTTCAGTCCACAAAAGTTTCTGCCATGATAAGTCGGTTAGTCTGAAGGTGCCGCAAAACTCTGTCACCTGTCCCACCCTCTAAACCAAAATTTGGACCACTGACCACAGTGTGGTCCCATACTCAGCTCCAGCACCCCCTACCCTACCCTATAAAAAGCATTATTCAGAATAGGGGTTTGCACAACCCACCAAGAAAGATAGTGGCACAGTAAAATTCAAAACAGTAACCATTATTGCACACTTATTCAAAATCCAATTAAAACTAGTTAGTTTAATGAATTAATTAGTTTAATTAATTCAATAAAATTGATGAGCTTGATCAGTGATTTTTTTTCAAAGTCTGATAGGCGTTCTCACCTCTAGTGCCCTCTTGCCTCTTGACACCCCCCCACCCAGGGTGCAGTTCCACCCACTTTGGGAAGCATTACTTTAAATGGTCCTCTGGCACTAAGTGCAGATCCATCTCCCAGCAGAGTCAGCAGAGGGAGGCAATTACAAGCAGGTACCTGCTGGGAGGCTCAAAGCTGGCAGAGCTTCCTCCTTCCCGCAGGGGCAAAAGGCCTCAGAGGTGTCAGCCTGGGAAGAACCATAAAGGCCATTTGATTGCTCTGTGGACTACAGGCTCTGCAACAGAATCACTCTCTCATTCATGATTTATAGGGTTCTGAAGCCCCCAGGACCTATCTTCTAGATAGATTAGGGTGTGCTGGACCACCTAGTTTTCAGGGTATGAATGCATGCTTCTATGTGGGAAGAGGTCTGGGCAGCAAACCAGCAAATGAGCCATTGGTTCTTCCATGCCTCCCAGCCATTTTCTCCGTAATGGTACCACATTCAGGACAGATACAAGAAACAGTTTCTTCTTGCAGCACATTGTTAAACCATGAAACTCGCTCCCCCAGGAGGCAGTGATGGCCACTAATGTGGATGGCTTTAAAAGAAGATTGAACAAATTCATGGAGGAGGAGAGGACGACCGAGGGTTACTAGCCAGGATGGCTCTGCTCCGCCTGCATAGTCATAGACAGTGATGCTTCTGGAAACTACAGGTGGGGAGAAAGTGCTCTTGTGTTTGAATCTTGTGGCATCTAGTTGCCCACTGTGGTGGCCCATTGGCCTGATCCGGCAGGTGCTTTTCACGTTCTAGTATGATTTGACACTGATATCTACAGCACTGGTCCAGAGAGTGATCTGGTTCCTGCACAGAGACTTTGGTCTGCATCACATGCAGGTAGTTGGGGGAAGAAGCCAGAGTTGAACAAGCAAAGAGTGGGATGGAGAAAGGAAGGTGAGGTGAAGCGAGGAGGGCTAAGGTGGTCCAGAAAGTTGTGAAGAGGAGCTGGGTCTTGAAAAGGTACTTGAAAGAGGAAAGTGATGGAGCCATCTGCAGAGAGAGGGAAGCTGGTCCAAGCAGAGAAGAGGCTGCCCTATACAGAGTCAGGCGCCAGTGGTCTCAGGCACAGGTCTCTCCCTGGTCTAGCTGCTGCTGCAGCTGCTGCTGCTGGGGATCTTTTCACCTACCGCTGAGCTACAGCCATGGCACTGCCAATAGAGCAACTCAAGAGCAGCTGTAGATTCGGGACAGACAACGTTCTTCTTCACACAATGCAAAATCAATGCCACAGGAGGCAGCGATGGCATTATATATATATATATGTGTGTGTGTGTGTGTGTGTGTGTGTGTGTGTGTGTGTGTGTGTATTACACAGAGGGTAGTTAGGATATCAATGGCTATCCATCACAATGGCTGTGTTACAATCCTAGAACTGTAGAGTTGGTACCCTTGCTATCGTAAGGCTTTTTCCGGATTTTGAATTCTTTCTGCCCACCTTGCGTATTCACTTACAACATTTCACAACTTTAAATGCCTACCCAGATGATTAGAAAGTTGAGTTATTTTTTTAATCTGTTTTGATTTTTACCTTTTGTTTGTTTTAATGTAGGGCTGTATTCCCCCCCCCTCTTGCTTTTACTGTTCTGTTTTCGCTTTGAGGTTTTGTCTTGTTTTATTTTACAAATGGATAAATTTGTGAAATAAAATCAATAAATTATTTGAGGACTTGGTTGCACAACTATCCAGCCTCTACCTTTGGGAAGGGAGGCAGGCAGCAAGAAGAGAGAGGGCAAGAGATGGCATTTCTGGGTGCTGGAGAGAGCTTTGGGGAAAGATAAGATCTCTAGAGGGCATTCACTTAGGGTGCTGAGGAACTCCTACCTCCTCTTTGCCACCCCTCAAAAGTCACTTGCACAACTCTTTCTTCTACCATGAGCCCAATTCTGGCTTTTACATAAGCTCACTTCTAGACAGTTGAATAGGATTTTGTACTGGCATTTGGAAGTAGACAGTACTCTTTTCTATCCACAACAAAATTGAAATATGCCCTGCAAAAGGGAACTCACACAGCAGTCTCATTATTTGAACCATACAATAAGATTGTCTTCCATAAACACGGTTTTAACATCTAGCCCAACTTCCTGCAATGCAGGAATCACAGCTAAAGAATCTCTGACATGGCCATCCAGCCTCACCCTGCCTTCTTTCATACAACCAGTCCATGAGATTCCTCTGGCTGTCGGCTTCCTCTGCCTTAGCATCCCTGTTGCCCCTTGTAGAATTCAACAGGGAGGATGAAGAAGATGGGGACAAAAGTAGAATGAGTTGGCTCTGCCTGTTGTTGGCTCTGGCAACACCTACTTCCCTAAGCCCTACCAGCCCCCACAGCTTTCAGGCAGCTGTGCTATCAAGTTACTACCATTTTTCTGCCTTTTTCCTCTCAGGAGTCCCATCTCCAGAAGACAGGAAAGGACAAAAAGTTGTAAGGAACTCCTTGGATATTCTTCATGCCCTAACCAATGTTGGTTGGTAGTAGGACACCTTTTCCTTCCTTGCACCCAAGAGGCTGATGCTCCTGGAGGAACCCACCAGACCACACCATGGATCTCCAAAACAGCACCAAGCCCAAGCCACCAGTGGTCTGGCTTACTGGGTTCCCTGGCATGGAGTCCAGCCACATCTGGATTTCCATCCCATTCTGCTCCATGTACGTCATTTCCATCATGGGAAATGCCATTATTCTGTTCATTATCAAAACAGACCAAAGCCTCCATGAGCCTATGTACATTTTCCTCTCCATGCTGGCCATGACAGACCTAGGCTTATCCCTCTCCACCATGCCTACCATCCTGGGCATCTTTTGGTTCAACGCCAGAAGAGTCAGCCTGGATGCCTGTTTCACTCAGCTGTTCTTCATCCACTCACTGTCCTTCATAGAATCCTCTGTTCTCTTGGCCATGGCTTTTGACCGCCTCGTGGCCATCCGGAACCCTCTGAGATATTCCTCCATCTTAACTGTGCCAAGGATAAGCAAGATGGGGCTGGCCTTCGTGTTCAGAGGTGTGGCTCTGATTTTCCCACTGCCCTTCCTTCTCAGGAGGCATCAGTACTGCCGGGCTAATGTCCTCTTCCACTCTTTCTGCCTGCACCAAGAGGTGATGAAGCTGGCCTGCTCAGACATCACGGGATGTTCGTCATCGTCTCCACGGTGGGCGTGGACTCGCTCCTGATCCTGCTGTCTTACATCATGATCCTCAAGACGGTCCTGAGCATCGCCTCGCGGGAGGAGCGCCTCAAGGCCCTCAACACTTGCGTCTCCCACATCTGTGCCGTCTTGCTCTTCTACATGCCCATGATTGGCTTGTCTGTGATTCACAGGTTTGGGAAGGATTCTCCTCTCCTCATACGCATTTTCATGGGGTATGTTTACCTGCTGGTGCCACCCCTAATGAACGGCTGCTGTTGCTGCTTGTGTGAGTGTTGGGAAGACTGCTCCCTCCTTTGCCAACTCCATCCGGCCTAGGGGGCAGGACCTGCACTCACTGCCAGGGCCTCCATCAAGACTTCCGGGACACGGCTGCTGTTGCTGCTTGCGTGAGTGTTGGGAGGACCGCTCCCTTTTCTGCCAACTCCATCTGGCCTAGGGGCGGGGCCTGCACTCACCGCCACAGCATAAGAGGCCTGAACAGCTACCGGCAGCAATGGACAAAATGGTTTTAAATGTTTTAATTGTTTTTAATTTGCAGCACTTTAAATGGTGGTTGTTGTTTTTTATAATATTATATTATTTTATTATTTTATTTTTGCTTGGGGAGGGATAAGCATTTAGTCAGCGCTATTGTTTCTTGCTTTGTTTTGTTCTGTTTTGTTTTATTATTATCATTATTATTCTGTTAAATTATTATATAGTTTGTATTTTGCTTTTTAAGGGGTGGGGTCAGGGCTGCCTGGGAGTGGGTCCCAGCAAACAAAATGGCTGGGGCATGTTCCACAGGGGGGGATGCACTGGGACAACCGATCTCAGTGATCATGGGTAGGAGGAGGAGTTACGCTAAGACCAGACCATGTCATTACAGAGGAGGCAGGTTTAGTCGTTGTCTGAGGACTATCCCTGCCTCCAGGTCTGGTCTTGACCGGAAGGATACTGGAATCAGCAAGGGAAACCCACATGACCTGAAAGTGTTGCTGTGCAATGCCAGGTCAATGATGAATAAAACCACTGCCATCCACGACCTGATTGTGGATGGAGGATTTGACCTGGCATGTGTGACAGAGACCTGGTTGGATGAAGCAGATGGGCCTGTCCTTGCCGCTGCTTGCCCACCAGGTTTCTCTTACGCACAGCAACCCAGGTCATGTGGGCGGGGAGGGGGGGTTGCAGTGATTTTTAGGAAGTCATTAGTCTGCACCAGGCGTCCTATTGGGAAGACCCAGTTCTCTGAGTGCATGTTCTGGAAGTTGGGCAATAGGGGCAGTACAGGATTCCTACTGGTGTACCGACCTCCCCGCTGCACCAAGGATTCCCTGCCCGAGCTGCTTCAGGTCGTGGCGGATATGCTCCTGGAGACACCTAGCTTGGTTGTCCTGGGGGATTTTAACATCCATGCCGACACGACCTTACAAGGGGCCGCTCGGGACTTCGTGGAAAGCATGGCCTCCATGGGGCTGTCCCTGAATAAGTTTGGCCCAACTCATAGCCATGGACATGCCTTAGACTTGGTGTTCACCTCTATGGATGCTGGTGATCTGACACTAACTAAAAGCGAAACAAAAGAAGTGCCATGGTCAGATCACTTCCTGGTGCAACTGGACTTCTCCGCAACCCTTCCCCTCTGCAGGGAGGTGGGACCAATTCAGATGGTCCGCCCCCGCCACTTAATGGATCCAATTGGCTTCCAGAGAGTGGTAGGGGATGCTTTATCCCAAGTTGATGGCCTTTCAGCTGATTCCCTGGTGGCACGCTGGAATGCGGAGTTAACCAGGGCTATTGACTGTCTGGCTCCGAAGCGCCCTCTCCGATTGCATGGAGCCCGGACAGCCCCGTGGTTTTCCCCGGAGCTGAGGGTGATGAAACAATCGTTGAGACGGCTAGAGCGCCGGTGGCGGAAAACTCATTCTGAATCAGACCGGACACGGGCTAGAGCTCAACGTCGAGCCTACCAAGTGGCAATGGCGACGGCGAAGAGGGCCTTCTTCGCTGCCTCCATAGCATCTGCAGAAAACAGCAGCAGGAGACTTTTTCAGGTGGTTCGCAATCTATCGGAACCACCTGTACCACCGGGGCCTGGTAGGGACCCCAAGATCTCCTGCAATGCTTTTGCAAAGTTTTTTGCAGATAAAATCGCTCAGATTCAGAAGGAGGTAGACTCCACCGTGGGAGCAGGGCCAGGGCGGGAGAGTGCTAGAGTTCTGTCTGGTCCTGTTACATGGGATCAATTCCAGTCTGTTACCTCCGAGGATGTGGACAGGCTGCTTGGAAAAGTGAAACCGACCACCTGTCTCCTTGATCCTTGCCCATCCTGGCTGATAAAAGCGAGCCGGGAAGGGCTGGGCGATGGGCTCTGCGGGGTGGTGAATGCTTCCCTCTGTGAGGGAGCCTTCCCAGACCCGCTGAAAGAGGCGGTCATTAAACCGCTTCTTAAAAAAACATCTTTAGACCCGGCCAATTTGGCCAACTATCGCCCAGTCTCAAATCTACCATTCTTGGGCAAGGTGATTGAGCGGGTGGTTGCTGAACAACTCCAAGCACGCCTGGAGGAAACGGACCATTTGGATCCCTTCCAATCGGGATTCAGGTCTCACCATGGGACTGAAACTGCCTTGGTCGCGCTGGTTGATGATCTCCGGCGGGCTAGGGACAAAGGTGAGAGCTGTTTCCTAGTTCTGCTGGATCTCTCAGCGGCCTTTGACACCATCGACCATAACATCCTTCTGGACCGTCTAGAGGGGCTGGGAGCTGGGGGCACTGTCATACAGTGGTTCCGCTCCTTCCTCCTGGGTCGTGTCCAGAAAGTGGTGGTGGGGGATGAGTGCTCAGACCCCTGGGCTCTCACTTGTGGGGTGCCTCAGGGTTCTGTCCTCTCCCCCATGCTTTTTAATATCTATATGAAGCCGCTGGGAGAGATCATCAGGGGGTTTGGACTGGGTGTTCATCAGTACGCAGATGACACCCAGCTCTACCTCTCCTTTAAATCAGAACCAGTGAGGGCGGTGAAGGTCCTGTGTGAGTGCCTGGAGGCGGTTGGAGGATGGATGGCGGCTAACAGACTGAGGTTGAATCCTGACAAGACAGAAGTACTGTTTTTGGGGGACAGGGAGCGGGTTGGTGTGGGGGATTCCCTGGTCTTGAATGGGGTAACTGTGCCCCTAAAGGACCAGGTGCGTAGCCTGGGAGTCATTTTGGACTCACAGCTGTCCATGGAGGCGCAGGTTGACTCTGTGTCCAGGGCAGCTGTCTACCAGCTCCACCTGGTACGCAGGCTAAGACCCTACCTGCCCGCGAACTGTCTCGCCAGAGTGGTGCATGCTCTAGTTATCTCACGCTTGGACTACTGCAACGCGCTCTACGTGGGGCTACCTTTGAAGGTGACCCGGAAACTGCAATTAATCCAGAATGCGGCAGCTAGACTGGTGACTGGGAGTGGCCACCGGGACCATATAACACCGGTTCTGAGAGACCTGCATTGGCTCCCAGTACGTTTCCGAGCACGATTCAAAGTGTTGGTGCTGACCTTTAAAGCCCTAAACGGCCTCGGTCCTGTATACCTGAAGGAGCGTCTCCACCCCCATCATTCAGCCCGGACACTGAGATCCAGCGCCGAGGGCCTTCTGGCGGTTCCCTCATTGCGAGAAGTGAGGCTACAGGGAACCAGACAGAGGGCCTTCTCGGTAGTGGCGCCCGCCCTGTGGAACGCCCTCCCATTAGATGTCAAAGAGATAAATAATTACCTGATATTCAGAAGACATCTTAAGGCAGCCCTGTTCAGGGAAGTTTTTAATATGTAATGCTGTACTGTTTTTAACACTGATTGGGAGCCGCCCAGAGTGGCTGGGGAAACTCAGCCAGATGGGCGGGGTATAAATAATAAATTATTATTATTATTATTATTATATAACCCAGTTGTGTACAGTGTGAAAACAAAGCAGATTCGGGCCAGGATAATCCAGATATTCTCCAAGTGAAGGACCAGCTCCTCATTCTTAGAACCTGTTCTGCTTTTCTGAAATTTGCTGGGAAAGGGGAGGTGGTGGGGAGCCACTCTGCAATAGTTTCAGTGGTGATGGTTGGGAACTCTGGGTCAGATGAGGACAGCTGTGGCCCAGCAAGGCTCATCTTATGTTCCTGGTGAGGTCTTGATCCATGTCCTGGGTAGATGGAGAGAGCAGCAGGTGTCTGAAATGCAGGTGTCTAAGATTTAAAAAGACCTCCCAGAGTGTCTTACAAAGACCACTAATAAGGCAGTCCCTGTCCTAAGGCTTTAGAATCTAAAATACCCATTTATTTCTTAGGAATGGGGTTATTGGTTTGGTTTGGTTTGGTTTTATTATTATATTTTGTGTTCTCATTTTGTATTTTAATGTGAAGCGCCCTGTGATCTTTGGATGAAGGGTGGTGTACAAATTTAATAAATAAAAAATAAATTTCTACCCGATTCCTTATTATGTTTGGTGCATCTGCAGCAGCACAACCAGACACCTTCATCTGCCCCACCTGCAACACAACATGTTCCTCCTGAATCAGTCTCTGTAGCCACAGCAGGTGCTGCCATCTTCCAACAGTTTGACTTCACCTTCAAAGGCACACTCCTCCATTGTCTCCTGGGACAGATGGATGCCAATCATTTTATTCACCATCCATGTTTTGGATTTTTACCTTGTTCCTTGTTGGCTACATACATCCACTTTATCATTGCATTTGCATTACATGCTTTGCCTCAGTAAACAATGGAAATTGTTTCAGATATGATCTTGTGTTTTGTGGCCCTTCCTATTTCTTCAACCTTATCCACTGGGGTGCAATATTGAGCCCAGGTGCGCTTTCCTTTGAGGAAAGGTTGCAACATTTGAGGCTTTTGAGTTTAGAGAAAAAGTGAGCAAGAGACAACATAATTTTAGTTTATAAAATTATGCATGGCACAGAGGAAAGTTTTTCTCCGTCTCTTCTAACACCTAGCAATCAGGGAGATACAATGAAGTAATAATAATAATAATAATAATAATAATAATAATAATAATAATAATAATTTATTATTTATACCCCGCCCTTCTGGCTGGGTTTCCCCAGCCACTCTGGGCGGCTTCTAACAGAATATTAAAATAAAAAACCTATTTAACATTAAAAGCTTCCCTGAACAGGGCTGCCTTCAGATGTCTTCTAAAAGTCTGGTAGCTGTTGTTCTCTTTGACATCTGGTGGGAGGGCATTCCACAGGGCGGGCGCCACCACCAAGAAGGCCCTCTGCCTGGTTCCCTGTAACTTGGCTTCTCGCAGCGAGGGAACCGCCAGAAGGCCCTCGGAGCTGGACCCCAGTGTCCAGGCTGAACGATGGGGGTGGAGACGCTCCTTCAATGAAGCTGAATGTTGGAAGATTCAGGACAGATAAAGTCTGTGCAGTGCACAGTCAAACTATGGAACTCCCTCCCACAGGAGGCAGGAATGGCCACCAACCTAGATGGCTTTAAAAGAGAATTGGACACATTCCTAGAAGAGAGGGCTATCAATGGCTATTAGCCTCGATGACTAAGCTCTGCCTCCACAGTTGAATGCTTCTGAATCCCAGTTGCTGGAAACCACAGGAGGGGAGAGTTGCTCTTATGCTTGAATCCTGCTTACAAGTTACCCATAAGGGGCGTCTGGTTGGCCACTGTAAGAACAGGAGGCTGGAGTAGATGCGCCACTGGCCTGACCCAGCACAGGCTCTTCTTATGTTCTTATGCTCAGCTGCTGCCACCGGACATTTGCCTCCTTGTGTGAGGTGTGGAGAGTCCTTCCCTCCCTTCAGTATCTTCACAGATAAGAATTAACAAGCAGTTGATAGCTTTATAGTCTTTTTATTACAGCATCATGTTGTGAGCTCAAATGCACAGCTCTCTGCAAGGAGGGCAGTTGGCTAGTCTAATCCTTCTTCCAGCTTCTACAGCATTTTGAACGCCAATGGGAAGTTCCTCCCTCCCTCTGACTCTGAAATATGCACAAACTGAAATACGCACACTCATATAAGCAGCATAAATTACAAAGTCAGTTAAAAATAATGAGCAACTAAACTATTATTACCAATGCAAGGCTGTCTATTCCCATTCCACTCTCGATCTACAAAAATCCCAAGAAAAGCAAATATGCCTGCACATGGTGCTGAAATGACCTAAGAGTTGGTGCCAAAACTGCCTCTAATTTTTTCCAAAATCTAGAATTCAACTTTAAAGAGCAGGCTTTTGCAGGGCGGAGAAAACATGTTCAGACACGGAGCGTTAAAGCTCTGCCTGGAAAGAGAGGGCCAAAAACTGAGTGTGGATAAGCCATTGCACTCCTATTCTTTTGGAAACATTGGAGGCTGACTGGTGTTGTTTGATATGCTGCTTTATTTACACCTCTATACAAGTTGAGCATAGGTGGATGAGAATCCAAGAAGAGACTCCTGGATTAAGCCAATGGCCAATCTAGTTCTCAGCCTGTTCTCACAGTGGCCAGCCAGATGCCTGTGGAAACCAGGAAGCAGAGAATGAAGAGCCCTCTCTTCTCCTGTGGTTTCCCGCAAGTGGATGCAGCTGAACTCAAAGAGATGCTCCAAGTTCCTGGCCTTTTATCTGGTTTTGACACAGAAGATCTTGAAGAGACCCTGCTGGATTCTCTTGGTCCTTACTCCATAAATAATGGGGTTCATCATGGGTGGAAGGAGCAGGTATATATTTGCTACCAGAATGTGGACATGGGCAGCCACGTGACCAAACCGGTGGGTTAAGAAGGAGAAAAACGCTGGAGTGTAGAAGACCAGGATGACACAGGCGTGAGAGCCGCAGGTGCCAAGAGATTTGACCCGTGCTTCCTTGGAAGGGAGCTGGAAGACAGCCTGGAAAATGAGGATGTAAGACACGATGATCAACACCAAGTCCAGCCCCCCAGTCAGAAAAGCAACCAGGAGACTGTAGGCCCTCTCTGCCCCTGTGTCCACACAGGTCAGTTTCATCAGAGCCATGAACTCACAGTACGTGTGCAAGATGACGTTGCCTCTGCAATAGGGGAGCCATTTCAGGAGGAAAGGGTGCGGGCTCAGGAGGATGGCCCCCCGTAGCACGATGGTCAGTCCCATCTTGGCAACCACATCATTGGTCAGGACCGCTGCATGTCTCAAGGGCTTGCAAATGGCCATGTAGCGGTCAAAGGCCATGGCCAAGATGAACCCAGATTCCATGGTTGAGAAGGAGTGGAGCAAGAAGATTTGGGCCAGGCAGCCATTTATATGGATGCTTCCATGGCCAAACCAGAAAATGCTCAAGATTTTGGGCACAATTGTGGTGGTGACCACCAGGTCGGCACCTGCCAGCATGCAGAGGAATAAGTACATGGGCTCATGGAGGCTCGGCTCTCTCTTGACGACTACCAGGAGGAGACAATTCCCAAGGAGGGTGAGGATGTAGAGACAGCAGAAGGGGATGGAGATCCAGATCTGAACATCCTGTAGGCCTGGAATTCCCACCAGGATGAAGGTGGAAGGGTGGAGCAGGGTCCAGTTGGAAGCCAACATTGTATGCTGAGCTCCTGGGAAAGGTTTCACTGAGCAGCAGCCATGGTATGTCTTTGAGCCTGCAAAGAAAGATCCCAGATACGTGACCAGAAGGAGGAGGAGTACCAGGAAGAATGGTCAAAATTCAATGATTATTTAGTTAAATACGTTAAGTTAAATTAGTTTTAATAAGGTTTGATTTTTGTTTGTTTGTTTGTTTAGTTGTTAGTGCGTCTATAATTTTGTGAAAATCAATAAAAAATTTGGGAAAGAAAAAAAAGAAAGACCCCAGATAGTATTGTAAGTTTGAAGAGGAGTCAGTCTGGATGATGTCACAAGTCCCTTCCAGTTCTTGGGGGTCCTGTACCCAGTGAGGTTAGAATCTGACAAGAGAAGTTTGCTGAACAGGTCAGGCAGATTTATTTGTAAGATAATGGTCTTAGCTGGCCATTTAAGTGTCAGCATCTCAAAAGAATGAGCTCGGTTGCAGGAGCTACAACTAAAAGCTGATGCAATCCAGGCTAATGGGTGAGCCTCACCTCAAAGCTGCCAGGTGGAGAGAACAATAGGAGTGCATTGTCTCTGAACTGCTGGAAGTAGGCTAGAAGCTGGAGACACAGAGACCAGCTTGCTCTGTGCTGGATCCAAACCTGTGACTAATGGAGAGCAAAATTTGTTGTGGTATTAATGCAGTGAGCTCCTCCATGCTTACGGGGTGTGGGCTCACAACCATGTATCGTAAAGACACCACAGTCTCTGCTGGCCTTCATTCCAAGAAAACTGAACTCCGAGTAAGTGCCTAGAACCCATGGGAGAAACATGAGTGTCAATAATTGGCGCTTTTTATTCCAGAGTCTCCCTACTAACCCTACTATCTCCACCCATTTCTCTGATTCAACTGAATTCAATTTTCTTACCAAAAGGAAGCTCAAAGCAGCTGAGAACACCATGTGAAAACCAATGCATTGATGTCAAAAGACAAACAATTGGAGGAATTATCTAATTGGGGAGCAGGAGGATGCCCTCTGTTTGTGAATGGTGTCAAATTGATGGAGATGCTGCAAGAAAAGTAAATAGAGGCAGAAAAGTAAAATATAAGCAGCCCTCACTTCTTGTGGAGGACTTTTCCTGGTCCCTCCAAATTACCTAGAGCGACGCTGGGGTGGGCTCCCTTCCTTTCTGGCAAGCTCTTCAAGCAGTGAATGAGCAACCAGCTCTTAGGGATATCCCAGCTCTGGGTTTCCTGCAGTGAGCAAAAATGACTGGACTATATGGCATTCAATGCTATCATTATATGGTTCTACTGGCTCACTCTAGTCTCCCCCCTTCCCAATATAGCAAGTCTCAGTTCCCTCAACTTCTGATGCCAAGGGATCAAATATTCTGATGCAATTACAGTAACTCTTTGTTCGCTCAGCTCTTATCTACAGTTTCTAGGACTGCCTATTGGGTACAAGGCCCAGAGTTTGCTGAAACGTTTGCATGGCACCCCTCCAGTCTCTTGCCCTCTGAATTTGGCATAAGAGTCTCATTTTGACTCCTCCTGGCGAGCTGGTTTCTCTTGGGCTACTCAGAGTCCTCCTACCTCACTTTCTCTGGCACCAGCGGTGAGGAAAACTGAGCCAAACATTCCCAAACCCCTTTTCCTTCAAGGTCACGATGCCAGGCCCATCAGAGATAACCTCAGTCCTGGAGTGTGCTGAGGCCAGCATCTGAAGGTTGGCCCCATAAGAATTCTTGGTTGTCATATCCATCCAAAACACGATTGTTTTGTTCAAAATGTAAATCCCTCAGTACATCTTGAAAAAAAGGTCATTAGGTTCTGTACGATGCTTATATTTCACAAAGACTATGCTAGATGCCTCATTTTACCGGAGTTTAAAATATTTCTGTGACTAAATTTCGTGGATTTTTTTTTAGGTGCGGAGAGGGAACCTGTGTGACCATAATGTAAATGTTTATGCAGGGGCAACATTAAGGTTGTTTAAGCTAATCATTTTTAAAATTTAAAGTACTGGTATTTATATAAAGTAACCAATGTAAGGAACTTTCATAGAATCACAGAATCATAGAGTTGGAATAGACCACAAGGGCCATCGAGTCCAAGCCCCTGCCAAGCAGGAAACACCATCAGAGCACTCCTGACATATGGTTGTCAAGCCTCTGCTTAAAGACCTCCAAAGAAGGAGACTCCACCACACTCCTTGGCAGCAAATTCCACTGTCGAACAGCTCTTACTGTCAGGAAGTTCTTCATAATGTTTAGGTGGAATCTTCTTTCTTGTAGTTTGGACCCATTGCTCCATGTCCGCTTCTCTGGAGCAGCAGAAAATAACCTTTCTCCCTCCTCTATTTGAATGTTAAATGTTGGATATGAATAACAATAACAATACTAATATATACCTCACCCATCTGGCTGTACATTTTATAGTTATGTTATTAGTCAATTGGATATTTTCCTAATAAACTTCTCCCTTGACACCCTCTGAAGAACAGCTTTGAATGAGGAGAAAGATCTCATCAGCTGCATGGAGAAAGTGAACTCAGTTAGACTTACTCTTGAGTAAGCCCACACAATGCTATGCACACATTTACCTACAAGTAAAGCCCCATGGTTGGACCCAGGCAGGCTTACTCCCCAAGAAAAGCAGAAAGAACCAAACTGTGAAGTGAGCACGATCCTATCTGTGAGCAATTACTTGGTACTGAAGCAATTACTTCAATAAATAAATCAGAAACTGGTGCAGAAATGGGGCAAAGTAAGCAGAAGGCTGAACAAGGAGAAACGGAGAGAAACCAAGATTAACAGATTCGCCCCTTCCCCATTAAGATCCAAGGGCATTCCTGAAATTCAGTAGCAGGAGGGGAGATTTTTCTTGTGCTCAAATCCTGCTTGCAGGTCTCCCATTGAGGCATCTGGTTGTCCACTGTGAGAACAGGATGCAGGACTGGACAGGCCAGACTCTGCTTATGTTCTTATTCCCTGTATTTACCTGTTCCTGTGGTAGCAGCAGCAGCAGGTAGAAGGGGAGGGCATCTCCAGAAGGCAGAAATTGGACCTGGGAGGTTTTTATGCACCTCTTGCTCAGGGAGGAGATGGTGCAAATCTGCTGGGAATCTTTTCCCAGCAGATTTGCACCATCTGCTGAGAATTGCTACAATCACACTGAGATTCAGCTTGGTTCTAAATGTGTGTTTCATGAACAGTTGTGCAGGCTGGGAGGGGGAGCCTCTCTGAACTGCAGTGGGTGGGTGTTGAGGGTGTGAGTTGGAGCAGCCCTCCATCTGAATAGACAGTGGTTGTGGCAACGTCTTAGCACTTAAAAGGATTTCACAGAGTTGTAAGATGAGTGATCGGACAGGAAAGGGTTAATGGACCCAGGAGTTGTACTGCTGGGGATGCCATCCATGGTCCTGGCCCACAATGCCAAGGGAATGGTTGGAGAGGCCTCTGGAACCTCAGGAAGCATTTTGGAGGGAGGCCCTGCTCTTTTTCTCAAACCCCACCCCTTTAACGAAAAGAGAGGAATCTGAACTCTGTAAGCATCTAGGGAACTGACTGCCTCCCCGGAGGTCAGATGTGGAACTGCAGGTTTTGAAGTGTTAAACAGTGTGATTCCACCTGTCGTGGGGTGTTCCCCAGGCTCAAGTTGGATCATTAAACAAAAGGCTCTGGCCAAGATAATGAAGCATCATCATCATCATATATCATTTATACCCCGCCAATCTGGCTGAGTTTCCCCAGCCACTCTGGGCGGCTCCCAATCAAATGTTAAAAACAGTACAGCATTAAATATTAAAAACTTCCCTAAACAGGGCTGCCTTCAGGTGTCTTCTAAAAGTTTGGTAGTTATTTTTCTCTTTGACATCTGGTGGGAGGGCGTTCCACAGGGCAGGTGCCACTACCGAGAAGGCCCTCAGCCTGGTTCCCTACAACCTCACTTCTCACAGTGAGGGAACCGCCAGAAGGCCCTCAGCACTGGACCTCAGTGTCTGGGCAGAACGATGGGGGTGGAGACGCTCCTTCAGGTCTACTGGACCGAGGTCGTTTAGGGTTTTCAAGGTCAGCACCATCACTTTGAATTGTGCTTGGAAACGTACTGGGAGCCAATGCAGATCTCTCAGGACCGGTGTTATGTGGTCCCGGCAGCCACTCCCAGTCACCAGTCTAGCTGCCGCATTCTGGATTAATTGCAGTTTCTGGGTCACCTTCAAAGGTAGCCCCACGTAGAGTGCATTGCAGTAGTCCAAGCGGGAGATAACCAGAGCATGCACCACTCTGGGCAGACAGTCTGCGGGCAGGGAGGGTCTTAGCCTGCGTACCAGGTGGAGCTGGTGACAGCCGCCCTGGACACAGAATTAACTTACGCCTCCATGGACAGTTGTGAGCACCTGGTCCTTCAGGGGCACAGTTACCCCATTCAGGACCAGGGAGTCCCCCACACCCACCTGCCCCCTGTCCCCCCAAAACAGTACTTCTGTCTTGTCGGGATTCAACCTCAAACAGCAGTTAGGAGGCCTGATCTTTATTGTTGCAACAAGACTTCAAGCTGCAAGGAGCAGAGAGAACCCCCAAACAAAGGGTGCTTCTCCTTTTAAAAGTTCCGCATACTTCCCCTCAGCTGAGCTCTATACACGTCTATATAAGTTGAACATAGGTGGATGAGAATCTAAGAAGAGACTTCCGCTCAGCTGAGTTGGGTCTGCAACGCAGGCTTTGACAGCTGCAGTTCCAGGGGAGCCCTTGTTAGGGGGCGCTATTGTATAAGTGTATCATTGTTGCTGTCAAAATGGATTCTTCTGATTGGTTGTCGGTTTGACAGCTATTTGAATGATAGTTCTTGATTGGCTAGGCATCTGGTGGATGGGGAATCATGAATGAATGTTGCAGGGGTCGGCAAACTGCGGCCCAGGGGCAAGATGCAGTCTGAAAGGGTCGTGAATGTGGCCCGCACGGCCATCTGAAAACCCGCCAAGCGTCTGCGGGGTGGCAAGCATCTCAGCGTGGCTTTTCAGCAGCGCAGGGACTGATTGGTGAAGTCCAACATGGCCTTTCATTCATTGAGTCGCCGCCAACACACAGCCACCCATGGCTCCCACAGCAGCGGGCGGCTGAGCAGAGAGCGATGCAGGGTGGAGCAGCGAGGGGGCTGGCGGCTTTGGCGAGCTTGTGGGGCTGGCGCTGAGGATGCAGCTGAAGCTGGGTTTCCTCTTGCTCACGGTGCTGCTGCTCAGCTCCTTCCTGGGGCTGCTGCTGCTCTGGTCGTCGCTCTCGCCCCACGCTGAAGAGCCCAGTCCGGGGCGACAGGGTCCAGGAGAGACACTGCTTCCTGGCCAAGGGAAGGCAGAGGAGGAGGCGGGGTCTCTGCACCTAGATGGATGGTGGACCTCCCCTCCACCCCAGCGGTCTCCCTTCTCCCTTTGCTGCCTGCCTGCTGCCCGCCTGCTTCGGAGGCGCTGGGCTGAAGCCCTCTTTCTCTCTGCCTGGGCTCCTTCTGAAGGAATGGGTTTCTGCGCAGTCACTTTAAAACTGACCCCAAATCCCCATTTTCCCTCCTCCAAGGGAGCATTTCTAAAATGCATTAACTTGAGCTTTTCAAGCTCAGGAAGCTTGAGTTAATGTATAATCAGAAAACCCAGCTGTATAAACAAGTGCTCAAAGCCCTCTCCCTTATCAGTCCCTGACGGCAATGAGTGGCCTTCCCAGTTCCGAGTAGAGCAGGGATGGCACGTCTGGGTCTTATCTTACATCCTGACCACAAAAGACGCACAGACCTTGCCAGGTCTGACAAGAGACCCGGGAACAGCACCAGGAGTTGGTGACCTCCTACCTGGAACAGGAATACCCTTATATGGTCAAGAGTACAGGAAGAGGAACACCCTTTTATGGTTAAGAGTACTGGAGCAGGAACATCTGTGATGTCAACCTGCGTGTATAAGCTGATGTGGCTGGATTCCTGGGGAAGGGAGGAGAGGGTGCCTGGAGGATATATATACTGCATGTATCTCTCATTTCTTTGGACTTGCTGTGAGCTGACCACACAAGTGCCTTCTGCTATTTGGAGAGCAGAATAAACTCTTTCTCTGAATCAACCTCGGTGTCAGTTGACTTCCTTTCTCCCTCCCAGGAGCAACGCAGACCCCACCAGTTGGTAAAGTCTAATAAGGCTACACTTCAACCTGGGCCAGTGGGCTGGGAGGGGGTGGCTTTGGCAGCAGCAGTGTCTGCTGTCCCTGCCCAGGCTGAGGCTTGTGGCGTTGGTGAAGCCCGAGGAAGGGGGAAGGAGCAGTGAGGGGGTCACTGGGGAGTCGTGGCCGGCGAGGCGGCAGTGCTTGGGCCCTCCTCCCGCAGCAGGGACTGTGGCTGCAGGGGCTCCCAACTCTGGCTCTTTCTTCTTCCTCTCCCGCCCCCCTGTGGCGGTTCATTTTTTCCTCCAAAATATAGTCCGGCCCCCCCACAAGGTCTGAGGGACAGTGAACCGCCCCCCTCCTGAAAAAGTTTGAGGACCCCTGGAATATGGCAACCGGTCTACCCTTATCTATGATCACACCTTGGATGCAAAGGGGAAGGATATAAAGGCAGCAGACCGGACAAAGTCGGGTGACCCCGGCCGTGGATTCCAGTAATGCACCTCTGCTCAACACGTATATTTGTCAGTAAACGCAGATATTGGAGGAATATAAAGGAATAGGAATATAAAGGAAGGCAAACCTGAACAAGCACCCTCACCCCTGAAGCATTTCCCTGCTTGGAAAAGTGACTGTAACAGAGTAATGTAGGAAAGGGGTCCGTTTGGCAGCATCTAACAACTATGACACCCAGAAACACAATGAACACCCGAGTGCTGCGAATGAACAAGAGGGAATTCTCAGTATCATTGTGCCTTCCTGGCAGGACTCTCCTGGCGAATATAATGCACTAGATAGTCAGGCACTTCATAACAATCCAGCCAGACATACAAGGATTTAGTATGAGTCTCATTTAGCAGAGATTCCATTGCAGGGGTTGGACTGGATGAGCCTCGGGACCCCTTCAAACTCTACAATTCTATGAGCAAGGAGAAAAGGACTACTTTTTAAATATACAGTGGTGCCTCGCAAGACGAAAAGAATCCGTTCCGCGAGTCTCTTCGTCTTGCGGTTTTTTCGTCTTGCGAAGCAAGCCCATTAGCGGATTAGCGCTATTAGCGGCTTAGCGGGCTTAGCGGATCAGCTGATAAGCGGCTTAGCAGATCATCTGATTAGCGGCTTAGCGGATCAGCTGATAAGCGGCTTAGCGGATCAGCTGATAAGCGGCTTAGCAATCAGCTGTTAAGTGGCTTAGCGGCTTAGCGGATCAGCTGTTAAGCGGCTTAGCGACTTAGCGGATCAGCTGATAAGCGGCTTAGCGGCTTGGGAAAAAGGGGGGGAGGAAAAAAACGCTGCAGGAACTCGCGGGTTTTCCGTCTTGCGAGGCATTCGTCTTGCGGGGCACCACTGTATTTTGGGGATTTGATCCAAGGACATTTCTGAAATTCAGTAGCAGTTGCTGGAAGCCACAGGATTCCCTGTATTTACCTGTTCCCGTGTCAGCAGCAGCAGCAGCAGCAGCAGCAGCTGGTAGAAGGCGAGGGCATCTCCTGGGGTGGTCAACAGGCAGGATGCCCAGGAAAGACAGAAGGCAGAAGCTGGAACTCAGAGGTTTTTATGCACCTCTTGCTCAGGGAGGAGGCAAGGTCCCAGCAGATTTGCACCATCTGCTGAGAATTGCTACGATCACACACAGATTCAGCCTGGGTCCAAATGTGTGTTTAATTACCAGTTGTGCAGGGTGGTGGGGGAGCCTCCCTGAACTGCAGTGGGTGGGTGTAGAGGGTGTGAGTTGGAGCAACTCTTCTGAGGGAAGGATAAGGGGCATTCCCAGGAGTGCTTTGCTGCTCAGCACTTCAGCACAGGGTTCAGGTGATGGAACATGGCTTGTGGCAAGGATGCTCAGCAGCCCTATATGGTTACAACAACCCTGTAAAGTCGGCCAGTGTTATACTCTCCCCATATTGCAGCTGTGGGGGCTCCTGAGGCTGAGACAGGGGCCTAGCTAAAGGCACCAAATTACGCCAGGGCAGAGGCTGGAACCGGGGACCCCCAGCCATGTAGCTCATAGCACAGTCCTAACCAGGCCTACTCAGAAGAAGTGAATCCCTTTGAATACAATGAGGCTTGCTCCTGGGTAAATGCCGGTGTCATCTGTACTGAGCTAGACAGATCTAGCTTCCTCAGATCAGCAAAGTTCCCTGGGTTGAGAGAATGGTGCCCCCTGCTCAGGCTGGCGTGAACACACTGGCTGCCCTAGCCCACCCCTCAAGGCCATTACCCAGGACCGGATTAAGCATTCGCAAAATAAGCACATGCTCAGGGCATCAAGGGAAGGGGGCAATTCAGACATTTCCCATGCTGGATTTTTCACATTAATGGTCACGAATTGCTCAGCTGGGCTTTCCTTTCCTCAGCTGAAGTCTATGCAAAATCCCAACAGAACTACTCTGCAACAAAGGCAGGCTGAGAGTCTTATCTCTCTCAAGAATAGAAGGAGATGCAACGTGGAAGAAGAGTTTTGATAATGCAATCAGAAAAAGTAGGCACCCCCCAAAATATATATATATAAAGTGGAAGTATACAAAAATAAACATTATTTCCCATCTTACTGTAAATTTTGTTTCATTTCAAAAAATAAATGGACCACTTATAAACGCCATCTCCAACTCCTTGAAAGATTCCATCAACGGTGTCTCTGAAAACTTTTACACATCACTTGGGAAGACAGGCGAACGAAGGCCAGTGTACTGGAAGAAGCCAAGATCACCTGTGTTGAAGCGATGATTCTTCAACATCAACTTCATTGGACTGGTCATGTTATGTGGATGCCTGATGATCGTCTTCCAAAGCAACTACTCTATTCCGAACATAAAAATGGAAAGCGTAATGCTGCTGGTCAACAAAAGAAGTTTAAAGACTCTCTCAAGGCAAATCTAAAAAAATGTAGTATAAACAATGACAACTGGGAAACACTGGCCTGCGAGCGCTCCAATTGGAGAACAGCCTTGACCAAAGGTGTCATGGGCTTTGAAGACAGTTGAACTCAGTACGCAAAGGAGAAACGTGCCAAATCCACTTGGCAAATCCACACTGCCCAGACAGTGTCCCCACTGTGGAAGGACATGTGGATCCAGAATTGGCCTCCACAGTCATTTATGGACCCATTGTTAAAACTGTGTTTATGGAAGACAATCTTACTCGGCTACGAGTGATTGCCAAAGAGAAGACACTCAGGTTAAATATGAGAGTAAATAAAACTATATAACATAAAGACACCACAGTCTCCTCTGACCTTCGTTTCAAGGAAACCGAAGATGGGCCAGGGATCCCTGGAGTCTCACCGCTCAGAGACGGGGGTAGTTTGCAAATAGAGACATACACACACAAGAATGTATGGCTGTGTTCCTAATACAGTGCTACCTCTACTTACAGTCACCTCCAGTTACGTATCCTTTGGGATACGCACCCGGCAAATTCAGAAGTGTTTTTCTGGGTTTCACCATGTGCGCATGCGCAGGAGCACTCTATGCACTGCATGTATGTGCAGAAGTGTGCTAGCGTGCCACATGCATGCACAGAAGCGCCACCTCCAGTTGCAGAAACCTCGGGATCTGACTGGAGCTCCGGAATGGATCCCATCTGCAACCGGAGGTACCACTGTACGTAGCCATGTGTGAAGAACTTTTAGATACATCCATCCTCCAACCGCCTCCAGACACTCACACAGGACCTTCACCACCTTCACTGGTTCTGATTTTAAGGAGAGGTAGAGCTGGATATCATCCGCATACTGATGAACACCAAGTCCAAACCCCCTGATGATCTTTCCCAGCGGCTTCATATAGATGTTAAAAAGCATGGGGGAGAGGACAGAACCCTGAGGCACCCCACAAGTGAGAGCCCAGGGGTCTCATCCCCCATCACCATTTTCTGAACATGGCCCAGGAAGAAGGAGAGGACCCACTGCATAACAGTGCGCACAGCTCCCAGCCCCTCTAGCCAGTCCAAAAGGATGTCGTGGTTGATGGTATCAAAGGTCGCTGAGAGATCCAGCAGAACTAGGAAGCAGTATTCTAGCCTGCCAGAGATCATTGACCAGTGCAACAAAGGGAGTTTCAGTCCCATGATTAGGCCTGAATCCCAATTGGAAGGGTCTAAATGGTCCACATCACCCAGGCGTGCCTGGAGTTGTTGAGCAACCACCCACTTGATCACCTTGCCCCAAAATGAAAGATTTGAGACTAGGTGATAGTTGGCCATATTGGCTGAGTCTAAGGATGTTTTTTTAAGAAGCGGTTTAATGACCGCCTCTTTCAGCGGGCCTGGGAAGGCTCCCTCACAGAGGGAAGCATTCACCACCCCGCAGAGCCCATCGCCCAGCCCTTCCCGGCTAGCTTTTATTAGCCAGGATGGGCAAGGATCAAGGAGAGAGATGGTTGGTTTCAGCCGTCCAAGCAGCTTCTCCACATCCTGGGAGGTAACAGATTGGAATTGATCCCACACAAGTTGACTAGACAGGACTCTAGCACCCCCCTACCCAGGCCCTGCTCCCAGGGGTTAAGTCTATCTTTTTTCGAATATGAGCGACCTTATCTGCAAAAAAAACCTTAGCAAAAACATTTCAGGAGATCTTGGGGTCTTTACCAGGCCCTATGGCAAAGGTGGTTCCGTTAGATTGTGAACCACCTGATTGTGAACCGCCTGCTGCTGTTTTCTGCAGATGCAATAGAGCCACTTGGTAGGCTTGACGTTGAGCTCTAACCCGTGTCCGGCCCAATCCAGAATGAGTTTTCCGCCACCGGCGCTCTAACCGTCTCAGCGATTGCTTCATTGCCCTCAGCCCTGGGGAAAACTATGGGGCTGTCCAGGCTCCATGCAATCAGAGAGGGCGCTTCGAAGCCAGACAGTCAATACCCTTAATTAACTCTACATTCCAGCGGGACACCAGGGAATCAGCTGAAAGGCCATCAACATGGGATAAAACATCCCCAACCACTCTCTGAAAATCATTTGGATCCATTAAGTGGCGGGGGCGGACCATCCGAATTGGTCCCACCTTCCTGCAAGGATCTGACCAATGCACTTCTTTTGTTTCAGTTTCACTTAGTATCAATGATCACCCACATCCACAGAGGTGAACCCCAGGTCTAAGGCATGTCCGCAACTATGAGTTGGGCCAAACTTATTCAGGGACAGCCCCATGGAGGCCATGCTTTCCATGAAGTCCTAAGTGGCCCCTTGTAAGGTCATGCCAGCATGGATGTTAAAATCTCCTAGGACAACTAATCTAGGTGTCTCCAGGAGAACATCCACCACAACCTGAAGCAGCAGGGAATCCTTGGTGTAGCGGGGAGGTTCGAACCCCAAAAGAAAACCTGTACTGCCCCTATTGCCCAACTTCCAGAACATGCACTTGGAAAACTGGGTCTTCCCAATAGGACGCCTGGTACAGACTAATGACTTCCTAAAAATCACTGCAACCCTCCCTCCCTGCCCACATGACCTGGGTTGCTGTGCGTAAGAGAAACCTGGTGGACAAACAGTGGCAAGAACAGGCCCATCTTCTTCATCCAACCAAGTCTCTGTTACACATATCAGGTCAAGTCCTCCACCCATGATCAAGTCATAGATGATAGCCGTCTTGTGAGTCATTGACCTGGCATTGCACAGCAGCACTTTAAGATGTGGGTCTCCCTTGCTGATTCCAGTATCCTTCCAGGATCCACCAGACCTGGAGGCAGGGATAGTCCTCAAACAATGACTAAACCTGCCTCCTCGGTAATGACATTAGCATAGCTCCTCCTCCTTTCTGTGATCACTGAGATCGGTTGTCGCCTGTGGAACTTGCCCCAGCCATTCTGTTGGGTGGGGCCCACTCCCTGGCAGTCCTGTCCCCCTCTTCTTAAGAACCAAATACAAACTATACAATAACTATACAATAAGTCAGTAGAAACTAACAGTGGCGTAGCGTGGGGGGTGCAGGGGGGGCCGGCCGCACCGGGCGCAACATCTGGGGTTAGGGCAAATCCACAGGTTAGGGGGCGCAAATCCACGGGTTAGGGGGCGCAAATTACTTGCCTTGCCCCGGGTGCTGACAACCCACGCTACGCCACTGGAAACTAATTTAAAAAACAAGAACAACACACAACACCTTACATTTATACTAAAATTAAACTAATCCCCAGCCCTAACTAAACGTTTATCCCACCCCCAACAGAGGAAAAAACCAACACCCAACATTGGAAGCGCCACAGATTAAAAACTATTTTAAAAGATTTGCCCCAGCCCCAGAGTTTCTTCCAGTGAGTCTGGGCTCCCCAGGATTCACAGCAGGGCAATGTCCCTCCGACCTCCCAGGAGTCTCTTCTGTTGAGCAGGGGGAGTCTGGTCCTCGCCCCCCCCCCCCAGGCCAGGTGGGAAAGGGCCTTGCAGGGAGCAGGTCTTCCTTCCAGCACTCAGGGCAGCAGCAGCAGCAGCAGAGTTGGAGATGTGAAAGGATTTGAGGTGATGCATCATCGCTCTGCGTCTCATGTGTTCTGTGTTTTAAAGGTCTCTGAGATCTCTTGATGAAAGGAGGGAGATGCTGAGAGTTCAGCCAAGAGCCTCACCCCAAAAGGGTATCTGGGCATGGCATAGCCAGGGGGCAGCTGCCCCCCCCCATATCCATGAAAAATAATAAAAATCTGAGGTTCTGCCAAGCAAGAGAGGGCTGAGCTGGGTTAAAGGGAAGTGAGCTGCCTTCCTAGAGAGGACAGGAAGCAAGGGGGGGCCAGGTCCTCCAGAGCCAAGGCCCCTCCCTCCCCAGTCCTTTCCTGCAAGGAAGGGGGGTGTTGCTTTGTGTCTCTCCTGCAAGGGCCGAATCGCAGCCCCCTCCTGGGATCTGGTGAGTCTCCTCTCTCTCCCCCCAGAGGGTGCAGTGGGGAGACGGGGGGGGGGTCCCAGGGCTGCAGCAGGGGAGGGTGCCTGGGGGGCCTGATCTGCTCATGCGGGGGGGGGGGACCCCAAGTCAGGGAGGAGAGGGTCCTGCCAGGGAGGGGCCAGGTCTGCCACGCTCTCCTTCCTGCAGATCAGAGGATCCCAAACTCATTTGGCCCTCCGCCCCCCCCCCCTTCAGAAAAGATCTCCCTTCTTGAAACAAAGGGGTCCCTGGGACTTTAACTCTGTGTGACATCGCTCAGCCTCATTGCACAACAGAGGAAACATGTGCAAATGGTTTTCCAAGACCAGACGAGGAGGTGGACTAGCCCCCCCCCCCCAAAAAAAAAAGGTGGAAGAGAAAGGGCAGGAATAAAGAGAGGGATCCCAGCCCAGAGTCTGGCTGCTGCATTGCATCCCAGTTTCCCAGTGTCTCCCAGGGCAGCTCCCCACAGAGGCCACTGCAGCAATCCCCTCGCACCCAGAGCAGGGCATCCCAGGACCACATCCTCTCTCTCCCAAAGGGATTGTTGCTGGCAAAGCAGCCGGAAATGGGCGCTGCTACTCACTGAGCCTCCAGGGACCTTGGCATCAATGGCTGTGCGTATGTTAAGCCATCTAACAGAATACTAATACTAAATTACCCGCCTAAATTTCAAAGGAGATGTCTTTGGCACAACTCACTTGGCCCTCAGGGGGTTGGCCCTCAGAGCAAAGAAAAAGGGACCCCACCCCAGGAGTCTGTCTGGAGAGCGGCAGAGAGTCCAAGTGCAAGAAAAGGAGACAGGAGCAGGGGAGTGGGGGTGGGGGGAGAACAACTCCTGAGGACCCCCAGGTGAGGACCCCCACTAGAGCCAAGCATCCATTTCCCACAAGATACAAATGACTCCCTTGTCATTCAGTTCTGACTTCATGCATTGACTGGAAGGCAGGAGCAACCAGGCTGATTCATCTCCCAGAAATCCCTTCAGTTGCCTCGACATTTTGCATTGCTAGAAGGATAGAGACTTATTTCTTCTCCTCTTACTCCTCTTTTCCCCCAAAAGATATCTCATGGTCTGGGATGCTGTACAGTCCAGCCCTGGTTCCCAGCAAGACTCAGGGAACCATTCCCCCCCCCCCCCCGTCCTACAAATTCTGTAACAGAACAATGTATTTGCTTTTAGGATTTGCTAGAGCTTTTCATTAAGGCGGACAGAACTTGGCAGAAGACCAAAAGGTTCCTTCCAATCTCTCAGAGGCTTCCTGAGAGCACAGATGGATGAGCAAGACTCGGCTGGCCCTGAAGCAGGAAGAGGCCATGGCATCCAAACTGGGAGCAGTGGGGGATTCTGGGAAAACTCTGTGCAGAAGATCCTGGGTGAGGAGGGGCAGGGCCAGCAGTTGAGGCAGTTCTCCTGCCAGGAGGCCAAAGGACCCCGAGAGGTTTGCAGCCGACTCTACTACCTTTGCCGTCAGTGGTTGAAGCCAGAAAGGCACACGAAAGCTGAGATGCTGGACCTGGTGATCTTGGAGCAGTTCCTGGCTGTCCTTCCACCGGAGATGGAGAGCTGGGTGAGGGACTGTGGAGCAGAGACCAGTTCCCAGGCGGTGGCCCTGGCTGAAGGTTTCCTCCTGAGTCAGGCAGAGGACAGAAAGCAGGTGAGAGAGACGTTCCTCTGGATACTCCCAAGGGGCTCCAAACAGGACAGAGAACATCCCATAATGGTCTGCTGATGGCCCATCCTTTTTCTGGGAAGACATCCATGGAATGAGATCTAACACCCTTTAAGTCTTTGTCATTCTCGATCTAACATTTCTCACCATTCATTCTCTGTTTTGAATCCTTGTTTCTTTTTCAGGGAAATGATCTCTTTGCAGAAATGGACCTGGATTCCTGTAAGTCAGAGAGGCCTCCGTTGGACACCAGAGAGAGGCCACTGGGTAAGGAGGAAGGTGGTTTTACTCCATTTGGTCTCATTCTGTTGGTTTTCCAACACATCTAGGGGTTCTTTTCATCTTGTTTTGGGGGGAAACAGTTGGGAACAAGGGTCCAGAGGAGGGGAGATGTATTTCTGCACAACTAACATATGAAATGGGCACAAACATCTAAATGCTCTCAGCAGGTTAGGCTTTCTGAAAGGCCCATCTGTAGTTAGAGATGCCCTGTTTCCCCTGTGAGAGAAGCAGGCACTCCTGGCGTCTTGCTTACGCTTTTTCTCTTTCAGGAGACAGAATGATGCTGGCAAAACCTCCTGATCCGCCTTTTCATGGGGGCGGAAGGGAAGCAGCGGCTGTGGAACCAGATCAGGTCAGGGGAAGCTGCCTTGTGGGGACAGAGGCCAAGGGATGGAGCAATATCATGGACTGGTTGGGCACAGAGGAATGGTGGAAGGAAGCAGCCTGGGAATCAGGAAGGGAAGACGGCTCAGAGCCCAAGGAGTGGAGGTGGAAGAAGGATGAGCGATCAGAGGGAGAAGAGGAGGTGTCAGAGGCTGAAGGGGAAACAGGGCTTAGTGAGCTGGGAGACTCTGTGTCAGAATGCAGTCCAGAATCGGAGGCAGAAGAGGAAGGAGGCGAGTGGGAGGAGGAAGGTCGAGAGGCAGAGATGAGTCAGGAGAAGGAGGAGCCACCGGGGGCTCCCTCTCCTTCTGCCAGAAGCCCCCCTCCCTGCTTGTCTCTCAGAGCCAGCAGATGGCTGACAATGGAGGAGCAAAGGCAAGCTGCACATTGGCGCACTGTTCGATCACTTGCCAGAAACCCCAGAGAGGAGGGGGCTTGGAAAGCTGTGGGGAGCCGGGGGCCTTCACTCTTAGCAACTGCTTTTGTGGAGGAAGAGGCTCAGGGAATGAGCTGCTGTTCTCATGAGGCCTGAAACTCAGCCAAGTCTGTGAATATCATGTTCTTGCTAAGAAAGTGTGAACTCCAGCTGTGAACTGTGGGATTTCCTTCCCATATAACTCTGACACCAGCCTTCTGAATGTTGCCAGCAGGATTCATCTGTAGTTGCTGTTTCCATGGAATCCTAGAGTTGAAAGGGACCCAAAGGGTCATCAAGTCCCACCCCCTGCATTGCAGGAATCTCAGCTAATCACCCAAGACAGATGGCCATCCAGACTAGGCTTCTTGTATTTCTATATTCATCCCTGAATGCTAAAATAGGCTTCTAAGCAGTGGACAGACGAGAACAAATAGAGGCCAGGATTCACGTAGCCAGCCCCATCTGCTGCAAAATGGGGCCTGCCCCCCATTCCTCCCCCTCTCCATGCCCCCAGGAACCCCTTGAATTTGGCTCTAGGGCATTGGGAGGGAACCTCCCCAAAACAGCACATGAGGAGAGGGGAAAGTGGATCCTTCCATCTGGGAAACTGGAATGCTTGCGTAGGCAGAATAATATGGAAAAAAACAAAAACCACCTATCTGCAGAAAGACGAATACCCATAATTAAAAGCAGAATAAAAGAATGCCATTAAAGCATTAAAATAAGTATCCAGAATTAAATTGTGCAGCAAAGCAATCCTATTTATACAACACCACAATTAACAGGAAGGAAAGAACAGAGCATTGTGTAGAAGATCATATTTCTGCTGTCTGAGAGGAGGACATTTCCCTTTTTCTTTTAGGGTCCAGTCTGCTTTGAAGATGTCGCTGTTCGTTTCACGGACGAGGAGTGGGCGTTGCTGGATCCTGACCAGAGAACTCTGCATAAGGACGTCATGGAGGAGAATCGTGGGATCGTGGCCTCTCTTGGTAAGGCTCCCTGTGGGATCGTCATATCTGCCAAGAAATTCAAAAAATGCCTCTATGTGACAAACCTCATATATTTTCACAGAGCTCAACAGCACCCCGTGTGGGGATGGAGGGGGTGCCATGAGTGGGCCAAACAAAATCCATCCCAGAGAAGAGCTAGGCTTATTGAATCTCAGGTAGTAGTAGCAGTGATAATAATAATAGTAACTCTGGGCTGCTTCCAACACATGTATAAACATGAAACATAAATAATAACAATCTGATCCCATATAAAAAGTACATTAACTTTAAAATGAACATCTTACACTAGCGGCCAAAATTGTGGATACCTTTTGTGGAAAGTTTATTTCTGAGATTTGATGGCTCATAACACCACTTTTTGGGGAATAATATAAAATTATATAGCAATGGAAAGATAATTTAATGAAGAATGTAATGCAAGAAATTTTATGAAGGAATGTTTATTAGAACAGCAGTCAAAAAGAAGAAACGTGAAACCTTTGGTAACCATTGGTAACCTTTAGCTTTAATTACGGCCTTAGCATGTAGTGAAGTTTTTTAGTTCTGCAGCTGTAATAATGTGACACCAAGACTGAATTATTGCCTCTATTAATTAGGCTTTATTGCTGGGTTGCTTCAGACTAAGAAGTTTCTTTAGTCGGCTCCATAGACTTTCAGTTGGGTTAAGGTCTGGGCTATTCCCAGCAGTGGAATCTTATTATCCTCAAACGACCTTTTGCACACAGCAGCAACATGACGTGGAGCTGAATTCTGATGAAATATAAAATAATTAAATAAACAAGTATTTATGCAAACATATGTAAATGCTTCAGTATATGGGGAAAGATCACATGCAGAACGCTTCAGTTTGGGCTCAAGTATTTCATTTATGTATTTTGGGAAGTTTACATTTCCATTGTCAGTGTATGAAAATGCAAAGGACCTGACTTCCTTTGTCTCCTCAGCCTGTTCCTCGGACCCTTGTCGGCATAAAGGAGTCCACAAGAAGAGTGCCCTTGCAGAGTATTTTCTGCTTTTATTCTTAAAAGTCTTTATCTGCAAAACGAACAACCAACTGTACACACATCAACACTACCAGCTTTCACCAACCAACCCACACTCAACACTAACATTGACCACTCTATATATGCAGGTACAATTAGGTGAAAGGTTGCATCAGTCATTGTAGGCTGCTGACTCATGCTGACTTGGTTCTTTTAGCATTAAAGAAACAGCGGCCAATTTTTAGCCATGACACCCATTCATGACACAAATTCATAACACTATCTGGGAGTTTCACAGTTGGTGTAATGCATGTAGGATGTAAATCTTCTTTGATTCTTCTACTCCCATATTTCAGGCCATCACTACCAAGCAAGGAGATTTGGGTCTCATCGCTCCAAATAACACTATCCCATTGTTCCGCTGTCCAATTAACATGGGTTTAATCTTTTCAACCTTTGCTTGAGAGAGAACAATGGCTTTTTCCTTAGAATTCTAACATTTAGACCAGTCCTTGCAATCAACTTCACATTACATTGCGCCATGTCATCCTGTATACACCCAGATGATTTTCTTCTGCCACGTGGGCACAGTCTCTCCATTCTTCGATCATCACTTGCTGTTGTGCACCTTTTCCTGCCTTTACCAGTCTGATTTTGGAGTGAATGAGTTTCTTCTTTTTTTAAAATAATTTTTATTAACAGGCCAATCACATCACATTAATTCCAAATAACAATAATTCCAAATTACATAGCCAAATTTGTTAAATTTTTTGTTGGGGGTACCCATGCTTCAAGCTCCGAAAGAGATCCGGTCATCTCTCTTGCTGCTGCTTTAATTACACAGTTCTGTCAAAATAATATTCACAGTTCTGTTCAATCTTCTCTTTGTTGTTTTCCTCAACTTCTTGTTGTTATCTCCTTTCTTTGTGATCTCTGATAATCTCCACAAGCGGGTTGAAGACAAACATCGTTATTTCCTGTGTGGATTTTACACTCATCCAAGAGCCATAAAAGTAGACAGACGCCATTTCAACACCTCCGTACAAAACATTCCGACTGTCCTGATCTCCCCAGGCCCGCCACTCCCTCATAATTTTTTTCAGGGGGCCCTGCTAGGCTGAACCCACACTGCAACATAGTAACAGCCATAGTCCTCCTCCCCCTGGATTCCTATGGGCGAGCCTGCCATGATAAATCTCTTTTTATAAGTGCGCCACAAAGGGCTTACTTTCGTTTCCCGATGCTCCCATAAGCCACGTCCTTGCATAGTAACTAATTTCCACACAGTTCTCATTTCTCCTGCTTGTGATCAGTAATTACAACAATTCTTTTTTTGGGGGGGGGGGATTATTGGATACTCACATAAGACAAAAAAAGAAAAGTTTTTCTCCCCCCTCCTTTTCAGTCTTGCTCCAACATACCGATCCTTTGATGAATCTTCTTCTTGATTTATTCCTCTTCTTGATTTATTATTAAGTCCAGCCCGTCGCTCCTCTTCCCAGAGATCCCTTTAGTTAGCAGTCCTTATTCCCGATCATCGCTTGAAGTATGTGCGTTTGCTTCTGTTCTGATTGTTTATTTTGAGCTCCCACAACTAGCTGCACAGATCAGAGACAGTGTCCAGGAGAGCCGACCCACACGAGGGCTTTTGTGCCTAGTGCCCTCACCCCCTATCGAATCTGGGGGTGAATTATGGGCACAGTAGGCAAGGCAGCATTCCCCATTCCCTTCGGGTAACGAGGGAGGCTGCATACTCCCATAACAGCTTCTTAATTACCTCGTGTGAGCCGGAGAGATGGTACTGTTGGCCATCTTCCGATGCGCCCCCTAGCAGCCCCCCAGTGAATGAGTTTCTTATACCTCTTCAAAAATATAGAAAGGCCAGCTTTGGTTAAGTTTTCCCCAATCTTTCTTCTAATTTCTTCATAACTGTAGCCTTGTTCACTTAAAAGTATTAGTTTACATCTCTTTCTGGGTGACCAGTCAACTCTTTGTGCCATTTTTGAAATTTTATTATGTTCTGCAAACTCACTAAATGAAAGAACACGAAAAAACCAGCCAACTTGATAGCAATCACATAAGACACTGACAAAAGTCAACCTAAGCAAGTAGTGCTTCTGCTTCCTATTTCTGGTTATTTGGCTACAATTTTTGATAAAATACAGCTAATTGAACTTTGTTGCATTATGTTCTTGCTCAAATTATTTTCCCACTGATATATGATTTTATGATATTATTCCAAAACAAGTGGTGTTATAAGCCATTAAAGCTCTGGAATACACTATTTCCAAAAAGGTTTCCACAATTTTGGCCACTACTGTATATCAAACAAAGCAACATTCAACAACTCATCAGAATCTAATAATAAATATGTTGGTTAATGACAAACAACAAAGGTAATAAACACACACTGAGCTCCCTTCTGTTCTTCTTTATTCGTTCCTGAGGCTCTAATCCCTTTTTGTCTCCATTGCAGATTGTGATGAATTGGAAATTGAGAACAAAGGTGACCACAACAAAATCCCCAGAAAGGAGAAGCCACATAAAAATTTGGAGTGTGGAGAAAGCTGCAGTCAGAGCTCCCATTCCACTTCCCATCAAAGAAATCTCGTTGGAAAGAAACCCTGTCAGTGCGTTGAATGTGGAAAGAGCTTCAGGAAGAGATCTGACCTCACTTCCCATCAAAGAATTCATACAGGGGAGAAACCCTATCAGTGTATGGAATGTGGAAAGAGCTTCACTAATAGCTCCGATCTCACTTGCCATCAAAGAATTCATACAGGGGAGAAACCCTATAAGTGTGTGGTATGTGGAAAGAGCTTCAGTAAGAGCTGCAATCTAACTTCCCATCAAAGAATTCATACAGGGGAAAAACCCTATCAGTGTATGAAATGTGGAAAGAGCTTCAGTACCAGCCACAATCTCACTTCCCATCAAAGAATTCATACAGGGGAGAAACCCTATCAGTGTGTGGAATGTGGAAAGAGCTTCAGTCACAGCCACAATCTCACTTCCCATCAAAGAATTCATACAGGGGAGAAACCCTATCAGCGTGTTGAATGTGGAAAGAGCTTCACTAATAGCTCCGATCTAACTTCCCATCAAAGAATTCATACAGGGGAGAAACCTTTTCAGTGTGTGGTATGTGGAAAGAGCTTCACTCATAGCTCCTCTCTAACTTCCCATCAGAGAATTCATACAGGGGAGAAACCCTATCAGTGTGTGGAATGTGGAAAGAGCTTCACTTATAGCTCCTCTCTCACTTGCCATCAAAGAATTCATACAGGGGAGAAACCCTATCAGTGTGTTGAATGTGGAAAGAGCTTCACTCATAGCTCCTCTCTAAATTCCCACCAGAGAATTCATACAGGGGAGAAACCCTATCAGTGTGTGGTATGTGGAAAGAGCTTCACTCATAGCTCCTCTCTAAATTCCCACCAGAGAATTCATACAGGGGAGAAACCCTATCAGTGTGTGGTATGTGAAAAGAGCTTCACTGATAGCTCCTCTCTCACTTCCCATCAGAGAATTCATACAGGGGAGAAACCCTATCAGTGTATGAAATGTGGAAAGAGCTTCAGTAAGAGCTCCAATCTCAATTCCCATCAAAGAATTCATTCTAGGGTCAGAAAAACCCTTCATTATAGACTTCCGGTTGGCGCGCCTGATTATGGCGGACAGGAGTTCCTTCGCGGAAAGGGCACCAGTGCTTTGAAGACAGGGGAGAGTCGCTAGAGCACAGTGGTGCCCCGAAAAACCCTCAGATCAAGCGTTCTGAGGACCTGGAGTTCCTGCAGGTGCCGGGAATGACTCCCCTGCTCCCTGTAAGCTCTAAAAAAGAGGGCCGAGTGAGAGCGGTGTTGGAGACGGTGGCACTAGGGAAACAATTCGCTTCCTTCAAAGCGCGAAGCTCTGAGTCCTGCGATCGTGAGTGGCCAATTCCTCCAAGGGAAAATTTTTTTTTTTGGACTATCCCTCTTGGAAATCGTGAGTAAAACGATTTCATTTGGAACTTTGAATTGGGAAGGAAAGGGATTTAAAAACAGAGGTTGATCCCTTTCACTGAAGTAAAAACGAAAGCAGCTAATGTTACCAAAAGCCGCAACTTTAGTCTCATCTTTTAGAAAATTTCAAGTCTTTCCTATATCCCTTTCTAGCAGGGGGAAGGGGGGGGAGACAAAAAAATAAATTTCCCTGCAGAAGAATTAGGGATTTTTCCAGTATCTTCTTTGTGGAAGCAGACCTCCCGGGTGAGGGGAGGCTAGACTCCATTGTGACGCAACAAAGGGAACGGAAGATTTCAACTTTTGTTTTCCACTTTGGAAAAATACAAAGTAACCACAGCCGCCAGAGCTCAACAAATACCTTCTGCAACTAAGTTAAAGACTTGAAAAAAACTTTTGGGGACTTGTTTAAAGGAGAAAATAAAGACTTGTACTTATATTTACTAGATTGAAAGACTGTGGTGAGGAAAGACTCTTACTCTGGAGTGGGGATTTTTGCAGCTGGGAAACAGTCTGCTTATCCTACTGTCTCCCTCTTTTGACTGTAGCTGACCTTGGGGGGGGGAATAAAACTATGGATGGGGGTGACAAAGGAGACAAGACAGAAAAGTCAGAGAGACTGGAAAGAACAAAAATTAAACCAAGAAGAGAATCTAGAACACCAACATTTGAAGAATCATTAATGCAACTTCTTCAGGAAATTAAAACAGAAGTAAGAGGGAATCAAAAAACCATTCAAGGCTTGAGGAGTGACTTTTCTGAACTGAAAGAAGACTTGAAGACAGTGAGGTCCAACATTACCTCACATGAGGAAAGAATTACACAACTGGAAATGGTAAAAATTCAGGATTTAGAGACTGTCCAGCAGCAGGCGTTAAATTTGATTGCGTTTTTGGAATTAAAGAAGAAGGAGGCTCATCTGAGACTGAGGGGAGTGGTCCAGAAGGAACAGGATAACTTGAAGGGTTGGCTCATTGAGGAATTTTCAACTTACTGGGAGATCTCAAAAGAAGAATTGAATTTGTGGATTGATAAAGCATATAGATTTGGTCCTTAAAAGGATTCTAAAATCACACATGACTGTATGGTGATTTTTAAAACAAAGGAACAAAGAGACATGATATTGGGACATCACTATAAAAAAAGTTTAAAGATAGATGGGAAAGCGGTGATCTTGTTCAAAGAGGTCCCACGACATTTTTTATCTTTGAGGAGTAATTATTCAGATCTGGCAACTGCCCTAAGGAAGAAAAATATCTTCTTCAGGTGGGAATTCCCAGAGGGTCTTTCCTTCAAATTTCAAGGGAGGAAACAGAGAATCAGAACTGTAGGAGAGGAGAGATTTCTGAAGAAAAACGCAAAAGAGCTCGGTTTGGAAAGTTCCCCTTCTCTGGCTGTAGGGGCTGAAGGACCCTAAAAAAATAAGATGTCTTTAAGAATTTACTCCTGGAATGTTAATGGCTTAAATTCCCTGGAAAAAAGAGGCCGAGTTTTCCATACCTTGGCAAGAAACAATTTGGATATAATTTGTTTACAAGAAACCCATGTTACTAGACTACATAGAAAAATTTTACAGAATAAAAAACTCAGACAGGACTTTATTTCATCAGACAAGGTAAAAAAAAGAGGAGTGGTGTTTTATATTAAAGAAAAATGGAACCCCAAGCTTTTGTTTAAGGACGAGGAAGGGAGATACATTGTGGTTGAAATTACAGCACAAGACGACAAATATCTTTTATTGGGAATTTATGCACCAAATAATGGAAAAGTGGACTTTTTTAGGAACTTGGACTTGAAGCTCAATGAATATTTGGATTACAAAACAATATTGATGGGAGATTTGAATGGAGTAGTCTCCACATTAATGGACAAATCACAAGAACAGAAAGTACAAAATGCAGGCAGACTTCCAAAACTGTTTTTTGAGATGGTGGATAAATATGACCTGTCAGATATATGGAGACTACAAAATCCAACTGAGAAAGATTACACATTTTTCTCAAATTCCTCCCAAACATTTTCAAGAACCAATTATTTATGGATTACCAGAGATTTAACTCCAAGGGTATCAAAAATTCAAATATGTAGTGTTATTGGAAATGAAATTGTATCTGCAGGGTTCCTTCAGATGGAGGATGAATGATGGGTTGTTGAGGAACGATTTGGTGGTGGGAAAGGCCCAAAAGACTCTAAAAGATTACTTTGAATTAAATATAAATACAGAGGTAAGAAGCAAGAGTCATTTGGGATGCTGGTAAAGCTGTTATGGGAGGTTTCCTCATACAACCAAATGCTATAAAGAAAAAGATACAAAAGGAAAAAAGGAAAAAATTCTTTCTCAAATAAAAGAGAAAGAAAAGAATTTAAGATCAAAGCCTAAAAGCCAACAGATACAAAAGCACATTAAAGCTTTGCAGACTCAATTTTCTCAAATTATAAATCAAGAAATAGAATGGAAAATAAAATTAATGAAACAGAGAAATTTTGAATCTGCAGATAAATGTGGAATATTGCTGGCTTGGCAATTTAAAAAGAGACAGAAACAAAACACGATCACAAATATTGTAATGGAGGGAAAATCTGCGGAAAACCCTAGGGATATTAGAAAATGTTTTCAGAAATATTTTAAACAACTGTATAAAAAAGGTAAAGAGGATAAAGATAAAATTGAGCAATTTCTTAGAACAAATGAAATGCAGAAAATTCTGTAATGGTTCTAGGGGTTGCTCGTGCGTAAGCCTGTCCCAACACCTGGCTGGGTTGCCTGAGTGAACCTTTCCTGCCCGGACAGCCACTCACTCGTGGCTGTCTCAATCGCTGGCAGAATCCGTCAGTGGGCGTTTCTTAAACTTCTTCCAGCAAAGAAGTTCTTTGACGCCCAGTCTCCTCCTACTTTCCCTGTGCGGAAGCCTTCTGCGCAAGGAGGGCGTAGGCAGGGGAGGACCCTTCCTCTCCCCGCTGGTCCCCGGCAAGGAGTCACAGGACCGCCTCGCCGATTCCCCCATTTGCCCCCCTTCTCCACTGGAGCTACGCTGATTCCCTTCCCCAGAAGATGGGCTGCCTCTCCCAATCCCGGGACGCTCTCTGGGATCCCCTCGGAGCTTGCTCTCTCCTTCCGGCACTGATGGCAGTTCCCTGACAACTACCCAATGACATGATTACAAGACAGGAGGTAGAGATAGCAATAAGTCAGATGCCATTGGGCAAAGCCTCGGGACCAGATGGATTATCTGCCAAATATTATAAAACTTTTAAAGATTGGTTAATTCAACCTTTGGCAGAGGTATGTAATAAGATACTGAGAGGGGAGAGGGCTCCTGAAACCTGGAGAGACACATATATAACCTTGATACCAAAATCTGAACAAGATAGATGAGATGTAAAGAATTATAGACCAATTTCATTACTTAATGTGGATTATAAAATATTCGCAAATATTCTGGCTAATAGATTGAAAAAGTCTTAACAGAATATATACATAAAGACCAGGCAGGTTTCCTGCCTGGAAGACATATGAAAGACAATATTAGAAATATAGTAAATATTTTGGAAAGATTAGAGGCTAAAAGAAATACTAAAGCATTACTAATGTTTATTGACGCCAAGAAAGCTTTTGATAATAATTTTTGGCTTTTTATGGAAAAATTTTTGGAAAGTATTGAAGCTGGCCAACAATTTCTAAAGAGTATTAAGGCAATCTATTCTGAACAAAAAGCCAAAATCATTGTTAACAATGTGGTATCGGAGGAAATTAAAATGGAGAAAGTGTTGCAAGGATTTTAAGATGCCAGTGACCAACTCAAATAGAGTCTAAGAATTGACAGACGCAGCAGTGGAAAAATAGAAAGTGATGTTTATTGCTGAGCAATAATTGACCCAGTGGAATCCTTTCCAAAAGACTGGGCCCCGAGCCCTGGCTCCCAGGGGCTTTATACCTTAAGTGCATACATCACAGATATGACATAATCAGATACATCGCAAACGGCAGCAAAAAATAAGCTAATAAGCGCATGCAAGCCTCTCTCCTGGCCATGTAAAGAATTTCCTCCCAACTTCTGCTTTTTAGTTTTAACATGCAGTCTTAACCTTTCCCCCAGATTTATAGCAAGAAATAGAAACTTAAGGCAAAAAGGAACTTTGGCTGTTGAGCTCCTACATCTGCTACAAGGGACATTCTGCGGTTTAGCATCTTCCTGTTTCACTACCCAGACCCTGTCTGGAGAAGGAGGGGAAATGTGTCAGCACATCAAATTTATTGCTTCCCCCTTCTTGTTCAGTGAGATAGGGAGAGAACAAGGAGGTACTGGGACAATGTTCATTTCAGATTTCTCTGATCTAAGCAATTTGCTATTAAGCTAAGCAGAAGCTTTCACGATTCAAACATGGATTATAAAGTTACAGATAGGTAGCCGTGTTGGTCTGCCATAGTCAAAACAAAAAAAATTCCTTCCAGTAGCACCTTAAAGACCAACTAAGTTAGTTCTTGGTATGAGCTTTCGTGTGCATGCACACTTCACGAAAGCTCATACCAAGAACTAACTTAGTTGGTCTTTAAGGTGCTACTGGAAGGAATTTTTTTTGTTTTGACTATGGATTATAAAATCATTGTAGAAATATCTGGATATATATGAATATATATGAATATATTGATAACTGATAACTGATTGTATGGATAACTGATTATATGAAAAGCATAAGGGTAAAATTCCTCCAGGTCCTGCTTCAAAAGGAACCAGGCAAGGGTGCTCACTTTCCCCTCTACTATTTATTTTGGTCCTGGAGTTATTGCTGAATATGTTGAGGAAAGAAGAGAAAGTGAAGGGCATTGTGGTAGGATCTAAGCAGTATAAATTAAAAGCCTTTGCAGACAACTTGGTTTTAACTTTACAGGATCCAGAGGCCAGTGTAATGAAAGCACTGGAGATGATACAGGAGTACGAGCAGCTGGCAGGTTTTAAATTGAACAAGAGCAAAACTAAAGTATTAGAAAAGAATCTAGATAAAGATGAAAGAAAAACCCTTATTGGAAAAACAGGCCTGGTATTCACAAAGAAGGTTAAATATTTGGGTGTGAACTTAACAGCGAAAAATTTGAATTTGTACAAAGATAACTATGAGAAAGTCTGGAATGAAGTAAAAAGAGACTAGGAGGTATGGTCAAATTTAAAATTTTCACTTATGGGTCAAATATCGGTGGTAAAGATGAATGTATTGCCGAAAATGTTGTTTTTGTTTCAAACTTTACCTATCATTGATAATGTTAAATGTTTTCAAGAATGGCAGAAGGCCTTGTCTAAATTTATCTGGCAGGAGAAAAAACCGAGAATTAAGTATAAATTACTTACGGACACAAAAGAAAGAGGAGGTTTTTCCCTGCCTGATTTGAAGATATATTTTGAAGCTGCGGCATTCTGCTGGATTAAAGATTGGATTAAATTAGAAAATGAAGATATTTTGGATTTAGAGGGACTGGATAATAGGTTTGGATGGCATGCATATCTTTGGTATGATAAAATAAAGGCCCATAGTGGTTTTAAGAACCATATAATCAGGAAGGCGCTTATAAAACTCAAATATATATATATCCAAAATGTATAATTTATTATTAGAATGGGAATTAAAGGATGAAGAAGTAAAAGAAGTTATGATTAAATGGGCATGTGATATAGGATATGTAATTCGGCTGGACCAATGGGAGAAATTATGGAAATATGATATTAGATTCACGTCATGTTATACAATAAGAGAAAAATTTATGAAAATGGTGTACCAATGGTATTTAACTCCGGTAAAATTGGCTAAAATTTACAAATAAAAATCGAATACCTGTTGGAGATGTAAAAAAGAAATAGGAACAATGTTTCACATGTGGTGGGAATGCCGACCTATTAAACAATTCTGGAATGAAATCTATGAAGAACTCAAAAAGATGTTTAAAATATCTTTTAGTAAAAAACCGGAGGCATTCCTTTTAGGTTTAATTACAAATGATATCCCTGAAAATCGAAGGAAAGTATTCCTTTATGCAACAACAGCTGCTAGGATGCTTATAGCTAAAAACTGGAAAGGCAGAAAAATTCCATCAGTGAAAGATTGGCAAATTAAATTTTGTGAATACATAAATCTGGCAAGACTCACAGCTTACATAAGGGGACAATCGGACCAGAAATTATTAAAAGAATGCATTGAAAATAAAAAAAACTCAAAAAAAAAAATCAGGAAGGCGCTTTATAATGTATGGATTAGATATCAGGATATTTTGGTAAGAAAAACACCCAAATGGATGCCATCAATGGAAGCTCAGGCACAAAAAAAGTCAAATATGGAGAATAAGTGGTTGAGATATTCAGATTTATTCATAGAGGATGCTGAGAGATTTAAATTAAAACCATTTGAACAAATTAAAGATAAAGTGAATTGGCTTCAATATTACCAAATTAATGAACTATTTAAGATTGATACCCAGCTTTTCAACCAGGCCTTTGGCTGATTGACATCTAATGCCCTTTAAAAATGTGCCAGGGACGGGGGTTACAGATGTTTATTTTCTATTTTTATATTGTACTTTTATGTTGTAACTGTCCTGAGAACCTGTGGGTGTAGAGAATAGGAGCCTTCTCTTAGAGGCCTGGGGGTCTTTGCTCCCCCCCATTAAAATATTTGAGGGGGCCACCCCCCAGATGAAATGCTAGAAGTGTTCTCCAGGGCAAGGGGAGCTGCTAGAAATTGAACTACAGGCTCAAAATTTTACTTTTTTTAAAAAGTCACTGCCATTATAGGCATTGCCATTCAAATTCTGTGCATGCATCCTGTGATTGATTGTGCAATGTGGGCCTTACCTGGCCCCCCACCAATATTTTATTCTAGTTGGCACCTCTGGATCGAGTGGTATACAAAATAAATAAATAAATAAATCGCCTTTCTTTGCACATGTTCCAGCTTGTCAATATCCTCATTTATTATCATTTTTAAAATTTATGTGCCCTTCGTCTGAGGATGTCACAATATAAACATAGAGGATGAAAGCATGGCTTTCCCAAAAACAAGTAAAGCCAGAGAAATCTCTCCTCCCCTTTTTTGGATGGAGTTACAAACTTTGTTGGTCAGGGCACTGCTGTTGAAATAGTGCATCTTGATTTCAGTAAGGCTTTTGACAAAGTCCCCTGCGACATTTATGTGAGGAAGCTGGTAAAAGGAGGCTGAATGAGGTAACTGTTAGGTGGACCAAACCTGAACAGTCCTCCTTCATGGTTCCTCCTCATCCTGGGGAAAAGTGACAAGAGGGGTGCTGCAGGGTTCTGTCCTGGGCCTGTTGTTGTTCAATGTCTTTATAAATGACTTGGATGAAGGAACTGAGGGGATGCTCATCACATTTGCAGACGACACCAAATGGGGAGCGGAGGCCAATGTGGCAGAAGGCAGAATCAGATCAAGGGCAGGAATAGTACCACTTTCTTCTCCCTTGGTCAGGCCCCACCTAGAATACTGTGTTCAATTCTGGGCACCACAATTTAAGTATCTTAATTTTTTTAAAAAAAATGATATTTATTAAAAGTTTAAACATTACGAAAAAAGAAGAAAAGAAGACAACAAAAAGGTTTAACAAAACATACATTACAATACATAGAAAAAGAAAAAAAGGAAAAAAATGCATAAAAACCAATACGACAAAAAAAAACAACAAAACACATTCAATATTCCATATCTTTATCTTTCATTTACTTGTTTCATCGACCTCCTCACACCTCCCTTTTTGTGTTCTAGTTTAATTAATTGTTTCAGCAAATTCTTTCCATCTTTCTCAATTTTTGTTGGGTAATTTGTCTTAACAGTCTAACCTATTAATTAACTCAGCAAGTCCTTTCCATCTTTCACTATATTCTGTCGTTCAATATACCTTAATTTATTTTAACCTTGGGACGCGGGTGGCGCTGTGGGTAAGAGCCTCAGCGCCTAGGGCTTGCCGATCGAAAGGTCGGTGGTTCAAATCCCCACGGCGGGGTGCGCTCCCGTTGCTTGGTCCCAGCGCCTGCCAACCTAGCAGTTCGAAAGCACTCCCGGGTGCAAGTAGATAAATAGGGACCGCTTACTAGCGGGAAGGTAAACGGCGTTCCGTGTGCTGCGCTGGCTTGCCAGATGCAGCTTGTCACGCTGGCCACGTGACCCGGAAGTGTCTCTGGACAGCGCTGGCCCCCGGCCTATAGAGTGAGATGAGCGCACAACCCTAGAGTCTGTCAAGACTGGCCCGTACGGGCAGGGGTACCTTTACCTTTTATTTTAACCTTATCTTACCATAAAATACCTTAAAGCTTAAAACTTAATACTTATTTATACATAACTCCTTATATCATTTCTACTAAAGCCAAATAGTTTCATTCCAACATTTTTCCTGTTGTTGTTGTTGTTGTTTAGTCGTTTAGTCGTGTCCGACTCTTCGTGACCCCATGGACCAGAGCACGCCAGGCACCTCTGTCCTCCACTACCTCCCGCAGTTTGGTCAAACTCATGCTGGTAACCTCGAAAACACTATCCAACCATCTCGTCCTCTGTCGCCCCCTTCTCCTTGTGCCCTCCATCTTTCCCAGCATCAGGGTCTTCTCCAGGGAGTCTTCTCTTCTCATGAGGTGGCCAAAGTACTGGAGCCTCAGCTTCACGATCTGTCCTTCCAGTGAGCACTCAGGGCTGATTTCCTTAAGAATGGATGCGTTTGATCTTCTTGCAGTCCATGGGACTCTCAAGAGTCTTCTCCAGCACCATAATTCAAAAGCATCAATTCTTCGGCGATCAGCCTTCTTTATGGTCCAGCTCTCACTTCCATACATCACTACTGGGAAAACCATGGCTTTAACTATACGGACCTTTGTTGGCAAGGTGATGTCTCTACTTCTCAAGATGCTGTCTAGGCCTGTCATTGCCCTTCTCCCAAGAAGCAGGCGTCTTTTAATTTCGTGGCTGCTGTCACCATCTGCAGTGATCATGGCGCCCAAGAAAGTAAAATCTCTCACTGCCTCCATTTCTTCCCCTTCTATTTGCCAGGAGGTGATGGGACCAGTGGCCATGATCTTCGTTTTTTTGATGTTGAGCTTCAGACCATATTTTGCGCTCTCCTCTTTCACCCTCATTAAAAGGTTCTTTAATTCCTCCTCACTTTCTGCCATCAAGGTTGTGTCATCTGCATATCTGAGGTTGTTGATATTTCTTCCGGCAATCTTAATTCCAGCTTGGGATACATCCAGCCCAGCCTTTCGCATGATGTATTCTGCATACAAATTAAATAAGCAGGGAGACAAAATGCAGCCTTGTCGTACTCCTTTCCCAATTTTGAACCAATCAGTTGTCCCATATCCAGTTCTAACTGTAGCTTCTTGTCCCACATAGAGATTTCTCAGGAGACAGATGAGGTGATCAGGCACTCCCATTTCTTTAAGAACTTGCCATAGTTTGCTGTGGTCGACACAGTCAAAGGCTTTTGCATATTCATTAATTTTACCCTAATTCCCAAAATAATTTTTTAAAAACTTTCTTCCAATCTTCATCCAACATCTCTTCTTCCTGGTCTCGGGTTATGTCAGTCCTTACTGTCCATTCCATCTAGTCCATCAACCTGGTAATCTTATGTCCAAGGCTCTTAAGTCTTTTCCATGTCCCTTCTGCAGATCTTCTTGTTTATACCTGCACTTTACTTTGTCTTTTGTTGATCTCTTTCTTAATTTCTTTCCTTTCTCATTGAGGAGAAGGTCTCGGGGAAACTCCAACCCAAAAATATCTCCATCGCCCCTCAGCAAATCAGCCCATTCCCCACAGACCCACTCCCCACAGTCAGCAGTGTAGTCCAGAAAATATTTAAAGGCATGTTTCAAAGTCCTTCCAAAGTTAAGAACCCCCACAACTACAGACCCCTCTTGGCCCACTCCAGATTCAATCTTCAAGACCAGCGGCTTCTACTCCTGCAGGGCCTCGGGTCTCTCCATTTCTGTTACTTGAGGTTCAATGGCAACCTCCTCCATTATCTTCTGCACTTGCACTTGCCCTGTCAAAACAGGTTCCTGGGTTGGTTCCTGTATGGTTTCTATATGAGTATTCACCGTTTGTCCAAAGTTTTTGACTGCAACAGTCATCAAATCCATCTTCTCATGCATCTGCTCCAACAAAGCACTTGTCTTGCAGAAAGCAAGCACCAAAACTTCTTCTAAACACATTTTTTATCCAAGGTCAGAGTCTGGTCCCACGATCTTAATCTCACAGCTGTAAAAACCCCAGATCGACTCCAGCAACAATTTAACCAGCTCCCTCTAGAGGAGACAATTTCTATTTGTATCCATCTTTTAAAAACAGGTCCAACAAAAGAAAGTTACTTTCATTTTCCAAATATTTTGTTTCTTTTGAATGCAAAAGGCAACATTGGAATCAATTTGTTTCTCTCTTTATTTGCTATCTGTCAAAGACGTTCCATTCACAGTCAATGAACTTCCCCAAAAATTTCTGTCTCTGACAACCCGTTCCCAGGTTTGAGATGGTGGAAATTTATCTTTCTTTACTCTCTCTCCTGCAGGCTTGAACAGTCAAAATCCCCCCCCCCCTTTTCTCCTGATCCAAGGGGGGTTTTGGTGGTTATAAGTGAGGGAAATTTAGACCTTTATATATGACTTTCCTGGGACGCAGGTGGCGCTGTGGGTTAAAGCCTCAGCACCTAGGACTTGCCGATCGAAAGGTCGCCGGTTCGAATCCCTGCGGCGGGGTGTGCTCCTGTCGTTCGGTCCCAGCACCTGCCAACCTAGCAGTTCGAAAGCACCCCCGGGTGCAAGTAGATAAATAGGGACCACTTACTAGCGGGAAGGTAAACGGTGTTTCCGTGTGCGGCTCTGGCTCGCCAGAGCAGCGATGTCACGCTGGCCACGTGACCCGGAAGTGTCTGCAGACAGCGCTGGCTCCCGGCCTCTAGAGTGAGATGAGCGCACAACCCTAGAGTCTGGCAAGACTGGCCCGTACGGGCAGGGGTACCTTTACCTTTTATACGACTTTCCAGACTTTAGCTTGCAAGGTTTTTGCTTCAGTCTATTTACAAAAGCGGAAGGTGGACTTCCTGTTTGAAACCTTCCCGTTTCGGTGCCAAATTAAGATGTTTAAAGATCCAATTTTCCGTTCTACTCACGGGTAGTTGTTTAAAGTCCAATTGTCCACAGGAAAAAGTCAGCACTCTCCGGCAACAGCAATGCGGCTTCACTCCGTGAAAGAAGCAGTCGGTTCGAAGCACTGCGCCGCTCACCCCACGTCGCTTCGGATCCCTGAAACCGGGTTTCCCCGCGAGTAGGGGAGGCACAAAAGGTGCCAGCCGAATCCCACGTCCACCGACCCCTCTCGCTCTCCAGGCTTCAGGAAGCTATCCACAAGCCTTCGGAGCCCGCAGGAGTTCCCGCCGGGTTCCGAAGGCTTGCGGAAAGCAGCCTGCAGCTTGAAGCCCGGGGGCGCAGCGCCAACTCCCAGTGAGCCGAGCTAGCAGCGTACAGTGGGGTGTTTGGAGTTAGGAGCATGGTAGGTGTGCACAATAGCAGGCACACGCGGGCAGCCAAGTGAGGGGAAGGTGGCAGGAGAATAGGCGTCTCTGATCACCGGAGTGATCGCTGAGGGGGCGCTGGGCAAGAAGCGCGTCAGCTTCGTTCCAAAGGCGCACGCGCACCTCTCGTGTGTGTGTGTGGAGGCGCGGGCGCTACCTGCAAAAGGGGCGCTGGGCGAGAAGCACGTCAGCTTCGTTCCAAAGGCGCATGGGCACCTCTCTCTCTCGTGTGTGTGTGTGTGCAGGCGCGGGCGCTACCTGTGAAATCAGTGCCCTTTCTTTCCTTCAGGTCGAGTGACGCTAACCCAGCTGGGCTGCCAATCTGATACAGAGTTGGCTAACCAGGAGAGAGACCTGGATTAAATTAATGTGGGCCGAGGGAAAATGCTACGTGATTGGCTATTGACTGGGAGTGGGAAGGGTGGGTGGCTTATCCCATCCATTTGGGCAGGGGTACAGACATTTGGCCTGTAACACGTGGATAGGAGGAATGCTCCCACTTTTCTTCTTCCTTCTTTAAGTGGTGGTTGGGCAGGATATTTTTAGCTCAGTTGAACTGGTAGAGCAATAAGCCACGCAGTTGCTGGGATCTTTTTTCATGTAGAAAATACTGTCTCGGTAACTCCCCCCCCCCCCCCCAGGTCCAGTAATTGCTCCCGTCTCATTTTCATTTCCCTCTATACTGACTCTTCTACATCCCACCAGTGTGTGTGTGTGTGTGTGTGTGTGTGTGTGTGTGTGCTTGCCAATTCAGGAAAGTTTATAAGGCACTTGCAATGTATTTTAGGTCCCTCGTTGTTGTAACCAGTTTGAGACTCGTTTTGAGGAAAGTACAAAGTTGCCATTCTTGTAAATAAATATTAGCACCTTCGAAGACTGCAGTCTATGAAAGCTCATACCATAAGAAACATGTTCCAGGCATGCTTACATTCTGGTATGCACAAAGCACTGCGGCTTCAGTAACATGCTTCAAAACACTTTTACCGTAACAGACTTAATAGGGACTCTGGATATTTTTGTATGTACTTTACTATTTAAGAGTGAAATAAAGAAAGCAAAAACTTTCAGAGGGAATTGAGCAATGTTTGTTGAATACTAGTGTAACAAGGCATATTCTTCACAAAACCTAAAATATTTGACATGATATAATGTATCTGTAGTATTCAATTTTGTTTTGTTAACTTTATAGTTTTCTGGCACCCACCCTTTGGAATTCCCTCCCCTTATTAAACATTAGACAGGCGACACCCCTCTTGTCTTTTTGGTGCCTACTAAAGACCCTTCTCTTCCAACAAGACTTTCAAGTGGATGGATCCAGCTCGCTGTCTTGGCTTCTTTGCTCTTTGGGGCTGGAGGGGGAACGAATTTTATCCCCTTTATTCCCCCCCTAAAAACTAGGTGCGCCCTATGGTCCAGTGCACCCTATGGACCGAAAAATACGGTAAGTCGTGGAAGCCAGCTGTCTTGTGAATCGTTGACCTGGCATTGGACAGCAGCACCTTCAGGTCATGTGGGTCTCCCTTGCTGATTCCAGTATCCTTCCGGTCAACACCAGACCCAGGGGCAGGGATAGTCCTCAAAGAACGACTAGACTAAACCTGCCTCCTCAGTAATGACATGGTCTGGTCTTAGCATAACTCCTCCTCCTACCAGTGATCACTGAGATCGGTTGTCCCAGTGCAACCCACCTGTGGAACTTGCCCCAGCCATTCTGTTGGGTGGGGCCCACTCCCCGGCAGTCCTGTCCCCCTCTTCTTAAGAACCAAATACATACTATACAATAACTATACAATAAGTCAGTAGAAACTAATTTAAAAAACAAGAACAACACACAACAACTTACATTTATACTAAAATTAAACTAATCCCCAGCCCCAACTAAACGTTTATCCCACCCCCAACAGAGGAAAAAAACCCAAGACCCAGCATTGAAAGCGCCACAGATTAAAAACTATTTTAAAAGATTTGCCCCAGCCCCAGAGTATCTTCCAGTGAGTCTGGGCTCCCCAGGATTCACAGCAGGGCAATGTCCCTCCGGCCTCCAGCAGGGGGAGTCTGGTCCTCGCCCCCCCAGGCCAGGTGGGAAAGGGCCTTGCAGGGAGCAGGACTTCCTTCCAGCACTCAGGGCAGAAGAAGCAGCAGCAGACTTGGAGATTTGAAAAGATGTTAAAATATCTCTGAGATCTCTTGATGAAGGGAGGGAGATGCTCAGAGTCCAGCCAAGAGCCTCACCCCAAAAGGGTATCTGGGCATTGGAGTACCCAGGGGGCAGCTGCCCCCCCATATCCATTAAAAATGATAGAAATCTGAGGTTCTGCCAAGCGAGAGAGGGCTGAGCTGGGGGGGACTCAGCTTTGCAAGGGTTAAAGGGAACCGAGCTGCCTTCCTAGAGAGGACAGGAAGCAAGGGGGGGCCGGGTCCTCCGGAGCCAAGCCCCCTCCTTCCCTCCCCAGTCCTTTTCTTGCTTTGGTGTCTCTCCTACAAGGGCTGCCTCACTCTCCCCTCCAGGGATCTGGTGAGTCTCCTCTCTCTCTGGGATCTGGTGGGGGTCCCAGGACTGCAGCAGGGGAGGGTGCCTGGGGGGCCTGATCTGCTCCTGCAAGGGGGGGACCCCAAGTCAGGGAGGAGAGGGTCCTGCCAGGGAGGGGCCAGGTCTGCCACGCTCTCCTTCCTGCAGATCAGAGGATCCCAAACTCATCTGGCCCTCCGCCCCCCCTTTCAGAAAAGATCTCCCTTCCGTAAACAAAGGAGTCCCTGGGACTTTAACTCTGTGTGACGTCGCTCAGCCTCATTGCGCAATGGAGGAAACATCTGCAAATGGTTTTCCAAGACCTGACGAGGAGGTGGACTAGCCCCCCCCCCCAAAAAAAAGAGGTGGGAGAGAAAGGCCAGGAATAAAGAGAGGGATCCCAGCCCAGAGTCTGGCTGCTGCATTGGGGACCAGTTTCCCAGTGTCTCCCAGGGCAGCTCCCCACGGAGGCTACTGCAGCAATCCCCTCGCACCCAGAGCAGGGCATCCCAGGACCACATCCTCTCTCTCCCAAAGGGATTGTTGCTGGCAAAGCAGCCGGAAATGGGCGCTGCTACTCACTGATCCTCCAGGGACCTTGGCATCCGTGGCTGTGTGTGTGAGTTAAAAGAATATTAATAATAAATTACCCACCTAAGATTCAAGGGAGATGTATTTGGCCCCGCCCACTTGGCCCTCAGGGGATTGGCCAGAAACATACCTGGCCCTCTGAGCAAAGAAAAAGGGACCCCACCCCAGGAGTCGGTCTGGAGAGCGGCAGAGAGTCCCAAGTGCAAGAAAAGGAGACAGGAGCAGGGGAGTGGGGGTGGGGGGAGAACAACTCCTGAGGACCCCCAGGTGAGGACCCCCACTAGAGCCAAGTATCCATTTTCCACAAGATACAAATGACTCCCTTGTCGGTCAGTTCTGACTTCATGCATTGACTGGAAGGCAGGAGCAACAAGGCTGATTCATCTCCCAGAAATCCCTTCCGTTGCCTCGACATTCTGCATTGCTAGAAGGCTAGAGACATATCTCTTCTCTTCTTATTCCTCTTTACTCCCCAAAAGATAGCTAATGGTCTGGGATGTGGTGTAGTCGAGCCTTAGTTCCCAGCAAGACTCATCCATGCTTGCTCAGAGAACCTTTTTCTTCTCCTGATATTGTACAACTTTTGTAACAGAACAATGTATTTGCTTTGTAGGATTTGCTAGAGCTTCTCATTCAGACAGACAGAACTTGGCAGAAGACCAAAAGGTTCCTTCCGATCTCTCAGAGGCTTCCTGAGAGCACAGATGGATGAGCAAGACTCAGCTGGCCCTGGAGCAGGAAGAGGCCATGACATCCAAACTGGGAGCAGTGGGGGGTTCTGGGAAAACTCTGTGCAGAAGATCCTGGGTGAGGAGGACACCCTCTGCTCTGAGGGGCAGAGCCAGCAGTTGAGGCAGTTCTGCTGCCAGGAGGACAAAGGACCCCGAGAGGTTTGCAGCCGACTCTACTACCTTTGCCATCAGTGGTTGAAGCCAGAAAGGCACACGAAAGCTGAGATGCTGGACCTGGTGATCTTGGAGCAGTTCCTGGCTGTCCTTCCTCCAGAGATGGAGAGCTGGGTGAGGGACTGTGGAGCAGAGACCAGTTCCCAGGCGGTGGCCCTGGCCGAAGGTTTCCTCCTGAGTCAGGCAGAGGAGAGAAAGCAGGTGAGAGAGACGTTCCTCTGGATACTCCCAAGGTGCTCCAAACAGGACAGAGAACATCCCATAATGGTCTGCTGATGGCCCATCCTTTTTCTGGGAAGACATCCATGGAATGAGATCTAACACCCTTTAAGTCTTTGTCATTCTCGATCTAACATTTCTCACCATTCATTCTCTGTTTTGAATCCTTGTTTCTTTTTCAGGGAAATGATCTCTTTGCAGAAATGGACCTGGATTCCTGTAAGTCAGAGAGGCCTCCGTTGGACACCAGAGAGAGGCCACTGGGTAAGGAGGAAGGTGGTTTTACTCCATTTGGTCTCATTCTGTTGGTTTTCCAACACATCTAGGGGTTCTTTTCATCTTGTTTTGGGGGGAAACAGTTGGGAACAAGGGTCCAGAGGAGGGGAGATGTATTTCTGCACAACTAACATATGAAATGGGCACAAACATCTAAATGCTCTCAGCAGGTTAGGCTTTCTGAAAGGCCCATCTGTAGTTAGAGATGCCCTGTTTCCCCTGTGAGAGAAGCAGGCACTCCTGGCGTCTTGCTTACGCTTTTTCTCTTTCAGGAGACAGAATGATGCCGGCAAAACCTCCTGATCCGCCTTTTCATGGGGGCGGAAGGGAAGCAGCGGCTGTGGAACCAGATCAGGTCAGGGGAAGCTGCCTTGTGGGGACAGAGGCCAAGGGATGGAGCAATATCATGGACTGGTTGGGCACAGAGGAATGGTGGAAGGAAGCAGCCTGGGAATCAGGAAGGGAAGACGGCTCAGAGCCCAAGGAGTGGAGGTGGAAGAAGGATGAGCGATCAGAGGGAGAAGAGGAGGTGTCAGAGGCTGAAGGGGAAACAGGGCTTAGTGAGCTGGGAGACTCTGTGTCAGAATGCAGTCCAGAATCGGAGGCAGAAGAGGAAGGAGGCGAGTGGGAGGAGGAAGGTCGAGAGGCAGAGATGAGTCAGGAGAAGGAGGAGCCACCGGGGGCTCCCTCTCCTTCTGCCAGAAGCCCCCCTCCCTGCTTGTCTCTCAGAGCCAGCAGATGGCTGACAATGGAGGAGCAAAGGCAAGCTGCACATTGGCGCACTGTTCGATCACTTGCCAGAAACCCCAGAGAGGAGGGGGCTTGGAAAGCTGTGGGGAGCCGGGGGCCTTCACTCTTAGCAACTGCTTTTGTGGAGGAAGAGGCTCAGGGAATGAGCTGCTGTTCTCATGAGGCCTGAAACTCAGCCAAGTCTGTGAATATCATGTTCTTGCTAAGAAAGTGTGAACTCCAGCTGTGAACTGTGGGATTTCCTACCCATATAACTCTGACACCAGCCTTCTGAATTTTGCCAGTAGGATTCATCTGTAGTTGCAGTTTTCATGGAATCCTAGAGTTGAAAGGGACCCAAAGGGTCATCAAGTCCCACCCCCTGCATTGCAGGAATCTCAGCTAATCACCCAAGACAGATGGCCATCCAGACTAGGCTTCTTGTATTTCTGTATTCATCACTGAGTGCTAAAATAGGCTTCTAAGCAGCAGACAGACGAGTACAAATAGAGGCCAGGATTCACGTAGCCAGCCCCATCTGCTGCAAAATGGGGCCTGCCCCCCATTCCTCCCCCTCTCCATGCCCCCAGGAACCCCTTGAATTTGGCTCTAGGGCATTGGGAGGGAACCTCCCCAAAACAGCACATGAGGAGAGGGGAAAGTGGATCCTTCCATCTGGCAAACTGGAATGCTTGCGTAGGCAGAATAATATGGAAAACACAATGTGGAGTACCACCTATTTGCAGAAAGACGAATACCCATAATTAAAAGCAGAATAAAAGAATGCCATTAAAGCATTAAAATAAGTATCCAGAATTAAATTGTGCAGCAAAGCAATCCTATTTATACAACACCACAATTAACAGGAAGGAAAGAACAGAGCATTGTGTAGAAGATCATATTTCTGCTGTCTGAGAGGAGGACATTTCCCTTTTTCTTTTAGGGTCCAGTGTGCTTTGAAGATGTTTCTGTTCATTTCACGGACGAGGAGTGGGCGTTGCTGGATCCTGACCAGAGAGCTCTGCATAAGGACGTCATGGAGGAGAATCGTGGGATCGTGGCCTCTCTTGGTAAGGCTCCCTGTGGGATCGTCATATCTGCCAAGAAATTCAAAAAATGCCTCTATGTGACGAACCTCATATATTTTCACAGAGCTCAACAGCACCCCCTCCAACACCTGGGAACCTAACACCCCCACAAGAAATCTTGGAACAGCAAATTGCAGTTTTTTCTGTGAACCATTTCCCTCTAGAGCCAGTGTGGTGTAGTGGTTAGGAGCGGTAGTCAAGTAATCTGGGGAACCGGGTTCGCGTCTCCGCTCCTCCACATGCAGCTGCTGGGTGACCTTGGGCCAGTCACACTTCTTTGAAGTCTCTCAGCCCCACTCACCTCACAGAGTGTTTGTTGTGGGGGAGGAAGAAAAAGGAGATTGTTAGCCGCTTTGAGACTCCTGAAGGGGAGTGAAAGGCGGGATATCAAATCCAAACTCTTCTTCTTCTTCTTCTCTAGTTCTGCCTTTTTATACCATGATTCGGCTGGTCTGAACTGCCCAGGCCATCTCAAATGCCAGCTTCAGAGTTGTTAGGAAAGATAAGCAGCTACTATCAGGTTTTCTGTTTTTATTTTTGTTGCTATCAGTCTTGGGTTGACCAAAGAGACGACTGGAATTGGAGATGGAGGGGATGCCATGAGTGGGCCAAGCAAAATCCATCCCAGAGAAGAGCCAGGCTTATTGAATCTCAGGTAGTAGTAGCAGTGATAATAATAATAGTAATAATAATAATAATAATAATAATAATAGTAATAGTAATAGTAATTTTATTTACACCCTGCCCATCTGGCTGGGTTACCCCAGGCACTCTGGGCTGCTTCCAACACATGTATAAACATGAAACATAAATAATAACAATCTGATCCCATATAAAAAGTACATTAACTTTAAAATGAACATCTTACACTAGCAGCCAAAATTGTGGATACCTTTTGTGAAAAGTGCATTTCTGAGGTTTGATGGCTCATAACACCACTTTTTGGGGAATAATATTATAAAATTATATAGCAATGGAAAGATAATTTAATGAAGAATGTAATCCAAGAAATTTTATGAGGGAGTATTTATTAGAACAGCAGTCAAAAAGAAGAAACGTGAAACCTTTGGTAACCATTGGTAACCTTTAGCTTTAATTATGGCCTTACTACGCCTTCGCATGGAGTGAACCAAGTTTTTTAGTTCTGCAGCTGTAATAATGTGACACCAAGACTGAATTATTGCCTCTATGAATTAGGCTTTATTGCTGGGTTGCTTCTGACTAAGAAGTTTCTTTAGTCGGCTCCATAGACTTTCAGTTGGGTTAAGGTCTGGGCTATTCCCAGGCCATTCCAGCAGTGGAATATTATTAGCTTCAAACGACCTTTTGCACACAGCAGCAACATGACATGGAGCTGAATTCTGTTGAAATATAAAATAATTAAATAAACAATATTTATACAAACATATATAAATGCTTCAGTATATGGGGAAAGATCACATGGAGAATGCTTCAGTTTGGGCTCAAGTATTTCATTTATGTATTTTGGGAAGTTTGCATTTCCATTGTCAGTGTATGAAAATGCAAAGGACCTGACTTCCTTTGTCTCCTCAGCCTGGTCCTCAGACCCTTGTCGGCATAAAGGAGTCCACAAGAAGAGTGCCCTTGCAGAGTATTTTCTGCTTTTATTCTTAAAAGTCTTTATCTGCAAAACGAACAACCAACTGTACACACATCAACACTACCAGATTTCACCAACCAACCCACACCCAACACTAACATTGACCACTCTATATATAAAGGTACAATTAGGAGAAAGGTTGCATGAGTCATTGTAGGCCACTGACTCATGCTGACTTAGTTCTTTTAGCATTAAAGAAACAGCGGCCAAATTTTAGCCGTGACACCCATTAATGACACAAATTCATAACAGTAGCTGGGTGTTTCACGGCCGGTGTAATGCATGTAGGATGTAAATCTTCTTTGATTCTTCTATTCCCGTATTTCATGCCATCACTACCAAGCAAGGAGATTTGGGTCTCATCGCTCCAAATAACAGTATCCCATTGTTCCGCTGTCCAGTTAACATGGGTTTAATCTTTTCAACCTTTGCTTGAGAGAGAACAATGGCTTTTTCCTTAGAATTCTAGCATTTAGACCAGTCCTTGCAATCAACTTCACATTACATTGCGCCATGTCATCCTGTATACACCCAGATGGTTTTCTTCTGTCACGTGGGCACAGTCTCTCCATTCTTCGATCATCACTTGCTATTGTGCACCTTTTACTGCCTTTACCAGTCTGATTTTGGAGTGAATGAGTTTCTTCTTTTTTAAAAATATTTTTTATTAACAGGCCAATCACATCACATTAATTCCAAATAACAATAATTCCAAATTACATAGCAATTTTTTTAAATTTTTTGTTGGGGGTACCCATGCTTCAAGCTCCGAAAGAGATCCGGTCATCTCTCTTGCTGCTGCTTTAATTACACAGTTCTGTCAAAATAATATTCACAGTTCTGTTCAATCTTCTCTTTGTTGTTTTCCTCAACTTCTTGTTGTTATCTCCTTTCTTTGTGATCTCTGATAATCTCCACAAGCGGGTTGAAGACAAACATCGTTATTTCCTGTGTGGATTTTACACTCATCCAAGAGCCATAAAAGTAGACAGACGCCATTTCAACACCTCCGTACAAAACATTCCGACAGTCTGTCCTGATCTCCCCAGGCCCGCCTCTCCCTCATAAATTTTCTCAGGGGGCCCTGCTAGGCCGAACCCACACTCCAACATAGTAACAGCCAGTCCTCCTCCCCCTGGATTCCTGCGGGCAAGCCTGCCATGATAAATCTCTTTTTATAAGTGCGCCACAAAGGGCTTACTTTCGTTTCCCGATGCTCCCATAAGCCACGTCCTTGCATAGTAACTAATTTCCACACAGTTCTTATTTCTCCTGCTTGTGATCAGTAATTGCAACGATTCTTTTTTGGGGGGGGACTATTGGGTACTCACATAAGACAAAAAAAGACATGTTTTTCTCCCCCCTCCTTTTCAGTCTCGCTCCGACATACCGATCCTTTGATGAATCTTCTTGATTTATTCCTCTTCTTGATTTATTAAGTCCAGCCCGTCGCTCCTCTTCCCAGAGATGCCTTTAGTTAGCAGTCCTTATTCCCAATCATCGCTTGAAGTATGTGCGTTTGCTTCTGTTCTGATTGTTTATGTTGAGCTCCCGCAACTAGGTGCACAGATCAGAGACAGCGTCCAGGAGAGCCGACCCACACGAGGGCTTTTGTGCCTAGTGCCCTCACCCCCTTTTGAATCTGGGGGTGAATTATAGGCAAAGCAGGGAAGGCAGTGTTCACCATTCCCTTGGGGTAACGAGGGAGGCTGCATACTCCCATAACAGCCTCTTAATTACCTCGTGTGAGCCGGAGAGATGGTATTGTCGGCCATCTTCCGATGCGCCCCCCAGCGGCCCCCCCCCAGTGAATGAGTTTCTTATACCTCTTCAAAAATATATAAAGGCCAGCTTTGGTTAAGTTTTCCCCAATCTTTCTTCTAATTTCTTCATAACTGTAGCCTTGTTAACTTAAAAGTATCAGTTAACATCTCTTTCTGGGTAACCAGTCAACTCTTTGTGCCATTTTTAAAATTTTATTATGTTCTGCAAACTCACTAAATGAAAGGACATGGAAAAAACAGCCAACTTGAGAGCAATCACATAAGACACTGACAAAAGTCAACCTAAGCAAGTAGTGTTTCTGCTTCCTATTTCTGGTTATTTGGCTATGATTTTTGATAGAATACAGCTAATTGAACTTTGTAGCATTATGTTCTTGCTCAAATTATTTTTCCACTGATGAATGATTTTATGATATTACTCCAAAACAAGTGGTGTTATAAGCCATTAAAGCTCTGGAATAAACTATTTCCAAAAAGGCTTCCACAATTTTGGCCACTACTGTATATCAAACAAAGCAACATTCAGCAACTCATCAGAATCTAATAATAAATATGTTGGTTAATGACAAACAAAAAGGTAATAAACACACACTGAACTCCCTTCAGTTCTTCTTTATTCATTCCTGAGGCTCTAATCCCTTTTTGTCTCCATTGCAGATTGTAATGAATTGGAAATTGAGAACAAAGGTGACCACAACAAAATCCCTAGAAAGGAGAAGCCACATAAAAATTTGGAGTGTGGAGAAAGCTGCAGTCAGAGCTCCCATTCCACTTCCCATCAAAGAAATCTCATTGGAAAGAAACCCTGTCAGTGCGTTGAATGTGGAAAGAGCTTCACTAAAAGCTCTGTTCTCACTTGCCATCAAAGAATTCATACAGGGGAGAAACCCTATAAGTGTGTGGTATGTGGAAAGAGCTTCAGTAAGAGCTGCAATCTAACTTCCCATCAAAGAATTCATACAGGGGAGAAACCCTATCAGTGTGTGGAATGTGGAAAGAGCTTCAGGCAGAGCTCCAATCTCACTTCCCATCAAAGAATTCATACAGGGGAGAAACCCTATCAGTGTGTGGAATGTGGAAAGAGCTTCAGTAAAAACTCCCATCTCACTTCCCATCACAGAATTCATACAGGGGAGAAACCCTATCAGTGTGTGGAATGTGGAAAGAGCTTCAGTACCAGCCGCAATCTCACTTCCCATCAGAGAATTCATACAGGGAAGAAACCCTATCAGTGTGTGGAATGTGGAAAGAGCTTCACTCACAGCCACAGTCTCACTTCCCATCAGAGAATTCATACAGGGGAGAAACCCTATCAGTATGTGGAATGTGGAAAGAGCTTCACTGATGGCTCCTCTCTCACTTCCCATCAGAGAATTCATACAGGGGAGAAACCCTATCAGTGTGTGGTATGTGAAAAGAGCTTCACTTATAGCTCCTCTCTCACTTGGCATCAAAGAATTCATACAGGGGAGAAACCCTATCAGTGTGTGGAATGTGGAAAGAGCTTCAGTACCAGCCGCAATCTCACTTCCCATCAGAGAATTCATACAGGGGAGAAACCCTATCAGTGTGTGGAATGTGGAAAGAGCTTCACTTATACCTCCTCTCTCACTTTGCATCAAAGAATTCATACAGGGGAGAAACCCTATCAGTGCGTTGAATGTGGAAAGAGCTTCACTGATCGCTCCTCTCTCACTTCCCATCAGAGAATTCATACAGGGGAGAAACCCTATCAGTGTGGGGAATGTGGAAAGAGCTTCACTCATAGCTCCTCTCTAAATTCCCACCAGAGAATTCATACAGGGGAGAAACCCTATCAGTGTGTGGTATGTGAAAAGAGCTTCACTGATAGCTCCTCTCTCACTTCCCATCAGAGAATTCATACAGGGGAGAGACCCTATCAGTGTGTGGAATGTGGAAAGAGCTTCACTTATAGCTCCTCTCTCACTTTGCATCAAAGAATTCATACAGGGGAGAAACCCTATCAGTGTGTGGAATGTGGAAAGAGCTTCAGGAAGAGCTCCAATCTCACTTCCCATCAAAGAATTCATACAGGGGAGAAACCCTATCAGTGTGTGGAATGTGGAAAGAGCTTCAGTCGGAGCTCCAATCTCACTTCCCATCAAAGAATTCATTCAAAGGTCAGAAAAACCCTTCATTATAGACTTCCGGTTGGCTCACCCGATTATGGGGGACAGGACTTCTTTCGCGGAAAGGGCACCGGCGCTTTGAAGACAGGGGAGAGTCACTAGAGCACAGCGGCGCCCCGAAAAACCCTCAGATTGAGCGTTCTGAGGACCTGGAGTTCCTGCAGGTGCCGGGAACGACTCCCATGCTCCCCGTAAGCTCTAAAAAAGAGGGCTGAGTGAGAGCGGGGTTGGAGACGGTGGCACTAGGGAAACAATTCGCTTCCTTCAAAGCGTGAAGCTCCGAGTCCTGCGATCGTGAGCAGCCAATTCCTCCAAGGGAAATTTTTTTTGGGGACTATCCCTCTTGGAAATCGTGAGTAAAACGATTTCATTTGGAACTTTGAATTGGGAAGGAAAGGGATTTAAAAACAGAGGTCGATCCCTTTCACTGAAGTAAAAACGAAAGCAGCTAACGTTACCAAAAGCCGCAACTTTAGTCTCATCTTTTAGAAACTTTCAAGTCTTTCCTATATCCCCCTTTCTAGCAGGGGGAAGGGGGGCGAAAGACAAAAAATAAATTTCCCTGCAGAAAAAATAGGGATTTTTCCTGAACTGTTGTATCTTCTTTGTGGAAGCAGACCTCCCGGGTGAGGGGAGGCTAGACTCCATTGTGACGCAACAAAGGGAACGGAAGCTTTCAACTTTCGTTTTCCACTTTGGAAAAATACAAAGTAACCACAGCCGCCAGAGCTCAACAAATACCTGGAACTCTGCAACTAAGTTAAAGACTTGAAAAAAACTTTTGGGGACTTGTTTAAAGGAGAAAATAAAGACTTGTACTTATATTTACTAGATTGAAAGACTGTGGTGAGGAAAGACTCTTACTCTGGAGTGGGGATTTTTGCAGCTGGGAAACAGTCTGCTTATCCTATTGTCTCCCTCTTTTGACTGTAGCTGACCTTGGGGGGGGAATAAAACTATGGATGGGGGTGACAAAGGAGACAAGACAGAAAAGTCAGAGAGACTGGAAAGAACAAAAATTAAACCAAGAAGAGAATCTAGAACACCAACATTTGAAGAATCAGTAATGCAACTTCTTCAGGAAATTAAAACAGAAGTAAGAGGGAATCAAAAAACCATTCAAGACTTGAGGAGTGACTTTTCTGAACTGAAAGAAGATTTGAAGACAGTGAGGTCCAACATTACCTCACATGAGGAAAGAATTACACAACTGGAAACGGTAAAAATTCAGGATTTAGAGACTGTCCAGCAGCAGGCGTTAAATTTGATTGCGTTTTTGGAATTAAAGAAGAAGGAGGCTCATCTGAGACTGAGGGGAGTGGTCCAGAAGGAACAGGATAACTTGAAGGGTTGGCTCATTGAGGAATTTTCAACTTACTGGGAGATCTCAAAAGAAGAATTGAATTTGTGGATTGATAAAGCATATAGATTTGGTCCTAAAAAGGATTCTAAAATCACACATGACTGTATGGTGATTTTTAAAACAAAGGAACAAAGAGGCATGATATTGGGACATCACTATAAAAAAAGTTTAAAGATAGATGGGAAAGCGGTGATCTTGTTCAAAGAGGTCCCACGACATTTTTTATCTTTGAGAAGTAATTATTCAGATCTGGCAACTGCTCTAAGGAAGAAAAATATCTTCTTCAGGTGAGAATTCCCAGAGGGTCTTTCCTTCAAATTTCAAGGGAGGAAACAGAGAATCAGAACTGTAGGAGAGGAGAGATTTCTGGAGAAAAACACAAAAGAGCTCAGTTTGGAAAGTTCTCCTTCTCTGGCTGTACGGGCTGAAGGACCCTAAAAAATTAAGATGTCTTTAAGAATTTACTCCTGGAATGTTAATGGCTTAAATTCCCTGGAAAAAAGAGGCCGAGTTTTCCATACCTTGGCAAGAAACAATTTGGATATAATTTGTTTACAAGAAACCCATGTTACTAGACTACATAGAAAAATTTTACAGAATAAAAAACTCAGACAGGACTTTATTTCATCAGACAAGGTAAAAAAAAGAGGAGTGGTGTTTTATATTAAAGAAAAATGGAACCCCAAGCTTTTGTTTAAGGACAAGGAAGGGAGATACATTGTGGTTGAAATTACAGCACAAGGCGACAAATATCTTTTATTGGGAATTTATGCACCAAATGATGGAAAAGTGGACTTTTTTAGGAACTTGGACTTGAAGCTCAATGAATATTTGGATTACAAAACAATATTGATGGGAGATTTGAATGGAGTAGTCTCCACATTAATGGACAAATCACAAGAACAAAAAGTACAAAATGCAGGCAGACTTCCAAAACTGTTTTTTGAGATGGTGGATAAATATGACCTGTCAGATATATGGAGACCACGAAATCCGACTGAGAAAGATTACACATTTTTCTCAAATTCCTCCCAAACATTTTCAAGAACCAATTATTTATGGATTACCAGAGATTTAACTCCAAGGGTATCAAAAATTCAAATATGTCCTAGGACATGCTCTGATCATAATGTAGTGTTATTGGAAATGAAATTGTATCTGCAGGCTTCCTTCAGATGGAGGATGAATGATGGGTTGTTGAGGAACGATTTGGTGGTGGGAAAGGCCCAAAAGACTCTAAAAGATTACTTTGAATTAAATATAAATACAGAGGTAGAAGCAAGAGTCATTTGGGATGCTAGTAAAGCTGTTATGGGAGGTTTCCTCATACAACCAAATGCTATAAAGAAAAGGATACAAAAGGAAAAAAGAAAAAAATTCTTTCTCAAATAAAAGAGAAAGAAAAGAATTTAAGATCAAAGCCTAAAAGCCAACAGATACAAAAACACATTAAAGCTTTGCAGACTCAATTTTCTCAAATTATAAATCAAGAAATAGAATGGAAAATAAAATTAATGGAACAGAGAAATTTTGAATCTGCAAATAAATGTGGAATATTGCTGGCTTGGCAATTAAAAAAGAGACAGAAACAAAACACGATCACAAATATTGTAATGGAGGGAAAATCTGTGGAAAACCCTAGGGATATTAGAAAATGTTTTCAGAAATATTTTAAACAACTGTATAAAAAAGGTAAAGAGGATAAAGATAAAATTGAGCAATTTCTTAGAACAAATGAAATGCAGAAAATTCCTGGAGATAAAAGATCACTACTGTAATGGTTCTAGGGGTTGCTCGTGCGTAAGCCTGTTCCAACACCTGGCTGGGTTGCCTGAGTGAACCTTTCCTGTCCGGACAGCCACTCACTCGTGGCTGTCTCAATCGCTGGCAGAATCCGTCAGTGGGCGTTTCTTAAACTTCTTCCAGCAAAGAAGTTCTTTGACGCCCAGTCATCTCCTACTTTCCCTGTGCGGAAGCCTTCTGCGCAAGGAGGGTGTAGGCAGCGGAGGGCCCTTCCTCCCCCCGCTGGTCCCCGGCAAGGAGTCACAGGACCGCCTCGCCGATTCCCCCATTTGCCCCCCTTCTCCACTGGAGCTACGCTGATTCCCTTCCCCAGAAGATGGGCTGCCTCTCCCAATCCTGGGACGCTCTCTGGGATCCCCTCGGAGCTTGCTCTCTCCCTCCGGCACTGATGGCAGTTCCCTGACAACTACCCTGACAACTACCCAATGACATGATTACAAGACAGGAGGTAGAGATAGCAATAAGTCAGATGCCATTGGGCAAAGCCTCGGGACCAGATGGATTATCTGCCAAATATTATAAAACTTTTAAAGATTGGTTAATTCAACCTTTGGCAGAGATATGTAATAAGATACTGAGAGGGGAGAGGGCTCCTGAAACCTGGAGAGACACATATATAACCTTGATACCAAAATCTGAACAAGATAGATGAGATGTAAAGAATTATAGACCAATTTCATTACTTAATGTGGATTATAAAATATTCGCAAATATTCTGGCTAATAGATTGAAAAAGTCTTAACAGAATATATATGTCAGGGCCGCCTCAGGTCCCAGCTCACAAGAGACCAACGCCAAGTCCACTTTATTTACAAAAGTCTTTATTGAAGTACATTGTTTGCTCCACATCCGAGGCGCGCAGCCCCACGTCTGTTACGCTTAGACCTCTGAAGTCCCCTCTGAATCAGTCCCGCCTCTACACCAGTTTAAGAGGCTTGTGCTGGTCCACCTCTTCCTGTCCTTCCTTTTCCGCAGGGTCTTTCTGCCCCCCTGGGTTTCTCCCCTCCTGGATTCCCCTGACGCTGAATCCCCAGACAACTGCTCCCCCCTCCTCCGTGCTTTGGGACCAGGCTCCTCCTCCGGGCTCTCTGCCTTTCCGCGCGCCTCCACATTTGAACTTGGCGCGCGTTCGCTACCTCTGACCTTCCTCTTGACAGTTACACTACTCCCTGTACTACTCTCCGCCCCTTCCGGCAGGACGTCTTGCCCCGATCTCCTTCCCCTCTCTGCTTCCTGCTCTGCTTCGCCTGTCACACTGGGAACTCCACCCCCTTCACTCCGTTCCGGCGGGGAAGCCGGCCCCGATCTCCAACTCCCACTCGGGGTTCCCCTGCTGCTCCCCTGCTCCTGACGAGTCCCCCCTGTAACTCCCCTTGGCCTGACCACGGGCGCCCCCTTTTGGGAATCCTCCGATTCACTTGAAAGACTCATGGAAACCCTCAAGTCATTGTCATCCTCTTCCTCCTCGTTCCGGGATTCTTCCCCCTCGCTCTCAGTCTCCTCCCTCATCTGTGCCTCTCTCCCTGAACCCCTGACAATATACATAAAGACCAGGCAGGTTTCCTGCCTGGAAGACATAAGACAATATTAGAAATATAGTGGATATTTGGAGCAATAATTGACTCAGTGGAATCCTTTCCAAAAGACTGGGCTCCGAGCCCTGGCTCCCAGGGGCTTTATACCTTGAGTACATACATCACAGATATGACATAATCAGATACATCGCAAACGGCAGCAAAAAATAAGCTAATAAGCGCATGCAAGCCTCTCTCCTGGCCATGTAAAGAATTTCCTCCCAACTTCTGCTTTTTAGTTTGAACATGCAGTCTTAACCTTTCCCCCAGATTTATTGCAAGAAATAGAAACTTAAGGCAAAAAGGAACTTTGGCTGTTGAGCTCCTACGCGGCCATCTGCTACAAGGGACATTCTGCGGTTTAGCATCTTCCTGTTTCACCACCCAGACCCTGTCTGGAGAAGGAGGGGAAATGTGTCAGCACATCAAATTTATTGCTTCCCCCTTCTTGTTCAGTGAGATAGGGAGAGAACAAGGAGGTACTGGGACAATGTTCATTTCCGATTTCTCAGATCTAAGCAATTTGCTATTAAGCTAAGCAGAAGCTTTCACGATTCAAACATGGATTATACAGTGGTGCCTCGCAAGACGAAATTAATTCGTTCCGCAAGTCTCTTCGTCTTGCGGTTTTTTCGTCTTGCGATGCACGGTTTCCCATAGGAATGCATTGAAAATCAATTAATGCGTTCCTAGGGAAACCGCCTTCAGACCAGGTCCGGGGACAGTCTGTCCCCCGACCTCTTCTGAAGGCTGGGGGGGGGGACAAGGGCTTTTCTTCCCACTGCCAGCCTTCAGAAGGCTGTTCTGAAGGCTGGCGGTGGGAAGAAAAGCCCTTCTTCCCACCTCCCGCCCCGCAAGCTCCGGGGACAGGAGGGCTTTGCTGCCGACCGCCAGCATTTTAAAAGCCCCTGCTGTCCCGGGGCGATTTTAAAATGCTGGCGGGCGGGAGCGAAGTCTCCGCTGCCCCGAGGAGATTTTAAAATGCTGGGGGTCGGCAGCGAACGCTTCGCTCCCGCCCGCCAGCATTTTAAGATCGCCCGGGGCAGCGGAGAAGTCTCCGCTGTCCCGGGAAGGCAGGCGGGGGGAGCAAAGACTTTTGCCCCCGCCTGCCTTCAGAAGAGGTCCAGGACCTCGTTCCCGCCCCCCCGCCCCGCTTCGGAGCAGCGTTCCGAAGCGGGGCGGCTGGGGCAGGTGTTCCCGCCCCCCCGCCCCGCTTCGGAGCAGCGTTCCGAAGCGGGGCGGCTGGGGCAGGTGTTCCCGCCCCCCCGCCCCGCTTCGGAGCAGCGTTCCGAAGCGGGGCGGCTGGGGCAGGTGTTCCCGCCCCCCCGCCCCGCTTCGGGGCAGCGTTCCGAAGCGGGGCGGCTGGGGCAGGTGTTCCCGCCCCCCCGCCCCGCTTCGGGGCAGCGTTCCGAAGAGGGGCGGCTGGGGCAGGTGTTCCCGCCCCCCCTCCCCGCTTCGGGGCAGCGTTCCGAAGCGGGGCGGCTGGGGCAGGTGTTCCCGCCCCCCCGCCCCGCTTCGGAGCAGCGTTCCGAAGCGGGGCGGCTGGGGCAGGTGTTCCCGCCCCCCCGCCCCGCTTCGGAGCAGCGTTCCGAAGCGGGGCGGCTGGGGCAGGTGTTCCCGCCCCCCGCCCCGCTTCGGGGCAGCGTTCCGAAGCGGGGCGGCTGGGGCAGGTGTTCCCGCCCCCCCGCCCCGCTTCGGAGCAGCGTTCCGAAGCGGGGCGGCTGGGGCAGGTGTTCCCGCCCCCCCGCCCCGCTTCGGAGCAGCGTTCCGAAGCGGGGCGGCGGGGGCAGGTGTTCCCGCCCCCCCCGCCCCGCTTCGGAGCAGCGTTCCGAAGCGGGGCGGCTGGGGCAGGTGTTCCCGCCCCCCCGCCCCGCTTCGGAGCACCGGGAGAAGCGATCTCCCCGCAGCCCCTTGCTTCAAAAGAGAAGACCCGCTGTCCCCTGGGCAAGCTTCGTTTTGCGAAGCAAGCCCATAGGGAAATTCGTCTTGCGAGGCAACTCGAAAACGAAAAAACCTTTCGTTTTGCGAGTTTTTCATCTCGCGAGGCGTTCGTCTTGCGGGGTACCACTGTAAAATCATTGTAGAAATATCTGGATATATATGAATATATATGAATATATTGATAACTGATAACTGATTGTATGGATAACTGATTATATGAAAAGCATAAGGGTAAAATTCCTCCAGGTCCTGCTTCAAAAGGAACCAGGCAAGGGTGCTCACTTTCCCCTCTACTATTTATTTTGTTCCTGGAGTTATTGCTGAATATGTTGAGGAAAGAAGAGAAAGTGAAGGGCATTGTGGTAGGATCTAAGCAGTATAAATTAAAAGCCTTTGCAGACAACTTGGTTTTAACTTTACAGGATCCAGAGGCCAGTGTAATGAAAGCACTGGAGATGATACAGGAGTACGAGCAGCTGGCAGGTTTTAAATTGAACAAGAGCAAAACTAAAGTATTAGAAAAGAATCTAGATAAAGATGAAAGAAAAACCCTTATTGGAAAAACAGGCCTGGTATTCACAAAGAAGGTTAAATATTTGGGTGTGAACTTAACAGCGAAAAATTTGAATTTGTACAAAGATAACTATGAGAAAGTCTGGAATGAAGTAAAAAGAGACTAGGAGGTATGATCAAATTAAAAATTTTCACTTATGGGTCAAATATCGGTGGTAAAGATGAATGTATTGCCGAAAATGTTGTTTTTGTTTCAAACTTTACCTATCATTGATAATGTTAAATGTTTTCAAGAATGGCAGAAGGCCTTGTCTAAATTTATCTGGCAGGAGAAAAAACCGAGAATTAAGTATAAATTACTTACGGACACAAAAGAAAGAGGAGGTTTTTCCCTGCCTGATTTGAAGATATATTTTGAAGCTGCGGCCTTCTGCTGGATTAAAGATTGGATTAAATTAGAAAATGAAGATATTTTGGATTTAGAGGGACTGGATAATAGGTTTGGATGGCATGCATATCTTTGGTATGATAAAATAAAGGCCCATAGTGGCTTTAAGAACCATATAATCAGGAAGGCGCTTATAAAACTCAAATATATATATATCCAAAATGTATAATTTATTATTAGAATGGGAATTAAAGGATGAAGAAGTAAAAGAAGTTATGATTAAATGGGCATGTGATATAGGATATGTAATTCGGCTGGACCAATGGGAGAAATTATGGAAATATGATATTAGATTCACGTCATGTTATACAATAAGAGAAAATTTTATGAAAATGGTGTACCAATGGTATTTAACTCCGGTAAAATTGGCTAAAATTTACAAATAAAAATTGAATACCTGTTGGAGATGTAAAAAAGAAATAGGAACAATGTTTCACATGTGGTGGGAATGCCGACCTGTTAAACAATTCTGGAATGAAATCTATGAAGAACTCAAAAAGATGTTTAAAATATCTTTTAGTAAAAAACCGGAGGCATTCCTTTTAGGTTTAATTACAAATGATATCCCTGAAAATCGAAGGAAAGTATTCCTTTATGCAACAACAGCTGCCAGGATGCTTATAGCTAAAAACTGGAAAGGCAGAAAAATTCCATCAGTGAAAGATTGGCAAATTAAATTTTGTGAATACATAAATCTGGCAAGACTCACAGCTTACATAAGGGGACAATCGGACCAGAAATTATTAAAAGAATGGGGTTGTGCTAAAGGCTATATGAAAAAACATTGTTCTGGAGTTAGTATATTGGTATGTAATGAATGATGCTTTACAGGGTTAAAGAATAAGAAAGATGGTGTAAAAAAGCACAAAGATGGAAGTAATTTAATTAGACACAACAGTAAGAGTAAATTTTTTGAGGTCTTAGAACAAAGGAAGGAAGTCAATTTGTGTTTATGTACGTAATGATATGGTTTTGTTCTGTAGATGTGTGCTGTTTTGTTTTCGTTTCGTTTCGTTTCCTTTGCTCCCCCCCTTTCCTTTTCTGTTTTTTTCCCCCTATATGTTCCCGGGATTCTTGTCTGGATAGTATTATTTTGGATTCAATGTTTGTAATTTTTGTTATGATTCTGCATTGAAAATAAAAAAACTCAAAAAAAATATCAGGAAGGCGCTTTATAATGTATGGATTAGATATCAGGATATTTTGGTAAGAAAAACACCCAAATGGATGCCATCAATGGAAGCTCAGGCACAAAAAAAGTTAAATATGGAGAATAAGTGGTTGAGATATTCAGATTTATTCATAGAGGATGCTGAGAGATTTAAATTAAAACCATTTGAACAAATTAAAGATAAAGTGAATTGGCTTCAATATTGCCAAATTAATGAACTATTTAAGATTGATACCCAGCTTTTCAACCAGGCCTTTGGCTGATTGACATCTAATGCCCTTTAAAAATGTGCCAGGGACGGGGGTTACAGATGTTTATTTTCTATTTTTATATTGTACTTTTATGTTGTAACTGTCCTGAGACCTGTGGGTGTAGAGAATAGGAGCCTTCTCTTAGAGGCCTGGGGGTCTTTGCTCCCCCCATTAAAATATTTGAGGGGGCCACCCCCCAGATGAAATGCTAGAAGTGTTCTCCAAGTCAAGGGGAGCTGCTGGAAATTGAACTACGGGCTCAAAATTTTACTTTTTTAAAAAAGTCACTGCCATTATAGGCATTGTCATTCAAATGGTGTGCATGCATCATGTGATTGATTGTGCAATGTGGGCTTTACCTGGCCCCCCCACCAATATTTTATTCTAGTTGGCACCTCTGGATCGAGTGGTATACAAAATAAATAAATAAATCGCCTTTCTTTGCACATGTTCCAGCTTGTCAATATCCTTACTTCTTATCATTTTTAAAATTGATGTGCCCTTCATCTGAAGATTTCACAACACAAACAGACAGGTTGAAAGCATGGCTTTCCCAAAAACAAGTCAAGCCAGAGAAATCTCTCCTCCCCTTTTTTTGGATGGAGTTACAAACTTTGTTGCTCAGGGGACAGCTGTTGAAATAGTGCAGCATGATTTCAGTAAGGCTTTTGACAAAGTCCCCTGTGATATTTATGTGAGGAAGCTGGTAAAAGGAGGCTGAATGAGGTAACTGTTAGGTGGATTGGACTGACCGATCCCAAAGAGGACTCCTTCATGGTTCCTCATCATCCTGGGGAAAAGTGACAAGAGGGGTGCTGCAGGGTTCTGTCCTGGGCCTGTTGTTGTTCAACGTCTTTATAAATGACTTGGATGAAGGGACTGAGGGGATGCTCCTCACATTTGCAGACGACACCAAATGGGGAGCGGAGGCCAATGTGGCAGAAGGCAGAATCAGATCAAGGGCAGGAATAGTACCACTTTCTTCTCCCTTGGTCAGGCCCCAGCTAGAATACTGTGTTCAGTTCTGGGCACCACAATTTACCGTATTTTTCGCTCGATAACACGCACCTGACCATAACACACACATGTTTTTAGAGGAGGAAAACAAGGGGGGGGGATTCTGAATGAAACAGCGGGTGTATGATTTTTGTGCTTCATGCTGTGGCCACAGACATGTGATTTGACGGTGAGTTTGGGGTAGCCCAATGCAAAAATCCTGAGAATCCATGTGGATCTGTGCTTTGTAACCACGTTTTTGCACCATTGCAGCCCCAGGCAACAGTGGGTGTGTGATTTTTATGGTGCAGGCTGTAGCCATGGACATGTAATGTGATCTGATGTTGAATTTGGGGTGACCCTATGCAAAGATCCTGAGGATCCATGTGGATCCGTGCTTTGTAACCACGTTTTAAGTGGGGAGGGAAGGGAAAACATAGAAGGGACAAGGAGCACCGAGAGGGGTGTGCGGAGAAGCAGCTGGCTAAGAATGCAGGAGGGGGGTTTTACCGGAGGGAGGAAAGGAAGGCAAAAGTTCACCCACCCACCCAAGCCAGCCAGCGCGCTCTCTCTCTCTCTCTCCCATCTGCATGTTGCCTGCGAGTCCCTAGACGCAGCAGCAGCACTGGAGCACATTATGGTAGAAGGAAGGACGCTCTGCTTTCCCCTCTGCTTGCCTGGAGGGGAGGGGTTTTCTCTGCTCTTTGTTCCGTTTGAGCAAACACAGTAACGAAACAGAAGGGGGTGGGCAGTAAGACCCTGAGGCAGAATGCAGGAAAGCAACAGCTTTCTCTCTCGGGAGGCTCGAACGCAGAGAATGAAGATAAACTGGTAAAATAAGGGGGCTGGGTTAAAGCTAAAGGGAAAACCTTAAGGATCCCTCAAGAACAAGGCAGGGGTTCAGGGCTCCCAAAAACGAGCTGCAGCCTTAGAAAGGAAAAATGGGGCTTTCGGAGGTGGTTTTTACTGCCCCGCTGCTTCCAATTTTTTAAAAGGCAAATTGCAGGAGAAGATGCAGCAGTCAGTCACTCTCTCACTCCCTCCAAGCACCCATGCTAGCGTACAAACACACAGGCAACCACACACTCACAAAGCACACACACTAGCAAACACACAGTCACGCTGCACACACAATCAAGCGATCAGAGTGGCCAAACCTCCTAGCAAGCACTTCCCTGGCTTCTGCTGACCGCAACGAAGACGACCCTCAAAGAAAATGTGTGATGCACTCGGGCCAGTCGGCTCCAGGGACCACACATTCGCTCAATAACACGCATAGACATTTCCCCTTACTTTTTAAGAGAAAAAATCTGCGTGTTATAGAGGGGAAAATACGGTAAGTATCTTAAATTTTGTTCGCCTGGGGAAATCAAGAAGGTTGGGCTACACATTCTATATTCCCTTTATAACAGGTGGCAAATGTTTATTGAATACATATATTGTCAAGACTGTTGCAGGAATCCACCCAGCACTCGCGAGAAAATGTGGCATGATCTTTTAAAATAATCAAATGAAACGTCTGCAATTTCATCAGGACATGTTATTTGTTGTTTACTGTTGTAACTATTGCTTTCTCAAAATTTATCTCTGTACCATGAAAATAAATAAAAACAATGATTTTTAAAGGAGGTGGGGAATCATGTGTGCTATTCCACATTAATCTGCTTGCATGTGTTGAGTGTTATTTGGAGTAATTTCACATTATGTGTTTCTGTGTGTTCAGCACACATGATTGCAGGTGAGACTGAATAAAAGACTTCCTAGGAAATTCCCTTTGACTGCTTCTGTATTGTTTCAAATGTGACTTCACTTCCCGTTCTTCCCAGGCACTAATTGGCCAGCAGAAGCAGCAGGCCCCTTGATTTCTAGCCGCCCTCTGATAAGGACAGTAAAAGGTAGTTCCAGCTTGAGCTAAGCTGTGGAATGAACTCAGTCCCTGAGTTACGTAGAGGGAATGGGAAAAGCTGCTTTTCGACAGAGTGAGCGTAGTTGCTGGGATCTTTTTTCATGTAGAAAATACTGTCTCGGTAACTCCCCCCCCCCCCAGGTCCAGTAATTGCTCCCGTCTCTTTTTAATTTCCCTCTATACTGACTCTTCTACATCCCACCACTGTGTGTGTGTGTTTGCTTGCCAATTCAGGAAAGTTTATAAGGCACTTGCAATGTATTTTAGGTCCCTCGTTGTTGTAACCAGTTTGAGACTCGTTTTGAGGAAAGTACAAAGTTGCCATTCTTGTAAGTAAATATTAGCACCTTCGAAGACTGCAGTCTATGAAAGCTCATACCATAAGAAACATGTTCCAGGCATGCTTACATTCTGGTATGCACAAAGCACTGCGGCTTCAGTAACATGCTTCAAAACACTTTTACCGTAACAGACTTAATAGGGCCTCTGGAGATTTTTGTATGTACTTTACTATTTAAGAACGAAATAAAGAAAGCAAAAACTTGTGTTCAGACGGAATTGAGTAATGTTTGTTGAATACTAGTGTAACAAGACATATTCTTCACAAAACCTAAAATATTTGACATGATACAATGTATCTGTAAAATTCAATTTTGTTTTGTTAACTTTATAGTTTTCTGGCACCCACCCTTTGGAATTCCCTCCCCTTATTAAACATTAGACAGGTGACACCCCTCTTGTCTTTTTGGTGCCTACTAAAGACCCTTCTCTTCCAACAAGACTTTCAAGTGGATGGATCCAGCTCTCTGTCTTGGCTTCTTTGCTCTTTGGGGCTGGAGGGGGAATGAATTTTATCCCCTTTATTCCCCCCCTAAAAACTAGGTGCGCCCTATGGTCCAGTGCACCCTATGGAGCGAAAAATACGGTAAGTCGTGGAAGCCAGCTGTCTTGTGAATCGTTGACCTGGCATTGGACAGCAGCACCTTCAGGTCATGTGGGTCTCCCTTGCTGATTCCAGTATCCTTCCAGTATCCACCAGACCCAGAGGCAGGGATAGTCCTCAAAGAACGACTAGACTAAACCTGCCTCCTCTGTAATGACATGGTCTGGTCTTAGCATAACTCCTCCTCCTACCAGTGATCACTGAGATCGGTTGTCCCAGTGCAACCCACCTGTGGAACTTGCCCCAGCCATTCTGTTGGATGGGGTCCACTCCCTGGCAGCGCTGGCCCTCTCCCCTTAAGAACCAAATACAAACTATACAATAAGTCAGTAGAAACTAAGTTAAAAAACAAGAACAATACACAACAACTTACATTTATACTGAAACGAAACCCCAGCACCAACTAAACATTTATCCCACCCCCAACAGAGGAAAAACCCAACACCCAACATTGAAAGCGCCACAGATTAAAAACTATTTTAAAAGATTTGCCCCAGCCCCAGAGTTTCTTCCAGTGAGTCTGGGCTCCCCAGGACTCAGAGCAGGGCAATGTCCCTCCAGCCTCCAGCAGGGGGAGTCTGGTCCTCGCCCCCCCCCCCAGTCCAGGTGGGAAAGGGCCTTGCAGGGAGCAGGTCTTCCTTCCAGCACTCAGGGCAGCAGCAGCAGCAGCAGCCGTGGAGATTTGAAAAGATGTTAAAATGTCTCTGAGATCTCTTGATGAAGGGAGGGAGATGCTCAGAGTCCAGCCAAGAGCCTCACCCCAAAAGGGTATCTGGGCATTGGCGTAGCCGGGGGGGGGCAGCTGCCCCCCCCATATCCATTAAAAATGATAGAAATCTGAGGTTCTGCCAAGCGAGAGAGGGCTGAGCGGGGGGGGGGGGGGCGGCACTCGGCTTTGAAAGGGTTAAAGGAAACCGAGCTGCCTTCCTAGAGAGGACAGGAAGCAAGAGGGGGCCAGGTCCTCCAGAGCCAAGGCCCCTCCCTCCCCAGTCCTTTCCTTGCTTTGGGGTCTCTCCTGCCTCGCTCTCCCCTCCTGGGATCTGGTGAGTCTCCTCTCTCTCCCCCCAGAAGGTGCAGTGGGGAGACGGTGGGGGTCCCAAGGCTGCAGCAGGGGAGGAGGCCTGGGGGGGGGGGCTGATCTGCTCATGCAGGGGGGGACCCCAAGTCAGGGAGGGGAGGGTCCTGCCAGGGAGGGGCCAGGTCTGCCACGCTCTCCTTCCTGCAGATCAGAGGATCCCAAACTCATTTGACCCTCCGCCCCCCCCCTTCAGAAATGATCTCCCTTCTTTACACAAAGGAGTCCCTGGGACTTTAACTTTGAGTGACATCGCTCAGCCTCATTGCACAACAGAGGAAACGTGCCAATGGTTTTCCAAAGCTGGACGAGGAGGTGGACTAGCCCCCCCCAAAAAAATACTCACGGGGAGGGAGGAAGGAAGGAAGGAAAGGTGGGAGAGAGAGGCCAGGAATAAAGAGCGGGATCCCAGCCCAGAGTCTGGCTGCTGCATTGGGGACCAGTTTCCCAGTGTCTCCCAGGGCAGCTCCCCACGGAGGCCACTGCAGCCATTCCCTCGCACCCAAAGCAGGGCATCCCAGGACCACATCCTCTCTCTCCCAAAGGGGTTGTTGCTGGCAAAGCAGCCGGAAATGGGCGCTGCTACTCCCTGAGCCTCCAGGGACCTTGGCATCAATGGCTGTGCGTGTGTTAAGATATCTAATAGAATAATCATAATAAATAACCCACCTAAATTTCAAGGGAGGTGTCTTCGGCCCCGCCCACTTGGCCCTCAGGGGGTTGGACAGATACATACCTGGCCCTCAGAGCAAAGAAAAAGGGACCCCACCCCAGCAGTCTGTCTTGAGAGCAGCAGAGAGTCCAAGTGCAATAAAAGGAGACAGAAGCAGGGGAGTGGGGGTGGGGGTGGGGAGCAACTCCTGAGGACCCCCCGGGAGAGGACCCCCACTAGAGCCAAGAATCCATTTTTCAAAAGATACAAATGACTCCCTTGTCAGTCAGTTCTGACTTCATTCATTGACTGGAAGGCAGGAGCAACCAGCCTGATTCTTCTCCCAGAAATCCCTTCAGTTGCCTCCACATTTTGCATTGCAATCTTTCTTCTAGGAGGCCTAGAGGCTTCCTCCTCCTCCTCCTCCTCCTCCTCCTCCTCCTCCTCCTCCCCCCTCTTATTCTTCCCTCTTGCTTGCTCAGGGAACCTTTTTCTTCTACCAACCTACAAATTCTGAAAAAAACCAATGTATTTGCTTTGTAGGATTTCTAGCGCTTCTCATTCAGACAGACAGAGCTTGGCAGAATACCAAAGGGTTCCTTCCAATCTCTTAGAGGCTTCCTGAGAGCACAGATGGGTGAGCAAGACTCAGCTGGCCCTGGAGCAGGAGGAGGTGAAGCCAGCCAAACTAGGAGCAGTGGGGGATTCTGGGAAAACTCTGTGCAGAAGATCCTGGGTGAGGAGGACCCCCTCCGCTCAGAGGTGCAGATCCAGCAGGTGAGGCAGTTCTGCTGCCAGGAGGCCAAAGGACCCCGAGAGGTTTGCAGCCGACTCTACCACCTTGACCATCAGTGGCTGAAGCCAGAAAGGCACACGAAAGCTGAGATGCTGGACCTGGTGATCTTGGAGCAGTTCCTGGCTGTCCTTCCACCGGAGATGGAGAGCTGGGTAAGGGACTGTGGAGCGGAGACCAGTTCCCAGGCGGTGGCCCTGGCCGAAGGTTTTCTCCTGAGTCAGGCAGAGGAGAGGAAGCAGGTGAGAGAGACTTTCCTCTGGATACTGCCAAGGGGCTCCAAACAGGACGGAGAACATCCCATAATGCTCTATTGTTGGCCCATCCTTTTTCTGAGAAGGCATCCATGGAATGAGATCTCACACCCTTCAAGTCTTTGTCATTCTCTTTCTAGTATTTCTCCCCATTCTCTGTTTTGAATCCTTGTTTCTTTCTCAGGGAAAGGATCTCTTTGCAGAAATGGACCTGGATTCCTGTGAGGCAGAGAGGCCTCCGTTGGACACCAGAGAGAGGCCACTGGGTAAGGAGGAAGGTGGCTTTTCTCCATTTGGTCTCATTCTGTTGCTTTCCCAACTAATCTGTGGGTTGTTTTCATCTTGGTTTTTTTTTGGGGGGGGGACAGTTGGGACCAAGGGTCCAAAGGAAGTGTCAGGGAACTGGAGACAGAAAGGGAGGAGGGCCTGGGAAGAGACCTCCTTTGATCTTCAGAAGAGGGGTCAGAGGGGGGTGAATCTGAGAGGGAGGATGAACTTCCGAGGGCAAGCACCTCTCGGCATAGAGGAAGGAGGGGGGTTGGGCTTCGACGTTGGCTATTCTGGCCCCCAAAACGGAAGGAAGTTATTCAGGACAACTACCCACCATGATCGAGTCGCACTTTTGAACTGCTGTAAATAATGTCAAGAAGAAATAAAGCCTTTGTAAATATGGCTGGGTTCCTGGACTCTTATCTCTGCTGTGTGCTCATTTCTGACAGGAAAGGAGAAGTAGTTTTGCACAACTAACATGAAATGGGCACAAACGTCCAAATGCACTCAGCAGGTAAGGCTTTCTGAAAGGCCCATCTGTAGCTACAGATGCCCTGATTCACCTGTGAGAGAAGCCGGCACTCCTGGCGTCCTGCTTACCTTTTTTCTCTTGCAGGTGGCAGAAGGCTGCCGGCAAGACCTCCTGATCCGCCTTTTCATGGGGGCAGAAGGGAAGCAGCGGCTGTGGCACCAGATCAGGTCAGGGGAAGCTGCCTTGTGGGGACAGAGGCCGAGGGATGGAGCAATGTCATGGACTGGTTGGGCACAGAGGAATGGTGGGAGGAAGCAGCCGGGGAACCAGGAAGGGAAGACGGCTCAGAGCCTAAGGAGTGGAGGTGGAGGAAGGATGAGCAGTGAGAGGGAGAAGAGGGAGAAGCCTGGGAAGAGGAGGTGTCAGAAGCTGGAATGGTAACTGGGCTTAGTGAGCTGGGAGACTCTGAGGCAGAATGCAGTGCAGAATCAGAGGCAGAAGAGGAAGGAGGCGAGTGGAGGAGGGAGGTCGAGAGGCAGAGGTGAGTCAGGAGAAGGAGGAGGCACCGGGGGCTCCCTCTCCTTCTGCCAGAAGCCACCCTCCCTGCTTGTCTCTCAGAGCCAGGAGAGGTCTAAAATGGAGGAGCAAATGCAGGCTGCAAACTGGCGCACTGTTAGATCGCTTGCCAGAAACCCCAGAGAGGAGGGGACTTGGAAAGCTGTGGGGAGCCGGGGGCCTTCATTCTCTGCAACTGCTTTTGTGGAGGAAGAGGCTCAGGGAATGAGTTGCTGTTCTCATTAGGTCTGAAACTCAGCCAAGTCTGCGAATATTGTGTTCTTGCTGATAAAGAGTTAAATACAGCTGTGAAGTGTGGGATTTCCTGTCCATATAACTCTGTGACTCCAGCCTTCTGAATGTTGCCAGCAGGATTCATCTGTAGTTTCAGTTTTCATGGAATCCTAGAGTTGAAAGGGACCCCAAGGGTCATCAAGTCCCACCCCCTGCATTGCAGGAATCTCAGCTAGATCACCCAAGACAGATGGCCATCCAGACTAGGCTTCTTGTATTTCTGTATTCATCACTGAATGCTAAAATAAGCTTCTAAGCAGCAGACAGACGAGAACAAATAGAGGCCAGGATTCACGTAGCCAGCCCCATCTGCTGCAAAAATGGGGCCTGCCCCCCATTCCTCCCCCTCTCCATGCCCCCATGAACCTCTTGAATTTGGCTCTAGGGCATTGGGAGGGAACCTCCTCAAAACAGCACATGAGGAGAGGGGAAAGTGGATCCTTCCATCTGGGAAACTGGAATGCTTGTGTAGGCAGAATAACGTGCAAAACATAAGCTGGAGTACCATCTATTTGCACAAATACCCATAATTAAAAGCAGAATAAAATAATTCAATTAAAGCGTTAAAATAAACATCCAGAATTAAATTGTGCAGCAAAGCAATCCTATTTATACAACACCACAATTAACAGGAAGGCAACAACAGAGCATTGTGTAGCAGATCATATTTCTGCTGTCTCAGAGGAGGACATTTCCCTTTTTCTTTTAGGGTCCAGTGTGCTTTGAAGATGTCGCTGTTCGTTTCACGGACGAGGAGTTGGAGTTGCTGGATCCTGACCAGAGAGCTCTGCATAAGGACGTCATGGAGGAGAATCGTGGGATCGTGGCCTCTCTTGGTAAGGCTCCCTGTGGGATCGTCCTATCTGCCTGGAAATTCAAAACATACCTCTATGTGACAAACCTCATATATTTTCACAGCGCCCCCTACAAGACCTGGGAACCTAACACCCCCACAATAAACCTTGAACAGCAAATTGCACTTTTTTCTGTGAACCATTTCCCTCTAGTTCTGCCTTTTTCTACCACAGTTGGGCTGGTCTGAACTGCCCATGCATCTTAAATGTCAGCTTCAGAGTTGTTAGGAAAGATAAGTAGCTTCTGTCAGGTTTTCTGTTTTTGTTTTTGCTGCTGTCAGTCTTGGGTTGACCAAAGAGACGACTGACACTGGAGATGGAGGGGATGCCATGACTGGGCCCAACAACATCTGCCCCAGAGAAGAGCCAGGCTTCTTGAATCTCAGGTAGTAGTAGCAGTGATAGTAATAGTAGTAATTTTTATTTATCCCCTGCCCATCTGACCTGGTTGCCCCATCCACTCTGGGTGGCTTCCAACACATACATACACATGAAACATTAATAATAACCATCGGATCCCATATAAAAAATACATGAACTTTAAATGAACAGCTAGTGGCTAAAATCATGGAAACTTTTTTAAAAGTGTGTTTCCGAGGTTTGATGGCTCATAACACCACTTTTTGGGGAATAATACCATAAAATTATATAGCAATGGAAAGATAATTTAATGAAGAATGTAATGCAATGACTTTTATGAAGGAGTATTTATTGGAACAGCAGTCATAAAGAAAAAACGTGAAATCTTTGGTAACCATTGGTAACCTTTAGCTTTAATTACGGCCTTACTATGCCTTCGCATGCAGTGAACCAAGTTTTTTAGTTCTGCAGCTGTAATAATGTGACACCAAGACTGAATTATTGCCTCTATTAATTAGGCTTTATTAGTGGGTGGCTTCAGACTAACAAGTTTCTTTAGTCGGCTACATAGACTTTCACTTGGGTTAAGGTCTGGGCTATTCCCAGGCCATTCAAGCAGTGGAATATTATTATCTTCAAAAGACCTTTTGCACACAGCAGCAACATGACAATGAGCTGAATTTTGTTGAAATATAAAATAATTAAATAAACAAATATTTATACAAACATATATAAATGCTTCAGTATATGGGGAAAGATCACATGCAGAACGCTTCAGTTTGGGCTCAAGTATTTCATTTATGTATTTTGGGAAGTTTACATTTCCACTGTCAGTGTATGAAAATGCAAAGGACCTGACTTCCTTTGTCTCCTCAGCCTGGTCCTCAGACCCTTGTCGGCATAAAGGAGTCCACAAGAAGAGTGCCCTTGCAGAGTATTTTCTGCTTTTATTCCGGGTTAGCGCCTCCGGCAATGACAGATTTCCTCTGATCGGGAGGAATCCGCTCCGTGGAAATCAGGGTCTGGAGACCCCCACGGCGAGGCGGAGACCCACTAAAAACCACAGGCGGGAGAAGCCTGTGGACGTGGGATTCGGCTGGCACCTTTTGTGCCTCCCCTACTCGCGGGGAAACCCGGTTTCGAGGATCCGGAGCGACGTGGGGTGAGCGGCGCGGTGCTTCGAATCGACTGCTTCTTTCACAGAGTGAAGCCGCATTGCTGTTGCCGGAGAGCGCTGACTTTTTCCTGTGGACAATTGGACTTTAAACAACTACCCGTGAGTAGAACAGAAAATTGGGTCTTTAAACATCTTAATTTGGCACCGAAACGGGAAGGTTTCAAACAGGAAGTCCACCTTCCTCTTTTGTAAATAGATTGAAGCAAAGGCGCTGCAAGCTAAAGTCTTGGAAAGCCTCTTCAAAAGGATTAAATTTCCATCGGTTAAAACTACTAAACCCCCCTTGGAAGCAGGAGAAGAGGGGGGAAATTTTAGATTGCCTAAGCCTGCAGGAGAGAGAGTGAAGAAAGATAAATTACCACCATTTTGAACCTGGGAACGGGCTGCCAGTAAGATCGACATTTTGGGAAAGTTCATTGACTGTGAATAAAACGTATGTTGACAGACAGTTAAATAAGAGAAATATATTGTTTCCATTGTTTCCTTTTGCTCTTAAAAAGGAGCAAAAGTAGCTGAAAATTGAAACTAATTTTGTTGCTGGATCTGCATTTAAAAGGACGGATACAAATAGAAATTGTTTCCTCTATAGGGAGCTTTTGAAACTGTTGCAGGAGTGGAGCTGGGGAATTTTACAGCTACAGAGATTAAAGACCGTGAGAATCAGAGATTGACCTTGGACAAGAATGTTGACAGAAGAAGCCTTAGTGATTGCATTTTGCAAGATAAGTGCTTTATTGGAACAGCTTCATGAGAAGACGGATGTGATGACTACTAAAATTGATAATTTGGGACAAAAAATGACGGATTTGGGACAAAAAGTGAATACCTATACAGAAACCTCTCAGAACTCGATTCAGGAATCCACTTTGACATGGCAAGTTGTGGAGAAGACGAGGGAGAAAGCTGTTGTTGAACCTCAAGTAATACAAGTGGAGAGAGCCCCAGCTGTTCAGAGGCAATTTGATGAATATAAGCTGTTGCCTTCTACGATTGAATTTAGAGAAAGCCAGATTTGGAGGGATGGAGTCCCGCTTGGATTGGAGAAGGAAAGTTGGATAGATCCCCTTATGCAGGGAGGCTCTGGCTTTTGGGATCTGGATTTGGGTCAGGGGGAGATTGGAGTTGTGGGGGCCTTTAGCTTCGGAGGGATTTTGAAACATGCTCTGAAAGATCTTATGGACTTTAGCTTTGACTATGGAGAATGGGCTGACCTGTCGAGAAGGAATAAAGACATTGTTAGGTTGGAGTTTCCCCGAGATCTACTCCTCAGCACCAAAGGAAGGAAATTAAGAACAAGATCAGCAGAAGATAAAGTTAAGTGCATGTATAAATATGAAGAAGATCTGCAGAAGGGACATGGAAAAGAGTTAAGAGCCTCGGACAGAAGATCACCAGGTTGATGGACCATATGGAATTGATAGAAATGACTGACAGAATCCGAGACCAGGGAGAAGAGACGGTGAAAGAAGATTGGAAAAAAGTTTAAAATTTATTTAGAGAAATATTGTAAAATTAATGAGTGTTAGAAAAATGTTGGAATGAAATTACATGGCTTTAGTAGAAACGTTATAAGGAGTTAAGTTCAAATAAGTTTTAGGGTTTTAATGGTAAGATAAGGTTAAAATAAATTAAGACAATTAAATGTCAGAAAACAGTGAAAGATGGAAAGGATTTTCTGAAATAATTAATAACTAGAATACAAAAAAGGGAGGTGTGAGGAGGTCGATGAAACAAGTTAATGAAAGACAAAGATATGGAAATATTGGATGTGTTTTTAATTGTTTTTGCTTTTGTTTTTGTTTTGATGTATTGTGTCTTTTGTTTTTCTTTTTTTCCTCTTTATGTATTGTAATGTATTGATTTGTATTGTTTACTTTTTCTCTTTTTTTTACCTCTATCTGTAATCTTTAAACTTTTAATAAATATTATTTTTTAAAAAAACCAAAAGACCTTTTGCACACAGCAGCAACATGACATGGAGCTGAATTCTGTTGAAATATAAAAGAATTAAATAAACAAATATTTATACAAACATATATAAATGTTTCAGTATATGGGGAAAGATCACATGCAGAACGCTTCAGTTTGGGCTCAAGTATTTCATTTATGTATTTTGGGAAGTTTACATTTCCATTGTCAGTGTATGAAAATGCAAAGGACCTGACTTCCTTTGTCTCCTCAGCCTGGTCCTCAGACCCTTGTCGGCATAAAGGAGTCCACAAGAAGAGTGCCCTTGCAGAGTATTTTCTGCTTTTATTCTTAAAAGTCTTTATCTGCAAAACAACCGACCAACTGTACACACATCAACACTACCAGATTTCACCAACCAACCCACACCCAACACTAACATTGACCACTCTATATATACAGGTACAATTAGGAGAAAGGTTGCATGAGTCATTGTAGGCCGCTGACTCATGCTGACTTGGTTCTTTTAGCATTAAAGAAACAGCGGCCAATTTATAGCCGTGACACCCATTAATGACACAAATTCATAACACTAGCTGGGTGTTTCACGGTCGGTGTAATGCATGTAGAATGTAAATCTTCTCTGATTCTTCTCCTCGCGTATGTCATGCCATCACTACCAAGCAAGGAGATTTGGGTCTCATCGCTCCAAATAACAGTATCCCGTTGTTCCGCTGTCTAGTTAACATGGGATTAATCTTTTCAACCTTTGCTTGAGAGATGACAATGGCTTTTTCCTTAGAATTATAACATTTTGACCAGTCCTTGCAATCAACATCACATTACATTGCGCCATGTCATCTTGTATTAACCCAGATGATTTTCTTCGGACACGTGGGCACAGTCTCTCCATTCTTTGATCATCACTTGCTGTTGTGCACCTTTTCCTGCATTTTGCAGTCTGATTTTGGAGTGAATGAGTCTCCTTATACCTCCTCAAAAATATAGAAAGGCCAGCTTTGGTTAAGTTTCCCCCAATCTTTCTTCTAATTTCTTCATAACTGTATCCTTGTTCACTTAATAGTACTATTTTACACCTCTTTCTGGGTAACCAGTCAACTATTTGTGCCATTTTTGAAATTTTATTATGTTCTGCAAACTCACTAAATGAAAGAACACGAAAAAACCAGCCAACTTGACAGCAATCACATAAGACACTGACAAAAGTCAACCTAAGCAAGTAGTGCTTCTGCTTCCTATTTCTGGTTATTTGGCTACAATTTTTGATAGAATACAGCTAATTGAACTTTGTTGCATTATGTTCTTGCTCAAATTATCTTTTCATTGATATATGATTTTATGATATTACTCCAAAACAAGTGGTGTTATAAGCCATTAAAGCTCTGAAATTCACTTTTTTCCAAAAGGCTTCCACAATTTTGGCCACTACTGTATATCAAACAAAGCAACATTCAACAACTCACCAGAATCTAATAATAGATATATTTAATAATAGGTTCATTTAATAATAGGTTAATGACAAACAACAGAGGTAATAAACACACACTGTAGTGATCAGGTGGGATTGCTATGAGGAATTATAACAATTATAGAGTAAGGCATCTGTGTCAGCAATCAAAGCATTGCATTTACTGGGTTTAAACTATTTTGATATGATTCTTGATCAATCCACACCTCTGCATCCCTGTTCCATTTCTTTTTCTTCACAAGTCACGTACCCACTTAGACAGGCAGGCGTCCTGGGTCATCAAAGACAGTGGGCATTTTCTTTGATGTAGCTTTTCTGATATGTTAATCTTAGGATGTTAATCTTAGGGCCAGGAAACAGGTTTCACATAAAGGTGATAATGATCGCTGTCCTCCTGGCCATCCTTCTTATCATGTGTATTCATTGTTTATGACCTCCGGGATTGCTGAATGCACTCATTTGTGGTTTTAATTCATTTACCCCAAAAGTGTGCGTGCTTAACTAGTTTTGGTAGTTTAACTTTGTCCCCACGTGGGGTTTGTTGAAATGCTCAGAAGAAATCTGATTGGTTCTTACAAAAACTCAGTAAAAGTTCTTTTGTGAATAAAACGACCTGGGCCGAGGGGTGGAGGGAGACAGAGATTATTATATGCACCATTCCCAGAGTCTTGCTGGTTCAAGCCTCTGCGTGTATTCTTATTAATCAGAGTTCAAGCCTTCCTTTACTTTGTGAACTCCTCAACACACTCAACTCCCTTCAGTTCTTTATTCGTTCCTGAGGCTCTAATCCCTTTTGTCTCCATTGCAGATTATGATGAATTGGAAACCAAGAACAAGGGTGACCACAACAAAATCCCCAGAAAGGAGAAGCCACATAAAAATTTGGAGTGTGGAGATAGCTGCAGCCAGAGTTCCCATTCCACTTCCCATCAAAGAATTCTCATTGGAAAGAAACCCTATCGGTGCATTGAATGTGGAAAGCGCTTCAGTTGGAGCACCGATCTCACATCCCATCAGAGAATTCATACAGGGGAGAAACCTTACCAATGCAAGGAATGTGGCAAGAGCTTCAGTCAGAGCTGCAATCTCACTTCCCATCAGAGAATTCATACAGGGGAGAAACCCTATCAGTGTGTGGAATGTGGAAAGAGCTTTACTGATAATGCCTATCTCACTTCCCATCAGAGAATTCATACAGGGGAGAAACCCTATCAGTGTGTGGAATGTGGAAAGAGCTTCAGTCAGAGCTCCCATCTTTCTTCCCATCAAAGAATTCATATGGGGGAGAAGCCCTATCCGTGTATGAAATGTGGAAAGAGCTTCAGTAAGAGCTGTAATCTCGCTTCCCATCAAAGAATTCATACGGGGGAGAAACCCTATCATTGTGTGGTATGTGGAAAGTCCTTCACTCATAGTTCCTCTCTGACTTCCCATCAGAGAATTCATACAGGGGAGAAACCCTATCAGTGTGTGGAATGTGGAAAGAGCTTCAGTAGGAACACTGATCTCACTTCCCACGAAAGAATTCATACAGGGGAGAAACCCTATCAGTGTGTTGAATGTGGAAAGAACTTCACTAACAGCCACAATCTCTCTTCCCATCAAAGAATTCATACAGGGGAGAAACCCTATCAGTGTGTGGAATGTGGAAAGAGCTTCACTTATAGCTCCTCTCTCACTTCCCATCAAAGAACTCATACAGGGGAAAAACCATATAATTGTTTGGAATGTGGAAAGAGCTTCACTGATAGCTCCTCTCTCACTTCCCATCAGAGAATTCATACGGGGGAGAAACCCTATCAGTGCATGGTATGTGGAAAGAGCTTCAGAAAGAGCTCCCATCTCACTTCCCATCAAAGAATTCATTCAAAGGTCAGAAAAAACCCTTCATTATACAGCTTTCAGAGCCAGGCAAATACACAGCTTTTCAACCAGGCTTTTGGCTGATTGACATCTAATGCCCTTTAAAAATGTGGCTGGGAGGGGGGTTACAGATGTTTATTTTCTATTTTTATATTGTACTTTTATGTTGTAACCGTCCTGAGACCTGTGGGTGTAGAGAATAGGAGCCTTCTCTTAGAGGCCTAGGGGTCTTTGCCCCCCCCATTAAAATATTTTGAGGGGGGTCACCCCTCAGTTGGTACACATTGACATTCCAATGACACACATGCATCATGTCATTGATTGTGCAAGGCGGGCCTTACATGCCCCCCCCCATATTTTATTCCAGTTGGTACCACTAGGTTGAATGGTATACAAATTAAATAAATAAATCACCTTTCTTTGCACATGTTCCAGCTTGTCAATATCCTTACTTATCATTTTAAAAAATTATGTGCCCTTCATCTGAAGATTTCACAATATAAACATAGAGGATGAAAGCATGGCTTTCCCAAAAACAAGTAAAGCCAGGGAAATTTCTCCTCCCCTTTCTTTGGATGGAGTTACAAACTTTGTTGGTCAGGGGACAGCTGTTGAAATAGTGCATCATGATTTCAGTAAAGCTTTTGACAAAGTCCCCTGTGATATTTATGTGAGGAAGCTGTTAACATGAGGCTGAATGAGGTAACAGGTGGATTTGACTGACTGAACCCCAAGAGGACTCCTTCATGGTTCCTCATCATCCTGGGGGAAAGTGACAAGAGGGGTGCTGCAGGGTTCTGTCCTGCGCCCGTTGTTGTTCAATGTCTTTATAAATGACTTGGATGAAGGAACTGAGGGGATGCTCATCACATTTGCAGACGACACCAAAAGGGGAGAGGAAGCCAATGTCACAGAAGCCAGAATCAGATCAAGGGCAGGAATAGTACCACTTTCTTCTGCCTTGGTCAGACCCCACCTAGAATACTGTGTTCATTTCTGGGCACCACAATTTAAGTATCTTAAATTTTGTTGGCCTGGGGAAATCAAGAAGGTTGGGCTGCACATTCCATATTCCTTTTATAACAGGTGGCAAATGTTTATTGAATACATATATTGTCAAGACTGTTGCACCCATCACTCGTGAGAAAATATTGCATGATCTTTTAAAATAATCAAATGAAACTTTAACGCATGTCAAGATGAAAGTCTGCAATTTCATCAGGACATGTTATTTGTTGTTTACTGTTGTAACTATTGCTTTCTGAAAAGTTATCTCTACCATGAAAATAAATAAAAACAATGTTTTTTAAAAAGACAGTGGGGAAATCATGTGTACTATTCGAATAATCTGCTTGCATGTGTTGAGTGTTATTTGGAGTAATTTCACATTATGTGTTTCTGTGTGTTCAGGACACATGATGGCAGGTGAGACTGAATAAAAGACTTCCTAGGAAATTCCCTTTGACTACTTCTGTATTGTTTCAAATGTAACTTCACTTCCAGATAAGAACAAATAATATGCATTGCTGACAAATCATACCATCGTTAGTTCATTAATCTCAACCCCAACAAACCCAGCACTTAACATGAGCAGCTGCTTTCTTCCCATTTCTTAGGTGGAAATAACTGATAAGAAGAAGGGAGATACACCCTTTCCCTCAAACTTTGCGGATCTGGGGGGGAGGGTTCATTTCACCCCTTAGTCCTGCTCCTGAAAGCTTGGCAGATGTGGAGTATTTGCTCACACACTGCCATGACTTAAAAATCAACCTTTTTTAAAATAAATGTAAAAATGGTACAGTGGTACCTCGGGTTAAGTACTTAATTCGTTCCAGAGATCCGTTCTTAACCTGAAACTGTTCTTAACCTGAAGCACCACTTTAGCTAATGGGGCCTCCCGCTGCTGCCGCGCCGCCGAAGCACAATTTCTGTTCTCATCCTGAAGCAAAGTTTTTATCCCGAGGTACTATTTCGAAGAATTGATGCTTTCGAATTATGGTGCTGGAGGAGACTCTTGAGAGTCCCATGGACTGCAAGAAGATCAAACCTCTCCATTCTGAAGGAAATCAGCCCTGAGTGCTCACTGCCAGTCGGGCATGTGTCTCTGCCAGAGTCCTACATGCGAGTAGGATGATCCTTAGATGGTTATGGGCCCAGGAATTGGGGCCACAGACTTTGTTCCAGTACAAAGGCTAAGGCAAACCTTTGTGGAAGATGGAACTGGTTCACCACATTTACACCACAGAAGGGTCCGACCCACTAGTTGGGTGAAGACTCCTTGGAGGTGCAACGTGTTGTGGAGTCCGGCACACTTCTCTGTGTTCCATTCCGTTTTCTGGACTTTTCCAGAATGTGCACAGCGCTAGCTGCTTAGTGTGTAAGCTTGCAGAAGAGTCCACACGCTGTTGTTCAAAACTAACAGCTTTATTTACAGCAGAACAGTAAAAAGAAACAAACCATCCAAGACAGCAGGCATCTTGCTTCCTTGTTCAGCAGCAAAAGCCAAAGTCAGACAGAACAAAGAAGCAGCTTCTCCAGAAGTTGGAGACAGCTCCTCCCCAGAACAGGCAGGACGATGGGTTCTGAGCTGTTAAGCCTGTAAGCTCTGATTCCCCATCACACCCCCTCTCGTCCTGCACTGCTGGGGGCTCGTACGTTTCACCACTTACCCCAAACACAGACCTTTACAGAACTCCCCATGATGCTGAAAGGTTCTTCTGCCAGGTTCTTCTGGCTTGGGCAGTACTGCAATCTCACCAAGCCTAACTGGATACTCTACACATTCTGGAAACAGATGTCTAGGTGTTTGGTTCTGGCCTTAAACTGCCCAGACTCTGACAGCTTCAGACAGGGTTGATTGTCCTCCCACACCGCGACGGGCAAACAACAATCTCTACAGATTTATTGAACCAAACAAATATAGAATTCCAATTCCCTGCAAAGCTCAGACAGCACACTGAATTCAGCTTCAGTAAAGGAAAGCGCAACGAGACTTTGCTTCCGGGTGTGATGGCCTGGGATTCGGATTCAGATGCTGAACCTGAGGAATTCCAGCATGCACAGGATTCCCCGCCTCCAGAACCAGCTGAGCCAGGGCTGGGGCATGAGCCTGAAGGGTCCTCACTGTTGGGATACTGCCAGGGAGACAAAGTCCATCATGACTCCACGTCGCCTCCGGACGTCCATCGATCTCCCGTAGACACGCAGTGTCAGCAATTAGCGACACGAGCTCCAGAAATAGCTTGCCACATTCCAGAGCTGATGCACGCTCTATCAGCAGATAAGATGCACAGCGAAAGATGCACTAAGGAGAGCATTGTTTAAGTTTATTCAGCGTTGGTCAGAACAAAGAAAAAACATGACTGCCTGCTTCAGTGTCCAGGCACAGAGAGAGAAATTAAAGCAAAGACAAAACATAAACTTTCTGTGAACAGGAAATACGCAGACTCTGTGACTCACAAAGCCTGCTCCCTTTTAAGGTGGAACGGAAATATCCTAACATCCTCCCCCTTTCTGTGTAACTTGTAGTACCTGTGGTTCAACCCAATTGCAACCTTTGTGCATAAACCTTAAGTTGTTCTCTGTTAACAACCTTAGACAATAGATCAGCAGGAATTTCATTTCCTGGCATGTAGGACACCTGAATGAGTCCTTTCTGAATACACTCTCTTGCGCGATGTAGCTTAATCTGCAAGTACTTGGTTCTTTGCTTGCAACTCTCTGAGTACAGCAAAGCCAAACAAGATCTATTGTCTTGATACACTTGTATAGGACATTTCACAGAAACTCTGATGTCCTTAAACAGTTGCATCAACCATTCACAATCCATGAGTGAAAATGACAGAGCATTGAGTTCTGCTTCACAGGAACTTAGGCTCACTGTCGTCTGCTTCCTGCACAACCAGTCAAACAGGCAGTGGTTGTACATGTAGCATACTCCAGAAGTGCTTGTACCATCCGTGGTGTCACTTCCAAAACTTGCATCTGCAAAGATTTCAAGACCTCCAGTCTTCTGACTGGTGAACCTCAGCCTGTAGTGCATAGTCCCTTTCAAATAGCGGGCTATGCGCTTCAGAGCTTTCCAATCCTGAACAGTAGGATTGTTAGCATGTCTGCTAAGCAGGTTAGTGCTTACAGCTATGTCAGGTCTTGAGCATCTAGCAATGAAATTCAACTTGCCTAGAATGCATCTGTACAGCGTTGTGTCAGAAAACGCTTCAGCAGTACTATCTACCTGGTAACCTGTCACCATCGGTGTGTCTGCTGGGTTTGCATCAACCAAATTCAACCTGGTTAATACATCAGCAATTTTCTGTGTCTGGTGTACCAGAAAATTACCTGCTTGGTCCCTCTCCACCTGCAGAGAAAGATAGTTGGATACCTCACCAAGATCCTTCATGTCAAAGTGCTCCTTCAGCTGAGCTAGGGTGCTTTGATAAAAAGCCTGATTCTTCCAAAACATCAGAAGATCATCAACAAAACATAAACAAAACAGTTTGTTTTGCCCCTCCTCCTTGACAAACACACATGGATCAGCTTTGCCCTGGTGAAAACCTAGAGAAAGCAACGTCTTAGTGAGTTTTGTGTTCCAACACCTGGCACTCTCTTGAGACCATATAAGGATTTCCGCAGTTTAGAGACCATTCCCTTCTGTATCTGCATCCCGTCAGGTGGAAGCATAAACAGCTCCTCGTTCAAAATCCCGTACAAAAAAGCTGTATTAATGTCATGATGGGAAACATGCAGTTTCTCCTCCGCAGCGATCTTGAGCATCAGCCGAATGCTCTCATATTTGACGGTGGGGGAGTAGGTCTCGTGGTAATCCTGTCCTGGTACCTGTGAAAAACCTCTGGCAACCAATCTGGCTTTGTGTCTGACTACCTTGCCATTCTGGTCTGTCTTGGCCTTGAAGACCCATTTGCTGCCAACCAGTCTCATTCCTGGGACTACCGGTACCAGTTCCCAAGTTTGGTTCCTGTTTAAGGAATCAACTTCAGCCTTCATGGCATTAAGCCAAGGCTCAGCATCTTTAGAGGTTAACTCCTGAACCTCTTTGAAGCTTGAAGGTTCCCACACCTTCTCTGAGCTACTAAGAACAGCAGTTGCCGTCTTAGCAAACTCATCAGCAAATCTCTTTGGAGGTCTGCCTTTGGCTGCCCTTTCAGATCTGTGTACTAGACGCAAGTCTTCTGGACTCATCTCCTCCTTCTTAGGAGAAAAGTGACCAATGGTGAACAGTGGTTCTTCCAGTTCATTGTCAGACGCATCAGATGGTCTGACTGAGGCCTTTGCGCTCTTGTAGTCTGCTGTGTCATCACTGTCGCTGACATCAGGAGCAGCACCGCCCACTGAGCTGGAATCCAAACTCTGATCATCATCATCATCATCATCCTCAGCATCTTTCACATCACCTTCATCTTCCTCTGGGTAACTCTGGAAAATTTCCACATTTCCCCCCCTACTTAGGATTGTACTCAACACTCTTTGTGAACTTTATGGACTTAGAGTCAGTCATCCATACCCTGTATGCATCTTTTTCGTACTCCATGAACAAACCATGTGCCCCACGCTTCCCAAGCTTGTTGCTTTGTGGGGTGTGTACCCACATGTCAGAACCAAAGATTCTCATGTGCTTGACATAAGGTTTCTTACCAAACATCTTCTCATAGGGAGTACAACTAATAGGTGATGACAATCTGCAATTATAAGTGTAAACAAAAGTGGACAGAGCCTCCCCCCAAAACTTCTCAGGGAGATCGGCATCATGCAACAAGGTTTTCAGGCCTTGAAGCAAAGTCTGATTTGCTTGCTCATAAATCTCCCATGGAGATCCAGGACTTGAGAGGCTATGCTGGATTCCCTTCTCAGTCAGGAAAGCTTCAAATTGCCGAGAAGTGAATTCAGCCTCTCAATTAGTAAACAAACAGCCAATGCGTTTACTGTGAACATTCTCCAACCAAGCTCAGAATGCCTTGAACCTAGGAAAATGCTTGCGATTTCTGCTCGAGCATAAACACATGAATGTACCTGGAAAAAGAATCAATTAGAACCATGAAGTACCTTGCTCCACCCAAAGAGGGCGCAAGTGGACCAACCAGGTCTGCGTAGACTAGCTGGTAGGGTTTGGAAGCCTGCCTGCTAGACTCCTTGCCTTTTGGAGCAACCTTCACCTTGTTCTCTGCACAAGATACACATTTCATGTGAAACTTACAGGGTTTGATGTTCAAACCCTCAACCAACTCAGGCATCTTGGCCACTGCCTGCCAAGACATGTGACAAAACCTTCTGTGTGCATCATGAATGCATCCTGCATGAAGAACTTTGTTAGTTTGTGCAACACAAGAATCAACATTAGACACAGCAACAGCACCATTGTCATCATAAGTTATACAGAACAAACCATCTATAAACATTGCATGCAAAATGTCCTCTTTGCCTTTTCTGATGACACAGACGCTCCTCTTGAAGGAAATCTCAAAGCCACGCCCAGTCAGCTGTGGGACACTGAGCAAATTGTCTGCAGCACCTGGAACATAAAGTACATCTTTGATGGTTGTGTGCAGACTTGCCCGCTTCACAGTCCCTTCTCCTGCAATTCATAACGTCTTTCCGTCAGCCAGGTGGATCTCACCATCTTGAGGTTTGAAGGAGATAAAGAGATGCCGGTCTTTTGCCAAATGGCGGGTGCATCCAGAATCTACAATAAATCTGGCCTTGGCCTTTGGAGCAGCTTTTGCAGCAAGCAAACCCTTGTTTTTCACCGGCGTGGGCTTTTGCTGCTTGCCCCCCTGCTCCTGGCCATCAGACTTGCCTTCGGCCTTTGGAGAAGCAATGCCAGCAAACAAAGCCTTGTTTTTCCCTGGCTTGGGCTTTTCACCCCCCTCTGCTTCTGGCCATCTGCAGGCATCTTGTCTCTGTTTACTTCTGGCCTTCCGGTATCTGTGAGGATGACCTTGGCTCCCATGAGAAATAGAGCTCTCAGCTGTCGACTCCTTGGCTCCCCCTGGAGGCTGGAATGCTGCTTGGGATGACATCACAGTCAGCTCCCCCTGCAGCTTGCAACCGGTGCCCTCAGCATCCCTGCATACACTCTCATTCTGGGAAACAGCCAGGACCTCCGATGCAGTCAAACTCTGGGCTGGGATGACCGGCAGATGAGGTACTTTCAAAGCATTCCACATCTGACGTGCAGTCGTATTTCCAGCTAGCGTTTTTATTTCCTCCAGAGAGACGGACAAGACTATTAGGTCTATGGCCTTTGAATCTTGGGCTCTCCATCTATCTGTCAGAGGAACTGGAGGGTCCTCACACACAGTATGCCACACTCCAAACTGTCGTAGTAAACTCACACCACACAGCCCAGGTCTCATAATTGTGCCGATTTAGCTTTGGGCACTCAGCAGCTTCAGAAGCTTGTAAAAACTCCATTCCAGCTTGAGCCGTGAGTCTATTTCACTTCAGAGACTTCTTATCTTGGCAGCTCATAAATCTAGAGTTCTGCTTAGCTCGACTCCCAGGCCAATTAAGCCAGCCGGACATCAAAGACTCTTGCCGCGGCAACGAAAATCCTCACTTTCGCTTTTCCACCACATACCTCTCTCGCAGTCTTACTCTCCTGTAAGTGCCATGAATCTGGGCCCAAAACCTGTTGTTGGGATACTGCCAGGGAGACAAAGTCCATCATGACTCCACGTCGCCTCCGGACGTCCATCCATCTCCCGTAGACACGCAGTATCAGCAATTAGCGACACAAGCTCCAGAAATAGCTTGCCACATTCCAGAGCTGATGCACACACTATCAGCAGATAAGATGCACAGCGAAAGATGCACTAAGGAGAGCATTGTTTAAGTTTATTCAGCATTGGTCAGAACAAAAAACATGACTGCCTGCTTCAGTTTCCAGGCACAGAGAGAGAAATTAAAGCAAAGACAAAACATAAACTTCCTGTGAACAGGAAATACGCAGACTCTGTGACTCACAAAGCCTGCTCCCTTTTAAGGTGGAACGGAAATATCCTAACACTCACCTGTGCTGGATCCTCAGGTGCAGGCATCAGCTGAGTCTGCTCTGGCTCCTGAGGTGGAGGAGGACCCATTGCCTGCAGGTGCTCCACTCTCAGCCCCCCGTCAGAGGAAGCTGGGGTTGCCTCTGGGTCCGGTAACCCTCCAGCCTCTCCTGAGCTGCAGAGGCTCAGGGCAGAGAGGCTGAGGGAACTAAGTTCCCGCAGGAGGAGTGCTCGCCTCCAGGCCAGGAGAGGCGAGTCATCTGAGGATCAGGGCCACCCTATGCCTCCGGACATATAAAAGCCAGCTAGGCCCAGTCCCTGCCTGAACCCTACCCTGCACCCAGCTTCGACTTTTATGGACTGCCTTCATATTGCTTCATTGACCACGGATTGGACTTGGACCTTGCCTCTTGATTAACCCCCAGGACCAACACATCAGGACTTCCACCCAACCAAAGAGTCCCCAAACTTTACCACCATCCCAGATACGGACTTCCTGTTAGCCAGATTCGCCCAATCGCTATCTGTCCTGCACATCAGCTAGCCATCACCCTTAGCTGACAGCTTGAGACAGAAATCCTTGGTATCCTGCAGATACGCAGCACCCTCTTGATACCATTCCAGGCACTCACACTCGGGTTTGTAGCTTCCCTGCTGAGCAGACTGGTAGCAAAAGCAATGTCCGGTCTGCTCCACTGGGACAGATACAACAGCCTACCCAGAGCTGACTGAAACATCTCAGCATTTTTGAACTCAGCGCATTCTACTTGCTGACTATCTTTCACGTAACTTGTCTCCATGGGTGTCCTGACCCCTGAATTCAGACATCCTGAACTTCTCAAGTAGTGATGCTGACTTGAATAAAATATTGGTGGGGGGCCAGGTAAGGCCCTCCTCGCACAATCAATCACATGATGCATGCACACCATTTGAATGGCAATGCCTACAATTGCAGTGAAAGTAAAATTTTGAGCCCAGCAGCTCCCCTTCCCCTGGAGAACACTTCTAGCATTTCATCTCCCCTACCTGTGTCCATTTGGTATGGCCCTTTCCAGGTTTTTTCCTGGCCTTTTTGTTTCTCTTTGCCAGTAGAAGCCACAATTCTGTGGCTACTCTAGGTTGTGCAGAAAGCACCTAGAAGCTCCGTAGAGGTTGAAGTGCTGATAAACTTCAGTTTTGAGATCTATAAATTCCAATTAGCCAGCAGAGGGTGTCAAGGGCCAGCCTACCTTCCCTTTAAAGCAAACATGGGTCTCCAGCTGTTTTTGGACTACAACTCCCATCATCCCTAGCTGGCAGGACCAATGGGGAGAGATGATGGGAACTGTGGTCCGGGAGCTGCTGGGAACCCAAGTTTGGGAAACCCTGCTTCAAAGCAACTTTTGTGTTTGGCCAGCAAAGATGGGACCTGTCCATGTTTGTAGTTTCTTGTATTTTGTTTTTCTTGTGACCTTTGTACATTTGTTTATTTCAAGAGGGCAAATTAAAAGCGAAATTGTATGGCAAGTTGTGGAAGAATAAAAGGTTGTGTTGGGGAAAAACAAAAAAAACCCTGGGGGTGGCCTCCTCAAATATTTTATTGGGGGAAGGGCAAAGACCCCTAGGCCTTTAAGAGTTGTTGCCTATTCCCTACACCCAAAGGCCTCAGGAATGTTACAACATAAAAACACAATATAAAAACACAAAACACCACATATTAAAAGGGCATTAGATGTCAATCAGCCAAAGGCCTGCTTATAAAGGTGTGGATTTGTCTGGCTCCCAAATCTGTATAATGTTTTTTCCGACCTTTGTATGGATTCTCTGATGGGAAATGAGATCGGAGCCCCTCCAGAAGCTCTTTCCACATCCCACACACTGATACAGTTTCTCCCCTGTATGAATACTTTGATGAGAAGTGAGATTGGAGCTCTTACTGAAGCTCTTTCCACATTCCACACACTGATAGGGTTTCTCCCCTGTATGAATTCTTTGATGGGAAGTGAGACTGTGGCTGTGACTGAAGCTCTTTCCACATTCCACACACTGATAGGGTTTTCCCCCTGTATGAATTCTTTGATGGGAAGTGAGACTTTGGCTGTTACTGAAGCTCTTTCCACATTCCATGCACTGATAGGGTTTCTCCCCTGTATGAATTCTTTGATGGGAAGTGAGATCGGAGTTCCTCCTGTAGCTCTTTCCACATTCCACACACTGATAGGGTTTCTCCCCTGTATGAATTCTTTGATGGAAATTGAGATTGTGGCTGTGACTGAAGCTCTTTCCACATTCCACGCACTGATAGGGTTTCTCCCCTGTATGAATTCTTTGATGGGAAGTGAGATTGTGGCTGTTACTGAAACTCTTTCCACATTCCACACAAAGATAGGGTTTCTCCCCAGTATGAATTCTTTGATGGGAAGTGAGATTGGAGCTGTGACTGAAGCTCTTTCCACATTCCACACAAAGATAGGGTTTCTCCCCAGTATGAATTCTTTGATGGGAAGTGAGAGAGAAGCTCTTTCTGAAGCTCTTTCCACATTCCACACACTGATAGGGTTTCTCCCCTGTATGAATTTTTTGATGGGAAGTGAGATTGGAGCTCTGACTGAAGCTCTTTCCACATTCCATACACTGATAGGGTTTCTCCCCTGTATGAATTCTTTGATGGGAAGTGAGTTTGGAGCTATGAGTGAAGCTCTTTCCACATTCCATGCACTGATAGAGTTTCTCCCCAAATATATTTTGATGATGGGAAGTGGAATGGGAGCTCTGTCTGCAGCTTTCACCACACTCCAAATTTTTACGTGGCCTCTCCTCTCTGGGGATATTGTCGTGGTCACCGTCATTCTTGATTTCCGATTCATCACAGTCTGCAATGGAGACAAAAGGGATTAGAGCCTCAGAAACAAATGGAGAAGAACTGAAGGGATTTGGGGAGGTGTTCATTACTTTGTTGTTTGTCATTAACCAACATATTTATTATGAGATTCTGCTGAGTTGTTGACTGCTGCTTTGTTTGATATACAGTAGTGGTCAAAATTGTGGAAGACTTTTGGAGAAAAGTGTATTTTAGAGGTTTGATGGCTCATAACACCACTTCTTTTGGAGTAATGTCATAAAATTATATATCAACGGAAAGATAATTTAATCAAGAATGCAATTCAACAAAATTTGTTCATTTACCCATATTATATCTAATGTTATAGCCAAATAACCAGAAAAAGGAAGCACAACTTGCTTAGGTTGACTTTTGTTAGTGTCTTGTGTGATTGCTATCAAGTTGGTTGGTTTTTGTGTTCTTGTAAAACATAATAAAATTATAGAAATGGCACAAAGAGTTGACTTGTCACCGAGAAAGCGATGTAAAATTGTACTATTAAGTGAACAAGGCTACGGTTATGAAGAAACTGATGAAAGATTAGGAAAAAACATAACCAAAGCTGGCATTTCTATATTTTTGAAGACGTATAAGGAGACTCAGTCACTACAAAATCAGACCAGAAAAGGCAGGAAAAGGTGCAGAAAGGCAAGTGAAGATTGAAGAATGGGGAGACTGTCCCTACATGACAGAAGAAAATCATCTGGATGGATACAAGATGACATGGCGCAATGTAATGTGAAGTTGAGTGAAAGGACTGGTCTAAATGTTAGAATTCTAAGGGAAAGCCATTGTTATCTCTCAAGCAAAGGTTGAAAAGATTAAACCCATGTTAACTGGACAGCAGAACATTGGAACAGTGTTATTTGGAGCAATGAGACCCAAATCTCCTTGCTTGGTAGTGATGGCATGAAATTCGCAAGAAGAATCAGAGAAGATTTACATCCTACTTGCATTACACCGACTGTGAAACACCCAGATAGTGTGTTGATCTGGGGTTGTATGGCAGCAAAAGGTGTGGGCAAAATTTGCATCATTAATGGGAATGTAAATGCCCCTAAATGCATAAATGAAAGACTTGCTCCCAAACTGAAGCGTTCCTCAGGTGATCTTTTCCCAAATACTAAAGCATATAGATAGATAGATAGATAGATAGATAGATAGATAGATATTCTATTTTCTATTTCAACAGGATTCCGCTCCATGTCATGTTGCTGCTGTGTGCAAAAGGTGCTTTCAAGATGATGACATTTCACTGCTGGAATGGCCTGGGAATAGCCCAAACTTTAACCCAATCAGAAATCTATGGAACTGACTAAAGAAACTTGTTAGTCAGAAGCAACCCAGCAATAAAGTCCAATTAACAGAGGCAATAATTTAATCTTGGTTTCACTTTATTACAGCTGCAGAACTAAAAACTTGGTTCAATTCAAGTGAAGGCGTTGTAAGGCCGTAATTAAAGCTAAAGGTTACCAGTAGTTATGACTGCTGTTCTAATAAATGGTTATGCCTGCTGTTCTAATAAATACTCCTTCATAAAAGTTCTTTCATTACATTCTTCATTAGATTATCTTTCCATTGATATATAATTTTATGCTATTACTCCACACAAAAGGGGTGTTATGAGCCATCAAACCTCAGAAATACACTTTTCACAAAAGGTTTCCACAATTTTGGCCACTAGGAGAAGTTGTTCACTTTAAAGTTAATGTTCTTTTTATATGGGATCAGATTATTATTTATGTTTCATGTTTATATATGTGTTGGAAGCTGTCCAGAGTGGCTGGGGCAACCCAGCCAAATGGGCAGGATATAAATAAAAAATATTATTATTACTACAGTGTTACATCAATTTAAGAGGAGCCCTGTTCTGGAAAAGATTAAGTTAGTAAACCATCTTCATCATCATCATCATCATCATCACGGCTACTAGTACCTGAGATTCAATAAGTCTAGCTCTTCTCTGGGATGAATTTTGTTTGGCCCAACCATGGCATCCACTCCATCTCCATTGTCAGTCGTTTCTTTGGTCAACCCAAGACTGACAGGAGCAAAAACAAAACCAGAAAACCTGAAGCTCCACACTTCCTGGACTTGTATCAGAGCGGCACAGCGAGTGCTGCTTGTGTGTGTGAGCTTGCAGAACACAGAGTCCAATACACTGCTGTTCCTCTAAATTAGAAAGCTTTTTTGTATGTACAGCAAGATAAACCATCGGAAGATGCAGACATTGCGTCTTCCTTGTCTCAGCAGAAAACAAAAGTCAGAAAGAACAAAGAAACAGCTTTCCCGGTTGTTATGAAAGCTCCTCCCCAGATGCAGGACATTCTGAGCTGTTAACCCTTTAAGCTCTAAAACTTCACAGCTGATCTTTCCTAACAATTCTGAAGCTGACATTTAAGATGGCCTGGGCAGTTCTTGTCAGAGTTGTGTTCGATCGAGCGACTCCTCCAGTCGAGCCTTCGGATTCCCCTCCAACGATAATTAGCGACCTGAGCCTCTGATAAGACTCCAGGCATGTTTCCCCCCATTACGCAGAGTATCCAGCACAGGGAAGGACGAGAAATATGAGCTACATGCTAAGGGTTTTACTGCTAAGCTACGAAGGCAGAAAAAAAAACATCCTCTCTCTGTGAAAGCAGAGAGCAACTGAAAAACAAAGGAACAGGAAACCAGTAACATCCCATCTATCTCCTGTCTTCCGTGAGACTTCCAACAGTCTGGAATGTCTCTGGAATGTAAACAGAGTCTTGTGACTCCAAGAGCACTGCACAGTGGCAACACACAGAAACTAACAGTTCAGGCCAGCCCATTCATGGAAGAAAAAGGAATAATTTGAGGAAGATTGTTCAAAGAAAAAACTGTAAGTTACTGTTTATTGTGGGGGGTGTTATGTTTCCAGGTGTTATAGGGGCCATGGTTGAGCTCTGTGAAAATAGATGAGGTTGGTCACATAGAGGTATTTTTTGAATTTCCAGGCAGATAGGATGATCCCACAGGGAGGCTTACCAAGAGAGGCCACGATCCCATGAGTCTCCTCCATGACGTCCTTATGCAGAGCTCTCTGGTCAGGATCCAGGTACGCCCACTCCTCGTCCGTGAAACGAACGGCCACATCTTCAAAGCACACAGGACCCTAAAAGAAAAAGGGAAATGTCCTCCTCTGAGACAGCAGAAATATGATCTGCTACACAATGCTCTGTTGTTTCCTTCCTGTTAATTGTGGTGTTGTTTCAATACGATTCCTTTGCTGCACATTTTATTTATGGATGCTTCTTTTATTCTGCGTTTTAATTATGGGTATTCGTCTTTGTGCAAATAGTTGGTACTCCACCTTGTGTTTTCCAAGTCATTCTGCCTACTCAGATGGGCAGATGGAAGGATCCACTTTCTCCTCTCCTCGTGTGCTGTTCTGGGAAGGTTCCCTCCCAATGCCCTAGAGCCAAATTCAAGGGGTTCATGGGGGCATGGAGAGGGGGAGGGGAGAAATGGGGGGCAGGCCCCATTTTGCAGTGGATGGGGCTGGTTAGGTGAATCCAGACCACTATTTGTTCTCATTTGTCCACTGCTTAGAAACCAATTTTTGCTTTCAGTGATCAGTCTAGAAATAAGATAAGCCTATTTTGGATGGTCATCTGTCTTGTATGATCTAGCAGAGATTCCTGCAATGCAGGGGGTCTCCTGGCTCTGAGAGACAAGCAGGGAGGGTGGATTCTGGCAGAAGGAGAGGGAGCCCCCGGTGGCTCCTCCTTCCCCTGACTCATCTCTGCCTCTCGACCTCCTTCCTCCCACTTGCCTCCTTCCTCTTCTGCCTCTGGTTCTGGACTGCATTCTGCCACAGAGTCTCCCAGCTCACTAAGCCCTGTTATCCCTTGTTGCATTCACAAAGTAAAGGAAGGATATTTACTTGAGGCGTTCACAAAGTAAAGGAAGGATATTTACTTGAGGCGTTCACAAAGTAAAGGAAGGATTGAACTCTGATTAAGAATACACACAGAGACTTGAACCAGCAAGACTCTGGGAAGGGTGCGCATAATCGTGTCTCTCTGTGCCTGTCCGTGTGCAGCCCCTGGCCCAGGTAGTTTTTATTCACAAAAGAACTTTTTACAGAGTGTTCGTAAGAACCAATCAGATTTCTTCTGAGCATTTCCACAAACCCACGTGGGGAGAAAGTTAAACCACCATAACTAATTAAGCATGGGGTAAACAAAGAACAGAACTACAAATAAGAGCATTTGGCAACCCTGGAGGTGATAAACAAGCAATATATATGATAAGGATGGCCAGGGGGACAGCAATCATTATCACCTTCATGTGAGATCTGCTTCCTGGCCCTAAGATTAACATCCTACATCAAAGAAACTTGCCCACTATCTTTATGGCCCAGGATGCCTGCCTGTCTAAGCAACTGGGCTGTGTATGTGACAAGAGAAATGGGCAGCAGAGGAAATGGCCAGAGATGGCCAGAGGGTGTAGATTGATCAAGAATCATATAATTTAAACCCAGTCAACACAATGCTTTCATTGCTGACACAGATGGCTTACTCTATATTTGTTATAATTCCTCATAGCAATCTCACCTGATCCTTACAACCCCTTCAGCTTCTGACACCTCCTCTTCCCAGGCTTCTCCCTCTTCTCCCTCTGACCGCTCATCCTTCCTCCACCTCCACTCCTTGGTCTCTAAGACGTCCTCCCTTCTTGGTTCCCCGGCTGTTTCCTCCCACCACTCCTCTGTGCCCAACCAGTCCATGACATTGCTCCATCCCTCGGCCTCTGTCCCCACAAGGCAGCTTCCCCTGACCTGATCTGGTTCCACAGCCGCTGCTTCCCTTCTGCCCCCATGAAAAGGCGGATCAGGAGGTCTTGCCGGCATCTTTCTGCCACCTGCAAGAGAAAAAAAGGTAAGCAGGATGCCAGGAGTGCCTACTTCTCTCACAGGTGAAACAGGGCATCTCTAACTACAGATGGGCCTTTGAGAAAGCCTTTCCTGCTGAGAGCATTTGGAGGTTTGTGCCCATTTCATATGTTTGTTTGTGCAGAAATACATCTCCCCTCCTCTGGACCCTTGTTCCCAACTGTCTCCCCCCAAAACAAGATGAAAAGAACCCTCAAATGAGTTGGAAAACCAACAGAATGAGACCGAACAGAAAAAACCCACCTTCCTCCTTCCCCAGTGGCCTCTCTCTGGTGTCCAACGGAGGCCTCTCTGACTCACAGGAATCCAGATCCATTTCTGCAAAGATATCCTTTCCCTGAGAAAGAAACAAGGATTCAAAACAGAGAATGGGGAGAAATACTAGAAAGAGAATGACAAAGACTTGAAGGGTGTGAGATCTCATTCCATGGATGCTTTCCCAGAAAAAGGATGGGCCATGAGCAGACCATTATGGGATGTTCTCTGTCCTGTCTGGAGCACACACACCCCCTGGAGTATCCAGAGGAAAGTCTCTCTCACCTGTTTTCTCTCCTCTGCCTGACTCAGGAGGAAACCTTCGGCCAGGGCCACCGCCTGGGAACTGGTCTCTGCTCCACAGTCCCTCACCCAGCTCTCCATCTCTGGTGGAAGGACAGCCAGGAACTGCTCCAAGATCACCAGGTCCAGCATCTCAGCTTTCGTGTGCCTTTCTGGCTTCAGCCACTGGTGGCAAAAGTGGCAGAGTCGGCTGCAAACCTCTCGGGGTCCTTTGGCCTCCTGGCAGCAGAACTGCCTCAACTGCTGGCTCTGCACCTCTGAGCAGAGGGTGTCCTCCTCACCCAGGATCTTCTGCACAGAGTTTTCCCAGAATCCCCCACTGCTCCCAGTTTGGATGGCATGGCCTCTTCCTGCTCTAGGGCCAGCTAAATCTTGCTCATCCATCTGTGCTTTGAGGGAGCCTCTGAGAGATTGGAAGGAACCCTTTGGTCTCCTGCCAAGTTCTGCCCGTCTTAATGAGAAGCTCTAGCAAATCCTACAAAGCAAAAACATTGTTCTGTTACAGAATTTGTAGGTCAGTAGAAGAAAAAGATTCCCTGAGCAAGCATGGATGAGTCTTCCTGGCAATTAGGGCTGGACTGCACCACATCCCAGACCATTAGCTATCTTTTTTGGGTGGAAAGAAGAGTAGGAGGAGAAGAAATAAGTCTCTAGCTTTCTAGCAATGCAAAATGTGGAGGCAACTGAAGGGATTAACGTGAGGTGAATCAGTCTGGTTTCTGCTGCCTTCCAGTCAATGCATGAAGTCAGAACTGACTGACAAGGGAGTCATTTGTATCTTGTGGAAAATGGATGCTTGGCTCTAGTGGGGGTCCTCACCTGGGGGTCCTCAGAAGTTGTTCTCCCCCCACCCCCACTCCCCTGCTTCTGTCTCCTTTTCTTGCACTTGCACTCTCTGCTGCTCTCCAGGCAGACTCCTGGGGTGGGGTCCCTTTTTCTTTCCTCTGAGGGCCAGGAATGTATCTGGACAACCCCTGAGGGCCAAGTGGATGAGGCCAAAGACACCTCCCTTGAAATTTAGGTGGGTAATTTCGTATTAGTATTCTATTGGATAGGTTAACACACACACACAGCCATTGATGCCCAGGTCCCTGGAGGCCCAGGGAGTAGCAGCGCCCATTTCCGGCTGCTTTGCCAGCAACAATCCCTTTGGGGCAGAGAGGATGTGGTCCTGGGATGCCCTGCTCTGGGTGCGAGGGGATTGCTGCAGTGGCCTCCATGGGGAGCTGCCCTGGGAGACACTGGGAAACTGGGATGCAATGCAGCAGCCAGACTCTGGGCTGGGATCCCTCTCTTTATTCCTGGCCTTTCTCTCCCACCTTTTTTTTTTGGTGGGGGGGCTAGTCCACCTCCTCGTCCAGCTTTGGAAAACCATTTGCAGATGTTTCCTCTGTTGTGCAATGGGACTCCTTTGTTTAAAGAAGCAGATTTCGGGGGAGCCATTTTTTCTGAAGGGGGGGGCGATGCGTTTGAGTTTGGGATGCTCTGATCTGCAGGAAGGAGAGTGTTGCATACCTGGCCCCTCCCTGGCAGGACCCTCTGCCCCCTGACTTGGGGTCCCCCCCCCCCGCAGCAGCAGATCAGGGCCCCCCCCCAGGCACCCTCCCCTTCTGCAGCCCTGGGACCCCCACCAGATCCCAAAGAGAGAGGAGACTCACCAGATCCCAGGAGGGGAGAGCGAGGCAGCCCTTGCAGGAGAGACACAAAGCAACACACCCCCCCCCCTTCCTAGCAGGAAAGGACTGGGGAGGGAGGGGCCTTGGCTCTGGAGGACCTGCCCCCCCCCCCCGCTTTCTGTCCTCTCTAGGAAGGCAGCTCAGTTCCCTTTAACCGTTGCCAAGCCGAGTCCTCCCTCGCTCAGCCCTCTCTCCCTTGGCAGAACCTCAGATTCTTATTATTTCTTATGGATTTCGGGGGGCAGCTGCCCCCCCTGGCTACGCCAATGCCCAGATATCCTTTTGGGGGTGAGGCTCTTGGCTGGACTCTGAGCATCTCCCTCCCTTGGCCAGAAACCAGAGGAAGAGCTTGCAGGGAAAAGGGCTTTGCAGGAGGCAAGGAAGCTCCTCCTAGAATTCAGGAGTGGAGAGATAGGAGGGGATCCCAGGGTCATCTAGTCCAACCCCCAGCAAGGCAGGAATCTCAGCTAAAGCATCCATGGCAGATGCCCGTCCTTAGAAACCTCCAAGGAAGGAGAGTCCCCCACCTCCCAAGGGAGACCTTTCCCTGCCCAACTGCTCTTAGGTGTCCCTCAAGGCAGCGGGTCCTGAGTTCTAGCCCTGCTGAAAGAATCGCACTGGCCACCAAGGAGGAACCCAGCAAAGTTCAAAATAAATAAATCCTATTCTCGTCATAAATGAGTAATACTTTCTGTAGCAGGAAAGTATTACTTGTATATGGGAGTGGATTCAGCATGGACTGAAACAAAGGACAATGATCAGATCTTCCCTCTGGGGGCAGGAAACTGCAAACTCCCCTTTGTCTCCTGGAAGTGACTCAGGGGGAGGGGGGAAAGGAGGAACCAGCCAGGTGACAAGACACTCAGGTTACCACCAACTCCTCCCTCAACCCCTCCTTTCTGTAATGTATGCATGATGTTTCTGGGGGGTGGGCTTGACCTAGAGGAGGGGAATTTGAAAAGTTTTTATAAGACCTGGCACACTATTTTTCTGGGTCTTTCCTCTCACCTGCGAGTGAGGGGAGCACCCTGTCGCGACAGTCTTTCTTCAATAAAGACCAGGCCTACAGGCTGCTGATTTGCTTCAATTTGCTCTGGTTGGTGTTTTATTTTTGTCCAAGGGAGCCCTCAGATTTTTCCTGCAACACTTTCCTATGCGTGCTTTTTATACTAATATACAAAAGTATGCCATTCCCTTGTCCAGAAATGCTTAATTGCTAATTCAATGGACTGAAAATGGATGGTTGTTGTTATTATTATATTTAGGGAAGCTTTTAATGTTTGATGGACTATTGTATTTTAATATTTTGTTGGAAGCCGCCAAGAGTGGCTGGGGAAACCCATCCAGATTGGCGGGGTATAAATTATTATTATTATTATTATTAATTAATTAATTAATTAATTAAATTGACCAGGTGAGTGTTCTTTCGAAAGAGGCAGGTGGAATCCCCACGATTGCTAATAGCATAACATTGAAAGGCTAGTGAAATATGGGGAGCCCTAGAGCATCTGCTTGGCATGCAGAATGTCCCATTGTCAGCCCCTGGCATCTCCTGCAAGGGCTGGACGAAATCCCTGCCTGAAACTCTGGGGAGCTGCTGCCAGTCAGTGTAGGCCAGGGGTCCTCCTACTATGTCCCGTGGGCTGAATCCAGCCCGCCAGGGTCGTGAATCTGGCCTGCACGGCCATTTCAGAACCCGCCAAGTGTCCGAGGCTGAAAGCATCTCGCCGCCCGCTCAGTCAGTCCCTGCGCAGCACTGAGGTAAACGCTACCGGCGTGGTGGCAGCTCTTCCAATGAAAGGCCAGGGGATTTCGCCCGGGGACGGGGAAGTGAGGCGTTCCCAAAGTAAAGGAAGGATTTAACTCTGATTAATAAGAATAAACACAGAGGCTTGAACCAGCAAGACTCTGGGAAGGGTGTGTATGATAATCTCTGTCTGTGTCTCTCTCTGTCTACCCCTCGGCCCAGGTCGTTTTATTCACAAAAGAACTTTTACAGAGTGTTTATAAGAACCAATCAGATTTCTTCTGAGCATTTCAACAGACCCCACGTGGGGAAAAGTTAAACTACAAACACTAATTAAGCGTGCATATTTTTGGGGTAAATGAAAACTTAAAAGGAGTGCATTCAGCAACCCCGGAGGTCATAAACAATCAATACATATGATAAGAAGGATGGCCAGGAGGACAGCAATCATTATCACCTTTATGTGAGACCTGTTTCCTGGCCCTAAAATTAACAGCCTAAGATTAACATATCAGAAAAGCTACAGCAAAGAAATTGCCCACTGTCTTTGATGATCCAGGATGCCTGCCTGTCAAAGTGTGTACGTGACTTGCGAAGAAAGAGAAATGGAACAGGGATGCAGAGGTGGGAATTGATCAAGAATCATATCAAAATAGTTTAAACCCAGTCAACGCAATGCTTTGATTGCTGACACAGATGGCTTACTCTATATTTGTTATAAATCCTCATAGCAATCCCACCTGATCACTACAGGAAGTGTTGTCTTTTGGCTTGAAGAGCGAAGCTGAGGTTGGCGGAGGAAGGCAGACTTGGGTCAATTCGGTTTCGTTACATAGACTTTAAAGGTGGGAGAAGGAAGTATAGTCCTATTTCTGTGAGTGGAGCAGCAGTCTTTCCACTCATGTGGTTTACATGCTCTGAAAGTTGGGATCTGTTTTGAGATTTAAATTTTAAAAGGGTGGAGTGGAACCGGATACTGACCAACTTGTTAGCCTGGGGAGCCACATTCTGGTTGAAGGAGGCCAGGATTGGTCCCCAAGGCTTGGGATGTCCCTCCTTCCCTGCCCTAGGACTTGGAACCCAGGAGAAAACTCTTGGAAGAGCCTTGCCAGGTTCTCAGGGACGGACTCACCTGTCCCCATGTCCTTCTCTTTGCAGATGTGCTGTCGGTTGCACATCCCTCCCCCACGGGTGAGTATTGGAGAGAACCAGAGCAGGGACTCAGACCTGCCCTCCTTGCCCCCCACTCTGCACTCTCGGATGTGGAGAAGCCCTCCCTTCGTGAGGAACTGACAGCCTGACTTTTGCCTTTCAGCTGCTGGAGGAAGATCAGCTGTCCCTGCCGGAGGTGATTCAGAACTGCCAGGCAGCTCAGCTCAGGGGGCTCTGAGGCCATCCTGGTGAGTGATGGGTGGTGTGGGGGACCCCCATGGGGAAGACTGGGAAGTGGGGGTTTGGGGAAGGGGTTGTCCGCCTGCCAGACAGAAGGGCCCTACTGGCTTAGATTCACATATCCTGTTTGAAAGGGGAATCATCTTAGGGACTTCCTGTGAAAATCTGGGTCAGGAATGCTGTTCCTGGAATGGACAAAGACACAAGACGTAGCCGGCTGTGCAGTCACATAAACAATACTCTTCTATATAGTCTTATCACAATATCAAATGTTTACCTTGCATATAAACAACACATAAAGTGCAATAATATAGACGAGAGCCAGGGACTCCATGGTGGGGGCAGCTGAGGGCCGTTTTGGCCCAGACTGGCCCCTGACCCTGAGACACTCTTTCCTCCTGCAGGACCTCAGATGTTACGCCCTTTGGGAAAGTGGGGAGGAACAGAAACTAGTGGCCAACAGCATCCCTTCTCTGCTGGCCTTTGTCCAAAGGTTCCCCCATCTCAGAGCAAGTAGATTCAGTCCTTTCATCACTTCCATCTCCCCAAGAGGCTCCCAAGGCTACTCATCCTCTGCAGTTGATAACAGACCTGACTGAAAAGAACGGCTTCCTCTTTTGGTGACACCAGAGAATTCTAGAAGACATTCACCCTTTCCATAGCATTATGGATGCACGATTCCCACAGACAAGTTTCTTGGCAAGACAAGGGCCTTCTCTGGCCACTTGGGTGTCCTCCTCAGCATCTCCAAAGAAGGATCTGGGTTGCAAAAACTGCAGCAAAGGGTGGGGGCAACCCAGGCTAATGGGGGGTGTCTAGATAGGAAAGCAAGACCCAGAGACAGTTGTGGGAGACCCAGAGACCGGCTTTCTCTGTGCTGGAGCCAAAGCTGCGCCAGATGGAGAAGCCAGACCTGCTGGGGGTGTCCATGCTGTGAGCCCCTCCATCCTACACTCTGGTTGAATTTGTGAGTAAATAAAACTATATGGACCTGGGACCCCTAGAGTCTCACTGCCCAGAGATGGGGGTAGTTTGCAAATATGCACACACACGAAATAATTTGTTCCTGTGTTCCTAATACATAACTAAGTGTGAAGGGCATGTTATGTGCTTCAGCAACAGCCCTCCTGTAAGTAAGGAAATGCAACCTCTGTTGCTGATTTCTGAAAAAAGCAGCAAGGGGATCTTCTCGGGTGTCTCATGAGGTCTGTGGGGCCCTTCAAGAAAGAGGAGCCATTTCTGTGCCCTGAGCCCCTGTCAGAGAGAAAGGCAGGACAACAACAGCAACAACAATAATTCTGGTGCACATTGTTGAAAAGTTCTTGCCCCTCCTGATCCGCTGCCCCAAATTGCACTGCAGTGAATTGGGCCAGAGTCCAGCTTGCCAGGATCAAAGAACTGCAGAGTTCTGAATCAGACCGTCAATCCATCTACCTCAGGATGGCCTACACTGATTGGCAGCAACTGCTCTCTGGGTTTCTCTCCCAGCCTTACAAAACACTCGGATTACGTTGTTGTTGTTTAGTCGTTTAGTCGTGTCCGACTCTTCATGACCCCATGGACCAGAGCACGCCAGGCACCTCTGTCCTCCACTACCTCCCGCAGTTTGGTCAAACTCATGCTGGTAACCTCGAAAACACTATCCAACCATCTCGTTCTCTGTCGCCCCCTTCTCCTTTCCCAGCACCAGTGTCTTCTCCAGGGAGTCTTCGGATTAGGTAGAGCATGTTATATATCTGAATTCCCACTCAACAGATTGTAGGAATGCAAAATAGAATTGTAGAGTGGGGAGGGACCCTGGGGGTCATCTAGTCCAACCCCCTGCAAGGCAGGATAATCAGGAGACGTTGGACAAAGGCGCCATTTTGGAGAACAAGAACTGCAGGATCCTCCTGCGCAGCTCCCGGGTCCGGATGCCGTAAATGACGGGGTTGAGCACCGGGGGCAAAATGAGGTAGAGATTGGCAATGAGGATATGTGCATAATGGGGGATGTTGCGTCTGAAGCGGTGGGTGAGGAAGGAGAAGAAGGCAGGAGTGTAGAAGACAAAAATCACGGCCACGTGGGAAGCGCAAGTGCCCAGGGATTTGAGCCAGGCCTCTTTGGAGGGGAGCCGGAAAACAGACCGCAAGATCAGCACATAGGACAAAAGAATGAAGACCACATCAAGCATGAGGATGGTAATAGTGAACAAGCCATAAATCATATTGATCCGGATGTCGGCACAGGCCAGCTTGGCGATGCCCATGTGCTCACAGTAGGTGTGGGCAAGGATGACGTGATCGCTGCAAAAGGGCAGGCGGAGAGTCAAGAGGGCAATGGGCAGCACAGATAGGAATGTCCTCAGCACAACGGCATCACACATCCGGGCTACCCTTGCCTTGGTCAAGATGGTGGTGTATCTCAGAGGGTCACAGATGGCCACGTACCTGTCAAAGGCCATGGCTAGCAGCACGACAGACTCCATCCCCGTGAAGCTGTGGATGAAGAACATCTGAGCCAGGCAGGCCCCATGGCTGATCTCCCCAAGGCCAAACCTGTTAAGTTGTGGGTTGACATAGCAGCCGGCACAGCGATTTCTTCAAGTAGCTCTTTATTTTGTAAGCTGGAATAGAACTGACTGCGAACAGCTCAGCCGGCCTGTTTTTATAGGCAGCCGGCTGTCAACATTGTAACCACAACAGCCCAGAGTTCCCGCCTAAAATAACTGACGCGGACCTGAGTGAAAACTATCTACAGACCTGAGTGAAAACTATATACAGTATCCCCCTGTTGGCCCAGGGTGAAACTACACTACATAACACCCCTCCCCACCGAGATAAGGCGTTAGTTACAATCGTAATGGTTTCCTTATATACAGCACTACGCGTAATGGTTCAATTAGGCACAAAAGCATATCGGTTACATTTCCCATACTTAGACCAACAGTGATACATGTCCCACAACATAGTCCTTTAAATAAGTTGGGCGCTTGGAAACTCTGCCAGACCGCCGGGGACTGGTAGCCAAGTCCGGAGGGCCACACAGTTCTTGCTGAGGCTGTGGTGCGACCCTAGGTGGCGTTGGAACCAACTCCCCTGGATCCGCTGCTGTGGGTGGAGCCTCCGCAAGTGGAGTGGTCTGAGTCTGTTCTGAAACGGCTTGGTTCGGCTCCACGCTGGCAGTTTGCGAGGGAGGTGTAGGTGGGGCCTCGCCATCTGTACGTGTCTCTTCTGGAGCCGCAAGCGCAGTTGGGGGCACCTCGGTAGTGTCCAAATCCCCAACCCTGCGCCTAAGCTGGTCTATGTGCCGTCGCCACAAGCGTCCGTCTTCGAGTGCCACCTGGTACGAGCGAGGTCCAGTGACTCCCACTACTGTGGCTGGCACCCAAGGGATGTCCCCCACATAGTTCCGGGCAAAGACCTGGTTTCCTGGGACAAATGACCGTGGTGCGTTGGCACAGCCTGGGGGTTCAGCCACGGCAAAGTCCGGGTGTAGCTGGTCGAGCGGTGACCTGAGGCGGCGGCCCATAAGCAGTTCAGCAGGACTCCTCCCTGTGGCCACATGAGGGGTGATGTGTTGCACGAACAAGTATTCGGCGACCCGCTCATGCCAGTCTCCCCGGTCCAGGCGCGCCAGTGCCTCTTTTGCCGAGCGCACCATTCTTTCCGCTTGCCCGTTGCTGGATGGATGAAAGGGTGCCGTTAGGGCATGGCGGATGCCCAGTCCCAAAAGATACCGCTCAAACGTGCCTGACGTGAACTGCGGTCCGTTGTCAGAGACAAGGACATCAGGACACCCATGCGTTGCAAACAGGCCTCGCAGCACCCGGATGACAGCTTCGGTAGTGGTGGAGGGCATCAGGGCGACCTCCAGCCATTTGGAATAGGCGTCCACCACTACCATAAAGGTCCGGCCGTGAAAGGGGCCAGCCAGATCGATGTGCACCCTCGACCAGGGTGTCTTTGGCGTCTCCCAGGTGTGTCCCTTAGCTGCCGGTGGTGCAGGCCTCGACTCTTGGCACGCTTGACAGGCGGACACCCAGGCAGTGATGGCATCGTCCATATTAGGCCACCAGACGTAACACCGAGCCAACGCCTTCATTTTGACAATTCCTGGGTGGCCAACGTGCAGAGCCTCCAGGACGCGCTGACGGAGTCCCTGGGGAATCACGACGCGGTCTCCCCACAGCAGACAGCCGCGATGAGCTGAGAGTTCATGTTGTCTGGTTGCGAAGGGCTGGAACTCCGATGCAAAAGGCCCTTGTGGCCACCCCCTCCACACCCAGTTGAGCACCCGGCTGATGGTGCGATCCTGGGCAGACGCGGAGGCCACAGTGGCAGCCGATACAGGCGCTGCCGGAAGATCCTCAATCAGAAGGAGCGATGAAGCTGGAGCCGGGTCTTCCACAAATGCTGGAAGAGGGCAACGGCTGAGGGCGTCGGCATGGCCCATCGATTTCCCCGGGCGATGGATGAGCCGGTAGTGGTAGGCAGCCAGGAAAACAGTCCATCGCAGCATGCGTGGTGAGAGGACCGGTGGAGTTGGACGATCACCGGCGAGGAGGCCCAGGAGTGGCTTGTGGTCAGTGATGAGGTCAAAAGTCCTGCCATAGAGGTATTCATGGAACCTCTTCACTCCAGCCACAAGTGCCAATGCCTCCTTGTCGAGCTGGCTGTAATTCCGTTCCGTCAGAGATAGTGTCCTGGAAAAGTAGGCGAGCGGTGCTTCTCTTCCATCTGGAAAACGGTGACTAAGGACAACACCGATGCCAAAAGGTGAGGCGTCGCAGGCAAGGACCAGCGGCCTGGATTCACTGTACTGTACCAGCACACTGTCTGAAGAAAGGAGAGCCTTGACCGCGTTGAAGGCCGCCGTCTCCCGATGACCCCTGGCCCAAGGCGTCTTAGTGCTAAGGAGTCGGTGAAGAGGCTCAGCCACTGTGGCTTTGTGGGGCAGGAACATGTTATAAAAGTTCAGCAGCCCCAGGAATGCCTGCAACTCCGTTTTGTTCTTTGGGGTGGGGGCCTGCTGGATAGCGCGGATCTTGGATGTGGTTGGGTGAAGGCCGGAGGCATCGATAAGATAGCCCAGGAACTCTACCTGTGGAACGGCGATCTGGCACTTCTCCCTCTTTACCTTGAGCCCGGCCTCTTGGAACCTGGTCAGCACGGCACGGAGGTGCTCGAACAGCTGCTGGTGTGAGTCTGCAGACACCAAGACGTCATCAAAATATGGTACCACGCCCGGAAGCCCTTGCAGGAGACGCTCCATAAGGCTTTGGAAGATGCCAGGAGCCACACTCACCCCGAACTGCAACCGGCGGCAACGGAATGCCCCCCGGTGGGTGACGATCGTCTGGGCTTCAGCGGTGGCATTATCGACTGGCAGTTGTTGATAGGCTTGGGCAAGGTCCAGCTTAGCGAAGACCTTACCCTCACCCAGGGAATGCAGCAGGTGTTGGACAACAGGAACCGGATAACCGTGCTGCTGAAGTGCCTTGTTGATCGTGCACTTGTAGTCAGCGCAGATTCTCACCGACCCATCTGGCTTGACAGGCGTGACGATGGGGGTTTCCCACTTTGCGTGGTCAACCGGCTCCAAAACTCCTTGGGCGATCAGTTTGTCCAGTTGTTCGTCCACCTTAGCCTTGAGAGCAAAGGGAACCCGGCGTGGCTTTAGCTTGATGGGGGCAACTTGTGGATCAAGGCTAAAGGAGATGGGCGTACCTGTATATTGCCCCAAGGTGCCGTCAAAAACCTCGGCAAAGTCTTTGACCAGACCCTCAGTCTCTGCGTTAGAGATGCAGTTGATGCCGGTGACGTCCAGGCCGAGGGCATCAAACCAGTCTAGCCCTAGGAGGCTTGGCCGCTGACCTTCGACCACCACCAACCGGAGCAGGCCCGAAAAATCCTTGAAGGCGATCCGGAACCGGCCAACGCCTACCACGGGAATGTCGTTTCCCTGGTAGTCTCTCAGGTGTACGCGGTGAGAGTCGAGTTGCCTTTTGGACACTCTGGGTACCAGTCTTTTGATGGTGCTCCATGACACGATGGACAGGGCAGACCCGGTGTCAATCTCCATGTCACATGGAGCTCCTTCAATGAGCACTGTGACGTTCAGCTTGCGTCACGTAGGCGAGTCGGTTTGGCCAATCGTGGTTCCAGACGGGCAGCGGCAGTTGGTGAGAGCGAAACAACTTTCCTTGGCAGACTGGGGTGAAGACTTGGACTTGCGAGTCGATGAAGGGGGGGTGTCAGACGGAGCCGATCGGCAGACCTTAGCGATGTGGCCCCTTCTGGAACACTTCCTACAGATGGCGTCTCTGAATCGACACTTGGCACGGGAATGGTTGCCTCCGCAGCCGGCACATTCTGGTTGGCCCTTGGACTTCTGTTGGAACTTCCTGCGCTCCCGCTTTGTCTGGTGCATGTCATCGTCTTCACTGGAGGATGCCTCATCACTGCTGGCCTCTTCATGATGCACCGGAACTGGCTCCCTAGCAAGACGCGGGCTGCTGGACTTGCGGATCTCCTGGGCGGAGCGTTCAGCAGCTTCTGAGGCCACAGCCTCCTCAATGGCTTTCTGTAGCGTGAGGTCTGGCTTGGCTAGGAGACGCCGTTGCAGATGGATGTCCCGGACCCCGCAGACGATTCGATCCATCAGGGCATCGTCTAAGTCTCGGAACTCACAGTGCATTGTAGCCTGTCGCAGGGCGGTGGTGTAGTTGTTGATTGACTCCCCCTCTGCCTGGTTCCGGTGGTAGAACGCATGGCGGGCAGTAATCTTGGACGGCTTTGGTGCATAGTGGTTGCGGAGCTTCTCTTGGATCGTGTCCCATGGTGTTGCCTGGACTGCTTCAGGCGCAACCAATGCTCGGGCCGTCTCAAACACCTCAGGCCCACAGAGGCTGAGGAATAGGCCCCGCTTCCGATCCTTTGATACTGCTGTCAGCTCGTTGGCTTGGAGGTAGCAGTCGAACCGAGCGAGGTAGGAGTCCCATGATTCAGAGGCTGGCGCAAACGGCAGTAGAGGCACAAGTGAAGCCATGATTCCGATGCCGGCGTGAAGGGCGATGGATGGAACACAGTGCTCTAGCCAGAACAGTCAGCTCTGAATTGGTTCTGCCCAGTGATTTCGCTCAGTGATTTCGCTCTGTGATTCAGCTCAGTGATTCAGCTCAGTTCAGAGGCTGGCCGCATCTGGCTGTGCTCTGATGTCCATCTATCCCACCTTCGTCGCCAGTGTTAAGTTGTGGGTTGACATAGCAGCCGGCACAGCGATTTCTTCAAGTAGCTCTTTATTTTGTAAGCTGGAATAGAACTGACTGCGAACAGCTCAGCCGGCCTGTTTTTATAGGCAGCCGGCTGTCAACATTGTAACCACAACAGCCCAGAGTTCCCGCCTAAAATAACTGACGCGGACCTGAGTGAAAACTATCTACAGACCTGAGTGAAAACTACATACAGTATCCCCCTGTTGGCCCAGGGTGAAACTACACTACATAACAAAACCAGAAGATGGCCAGCATCTTGGGCAGAGTGGAGGTGGAGAGGCCCAGGTCGATGGCCGAAAGGACGGAGAGGAAGAAGAACATGGGCTGGTGGAGGCTGGCTTCCATTTTGATGATGAAGAGGATGGTGCAGTTGCCCACGAGAGCAACTAGGTAGCCAAGGCAGAAGGGGATGGAGATCCAGGAGTGAAGCGCCTCCAGCCCCGGGACCCCCAGCAGGATGAAGGTGGGGGAATAAAAGTGGGTGGCATTCGAAAGAGGCATTCTCCTCCTGGACCCAGCCAGAGAACAGGTCACTGCGACCCTGCCAAGAAGAAGAAAACAGGCCAGCATTTTCCTCCATGGCTCCTCATGGACACATAGACCCTTGCCTAGCAATCCTGTTTCATGTTAAGAAAACAATTGTGTGTTTGTGTGGAGGGGATGAGCCTGCTAGCTGGATTTGGCCAGAGTGTAGGTCCCTGTGTCCGAACAAAGAGAATGAAAAAGCAGTCTGCACGCTGCTGTATGAGGACCTTTCCTGTCTGCTCCTCCTCTCCCACCCATCAATTCATTGGGCCAATTTAGTCTGACAAAACTGGTCGGGGTGGCGGCTCTCCACTTTCCTCATCCTGTACATGGTTCTATATTCTTCTGTCGTGTGTCCCCTACCACCACCACCACATTTCCCACTAATGTCTCCTTCATCAAAACCAGCCTTTCTCTGCGGGGAACCTGATTCCTCCACCACCACACGCCCTGATCTTCTCATTCACCTCTTGCAGCTCTACAGTGACCAGAGCTGGACATGCCAATTGCAACAAAGGTTCCTTGGAAGGAGAGGTAACTTGCTCTCCTCCCCCTTCAAAAAATGGTCCCGGCAACTGCCCCTCCCTCCCCATCTCAGCCTCTTAATCTCAGGGTCAAGCCCCATGTTGGGCGAAAAGGTCCCTCAATGTGGGGAATTGGACTAGAAGCACCTTGTGGTCCCTTCCAACTTGTCCAGTCTATGATTCTATTACTCCCCTCCTTTCCACTCACCTTGAGAGGACCTTTTGTTCTGCCAGCTCACCTACAGATTAACACAGCAAGGTGTGCTCTGCTGAGCCACAGAGTCAAAGATCTACTGGCAGCTGCATTGTGGATGGAGGAGCACCCCTCAGGTCTGACTCCACTTGGCTGACCAGAAAACAGCATTTATAGTGTTTCTGTGGAGGCGCTAGGGTGGACATCTCAGGGGGTTGTTTCACTGTAGAAAGAGCTTTGTTCCATCCCAATTCCCATGGCATCCAAACCGCCCAGACCTGGAGCATCTCTTCCAAGTTTACAGAGTCAGGGGGACTGTGGAGAGCGGACCCAATCCCACCTCCAGGCTTAGGATTCCTTATCATTCTACATCTCCAGCAGACTTGGGAAGAGTGGAACAGAAGGTAGCTTGAAAGAGACAACAGCTTCACAGCTAGAGGGAATTCACAGAGAATCCTGTGATGGGCAGAGCAGGAATACCAGATAGGTGGGTTGGCAGGCAGAGAATAAAACAGTGTGATACCTGTATGCATTGATGAATATCAGTGGTCAGATTTTTATTTTTTAAAAGAATGGGGAACTGAGGTAGGGCAACTGTTAGGTCCAGTGCTATTTTTCTAGAAAAAGAAGTTTCAGAACACCGCCCTCATTTTCTTAGGATGGCAATGGCACCCACCCAAGAGGGGCCAGAACTGAGTTCCAGCAAGTTCTGGCCGAAAAAAAGACCCAGGTTAGGCCCATTAATAAGTGAGGCCAGCGTAACATACACAGGAATGGGAACTGACCACAAGACTAGTAAAAAACAGTTAAAGGGGAAAATAATGGCCGATTGTTAAAGAGAAAAACAACTCCAGATAAGGTACAAGGAGGGTTCTGACACAGATACTAAAATCAAATGGGTTGGGTAAGTGTTTTTCATGAACTATGGCTTGATGAGAGATGGTGAATTGCAGACAAGGCAGAAAGTGGTTGGGTAAAGGATGAACAGCTAAGATTGTGCATATTTTGCCTATGCTGTATAGTCTGTGTCCTAATAGAAATGTAATGCATTACTGAATGAAGTCCTACTGATTGGGGATTTAGTATGAGGCTCCGTTCTTGAAATCACAAGGAGAATCCCCCCCCAACCCCACACCTCGAAACTGAATACAGTGGTACCTCTGGTTACGAACTTAATTCGTTCCGGAGGTCCGTTCCTAAGCCTCTTATCCTGAGGCACGCTTTCACTAATGGGGCCTCCCACTGCGCACACACCTCCTGTGCACAATTTCCATTCACATCCTGGGGCAAAGTTCACAACCAGAAGCAGCTACTTCAGGGTTAGCGGAGTTCGTAACCAGAAGCATTCGTAACCAGAAGCGTTCATAACCAGAGGTACCACTGTACAGGCCTCCTGGCAGCTCTGTCTTGCCCTCAGGACCCTGCCCAGGCCACATCCCTCATTGGACCCATTCTGCACTCTCCCCAAGTGATTTTACCCATCTGCCATCTGTCTTGGAACTATGACAACTGTTCTTGGTTGCCTGGATGAAGAAGGGTATATGTCCGACCACACCCATTTTGCCACACCCACCTCTGGGATGTGGCTCCCAGAAAGCTTTTGATAAGAAAACATGGCCCTGAGGCTGAAAAAGGGTCACCACCACTGAATAAATCCCTGCTCTTTCAGGACTGGAAACCCAGAATAACATGACATCAAAAGTTCCAGATTTTATTAGGCCAGGGATATGATTAAAAATTAGGAAAGAAACTTGACCATCATTTGTTAAAGCAGTCTATTAGAGTATTATATACAGAACAATTAGTGATGTATGGAAGTGAGAGCTGGACCATAAAGAAGGCTGATCGCCGAAGAATTGATGCTTTTGAATTATGGTGCTGGAGAAGACTCTTGAGAGTCCCATGGACTGCAAGAAGATCAAACGCATCCATTCTTAAAGAAATCAGCCCTGAGTGCTCACTGGAAGGACAGATCGTGAAGCTGAGGCTCCAGTACTTTGGCCACCTCATGAGAAGAGAAGACTCCATGGAAAAGACCCTGATGTTGGGAAAGATGGAGGGCACAAGGAGAAGGGGGCGACAGAGGACGAGATGGTTGGATAGTGTTTTCGAGGTTACCAGCATGAGTTTGACCAAACTGCGGGAGGTAGTGGAGGACAGAGGTGCCTGGCGTGCTCTGGTCCATGGGGTCACGAAGAGTCGGACACGACTAAACGACTAAACAACAACAACATACAGAACAATATAAATATGTCATTTCTGTGTGCTACCTGAGAAACATGGAAGAGATGGAGGAATACTGTAGGTCCTCAGAAATCTCCACTAATTCCATTTCTGGTTTTTCATGATCAAAACAAATATCTCCAGTACAAGGGATGGACATCCAGGGGGTTGTTCTATGTTCAGGACCTTATTGAGGGATGCTGACCCATCTTATAATAACCTTTGTGAATCCAGTTGAGGAGTCCTCAGTATGACTGACTCCAGATAGCTCAGGTATGATCATTTATAGGCAATATTTTATGGAAGCAGGAGGTTCTTCAGTATCAGAAAGTGTATGAATCTTTTTTGTCTAACTCTGGAATGTATATAACAGGAGAACAATCAAGCCTTATGAGGAATGGCTGAGGCAATTTGGTATGTTTAACCTGGAAAAGAGGATATGATAGCCATATTAAACTATCTGAACGGCTGTCACATGGAAGATGGAGCAAATTTATTTCCTGCTTCTCCAGAAGGTTGGATTCAAATGGCATGAAAGAAGATTCCAACTAAACATTTGGAGGAACTTTCTGACAGTAAGAGCAGTTTGATGGGGGAACAAACTACCGTATTTTTCGCTCTATAACACGCACCTGACCATAACACGCACGTAGTTTTTAGAGGAGGAAAGCAAGAAAAAAATATTCTAAACAAAACAGTGGATGTATGATTTTTGTGGTTCATGCTGTGGCCACAAACGTGATCTGACGGTGAGTTTGGGGTAGCCCAATGCAAAAATCCTGTGGATCCATGTGGATCCATGCTTTGTAACCACGTTTTTGCGCCATTGCAGCCCCATGAAACAGTGGGTGCGTGATTTTTTGGTGCAGGCTGTAGCCATGGACATTTTATGTGATCTGATGGTGAACCTGGGGTGACCCAGTGCAAAAATCCTGAGGATCCATGTGGATCCGTGCGTTGTAACCACGTTTAAAGTAGGGAGGGAAGGAAAAGCATTCAAGGGACAAGGAGCATGCGTGGGGTGTGTAGAGAAGGATGTGGCTAATGATGCAGGCAAGCGGTTAAAGGGGAGAAGGAACACGCGTGGGGTGTGTAGAGAAGGATGTGGCTAATGATGCAGGAGAGGGATTTAAGGGGAGAAGGAACACGCATGGGGTGTGTAGAGAAGGATGTGGCTAATGATGCAGGCGAGCGGTTAAAGGGGAGAAGGAACACGCGTGGGGTGGGTGGAGAAGGATGTGGCTAATGATGCAGGAGAGGGATTTAAGGGGAGAAGGAACACGCGTGGGGTGTGTAGAGAAGGATGTGGCTAATGATGCAGGAGAGGGATTTAAGGGGAGAAGGAACACGCATGGGGTGTGTGGAAAAGGATGTGGCTAATGATGCAGGCGAGCGGTTAGAGGGGAGGAGGAACACGCGTGGGGTGGGTGGAGAAGGATGTGGCTAATGATGCAGGAGAGGGATTTAAGGGGAGAAGGAACACGCGTGGGGTGGGTGGAGAAGGATGTGGCTAATGATGCAGGAGAGGGATTTAAGGGGAGAAGGAACACTCGTGGGGTGGGTGGAGAAGGATGTGGCTAATGATGCAGGAGAGGGATTTAAGGGGAGAAGGAACACGCGTGGGGTGTTAGAGAAGGATGTGGCTAATGATGCAGGAGAGGGATTTAAGGGGAGAAGGAACACTCGTGGGGTGTTAGAGAAGGATGTGGCTAATGATGCAGGAGAGGGATTTAAGGGGAGAAGGAACACGCGTGGGGTGTGTGGAAAAGGATGTGGCTAATGATGCAGGAGAGGGATTTAAGGGGAGAAGGAGCTCGAGTGGGGTGTGTGGAAAAGGAGCTTTTCGGCGAGCTGAGAGGGGAGGGGGGAGGGAAAGAGCACTGTTGCTTTAAAGGAGCCAACCAGACAGCAGCCACTTACAGCAGTGTAAGCAGCTCCTTTCCTCTCCCACTTTGCTCCTTCTCTCCCTCTTTGCTGCTTTACGCAGCTAATGGCGAATCCCCTGCAACCCAAGTCCTGCTCAGCGGATCAGCTGAGACGCTGGGAGAATCGTAATTTCCCTCTCTCCCTCATCCCGTGCCCTCCTGTCCCCAGCAGCCTTTTTAAAAACTTTTTTACTGGTTTTCACTGCGCTCGTGGCTCAGAGCCCTCCTGTGCCCTGCCGTCCCTCTGCAGCCTCATTGCTCCGTTTAGAGAGCGTTGCTAGCTGAGGCTGCAGCAGCTGTTGCTGGCTACGCGGTGCTTTTCCGGCTCCCTATGGCTCCCGTCTGTCCCTCCTCGCGTGTAAGCGGCTGCTGCCCGCTTTGCTGCCATGGCTCTCCTTCCCTCCCTCCCTCCTCGGCTCCTCCCCCTCCTCCTGGCTGTAAAGCAAGCAAAGCTTGCTTTGCTTGACTGACGGCAGCCATGGATCCAGTCGAGTGCATTCGCTCCTTAACACGCACAGGCATTTTCCCTTACTTTCTAGGAGCAAAAAAGTGCGTGTTTTGGAGCGAAAATTACGGTACTTCAGAAGGTGGTGGACTCTCCTTTGTTGGAGATTTTTAAACAGAGGTTGGAGGACCACCCACCAGGGATTGTTCAGCGGTGATTCCAACAATTCATGAGGTTGGGCTGGGTGATCCTTGGGGTTTCCTTCCAGCTCTATGATTCTATGATTCCATGAGGCATTTGGAGCTTCAGGATGGACCAACAACTGCAGGCAGGATTGATCAAAGATAGCATATAAACCTGTATGGACATTTGACACAACACAGCAGAGTTGTTAGAAGGGGAATGAAATGAGAGGCAGGACTGAGATTTGGATATGCTTCGAGGTTCAGGCTATGGGAAGTCGTAAAATCAAAATTACAATTCGGAAGACAATTTGATCTTTTTTATTTTAGTTTTTTATTTTTATTGGATTATGATTTGATATGTTAATTGGAGGTTTTTTATTGGGAAATTAATATACACTCTAACAAAAAAAAGAAGGGGAATGAAACAACATCAGCCAGCGTGGTGTAGTGGTAAAGAGCGGTGGACTCGTAATCTGGTGAACCGGGTTCGCTTCCCCGCTCCTCCACATGCAGCTGCTGGGTGACCTTGGGCTAGTCACATTTCTCTGAAGTCTCTCAAGCCTCACTCAACTCACAGAGTGTTTGTGGTGGGGAAGGAAGGGAAAGGAGATTGTGAGCAGCTTTGAGACTCCTTATGGTAGTCATAGACTGGGACGCGGGTGGCGCTGTGGGTTAAAGCCTCAGCGCCTAGGGCTTGCTGATCGAAAGGTCGGCGGTTCGAATCCCCGCGGCGGGGTGCGCTCCCGTTGCTTGGTCCCAGCGCCTGCCAACCTAGCAGTTCGAAAGCACCCCCGGGTGCAAGTAGATAAATAGGGACCGTTTTCTAGCGGGAAGGTACATGGCGTTTCCGTGTGCGGCTCTGGCTCACCAGAGGAGCGATGTCACGCTGGCCACGTGACCCGGAAGTGTCTCCGGACAGCGCTGGCCCCCGGCCTATAGAGTGAGATGGGCGCACCAACCCCAGAGTCTGTCAAGACTGGCCCGTACGGGCAGGGGTACCTTTACCTTTACCTATGGTAGTCATAAAGCGGGATATCAAATCCAAACTCCTCCTCCTCCTCCTCCTCCTCTTCTTCTTCTTCTTCTTCTTCTTCTTCTTCTTCTTCTTCTTCTTCTTCTTCTTCTTCCTTTAGACAGGCGGTCTCCCCACCCCCACCCCCACCCCCTTCCCAGTGCATCAATATGGAGATAGTGCTTCCCTTTGGTTTAAGCACTAGATGCTGGGAGTAAACATTTATTCATTCCACTGGTCACCCGTCTTGGTCCCTACTCGAACAGTACGTGGACACTTCTACATAACTTTTGTTATTGTGTTTGTGATGTGCGTGGTTCATTCTGTCATGAATGCTTTAGCTGAGTTTCTTGCATTCAGAGGGCTGGACTAGATGTCCCTTGGGGTCCCTTTCAACTCTATAATTCTATGATTCATTCAAAACCAATAAAATGTTTGTAAAAGAAAAAAGAAAGATGATGGTTAGATCCAGTGCTTTTTTCCTGGGGGTACGCAGACCCCTAAACATTTTTTGAATCTTTGTCAGAATCTCCGCTCGGCCAAGCCGATAAGGCCTCATCTTCCTCCGAGCTGAGCCTTTGAAATCGCCTCCGACGTGTTTAGTGACCTGAGCCTTTGATAAGGCCTCAAGCACATTCTATCCAGCAGGGTTCCCAGCACAGGGAAGAGACACGAGGTTTGGCTACATTATAAAGAGTTTTATTTCTAAACTATGCAAACAGAAAAGACATCCTCTCTCTATGAAAGCAGAGAGCAACTGAACAAAGGAACAAAGGAAACAGGAAACCACTAACGTCACATCCCGTCTCCCTTTCCCGTGAGACTGCAATGTCTCTGGAATCTAAACAGAGTCCTGGGACTCCACACAGCTGCAGTAAGAAACAGAAACTAACATCTTCCCCCTTTCTGTGAACACCACTGGGCAGCGTGTCAGTACATTATCAGTACAAACCCAATTTCTGTACATAGGTACAGTGTTGATCCTTCGGAACAACCTTGGACAATAAATCAGCAGGAATTTCATTACCTGGCATGTAGGACATCCTTACGAGTCCTTTCTGAACACATTCTCTAGTATGTTGCAGCTTCAATTGCAGGTGCTTCGTGCTTTGCTTCAGAAGTCATAATCTGGATTGGACATTTGACAGGAATTCTCATGTCTTTACACAACTGTAACAACCATTCACAACCCACAAGTGAATAAAACAATGCATTCAGTTCAGCTTCACAAGAACTTAAACTTAGTGTATAAGCTTGAAGAAGATAAAGAGTCCACATGCTGTTGTTCTAAACTAGCAGCTTTATTTACAGCAGAACAATAACAATAAACAAACCATCCGAGAAGCAGTTATCTTGCTTCCTTGCTTGGCAGCAAAAGCGAAAGTCAGACAGAACAAAGAAACAGCTTCTCCAGAAGTTGGAGACAGCTCCTCCCCAGAACAGGCAGGACGATGGGTTCCCGAGCTGTTAAGCCTATAAGCTCCGATTCCCCATCACACCCCCTCTCGTCCTGCACTGCTGGGGGCTTGTAAGTTTCACCACTTACCCCAAACACAGACCTTTACAGAACTCCCCATGATGCTGAAAGCTCAAAGGTTTCATGACCCCATCTGCCAGGTTCTTCTGGCTTGGACAGTACTGCAATCTCACCAAGCCTAACTGGATACTCTGACACACATTCTGGAAACGGATGTCTAGGTGTTTGGTTCTGGCCTTAAACAGCCCAGACTCTGCCAACTTTAGACAGGGTTGATTGTCCTCCCACACCGTGACAGGCAAACAACAATCCTTGCAGATTTCTTGAACCAAACAAACATAGAATTCCAATTCCCTGCAAAGCTCAGACAGCGCACTGAATTCAGCTTCAGTAAAGGAAAACGCAATGAGACTTTGCTTCCGGGTGTGATAGCCTGGGATGCAGATTCAGATGCTGAACCTAAGGAATCCCAACCTGCACAGGATTCACCGCCTCCAGAACCAGCTGAGCCAGGGTTGGGGCATGAGCCTGAAGGGTCCTCACCTGTGCTGGCACCAGCTGAGTCTGCTCTGGCTCCTGAGGTGATGGAGGACCCATTGCCTGCAGGTGCTCCACTCTCAGCCCCGTCAGAGGAAGCTGGGGTTGCCTCTGGGTCCGGTAACCCTCCAGCCTCTCCTGAGCTGCAGAGGCTTAGGGCAGAGAGGCAGAGGGAACTAAGTTCCCGCAGGAAGAGTGCTCGCCTCCTGGCCAGGAGAGGCGAGTCTTTTGAGGATCAGGGCCGCCCTATGCCTCGGGACATATAAAAGGCAGCCAGCCCCAGTCCCAAGTTGCAGGAGCAACGTTGGTGGTTGTCAGTCCCTGCCTGAACCCTGCCCTGCACCCAGCTTCAACTTTAAGGGACTGCCTTCATATTGCTTCATCGACCACGGACTGGACTTAGACCTTGCCTCTTGATTAACCCCCGGGACCAGCACACCGGGACTTCCACCCAACCAAAGAGTCCCCAAACCTTACCACCATCCCAGATACGGATTTCCTGTTAGCCATATTCGCCTAATTGCTATCTGTCCAGCACATCAGTTAGCCATCACCCTTAGCTGACAGCTTGAGACAGAAATCCTTGGTATCCAGCAGATAACGCAACACCCTCTTGATACCATTCCAGGCACTCACACTCGGGTGTGTAGCTTCCTTGCTGAGCAGACTGGTAGCAAAAGCAATGTCCGGTCTGCTCCACTGGGACAGATACAACAGACTACCCAGAGCTGACTGAAAAATCTCAGCATTTTTTAACTCAGCGCATTCTACTTGCTGACTATCTTTCACATAACTTGTCTCCATGGGTGTCCTGGCCCCTGCATTCAGACATCCTGAACTTCTCAAGCCGTGATGCTGACTTGAATAAAATATTGGTGGGGGGCCAGGTAAGGCCCTCCTTGCACAATCAATCACATGATACATGCACATCATTTGAATGGCAATGCCTATAATGGCAGAGATTTTTTTTTAAAAGTAATATTTTGAGCCCGTAGTTCAATTTCCAGCAGCTCCCCTTGCCCCAGAGAACACTTCTAGCATTCCATCTCCCCTACCTGTGTCCATTGGGCATCACCCTTTCCAGGTTTTTGCCTGTCCATTGTGTTTGTCTTTCATTTGTTCTCCTATGTGTGTTGCCAGTAGAAGCCACAATTCTGTGGGTACTCTAGGTGGTGCAGAAAGCACCTAGAAGCTCCCTAGAGGTTCAAGGGCCAATAAACTTCAGTTTTGTGGTCTATAAATTTCATTTATAAAGCAGAGGGTGTCACAGGGCCAACCTACCTTCCCTTTAAAGCAAACATGGGTCTCCAGCTGTTTTTGGGCTACAACTCCCATCATCCCTAGTTAGCAGGACTAATGGGAAGGGATGATGGAAACTGTAGTCCAAGAGCTGCTGGGAACCAAAGTTTGGGAAACCCTGCTTCAAAGCAACTTTTGCAAATATGGGACCCGTCCACTTTTGTATTTCTTGTATTTTGATTTTCTTGTGACCTTTGTACTTTATTTATTTATTTATTTATTTATAGAGGGAAAATTCAAAGAGAAATTGTATGGCAAGTTGTGGAAGAATAAAAGGTTGTGTTTGGGGGGGGAACCCTGGGGCGTGGCCCCCTCAAATATTTTATTGGGGGACAAAGACCCCTAGGGCTTTAAGAGTTGGTGCCTAGTCCCTACAACCACAGGTCTCAGGAATGTTACAACATAAAAACACAAGATAAAAACACAAAACCGATGTTAATCAGCCAAAGGTGGAGATTTGTCTGGTTCCTAAAGATGTTTAATGGTTTTTCCGACCTTTGTATAGATTCTTTGATGGAAAGTGAGATTGGAGCTCCTCCAGAAGCTCTTTCCACATTCCGCACACTAATATGGTTTCTCCCCTGTATGAATTCTCTGATGGAAAGTGAGACTGTAGCTGTGACTGAAGCCCTTTCCACATTCCACACACTGATAGGGTTTCTCCCCTGTATGAATTCTTTGATGGAAAGTGAGACTGGAGCTGTGACTGAAGCTCTTTCCACATTCCACACACTAATATGGTTTCTCCCCTGTATGAATTCTCTGATGGAAAGTGAGACTGGAGCTGTGACTGAAGCTCTTTCCACATTCCACACACTGATAGGGTTTCTCCCCTGTATGAATTCTGTGATGGGAAGTGAGAGAGAAGCTCTTCCTGAAGCTCTTTCCACATTCCACACACTGATAGGGTTTCTCCCCTGTATGAATTCTTTGATGGGAAGTGAGATCGGACCTATGAGTGAAGCTCTTTCCACATTCCACACACTGATAGGGTTTCTCCCCTGTATGAATTCTTTGATGGGAAGTGAGTTTGGAGCTTTCAGTGAAGCTCTTTCCACATTCCACACACGGATAGGGTTTCTCCCCTGTATGAATTCTTTGATGCGAAGTGAGATTGGAGCTCTTACTGAAGCTCTTTCCACATTCCGCACACTGATAGGGCTTCTCCCCTGTATGAATTCTCTGATGGGAAGTGAGAGAGGAGCACTGACTGAAGCTCTTTCCACATTCCGCACACTGATAGGGTTTCTCCCCTGTATGAATTCTCTGATGGGAAGTGAGAGAGGAGCACTGACTGAAGCTCTTTCCACATTCCGCACACTGATAGGGCTTCTCCCCTGTATGAATTCTCTGATGGGAAGTGAGAGAGGAGCACTGACTGAAGCTCTTTCCACATTCCACACACTGATAGGGTTTCTCCCCTGTATGAATTCTTTGATGGGAACTGAGTTTGGAGCTTTCAGTGAAGCTCTTTCCACATTCCACACACGGATAGGGTTTCTCCCCTGTATGAATTCTTTGATGCGAAGTGAGATGGGAGCTGTGACTGAAGCTCTTTCCACATTCCACACACTGATAGGGTTTCTCCCCTGTATGAATTCTTTGATGCGAAGTGAGATGGGAGCTGTGACTGAAGCTCTTTCCACATTCCGCACACTGATAGGGCTTCTCCCCTGTATGAATTCTCTGATGGGAAGTGAGAGAGGAGCTCCTACTGAAGCTCTTTCCACATTCCACACACTGATAGGGTTTCCCCCCTGTGTGAATTCTTTGATGGGAAGTAAGAGAGGAGCACTGACTGAAGCTCTTTCCACATTCCACACACTGATAGAGTTTCTTTCCAAGGATATTTTGTTCATGGGGAGTGGAATGGGAGCGCTGACTGCAGCTTTCTCCACACTCCAAATTTTCACGTGGCTTCTCCTCTCTGGGGATTTTATCGTGGTCACCTTCGTTCTTGATTTCTGATTCATCACAATCTGCCATGGAGACAAAAAGGGATTAGAGTCTCAGGAACAAATGGAGAAGAACTGAAGGGAGTTCAGTGTGTTTATTACCTTTGTTGTTTGCCATTAACCAACATATTTATTATGAAATTTTGTTGAGTTGTTGACTGCTGCTTTGTTTGATATACAGTAGTGGCCAAAATTGTGGAAGACTTTTGGAGAAAAGTGTATTTCAGAGGTTTGATGGCTCATAACACTGCTTCTTTTGGAGTAATATCATACAATTATGTATCAACAGAAATTGTTCATTTACCCATGTTCTATCTAATGTTATAGCCAAATAACCAGAAAAAGGAAGCACAACCTGCTTAGGTTGACTTTGTCAGTGTCTTTTGTGATTGTTATCAAGTTGGTTGGTTTTTTTGTGTTCTTGTAAAACATAATAAAATTATAGAAATGGCACAAAGAGTTGACTGGTCCCCAGAAAGTGAGTATGATTGTACTATTAAGTGAAGAAGGCTGCAGTTATGGAGAAATTAGAAGAGAGATTGGGGAAAACTTAACCAAAGTTGGCCTTTCTATATTTTTGAAGAGGCATAAGGAGACTCAGTCACTACAAAATCAGACTTGATAAGGCAGGGAATGTGTACAAAGGCAAGTGACGATGGACGAGTGGAGAGACTGTCCCTACATGACAGAAGAAAATCTTCTGGGTGTATACAAGATGACATGGCGCAATGTAATGTGAAGTTGAGTGCAAGGACTGGTCTAAATGCTAGAATTCTAAGGAAAAAGCCATTGTTATCTCTCAAGCAAAGGTTGAAAAGATTAAACCCATGTTAACTGGAAAGCAGGGACGCGGGTGGCGCTGTGGGTAAAAGCCTCAGCGCCTAGGGCTTGCCGATCGAAAGGTCGGCGGTTCGAATCCCCGCGGCGGGGTGCGCTCCCGTTGCTCGGTCCCAGCGCCTGCCAACCTAGCAGTTCGAAAGCACCCCCGGGTGCAAGTAGATAAATAGGGACCGCTTACTGGCGGGAAGGTAAACGGCGTTTCCGTGAGCTGCGCTGGCTCGCCAGATGCAGCTTTGACACGCTGGCCACGTGACCCGGAAGTGTCTCCGGACAGCGCTGGCCCCCGGCCTATAGAGTGAGATGGGCGCACAACCCTAGAGTCTGTCAAGACTGGCCCGTACGGGCAGGGGTACCTTTACCTTTACCATTAACTGTAAAGCAGAACAATGGAACAGTGTTATTTGGAGCGATGAGACCCAAATCTCCTTGCTTGGTAGTGATGGCATGACATACGCGAGGAGAAGAATCAGAGAAGATTTACATCCTACTTGCATTACACCGACCGTGAAACACTCAGATATTATGTTGATCTGGGGTTGTATGGCAGCAAAAGGTGTGGGCAAAATTTACGTCATTAATGGGAATGTAAATGCCCTAAAATGCATAAATGAAAGACTTGCTCCCAAACTGAAGCGTTCCTCAGGTGATCTTTTCCCAGATGCTGAAGCTTATTGTCAGGGAACTGCCCTCGGTTCAGGAGGG